>NC_086320.1:197960587-198566837 GCF_036172605.1 Pelobates fuscus | reverse complement strand
GTTGGCTAGACTCCCAAATATATATAGGAAACATGGGGGGATGGTTGCACTCACCTAAACATGCTTAAATGGGGTGCTGCTGGGGGCCATATTATACAATAAATACACAAGATCCAGCGCACTCTCCTATCTACTAAACAGCAACTTCAATGTTGACAGATTTTATTAGTTTGTAAAAGTTTTTTTTAAAAACACCTAATCTAGGCAAAAAAATGGGGATTTAGTTACATTATATGATCATACATTGCATAAGCCTGCCACAACGTCAATGTACCCCATCTTTGGCAGGTCCTACTCTCACAGTCTAATGTCTGCTTTTATGAGATTAACCACTTACTTGGGAAAAAATTCCATCTGCGGCTCTCTGCAGTACAAGGCTAAATAGGGACCTGAGATGAGGCACCTGTAACAGGGAGGGGTGCAGAACCAAGGAGTTGGCTAGACTCCCAAATATATATAGGAAACATGGGGGGATGGTTGCACTCACCTAAACATGCTTAAATGGGGTGCTGCTGGGGGCCATATTATACAATAAATACACAAGATCCAGCGCACTCTCCTATCTACTAAACAGCAACTTCAATGTTGACAGATTTTATTAGTTTGTAAAAGTTTTTTTTAAAAACACCTAATCTAGGCAAAAAAATGGGGATTTAGTTACATTATATGATCATACATTGCATAAGCCTGCCACAACGTCAATGTACCCCATCTTTGGCAGGTCCTACTCTCACAGTCTAATGTCTGCTTTTATGAGATTAACCACTTACTTGGGAAAAAATTCCATCTGAGGCTCTCTGCAGTACAAGGCTAAATAGGGACCTGAGATGAGGCACCTGTAACAGGGAGGGGTGCAGAACCAAGGAGTTGGCTAGACTCCCAAATATATATAGGAAACATGGGGGGATGGTTGCACTCACCTAAACATGCAACCATCCCCCCATGTTTCCTATATATATTTGGGAGTCTAGCCAACTCCTTGGTTCTGCACCCCTCCCTGTTACAGGTGCCTCATCTCAGGTCCCTATTTAGCCTTGTACTGCAGAGAGCCTCAGATGGAATTTTTTCCCAAGTAAGTGGTTAATCTCATAAAAGCAGACATTAGACTGTGAGAGTAGGACCTGCCAAAGATGGGGTACATTGACGTTGTGGCAGGCTTATGCAATGTATGATCATATAATGTAACTAAATCCCCATTTTTTTGCCTAGATTAGGTGTTTTTAAAAAAAACTTTTACAAACTAATAAAATCTGTCAACATTGAAGTTGCTGTTTAGTAGATAGGAGAGTGCGCTGGATCTTGTGTATTTATTGTATATATATATATATATATATGTGTGTGTGTGTATGTATGTGTGTATATATATATATATATATATATATATATATATATATATATAGAATGCCAAATAATAGCTGCTCACTGGTCTTGTTAAAATCCAAAAGTTTTATTCAATCATGTTTAAAATCTGTGACCAACGTTTCAGTCCCCGCTCGGGACTTTCCTCAGGGTCAGACAAAAAATGATAGGACAACACACAATACTTGCAATGTATGTCAATATATAGCCATAACAATAATTAAGAGTGACTCACCCAGGTGCATGGTGTCCTCGGCGTTTCCGCCGTGTATACTTCCTGGTGTGCGCATTAGGTGTCCGCCCAGCTCCGCCCCTTTTCCCTACGAGTTAGGGAGACTGCTAATCAATAGTGAGGGGGTGCGGCATATCAACCGCGCCTGTAGCGACGGCTATGCTTCCGGGTGTGCGCGAGCACTCATCCCGAAGCTCCGCCCTAGGGGATACACGTGACGTGTGCCGTATGGATACCGGCTAGTGGGGCGTTGCTAGGCAACTTAATGCAGACAATCCACTTAATGTGTATTTAGGAAACTCCATGTGTGAGTTATAATAGTGAATATGTGTAGATGATAAGTAGGATATTAATGAATATAATATGACATGAGGTGGATAAAAAACCTATAAAGTTATATCTTATAAAGGCATATAACATAGATATATAGTGCCACTAGGAACACATACAATTGATGTAACTAGTGTGTATGATGTTTAAAGTGCTGTAGAAGATACTACACAAGGTAGTGTTAAAGTGATACCGTGCCATTAATAAAGTGCAAAAAACTGTGCAAAAGACCTGCAAAAAACTATTGTGCAATACATGTGTAAAGAAAATGTCACAACACTTAACATCATAGCCATAAGGATAACATATTAATGATGCCTTTTAGAAAAAAATATACGTCTATAAGCCCCTATAGGGGGTAATAGCTAATATGTCTAAAATTAAAAAAAAAATCATACTGGTACTGGTTAGAAGGGCTAAATAAATGAATAATACGGAATGTTTTCATTCAAACCCCTAGGGGCCACCGTGTCTAACTGGTATATCCAGAATGCTTCTTTCTGAAGCAACATTTTGCCTCTATTTCCACCCCTCTTGGGAGGGGGGATGTGGTCTATACCCACAAACTTGAGGGAGGATAGAGGGTGTCCTTTGTCCAAAAAATGTTTGGCCACGGGTTTGTCGGAAAGTCCGTCCCTGTAGGCCAACCTGATACTGGAACGATGGCCCCTAATGCGTTCACAAAATTGTGTCTCTGTTTTTCCCACGTAATAAAGACCACATGGGCACATCAGTTTGTATATAACGTAGGAAGTTTTGCAAGTAATGGTGTGCTTGATCATAAACTCTATTGGTGTGTGGATGGTTGAATTTTTTAGATGGAATCATATGTCCACATGTCACACAACCAAGGCAGCGGATGCATCCTCATATGTTGCTCTTGGTTGTCTTGGTTGCGACCGGATCCGTATGCACCAATATGTCACGAAGATTTCTATTGCGTCTATAGCAGATCATCGGTGGTTCTTTAAAGATCTTCGGAAGCAGGTCGTCAGTGGCCACCATCTTCCAATTTTCTTTAATCACTGTTGCAATCTGATGTGAAGAGTTGTGAAACGTCATGGGGAACACCATCCTCTGTGTGGGTTGTACTTTTTCTTTGTTCGTTGCTGTCCTAGCCATGCTGAGAGCATCTTGGAGTACCCGGCTTTCATAGCCTCTGTTTGCAAACTTTTGAGTCATGGTATCCAATTGCAATTCCATCCTATCCGGGTTTGAATTGTTACGGATGACACGTTGAAATTGTGCCTTCGGTATCGATTTTTTAAGTGCAATAGGGTGTGCGCTATGAGCATGCAAGAGGGTATTTCGGTCGGTGGGCTTCGAATATAGAGAATACTCAATCCCATTAGGCCCCCTGGTCAACTCCAAATTGAGATATTGTACTCTGTCTGCACTTATATTGGCTGTGAACCTGATGGGTGATGGAAGTTGGTTCAATGCAAGTACCATTTGTTGTGCCTCCACTTGTGTACCCCTCCAGATGATGAGAAGGTCGTCTATGTAGCGGTAGTATCCTATTATGGAATCTCCATAAGGCAATAAAATGTGTTCAATTTCATATGCGTACATGTATGCATTTGCATACATTGGGGCTACCGATGACCCCATGGATGTTCCCGCCACCTGGAGGTACCATTGTTCCTCAAATCTGAAATGGTTGTTGTAGAGGATTAAAGACAGCAACTCCAAAACGAACTCTATAGGTGGAGCATGGTAGACTTGAAAATTACACAAAACCTGTCGCATGGCCTCTATCCCTTCTGCGTGGGGTATGACCGTATACAGGCTGGCCACGTCCATTGTGATGAATACCGGTGTGGAGTGGTGCAATTCTAGGCCCTTGATTCTATCCAAAAGTGTCTGTGTGTCTTTGACGCAAGTCTGTAATGACTCCACTGGTCTTTTGACAACATGGTCAAGCCATTGTGCAATCGGTTCTAATATTCCGTCAATGGCTGACACTATAGGGCGTCCAGGCGGTTTATTGGCATTCTTATGTATCTTTGGGATACTGTAAATCACCGGGGTGCGTGGATGGACTTTGTTCAAAAATCGATAGAGTTCTAATCCTATGTAGCCTGCTCTTAAGGCCATATCTAAGACATCCATAATTTTCCTCTGGATATTTGTAGTTGGATCCCCCGGAAGTGGGCAATATGTGTTTTCATCCTGGAGTTGCTGTCTGAGGTCCGCAGCGTAATCAGCGTAGTCCGACAAACCCGTGGCCAAACATTTTTTGGACAAAGGACACCATCTATCCTCCCTCAAGTTTGTGGGTATAGACCACATCCCCCCTCCCAAGAGGGGTGGAAATAGAGGCAAAATGTTGCTTCAGAAAGAAGCATTCTGGATATACCAGTTAGACACGGTGGCCCCTAGGGGTTTGAATGAAAACATTCCGTATTATTCATTTATTTAGCCCTTCTAACCAGTACCAGTATGATTTTTTTTTTAATTTTAGACATATTAGCTATTACCCCCTATAGGGGCTTATAGACGTATATTTTTTTCTAAAAGGCATCATTAATATGTTATCCTTATGGCTATGACGTTAAGTGTTGTGACATTTTCTTTACACATGTATTGCACAATAGTTTTTTGCAGGTCTTTTGCACAGTTTTTTGCACTTTATTAATGGCACGGTATCACTTTAACACTACCTTGTGTAGTATCTTCTACAGCACTTTAAACATCATACACACTAGTTACATCAATTGTATGTATTCCTAGTGGCACTATATATCTATGTTATATGCCTTTATAAGATATAACTTTATATGTTTTTTTATCCACCTCATGTCATATTATATTCATTAATATCCTACTTATCATCTACACATATTCACTATTATAACTCACACATGGAGTTTCCTAAATACACATTACTTACTTGGGAAATACTTCCTTACTGGGACTCTCTGCAAGTTAAGGCTAAATAGGGTCCTGGCATGAGGCAACTGTGACAGGGAGGGGTGCAAAACCAAGGAGTTGGCCTGGACTCCCAAATATATAAATAAGATCAAGAGGGCTCCACTCACCTGAACGTGCACACATTATAGGGTGTTGCTGGGGCCAAAATACACAAAATACAGAATCCAGCGTACTCGCTTATTCACTAAACAATGATTTCAAATCTTAGAGATTGTAATAGTTTTATTTAAAAACACCTCACCTAGGAAAAAAATGATGGGGGTTTAGTTACATTATATGATCATACATTGCATAAGCCTGCCACAACGTCAATGTACCCCATTCTTGGCAGGTCCTACTCTAGAAGCCTAATGCTTGCTCTTATGAGATTAATTTTCCTCTATAGTCAGTTTTCTCACACCTCACCCCTCTGCCAGTCCTTACATTGGCTTCCTCTATGCAATAGGAGTCAATTCAAGGTACTAATTCACACCTATAAAGCACTGAACAACTCTAGCCCCTCTTATATATCCTCACAGATCCAAAGGTATGTCCCTTCTCGGTCTCTCCGCTCTGCCCGTGACCACCTCCTGCTTAATTGTTAATTTGTGTGTACATAAGTGCAATTTTGTCACTGTGGTGTTAGCTTGATAAAGACCTTGACAAGTCGAAATGTTGCAATAAAGCTGCCTGGAACCAATTGCAGTGAGTGCCTGAGATTCTTCTATTCATACAATCTTGTCCCTGACATCCCTGGACAGCTCTTTGGTCTTGGCCATGGTGGAGAGTTTGGAATCTGATTGATTGATTCTGTGGACAGGTGTATTTTATACAGGTAACGAGCTGAGATCAGGAGTACTCTCTTTAAGAGAGTGCTCCTGATCTCAGCTCGTTACCTGTGTAAAAGACACCTGGGAGCCAGAAATCTTGCTGATTGATAGGGGATCAAATACTTATTTCACTCATTGACATAAAAATAAAATTATAGATTTTTTGACATGTGTTTTCAGGATTTTTTTTTTTTGTTATTCTGTCTCTCACTGTTAAAATACACCTACCATTAAAATTATAGACTGGTCATTTATTTGTCAGTGGGCAAACGTTCAAAATCAGCAAGGGATCAAATACTTTTTCCCCTCACTGTAATAATGAGTTCCTGGTAGACACAAGCTTAAACTCACACATGCTTTCACAATACATTTTAACTAATATTAATTACCGTATTTATCGGCGTATAACACGCCCCGGCGTATAACACGCACCTCATTTCCAGAAGGAAATTCCAGGAAATTTCCACCTCTCCCATAGTATTCCCCCCCCTCATCCCATAGTGTTCCCCCCCCCTTTCCATAGTAATCTCCCCCCCTCCCATAGTATTCTCTCCCCCCTCCCATAGTATTCTCTCCCCCCTCCCATAGTATTCCCCCCCATAATATTCTCTCCCCCCTCCCATAGTATTCTCCCCCCCCATAGTATTCTCCAACCCCATAGTGTGTCCCCCCTCCCATAGTGTCCCCTAGTGCACTTTCCCTCTGTCCCATATTTACTTACCTGTCTTGAAGCGTGGGCCGGCTTCACAGCGCGCACCGCGGAACTGGAACTTAAATTTCAGGTTCCGGTTTCCGGCGGGACTGAAAGGAAGTGTGCACACAATAGTGTGCACACTTCCTTTCAGTCCCGCCGGAAACCGGAACCTGAAATTTAAGTTCCAGTACCGGCGGGACTGAAAGGAAGTGTGCACACAATAGTGTGCACACTTCCTTTCAGTCCCCCTGGAAACCGGAACCTGAAATTTAAGTTCCAGTTCCGCGGTGCGCGCTGTGAAGCCGGCCCACGCTTCAAGACAGGTAAGTAAATGTAGGATATCGGCGTATAACACGCACCCATGATTTTCTCCCTATTTTCAGGGAGAAAAAGTGTGTGTTATACGCCGATAAATACGGTATGTAGGTTCAGGATTAGGATTAAGAAAATGTATTGGAAATTATGTTTTGAAAGAATAGTGACAGGTTAATGAAATTTCTAGGGATGACTGTAGAAGATGAGCAAATAACAGGTTGATGTTCTACCTGATGGAAGCTTTATCAAAGGTTTCAGAAGCGACATAAGGCTGTCAAGCACCTGAAAATGAATGGCTTTTGCACCTCAACCCCCAAAAATAATTACCCTACTGGATTTTGACATATAATGACAATGTGAATTTGTGTTATTTTCTCAAATAAATGTATTGACCATTAATAAAATAGTTTTTTTTCCTGTTATGTAATGCATCTCTTAAAATTCTAGCTCATTAATGGATATAACTGTTTATTACTGAGGCAATCCTTGATGGTTTAGTGAGGCATAAGGGGTGTAGGCAGGGACGTTTTAGCTGGAGGCAAACAAGGCATTTTCCTTGGGCAGGATTTTCCAGGGGGCGGCAAAAAACGCTGCCCCCAAATGCTGGCGAAGGAGCACTTCCTCTGAGCTGTCTGCTCAGCTCCCTCGCGTGCCGCAGAGTGAGGCTGGGAGCCGGAATATGACGTCATATTCCGGTTCCCAGCCTCACTCTGCGGTGCGCGAGGGAGCTAAACAGAGTGCTCCCTCGCCAGCTGCCCACCCGCCCAGCAGCCACTGGACCCCCAGGGAGAAAGAGAACCCCCCCCTAGCATTCCCAAAGGTAAGGAGACTGGGGGGGGGGGGGGTAAATAAAAAAAATGTGTTAATGTGTGTGTGTTTGCCTGTTAGTGTGTGTGTGTGTGTGTGTGTGTGTGTGTGAGTGTGTTTGCCTGTGAGTGTGTGTCTGTTAGTGAGTGTGTGTTTCTGTTAGCTAGTGTATGCGTATCTGTCAGTGAATGTGTGTGTGTGTGTGTGTATTTAGAAGGCAGGGCGGGGGGAAGGGTTAAGTGGGGGTGGCGCGGGGGGAGGGGGGCGCCTGAGTTTTGTCCTGCCTAGGGCAGCACAAAACCATGATACACCACTGGGTGTAGGGGATTTGTTTATCGTTCCCAAGAGACATTGCAACACTTTACAATTAGTAATTTGTATTAGTAAAATGAAAGGGGGATTCATGAAAGCCCCTACAGGAAGAATCTCAGTTTTTTGTCTTTTTTTATTGTACCCTGACCTGCACTTAAGAAAAAGGGCCATATCTATCAACTCCACTTAGTTCATGGGATGTGTTTGTTTTAGGTTTACACATATTTGGTGAAAATCAATCATTTGCTTGGCAATTGGCATTACAAATATTCACAAGGACATCAATTTGGACAAATATTCCTAATTTTCCAGATATATCCCCTTATCCTTATTAGCCATGCTGACTACTACTTCTAAATCTCAATTACTAACATGGAATGACGTAACGAAAACTATTTCTGTCAGAAAATTATCAGTATGAGACTGATTGCTTTTAGCGTGATATCGACTTTCTGTACTTTGAGTCACTTCTAAATAAGCTCCACCCTCTCACACATAACTTCACTTTATTAATACCATGAAGGTATGACTCATGTAGATTATTATTAACTGAGTTGCTTTTTGGCCTTGTCATGCCCTTGCATGTTTTCTTCTTTTAGTGGTTTCCTGACAGATGTGGTCAAAAGGTAAAAACACTGAGCACCGAGAGTTTGATAGAAACTGTGGAAGATTAAAAAGAAAACAGAAGACACATTTTCTAATCATTATCTGTTATTCACTCAAGTCCACACATTCTTTTTTTAATTTTCACCAAGATATTCCTGTGTAATTATTTATAAAATTCTTACTTTACTCAGTAACATTTGATAAACTTGTTTGAAATAGTGTGATTTCAGTTCATTTAATACATGTGATTCAGGCAGGAATATACACTGGCTTGTAATACTGACCCAATCATATGCTTTTTACGGTGACTACTTTCATTGTATTTATTTGTTTTATATAGTTCATTGTTTATTTAATTTAATAAAAGAGAAAACAAAAAGAGCTAAAAAAAAAAGTTAGTCTGTGTTCACCAGAACAAGTAGAATACAATTTGTATTATTATTATTATTTTATTATTAATATAGCGACATTAGACTCCATAGCGCCGTACAATGGGATGCACATAGAATCAAAATCTTGGTAAAAGATTATTGTTTCATGTTAAAGTTAACTAATATTAACAGTGCATCAGTTTATATATTTAAATAGGTACATACCTAAAATGTGAAATGTTTTTATTCCAGCCTTTACACAGCGCTTGGTTTCTAATGAAAGTATTAAAATAACGGTATAGTGAATTTAACCCCTTAAGGACACATGACGTGTGTGACATGTCATGATTCCCTTTTATTCCAGAAGTTTGGTCCTTAAGGGGTTAAAGTGCGTTTAATGAAATTATTCCATAAGACATGTATTATGCACAGAAGGCAATGCTTGAAAAAAGGCTAATAGAATAGTTTTTAACCTGTAACACTAAAAATTATTTTGGGGTAACAACTCAACAAATCAAAGTATGTTTTGGGTTTCACATATTATAGAGTCTATCCATTGACCATTATTGCTTGATTTTTGTAAACATCAAAATCAAAGTCAAACAATCATTAGACACTATTGCACTAAATAAAGATTAAACAAATACCCTCAATGACCATTTTGAAAAAGAATAACATCATCAATATCAGTGGGTAGTAAAAAGGGGAGAGATTAGAGAGGTAGAGAAGAAAATTAAAAGTGAGGGCTTCTATTGGCGACAGGGACGCCAAAGAACCCTTGGCTGTTAATGAAGGACTATACATCAGAGTCAGCATTCACAGAACTGTGGGTTACATGATCAAGCAATGTTGTCCATGTCTGCGCACTCTTTCCAGAAGTACCTTTGAGCTCTGCCATTAAGGACTCCATTGAATACATTTCCTTAGCCCTCTCCATCCATTGCTGGAGAGTGGGAGCAGACTGTTTCTTCCACATACTTGAGATCAGGGATTCGGTTGCTCTTAATAAATGATTATAGAGAGATATCCTGCAATGCCACAACAGTATAGTTGTGTAGTGTGAAAGCTTAGACAAAGGCCATATCACATGGATGCAATGATTGCAGCAAAGAATGCAAACAGTAAGAAAAAATGCTATACATAGTGATAAGCCCCTTCCATACCAAGTCCCAGTATAATAGTCAGCACCTCCCATCATATTTCCTCTTTCTTTCACAATAACAAACATCAAACAGGAACCGATGAATCAGTCCAACGGCATAAGAACAACTGTCTTGAAATCCAGTCGGAATCCAACCAGGAACAATTCAACAAACTGGGACCAATCCATCACAGAATCAGAAATCGCCAACATAGAGGATCCCATTATACGACAATCCGTAGGAATCCAGCAAACGACTTGAATTTAGGCTGTGAAAACATAAAAAAACATCAGCCACATGGTTATTTTGGTCCTCGCAATTTAGTGTGCATGAAAGGTATAGACAGACCCTTATTGTACACTCATGAACCCAAAAAGAGTCCGTCATTCCAAATGTATAAATCATAACCTAATGAAATAAAACCCTCACTTACCGTAATACCAACCTTATCCAATAAATATATCAGGGTGGGAAGATATAACCCAATTCAGCAGTGTATCCAGGGTTGGACAATAATCACCTCCTTGTCTTTAATAAAATCATGACTTTTTGTCATGTAATAGCAAAATCATTTAATTTAAAACAAGACAAGGAGGCTCATATTGCAAGTTCAAAGCTGACTGATAACCGTAGAAAAAACATGCCATCCTCATCAGGTCCTCCAACCTTGCCCCCGGGGTCATCATCGACGAGGCTGCAGCACCCTGCACCCAATGTGCTCCAAACACCGAAGTGTCCACACCTGCCTGATGCAATACTCATTTCACCCAAGGGGCCATTGTAGTACTCGTCACCAGGGTAAAAGGAGGACGAAAGGATAGAAACAGATGAGGAGTAGATGGTGACCGATGCGGCTCAGTGCGAACTTCATATACTCATACACAGGCCACTGGGCACAATGCTTGAGCCGAAGGGAAAGCCAGGTAAGAAACCGACCTAATCAAAGTCTTCGTGCATCTGGATATATATATAAGTCACTCCATCAGTGTGGAAGGAACGAACATCCAAAATCCTCTTACAGGATACCAGGCAAAACAGTGTGACCAATTTCGCCGACAACTGGCTTAAGGAAAGGTCCGCATTAGATGGCCATGAGTCAAACAACGATAGCACCATGGAGACGTCCAATGTTGAAGAATATTGTGGTCTAGGTGGCGTGGATCCGCAGTGGCCGGCGCCCACCAACACTGATGCATGGCCACTGAGCGTAGATACTGCAAGGTGAGGATGAATATGTTACATTACCCCCCACCTGAAGACCACCCACTGGGTGGACAGGACCAGGTTTAAGAGGAAATTTGGTGTGGAAAGAACAAATCTTGCGACCTGCATGAATATCGGAATCCGAAACCCAAGAACGTCCGGCAGGCCCATACCCCCTTCAATCAATCAAATATTGTAAGGAACCGTGATTTGAAACGATCAGCCGCAGTTTTGAGAGTGGAGTGAACTTTGGTCCAAGTATCACGAATAGAAGCAAGGTGATCATCCAAAGCAGGGATAGCTGTGTCATAGAAAACAGCCGGCAGAACAGTAGGATGACGACTGTTATTAACAAAGAATGGAATATGACCAGAAGAGTCATGGTTAGCATTGTTCCTAGCAAACTCGGACCAATTATCCTGAGTGCTATTAACAAAACAACGCAAATACAATTCTAATGACTGGTTAGCCCTCTCAGCCATGCCATTGGTTTGGGGATGGTAAGAGGAAGAAAATGAGAATTCAATGTTCAACTGTTTATTGAAAGCCCTCCAAAACCCAGACATAAACTGAGAAACTCTGTCAGATACAATATTGTGAGGAATGCCATGTAGTCGGACAATCTCTCATATAAAAATAAGAACCAGGTCTTGAGAGGATGGCAATTTTTGGAGTGGAACAAAATAAGCCATCTTGGAAAAGCGGTCAACCACCATAAGGATGGTGGTATAGCCATTAGAACTAGGACGTTCTATGATGAAACCCATGAACAAATGGGACCATGGAACACTAGGTACGGAAGTGGATGCAACAATCCACATGGAAGCTTATGAGGTACCTTAGAAACTGCACAAACAGAACAGGCCTGCACATATTCTTTAACATCTTTCCTGAGAGAATCCCACCTAAATTATCTCACAATCGCAGATGTGGATTTATTAATGCCTGGGTGTCCAGCGGTCATGTTGCTGTGGAACACCCTCATTACATTCTCTCTTTCACCCAATGGAACAAAGAATTTATCTAGTGGTTTATTGCATGGTGCCTGAGACTGAGCCTCCATGATAGCGCCAAGCAGAGGAGATGACAAGGAAAGAACAAAGGAAGCAATAATACACTCAGGTGGAATAATAGGGATGTTTCTTGTTCCTGTACTGATTCAGTATCAAACTGTCTAGATAAGGTGTCCGCCTTTACGTTTTTGGGACCAGGTCTGTAAATTATAAGAAAGTTAAAGCAAGATAGAAACAAAGACCATCTAGCCTGTCTAGAAGACAGTCGTTTAGCATCCCCTATATAAGCCAAATTCTTGTGGTCAATAATGATCAAAAGGGGGTACTTGGAACCCTCTAAAAGATGTCACCACTAGTATAATGCCCAACAATCCTCTGTTGCCAATATCATAATTACACTCAGCAGGAGACAACTTTCTAGAGAAGTACCCACATGGATGCAAAGGGGTATCCTGACTCTCCCTCTGAGAAAGAACAGCCCCTACCCAAGTTTCGGAGGCATCAACCTCCAGTATGAAGGGGTTTGCTGGTGTTGTGATGTATCAATATGTCAGCAGAAGCAAACCTTTGTTTGAGAAGTTCAAAAGCTTCTCTAGCTTCCTCAGACAATAACGTACTGCTAGCCCCCTTGCATGTCATATTGGTGATGGGGGCTATCACTAAAGAGAACCCTTTGATAAATCTCCTGTAATAATTATCAAACCCAATAAACCTTTGAATGGCTTTTAGTCCATTGGGCAATGGCCAATGTAGAACAGCCTCTAGTTTGAAAACCAGAGGCAGAAATGTTATACCCCAAAAACTGTACTTCAGTCTGATCAAAGATGCATTTTTCCAGTTTGCAATAACGTTTATATTTAAATAAAGTTTACAATACTTGTTTGACATGTTTGTGGAGAGTCTGAAGGTCAGGGGAATAAATAAGGACATCATCCAGATAAACTAGGACAAATGAATAAATATAGTCCCTGAGTACATCATTAATAAAGTCCTGGAACACGGCCGGGACATTGCACAACCCAAAGGGCATCACAAGTGTAACGGAACCGCTGGCACCCCGACCGGGTACCCTCCGCTGACGGATGCTCCTAGTGCTTTCCGAGGTCTCCAAGCACTCCACCAGACACCATAACCACTGTAGACTCCCACGAACCGCCGCAGCTTGGTTGGGGTCTCGCCACGCTACCCACTCTGGACCCAAGACCAGGGTCTAGCTTCCCGTAGATGGACCTCTCCGAATTCCAGAGAGCAGGAACAGGAACAAGCTCTTAGCAGAGCTCAGCGATTATACCCTGGGGAGTATAGTGATTATAGCAATCCCCAGAGTGTAGTTCTCCAATCCCCCCAAACATGAGCCGAAACTTCATGAAGGTACAAGATGATCTGAGGTGCTAGCACACCCAGTCTGCTTTTATTTCCATCTTACACATAAAAGACCGCCCACAGGGGCGGGGTAAAACAGCCAATAGCATAACGGTTACAACCCACAAGTTCCCTCCCCTCAGATAACCAGTTAACATAATTATTACAGCCAGGGAAAATACAGTTTTTATACATGTGCTATAACTTTAAAACCGTACATCCAATCTTCCCAAAAACCATATATTTAGAATCAGCACACTTTAATAAACATACACCCTTCCAAAATTCAGCCAAATCCCTCCAGCGGATCAAAAGTTAGCTGGAAGTCCTTTATGACCGACCGCAAGCACGTTTTCCTGCCCAAAACAGTTCCATAGATTTGGGCTGTGCGGCCGGTCAATTTCATGCGAAAAAACGACTAAGTCCCATTTCGAACGGGACTTAGTCTCTGGAGCTGCAAGTTCAGTATGGAAGAAGGTAAGGGTCAGCGGTGTTCGGTAAAATGTGTAGCCGATTTCAGTTCCACAGAATTTTTTGCATACACCGCTGACCGCATTCGACTGAACAAAGATGGCCGCCGCCACGTGCAATTAACCGGCAGTAACCTCACAGCCTGGGAGGTAAATTGCCTGCACACTTTAGCTTCTGGGTGGTCCGCCTGTGTGGTACTTGGTTCAGTAAGCCCTATATACTGAACCAAGTGGGGGGAAAGCCAGGAACAAGTTATTTTACAGGTCTGGGGACATAGTCTTAAAGGGGCATTGTTCACCAAAGTTACAAGATGTCCCCAGACGGTTCTTAAAGGGCCATACACACACAATAAAAGTTCATACTTTTCAGGGGCCATAGTCTTAAAGGGTATTGTTACCCAAAGTCTCAATATGTCCCCAGACAGTTCTTAAAGGGCCAGCAGCAGTACAATAAAATACCATTCACTGTGCTTAAAGGGGCAGCAGTCGCACAATAAAATACAAACTGCCCAAATATAGTTCTCTAAACGTACCAATTTTCAAGGGGCCATAGTCAGCAGGTAGGAGGCGGGCAAACATGCTTCTCCAATGCCCAGTGGCGAGGTTGGTTTCGTCACAACAAGGTACTCATATTGCCCAATTTTAGTGTTAAATGCTGTTTTCCACTCATGATTTTCATTAATCCTTACCATATTGTACGCACTCCTGAGGTCAAGTTTAGTAAAGACTTTAGCACCCTGGAGTCTGTTGCCCTGTAGTCAACGCATGGACGTAATTCACCATCTTTTTTAGATACAAAGATTCCATCTCCATGCCCATTCTGCCTGGCACAGAAAGACTTTTGCGTTAATTGGACATGCTATCAGGGGAGCCCAGAGGTGCGCCAGTCATAGTGTTTCTGGAGGCAGATGGGGAAACATGCCTAGTGTGACGGGCCGCCTGGCATCCCGACCTGGTACCTCCATCAATCGCTGCTTCCTAGTACTTGCAAGCATCATAAGCACTGCACTGGAACACCATAAACCCCACAAACTGCCGCAGCTTGGGTGGGGTCTCTGCTTCAAGTGGGTAGACCTCTCCTAGTCCAGAGAGCAAAGCAGGCTGCTCTTACAAGAGCAATTGTTGCGATTCAAGGGAGTATAGGGATTATAGCAATCGCCAGAGTATGAATATAGCTCTCCAATCCCCCAAACATGACCCTAGACTTTATGAAGGGTAAAACGAATCTCAGTTTATTGGTAGCAACAACGGGCCTTTTATGACAGTCCCCATGCAAGAGGCACTCCCCACTGGACCTGAGAGTAAACCACAGTAGAAATAAATACACAATCACATTGGCTCTCAGGTCCAGGACACTCCCATACAAAATCAGATAATCCCTCCTTTGTGCTGGTGAGATAATTGGATCAGGAACTGTACTAATCTAATCCAATTATCTCCAAGCACAGAAAAAACACACATTTTTACAAACCCCCAAAATACCTTAAAATACACAAAGCCCCCACAAATATTGCATCCCCTGATAGCCCTAATCTGGGTGACCAACATATCCAAATATCACCCTGATCAGTTCAAGGGTTCAGGAATTTCCTGGAAGTCTTATTTTTGACCGACCGTGCACATGGTCCTATGCCTAATACAGTTCCAGGGAATCAGGCCTAACGGTAGGTCTCTCTGTCAGGAGTACAAAAGTACATAACTCACATGAACAGAGCCTTTTCAAGTGCATTGGGCAAGGTATAGTGCAGGGCCCATAGTCCTGAGGCAAGAGGCTGGCCAGCAGGCCCCTTCAAGAACTTGTGACAAGGTTCAGTTCGTCACACCTAGATTTTTGGCTAGGCTTTCTTGGTGCATTCCCATCGTGGCCATAATGGCGTTGGTCACAGACTTCTGGAGCACCAAGGACTGCTCTTCCACCCTGTGGGGGTCAAGGTCCCCTGCCACAGGGAGGGGAGCCAGCCGTAGATGGGGCATCACTCAATATTAATTGGGTATCCACTTCCCCGGGGGATGGGGGGCATACTTGTACCTTAGGCTCAGGCATGGCAGAATATAAACAGGCCCACAAATTTAGTATTAGGGAAATATATATATATATACATATATATATAAGGTTAACAAAATAGCTGTAAGGTGGTAAATGGGCACTCAGTGAGGGTTAGTCATCCAAACTAGTGCAGAGAAGCTCACCAGGGCCCAGACCAGCAGCTATGAGGAGGGAAGAGGTAGTTATTGGAGAAACCAGAAGGGGAAATGCCAAGAAGATCGTGAGATCGCAGTGAAAAGACCTCTATTTCGCGAGGGAAAAAACTCCCAAACTGTTGAATTCGGCTCCCGAACCAGGGTGCGTTCGCGTGCCGAAGGTGTCTATATAGATACGTTACGAAACAACATCAGAAACCACCGAACGTTCAGAACGTTCGCAAACAGAATATTATGGGAAAAACAGGCAGATAGACGTTGGCATGCAAATGTCTGATCGTCTGGCCTTCAAACGTCATGAACAGAGCCGAACCGATCCGCGAAGACCAGTAAAAAGAGCTCCAAACGGGTCCGAGACCCGGGACAACAGGCTGAGGGAAAACAGATAATGGGAAAACACACCAATATCCCCGAATGGACAGGATTTAGTCTAACGGTAAGAAAAAAAGTGCTAAATAGGGGTTACACCACCCCGAAGGAGAGACGGGGAAAAGGGAGAATCTTTCACTGGTCTAAGACCCTGAGTATAGAACACCACACAATAATAGACAGGTACAATGGTAAAACCTGTAATTAACCAAATAGTGCTCAAACATACAATTATAAATACACCAATTATGATTAAATCTCCAGAGACAAAAAGATGGTACTTAACAGACTGTGGAGCAGCAAAGAAAGATGAAATATGATGGGATGTGCTGACTATTATACTGAGACTCTGAATGGGAGTGGCTTATCACTATGCATGCAATTTTTTCTAACTGTATTATTTGCTACTATTGTTGGACAGTAAAGAAAGGGATAAGCAATATGAGCCACTGTGTCTTATTATACAATCACCAGATATGCAGGCTAGTCCCCACTCCCTCCTCACATCTCCAGCATATCCAGCATTTCTTCCTCAAAGAACCAATGTAATACCACAGGTGTTTTAGAGCAATTTGTTATCAGTTTGTAATTAATATATATTCTCTCCTGATATTTTTCAGTGAGGACCACCCCATCCACTTCCTCTATATGGAAAAGCTGAGGGGTGCCCCCCAAATCACTTGAATGCTTGTAAGCAGATTCTTCCCTAGTTACTTTTCAAATCATTATCTATTAAAAATAGCAGATTACTATGCTTCTTCTCCCTATTGACTCTGTCTTTCCAGCAAAACCTGTAGTTTATTTTTTCATTGAAACTCTATAGCTGTGTTATTTTAAGTGGATGCACATCTCATAAAGGCTTGTTTACTAAAGTGAGATTTAAAAGTGAATTGCAAATGTAAAGTCAAAATAGTTTTAATGGGAAAATTCTCTAATCCAGCTATGCTTTCACGTCTGCTACTCTGGCTTTAAAACTGAAATTCACTTTAAATTTTCACTTTAATTTGCACTCATAGGACATGGGTAAGCAACCTATTGCATGTATGCCATACACAATACTTGAGGTGCCTTTGCACGGCACTCAAGGCAGTCAGAGCCAAACAGGTGATTGTTGGTGGTGAGGGACAATCCTCAATTTACGCATTGCAGCACTTAGAGGAAGTGATCTCAGATCACTTCATCCCAACACTTGTGAATGGGAATCCGCACTGGAGTAGAGAAGCTATCGCAGTACTGACCCTTGAACTGTACCTGTCCAACCTAGTCCCCACTGTACCCCAGGAAAGCCAACCAAACTGCTAGATATACACTTTAGAATAAGCCTCCGACTCATACAAACAATACAAACAGCCCACACACAAACACACAGTCCCAACAAATAGAACACCACTGACAATCAAAATACACGCACATAACCCCACAAGCAGTCTCGCACATGGAATACCACAAACAGCCCCAAATATACACACATCACCAAACATACAGTGTGACATATCATCAACACAATTCCACAAGCAGCCCCTGCACAAACCCCACATTCATAGGTATCTTACACAATACCACAAAATACTCAAAACTACTACAAAATACAACGATGCAAAGCAACTGCAGCAACCATAAATAACACAAGCAGAATACAGTTACTGTGGTAAGAAACTTTATTTACATACAGCTATATTTAATTATTATTATTTTTTAATATCAACTAACAAAGGTGAAGTACAAACCCTATAAAGCTCTACCATGCAAGGATTTCTGGAAAAAGAACAATGCTCCTGTAAAAAGTTATCGGAGCATTATTTGCTTAAAGGACCACTATAGGCACCCAGACCACTTCAGCTCAATGAAGTGGTCTGGGTGATAGGTCCCTCTAGTGTTAACCCTGCAGCTGAAAACATAGCAGTATCATAGAAACTGCTATGTTTCACTGAGGGTTAATCCAGCCTCTAGTGGATGTCTCACTGACAGCCGCTAGAGGCGCTTCCACGCTTCTCACTGTGAAAATCACAGTGAGAAGACACTGGACGTCCATAGGATAGCATTGAGAAATGCGCATTCGGCACTGACGTCGGCAGAGGGAGGAGAGTTCCCCAGCACAGAGGGAGCATGGCGCTCGAGAAGGGTAAGTGTTTTAACCCCTTCAGCTCCCTTCAGCACAGCGGGCGTGGGATCCCGAGGGGCGGAGGGGGGGACCTAAAGACCCCTAAACGAGTTTGTTTTCCTGCCACTCTAGTGGTCGTTAAATATACCAGTCAATCCAATATCTATTATCTTCTAGATAATTCCATCTCTGTACTTTAATTGCATTCTTTTTAATTTATATTGTGGGATGCTATGTGCATTGTCCTAATGAGTAACATGCTATTTTAGTGTTACATTCACATAATGATAACAATAATAATTTAATAATAATAATAATAATAATATTAATAAAATTGATGAGAAAATAAATGTTGTATAAAATAAAATGTTCATTAAAGCTTTGTGAGGCGATGAATTACAACTGCCAAATGCAATGCAAAACCTGAAAATGCACCATTGTTTCTAGTTTTTGCTATGTAAACGTTCCTAGCAGCTAAAACTGCCTGGTGTAACTAATGGATATTTATTCAGCTGATATAAAAATAAAATCAGTGGTTGGCCGGACAAAGCATAAATCCAGCCAATTTTGTAGACTATTAAGAATCCATTCACCAATTGTGACTGCATGTCTGCTCCAGGGTACACCACCAGCATGCTACAGCTTTATAATGCTTTGCTCAATCCTCTGGCACTCGGAGGATTAATAATACACTGCGACATTTCATTTATGACTGAAAACATTGTCACTGGCATCCCCTGTGGCTAAGCTTTTCCTGATATTAGCACAGAAAGCCATCAATTGGTTTTGCAAGTTTGGTGGGTTATTAAAGTCAGAGCCACTATTTTATTAAATAAAAAACATAAATCTAATGCAGGCATCAAATTGTGTATTCACATCAGAACTGTGGTTCATATACAGATCAAATATTCAAACTCACATTCATACAGTGCTCTTTCATATGTTCCTGATTCAGGTTTAATTACCATGAAGGTTTTTTTTTTTTTTTTAATCAGAAAAAACTATTCTGTTTCATTAGAGATTTTGTCTTCGACCTGAAAGCAAGTCAGATCAAAATTTAAAGGGAATTATAGGCTAAATAAAACATTGTATTCTTCGCGCTATAGTACCCTACGATGCCCCCTCGCTCACGCGCTTCCACCCGCAAGGCAGATAGGGTTCAAAACCCTTAATTCACTTACCTGAGTCCAGTGTGGATGCCCCTTGGCACAGGGTCAGGCTCCAACTTTGCTCCCCAGACATCGCCTAACGCCGGAAACCTTATGCGCATGCTCCTGCGTGTGCCAAGAAATATTAGAACAACCCCATAGGAAAGCAATGACTTTATAAAACACCCCCTCATGTCTCATTAGAGACATTTACCTTTGTCTGATACCAGCAAAGTTTATTGTATGTGTAGAAGCACTATAAAGGGTTAAATGTGAACGGGTTTATAGAATACCCCTTCCTGTCTTATTGGAGATTCTTGGTTGATATCAGC
Source organism: Pelobates fuscus (assembly GCF_036172605.1). NCBI lineage: Eukaryota > Metazoa > Chordata > Amphibia > Anura > Pelobatidae > Pelobates > Pelobates fuscus. The sequence goes on along the minus strand of NC_086320.1, from coordinate 198,546,726 downwards.
AAATCTAATGGCTAGAGTAGGACTCACCTTTTGGGGTTTGCCTTGACGTGGCAGGTGAGCTTATATTCAAATGGCCATTGGAATAAAACTAAAGAGCCTCCATTTTGTTTAAATGTACATAGGATTTAGGCCAGAGCGCAGGTAACGTTCTCTTTGTTTTTACTATATATTTTGAGCTGTTGGATATTAAGCTACTGCTGCTGTAAGCGCAGTGCTTTATCTTTGTGTTCATGCCTTGTAGCGTTACAATGATACACAACCTCTGTTATCTAAAGGAACACTACAAACCACTAACACACTTCATCTTGTTGAACTCAAAACAACTATAGAACAGTTTCTAGTGCATCCTAGTATTTGATAAAAGATGCAGTGATAGTGTATGATAAATAAATGTATTTTGTTTATAATACGGTAGTGCTCCTTTAAATAAAAATACACATTGGATAAAGGATATAGTACTTATACTTATAGATATGTTTCATAGTTTCAATATTCTTCAGCAGAATTTTCGTGCAAAAATATCACAGTTGTTATTCAATTAAAATTAAATGTTCTATAACAAAAATTTATTTATATCAAATCAAGCAGTTAAATATGGTTCTTTTTGGGTGCAGTAGCAGTTGTAATTGCCATTGATTAAATGGAGCCTATTAGCTATGGAACCTCATGCAAAGCACTATTCATCAGAGATACTCTAGTCTATGCACTTGCAATATTAGCTTTTGTGCTGTATCTTCAATTTGTGATGACTGACTCCAGCCCAGCAGAAGTCATGCCAGGCCCACAGATGTCAAACCAGATGGAGACATTGCTCCATAGCTTCTTAATAATTAATAGTTCATGTGAACAGGACATGTTGAATGCTTAACTTCCACTTTAGTCTCTTTTTCTTACAATTGGCATAATATCTTTTGCATTGAGTGCTTAAAGAAAAAAGTGGTACTGAGCTTAGCTGCTTGCTAGAACAGTTTCCAGAATTTAGACAGGGGATGCTAAAATGGATACAGGAGGTAAATAGCAAGTCTTGTTTGGCACCTCACATTTGATGTTGACAGATGAGCTCACACTATATGGCATTTAGAGTGGTGCCATTGTTGTGTGTACCATAATTTGGGTTATGGTCTGCTAATTTGATTGGGGTATTTTAGAAGCTCTTTAGCATTTGTTTTTGTTTAAAATCTTTAAACTACACTTCTAACAACCTACTTTGTACCCCTACTTTTACCCTTTTACCCACTCCCTCTAGAATGTAAGCTCATGGAGCAGGGCCGTCCACCCCTCTGTTCCAGTATGTCCAGTTTTCTGGTTACAATTATATGTCTGTTAGTCCACCCATTGTACAACGCTACGGAGTCTGATGGCACTACATAAATAATAAAATAATAATAATGAGACTGATGAAGAGCAATGCCACCAAAACATGACAAAACATTAATAAGTATTTAAATAATAACCCATCAACATTGATTGTCATTTTTTTTGTTTAGCATTGGTAGCTAATAAAAAAGTGAAATGTAATCTAGAACACAGCACAAATGATCTGTCACCTGTCGCCTCTGGAGAAGAACTGTAAATGGCAACACAATTTTTAAAAATCAGATTTGAATAGTAGGAAGTGAGTCCTGCAATGCCCTGTAACATGATGATGTGTGGCATAACTGTATTTACTTACATAGGCATATTTTTACTTCTAGTAATAATTATGTAAAATAAAATGTGCAAATCCATTTTTTATAATTTTTATAATGTTTTATGTCTTCTTGAACAGCAATTTAAACATAATTTTGCTGTTTATCCTATAGGTTTGTGTTAACCATACATACATCCTGTATTTCAAATAAATTTACTGCTACTTTTTTTTTTTTTGTAAATGAAAGTACTTTGTAATGTAAGGATTAAAGGCAATTTATACACACAAATGAAAGAAATATATCTTGGAAATACAAAATTTATTTTGGGGAGGCTGCAAGCATAGTCACTCCTTCCATTCGATGATACAATGTTGCAGGTTTAGGAAGTGAAATTTAGATAAGCAAAGTGTTTAATATATGAAATTGCTGATGATTTTGCGACTATGTATAATTTAGATATATCTACCTAAAGGTGAACTATATACAATTTTCAGTGCCCATTTCTTTAAGTAATTCCAGTGGAACTGCCCTTGTATTTGACAGATTCTTAAATGTCAAACATTATATTCCAATTTGCCAATCAATAAAGACCAACTATTGGTTTAATAGAGACCCTGGCACGCATTTACATTATTTACTGAATCACACCTGCACCTGCCAGCACCTGAAGGTCAGCAAAGGTCTATCACAATATCTAATGCTATATAAACCTTAAATAACCTTTTACTTTGAAAGAGATCATTTATTGGAACTGCGCAGTGTGTGTTACCTTTCCATGAATATCCAGCAGCAAAAAAAGGTGCTGCAGTTGGATCTTTCTTTAATACGTTACTTTGTATATGAACAATAGATGGAAAGGTTGAAGCTTTGTCTTTGCTGTTTTTCTTATGTCACTTTATATTGCTTGTAATAGTAATATACATCCCAAAAAGTATGAAATATACTTATATTTTGTTATTTATTACTACTACACAATTGTGAGACTAGCAGAGCATTTATTACTGCATTTGTAAGACTTTTTTTATTTTATTATTTTATAAATAGATAGAGCCTAACAGGGAACTATGTCTTCATTAGTTAAACTAAATCATAATGAAACAGAATTGTACTATAGCTCAGACTACATGTCAGATCAAACCGGGGTTATTAAAATAAATCAACTGTTACAAAACGCAGTGTAATTCTAGGCAACAAAAAATAATTGTACTTTGTGTGGGCTTTGCACTGTATTCCAGGACTGCAACAACAAATGCTTGAAGCATTGCCAAACCACAGTGGAAACTGACAGTTCTAATCTGTCTCAAACCATCCCATTTTAGTTCGACCTCCATTTACAACACAAGATCGATGAGAAAATGGAAAGTTTTAAAGCCCTGGGAAGTGGCAAGTGGATTTTAGAAGCACCAGTTAATAAATATGTAGCACACTCCATGCATACTATATAGTCCAGAAACTATATTTAAAGGGACACTCCATACATCAACATGATTTTTATACATTTAAGCTTAAATACTTAACTGTATTGTTGCATGGATGAATGCATTATTAAAATGCATTATTCTTAACCCTAACCTTTTGTCCAATATCCACTTATTTACAACACTTCTAGCTGGTTTATGAATGTCAGTACAGCTCCCTTTCTGTCCCTCATTCCTTCTGGTTTATTCACTAAATGATTTGCTACAGTAAGACTCCAGGTGAATTTCAAATATAAGGCTAAAGTTGCCACACTAGAGGAATTGCTGAATTAGAGAATATTTCCAGTTCGAAAATTTTGTCCTTAAATTTAAAATTCACTTTGAATTCTCACTTTAGCAAATAACCCTGCTAATGTGCAGTGCATGGTTGTTCGTGTCATGAGGAAGTAAAGCTTTTCTATGTTGTAGTTGAGCTAACTGCGTTTGCAAGCAGAAAATAGATAACTGAACTACTTACCTCTCAACATTTCAAATGGACAAAGAAGGAACATTTACATTTTAGGGTGTGAGTGGGGGTCTGGCTAGGGGTGAACTGTTCTGAGAGATTTTAGCTGACTTATTAATGACAATTTATGGAACTGAAATGTAATTTAGAACAAGAACAATGTATCTTATTTACACACACTGCTTTCTAAATACATTTATTGTAGTTTAACCGCTTAAGGACAGCGGGCGTGCTATGCCGTCCTTGGAGACCTGGCTCTAAACGCCGGCGGATGGCATAGTATGTCCCCGCTGTCCTATGCACTTACCTGCTCGCCGGCGATCCCCTGCTGGCGATTGCAATGGGGGGACTTGCCTGGCATCCGAGGCAGTCCCCTTGCATCTGACCCGGCCCTCCTGGGCCATGTGATGGCAAGGTCCTTGTGAGGACCTCACGATCACATGGACAGAATAGCCATCCATAGCAGTGCCAGCAGGGGGAGTATTTTAATATCAATATCAATAATATCAATATATATATAAATGTATACAAAATAGAACAGCTTGGCACTCTCCTTACTAGAAAACTAGAAAAATATCTTGCCTAGGTGCTACCCGCGTTCAAAACATAGAAACATAAAGTAAGGGGTGCACTCACAGGTCTTCGGTAAAGTGGAAACTGGTTTATTTAGCTGAAAAAAATTATCAGTACATCCGTGAACAAAAACGACGTTTCGACCCCTAAGGGTCTTTTTCAAGATCACTGTACATACACACAAGTGGCAATATATACATATAACAATTAAGTGACTTACCAATGGAGTGAGAAGAAAACCCATCACCTGCAAACCGAGACTAACCCGGAAGTGCTGGAAGCCGCGGTCACGTCATAACGTTATGACGTACCACGGAGGAAAAAAACGTGGTTGCTAGGCGACCAAATGCCGCCGGGAATTATGAAAATAAAAAGCATCCCAGTCCGGGACCTGTATCTAGAAACGGACACCAAAGTGTCTAGAAAGAGGAATATATATCTATATATCTAGATAGGGCAAAAAAGAATATTTAGAGATTGGCAGACTACAAGGAGAAGACCCAATGTCTAGGTGAATGTAGTGTAGTTTCATTATATTTTTCATTATATTTTTCATTAAAAAATTTTTATTATATTCATCAGTTAGTTTCCTTATGCACACTAACCCGCAGGATTTAACCATATCAATTTTGTTTTTTCTCTTTACAAACTATTTTTGGTCAATTATAGCGAGTGCTATTCAACCTAGTTATTACTTTGAGTCCTTTAAATGTTTCTATTATCGTCATTTAGATTTACTTGCTGACTTGATTAATAAATTATATATTATGTACTTTAGAAAACATAGCAATGTATTTTATTTTGTTTTGATTTCATTTTCAGCAGATTTCTGCAACAAGATGCATTTGTTATAGGCATTTTGTATCTATGGCTCCTGTGGGACACTTCTATTTGGGGACTTTGTCTCTCTGTCTATCATTTATCACGTATTTATTTCACTACACTACATTCACCTAGACATTGGGTCTTCTCCTTGTAGTCTGCCAATCTCTAAATATTCTTTTTTGCCCTATATAGATATATAGATATATATTCCTCCTTCTAGACACTTTGGTGTCCGTTTCTAGCACTTCCGGGTTAGTCTCGGCTTGCAGGTGATGGGTTCACGAGATTTCTTCTCACTCCATTGGTAAGTCACTTAATTGTTATATGTATATATTGCCACTTGTGTGTATGTACAGTGATCTTGAAAAAGACCCTTAGGGGTCGAAACGTCGATTTTGTTCACGCATGTACTGATAATTTTTTTCACCTAAATAAACCAGTTTCCACTTTATTGAAGACCTGTGAGTACACCCCTTACTTTATGTTTCTATATATAATTATATATATATATATATATATATATATATATATATATATATATATATTAATATGCTGATCACTATTTCATATGAATATATATATATATATATATATATATATATATATATATCATTATAATTCTATATAAAATTACTATCATTCTATGTGTATTTTGATAATAATAATATATATATATATATATATATATATATATATATATATATATTCATATGAAATAGTGATCAGCACTCAAGGTCTTGTAATAGTTAAAATGTGCAAGCTTTAATGTAAATCCATTAAAAATTCGATCATTCTATCAAAGTTTCAGTCCCCATCTGGGACTTTCATCAGGGTCAGGCATAAATATTAAGTGAAATAAGTACATTTATATAAGGAAAGAAATTAAAAAAAATTGACTTACCCCAGGTGATGTGAGTGATACTGCTGGCATTCCCCGGTGCAGAGTGTGCATGCGTGAATAAAGACCCGCCCCTACGTGATGTGCTGGTGTACCGCCTGTTTCTATGATGACGTGGGATGTTGTTAGTTACCAGGGAAACATATATATAAACATCTTCCTTGTTTTGAGGATCGTGTTTAAAGCCAGTGATCGTATATTGCAGATGAGTGCAAATATACAAGGAGGAGTGTGTTGATGTACAAGTTATATAATATTACTGTGCAACATGTTCTTGGCTATAAAGTGCATATTTCAATGCTTAAAGTGCTTGACAGAAATACAGTGCTGGAGAAGAACAATTATTTAACCCCTTAAGGACACATGACATGTGTGACATGTCATGATTCCCTTTTATTCCAGAAGCTTGCTCCTTAAGGGGTTAAAGTGAGACTATTTGCTATAAAGTGCTTTTGTGTAACTGTATGTATAAAAGTGGTAAAGTGACCAGCAGAATTGGTAAAAAAAACTTTTTTGTAAAGTGCAAATAGTATAACATAAAATGTGACAAAAAAGTATTATATATACAGTGATCAATTGTAATATTTCTTATCTGGCCAGTAATCCTAACAAATGATTTATATAATTCATCAATATGTTAAAAAAAATGTAAAAAAATCAAAACACAATTTCTAATGCTACGGGGTGCTTCTTCTAGAGGAAGGAGTGATATGAAATTCATTCATTAAGTCCTTTGGGAGCAATGGTATTGAGCTGGAAGATCCAAAATGTCTCTCTATTCAACAAAAGTTTTCCCTGATCACCACCACGTAGGGGTTGAGGGATGTGGTCAATTGCAATAAATTTGAGTGTTGAGAGTGGATGTTGAAAATTTATAAAATGATGAGCCACCGGTTGTTCTGAATGTCCTTCACGATATGCCACTCGTATACCAGATCTGTGGCATCGAATCCTGGCACATAAAGAAGTGTCAGTTTTTCCAAAATAAGATAATTCACAGGATCATGATAATTTGTGTATTACAAAAGGGGTCTTACAAGTGATAGTATGTCGGACCTGGTAAATTTTGTTTTTGTGAGGGTGTTGGAAGGTATGTGAGTCATGTGTCCACATGTGACACATCCAAGGCAGCGGACACTGCCACGATTTTGGATTCCTGAGTTCTTCATTTAACTCTTCACAGGGTCTGTATGAACCAAAAGGTCCTTCAAGGTTTTGTTCCTTTTGTAACAGATTAAGGGAGTTTCTTTGAAGACCTTGGGCAATATAAAATGAATAAATATATAAATACATAAAAAATAAAAAATAGAAAAATAAAAAAAATAATACAAAAAAATATATATGTGTAATTTTGTTCTAACTGTATTTTGATATTAACATATATACATAAATATATATATCTATATATCACTATATATAAAGATTAAAATTTATTCACACTTACCATAATTTTCCTTTCCTGGTCATAGGCCATGGCAGCACAACAATGGGTTAGCTTCTCCCTATCCCTAATTAGACAGGAACAGAATTAAAATAGAGGTATAAATACCCCCTCCCACCACCACTCCCTCAGTCTTGTTAACAGCAATATCCCAGTAATATCCCAGGGCGGGATCTTTGTGCTGTCATGGCCTATGACCAGGCTTATATCCATGGCAGCACAACAATGGGTAATACCCCAGCAATAACCAAGGGAGGGAATAAAGAAAAACTCAGACTCAGTAATTCAGAGATGCTAGTGTATTAGAAAACAACACGTGAAATTGTAGACAAATCAACTAAGATGAGTTGACTGCGGACAGAACAGTTTTGCCGAAGTGGTCTAACTGGCTAGCTTTTACATCAATCTGGTAATGTTTTATAAACGTGTTCGGAGAGGACCAAGTGGCTGCTTTGCAGATGAGTTCTGGTGATACGTTAGCTGCTGCTGCCCAAGATGAGGAGAGGGACTTCGTAGAGTGAGCTTTGAGTCCTTCTGGAATTTTCACATTTGATATCTTGTAAGCCTGTATGATTGCGGCTACTATCCATCTACTGATGGCAATTTGTGATGCTTGAAGCCCTCTTCTGGGACCATTGGGGATGATGAACAGTCTTTAAAAGTTACGCCAAGCAGATGATTTTTATAGATAGACAGACAGACATCTCACCAGATCTAACGGAGAAGGATTGGGTTCTGCTTAATTTTCGGGAACTTCCGAATGAAGAGCTGGGAGTACTATCTCCTCGTTGATGTGAAAAGCTGATACCACCTTAGGACGAAATTCAGGAACAGTCCTCAGAATTACTCTGTCCTTGTGGAACCCTGTAAAAGGCTCTTTGGCCGATAAGGCATGGAGCTCAGACACCATTCTGCCTGAAGCTAAGGCCCCCAACAGAACTGTCTTTATGGTGAGAAAGTGAGGAGAGATGGATTCTAGAGTTTCAAAAGGAGGACCGCTCAGAGCTTTTAATACCAGTGGTAGATCCCATGGTGGAGCAAAAGGCTTGATAGGAGGCTTTATCTTTAATACTGCTGACATGAATCTGGTCACATCCGTGTTTAAGGCCCATATTTGATCTGTAAGGGCTGAAAGAGCCGAAACATGTACTTTCAGAGTATTGTAACTTAATCCCTTGTCGAGACCTAATTGCAGAAATTCCAGGATTTAGTAGTAGTGAACGTCTGAATGTTTATTTGATTAGCCGTTGCCCAGGAGGAAAAGACATTGTCAGATTCTGTAGTAAGTGGTGGACGTAGAGTGTCTCCTTGCTTGTAGCAGGGTCTGTATTACTGCATGAGAAAAATCTTTACCTTTTAACACTTCCCTTTTAACTTCCATGCCATCAGATTGAGGGAGGTTGGGTCTGGGTTGAGAACAGGACCTTGATGTGGAAGCGAAGAAATCTTTGGAAGCTGCCAAGGGTCTGCATTGCAAAGGCTCAATAGAAGGGGAAACTATGGTCTGCCAGGCCAAAAGGGAGCTATGAGAATGATGGATACCGTCTCTTGTCTTGACCGTCTCAGAAGTGGAAAGATGAGTGGAGTAGGAGGGAATGCGTAACCTAGGTGGAATTGCCAATCGCTTCATAGAGCATCTCTTCCTATGGCCAGAGGATCGATGTTCTTTAAGAAGAAGTTTCTTACTTTCCTGTTTTTGTTTGTTGCCATTAGGTCTATTTGTGGCATTCCCCATATTTGAGTAATTTTCTCGAATATTTTGTTTGACAGACTCCATTCTCCTGGGTCTATTTCCACTCTGCTCAGGAAATCTGCTATGGAATTCCTGATTCCAGGAAGATGTACTGCTGATATGCCTGCAAGATGTTTTTGCGTAAAGGCCATCAGAGGCTTCATAATTGACATCATCTTCTGACTCCTCGCTCCTCCTTGATGATTTATGTAGGCAATTACCGTGGCGTTGTCTGTTCTGATTTTGACCAACTTGAAGCATATAAGGGGCAGAAAATATTTCAGAGATCTTAGTACTGCCATCAGCTCTAATAGGTTGGAGGGAGTCTCTGTTGCTGGAAAAAGCAATTTCCCTTGTATGAATTGGTCTTGCAGGTGAGCTCCCCATCCCCATTGGCTCGCATCCGTGGTTACAACAGTCCATGTGATGTTCCCCAAGGGGAATCCTCTGAACAGGGACTTCTTTTGTAACCACCACATCAGTGATTGATGGACCTGAGGAGGAATCTTGATAGGCTGTCGTGGATTTCCTGTTCTGAACTGGAGGATGAAGTTCTTCTGGAATTTCCTCATCCTCCATTGGGCCCATCTTGTTAGCCCTATGGTGGAGGACATTGAGCCTAGAAGACTCATGCATTTCTCTGCTGAGGTCACATTGAATGCTAACATGTCTTTGACCTTTTTATTAATTTTGTACTTCTTTCTGGAAACATTTGCACTGTGCCTTCTAGTGTGTTGAATATGGCTCCCAAATATTTTATCTTCTGAGCTTGTTGTAATTGACTCTTATTCTCGTTTATCTTCCATCCATGGAGACGTAGGAAAAGCATACAGATTTTCCCATGGGTCTGAAGGGTATCTTTGTCCTCTGCCAAAATAAGGATGTCATCCAGGTAATGGTAGATGGCTATGCCCTTTTTTCTGAGTTTTGCAATTAAGACAACTAAGACTTTGGAGAATGTTCTTGGAGCTGTGCTGAGACCGAATGGCAGGGCCCGGAATTGAAAATGCCCTTTTTCCACTGCAAAGTGAAGGAACTTCTAATGTTCTACTGCAATAGGGATGTGGAAATAAGTGTCTGCCAAGTCTATAGAAATCATCCATTGGTGTGGAAAAACTGTCTTTATCATGGATTGAATTGACTCCATTTTGAACTTTCGGATGTGTAGGAACTGATTTAACCTGCTTAAGTCTAGGATAGGCCTCCATCCACCTGAAGCCTTTCTGGTGAGGAACAGATGTGAATAAAAACCTCGACCCTGTAGACTCTGAGGAACCTAAATGATGACCCTTTCTTCCTGGAGTGTAGAGACAAATTCCTTCAAGGTTTGTCTTTTTTTCTACTTCTCTTGGCCATTTGGTTGTTTGAAAAGAGTGAGCTGGAGGGGGTCTGGAGAACTGTAAATGATATCCTCTTCTTATGATATCCAACACCCATCTGTCTGTGGTGGATTGTTCCCATGCCTCTTGGAAAAGTAACAGATGTGCCCCCACTCCTACTGATTGGGGGGGGGGGGGGAGGGAACCCGTCATAAGGATCTGGGATTCTTGTGGAATGAGGCGCCTCTTGATTTTCCACCTCTTGTAGATGACTGACCTTCTCTCCATGGCTGGGATCTTCCATGCTTTCTTCCTGGCTTATAAGAGCTTGAATCTCGAAAGGAATAGTAGTCTGGATATCTTTTGGACCGAAAGGATCCTCTGGGCTTACGATCTTGTTGGAGAAAGGCTTTTTTGCCTCTGGCTGCTCTCTTGATACATTCATCCAGATTTCTCCCAAACAACATGTCTCCGTGGAACGGTAAGGCACATAAACTGGCTTTAGAAGAAGCATCCGCTGCCCAGGATCTTAACCATAAAGCTCTTCTGGCTGAAACGGAGAGAGCCATATTTCTGGCTAAGGCCTTAACCAGGTCCACTGAAGCATCAGAAGTAAAGTCTACTGCTAGCTTTATGTCTCTGAGGCTTTCTAGAAGACTGGATCTGCTTCTGCCTATTTGAATGTCCTCTCCTAGATTTTCCATCCAAATTCTGAGGTAAGAGCTACTGCTGGATGGAGGCCTATGCCTGCTGCCACATAAGCCTTAGCTCGGTGTAGATCCATCTTTTTATTCATGGGATCTCTGAATGATCCTGCATCATCAACTGTTAGGGTAGTGTGCTTGGCCAGTCTTACTACAGCCACATCTACCTTAGGAGCAGAATCAAAGCAGCTGGAGTCCTTCCTCCTGAAAGGATAAAGGCAAGCAATTCTGCCTTGAGCTGCTAACTTTCTGCGTGTGTTAGACCATTCGTCTTCAATCAGTTCTTTAATTGTATTGTGAACTGGGAAAGTAACTCTTTTCTTTTTTAGATCTGCAAAATATCTGCTGGAAGTAGATGGTTGTTCTGAGGATACTTCCTTTAGGCTCAAGGACTTACAGACTCTAGCTATTAAGTGATCTACTTGAGCAGGTTCCATAAAATCTGGGGCTAAGGATTCTTCTTCTGAAGAGGACAGCCCTTCTCTATAGGAGTCCATATCCATGGAATTATCCGAGGATTCCTCCTCAGAATAATCAAAGGGTTCAGCAAATCTGGGCTTTTGTGAGATTTTCCTGCTTTTTGATGCCCTGAGAAACAGCTTGTTTGATGAACTGCATTATGTCCGGAGTAGGTGCAGTAGTAGAAGCTCCAGCAGCTGCTGACAGCATTCTGCACATAAACGCTTCCCTTCTAGTGGTTTATTGTTGCAGGCCTCGCATCTTTTCTTCATAGGCGACTTGCCTTTGGAAGTTCCAGATGCTTGAATTCCTGTAGAGCTATCATGATAGGGAATATAATTAGTCCAGGCACTCTTTTGTTTGTAATTATATATATAGAGAGAAAAACGTTGGCTTACCTATAACCTTTAGATTGTGACCTTTGTTTCTGTATAGATGCCTCAGAATCCGATGAGAATGATATGTCTTTCCATTTTACCGGCTGTAATAAAGGAATTGAAATATTTATACTAAACACTATAAAAATAAAATTTTGAAAAAGAAGGGAATATTCCTTTAAGAGAGAAGAAAACCTACCTGAGGCTCAGCAAATGAAGACTGAAGCTGACAGTCAAAACTGGAGAAAATAGTACTGAGAAAACTTCCAGTTGACAGATTAACCTGTGAAAGGTAACTTTGTTTGATTTTGGCGCCTTAAAAAGGGCATGTGACGTCACCGATGACGTCCCTGGATTTCTTAGGCTGCCCGCAATGCGCATGCGCGGAAGTCTGCATGACGCGCCCGCTGGTCCGCGCATGCGCGGAAGCCAGACATGACGAGACATGACGATTTTTCCTGTTTTGTTGACTCACAACCTGGAAATAACATGGATTGTTTGAGGATCTGCACCATTTAATTTACAGAACATGCCCTCAACTTTGAAGATGGTTTTTCTCTTTTATTGTGAAGCAAACATCAAATAGGACAAAATAATAGAAAAAGTCAATGTGCATAACTATTTACCCCCTTAAAGTCAATACTTTGTAGAGCCACCTTTTGCGGCAATCACAGCCCCAAGTCGCTTTGGCAAAGTCTCTATGAGCTTTCCACATCTTACCACTTGGATTTTTGCCCATTCCTCCTTGCAAAACTGCTCCATCTCCTTCAAGTTGGATGGCTTGCACTTGGTAACAGCATTCTTTAAGTCTGACCACAGATTTTCTATTGGATTGAGGTCTGGGCTTTGACTGATGGCCGAAAAGTTCAATTTTAGTCTCATCAGACCAGGTCAGCTTCCTTCATACATTTTGGGAGTCTCCCACATGCCTTTTCACAAACTCAAAATGTGTCATCTTGTTTTTTTCTGAAAGTAATGGCTTTCTTCTGGCCACTCTGCCATAAAGCCCAACTCTATGGAGCATACGGCTTATTGTTGTCCTATGTACAGATACTCCAGTCTCTGCTGTGGAACTCTGCAGCTCCTCCAGGGTTACCTTAGGTCTCTGTGCTGCCTCTCTGATTAATGCCCTCCTTGCCCGGTCCGTGAGTTTATGTTTTATTTTGATCAAAACTTGTACATTTAGCTCATTCTTTAAGTGGTTAAATACATATTACTGGGATTATTATTGCTGTGAAGTTTTGTTTTACAGTCAGACACACCCACAGTATGAAGCTCCAAAGAGGGAAATTGGGATTTGGGCCCAACTTAATGACAGTCCCTCCTAAACAGGGACACTTGGGAGGTAAGGAACTATACATATCAGAAACATTGGTATTGAGCAGTACTAAGACTGTTTGATATATGCTAATTAATTAGGTGGGGGAAATAAGGAAAGCTTAAATGGACATTCTTAGCAAGAATTTGCTCATATCTGTATCTTTGTTTGTTCCAAACATTTTGGCATGAAGTCTTTCTATTTCAAGACTTTGACTGGCTTTGGAAATGCCCATCTTGGAACTGCAGGGTTGAAAGAACTCTGGTCATCAGTAATATGCATAATAGCATCATTAGGTAAGCCTCATGGGAATTAAGATTACCTGAGAATGCCAACTGGTTGGCTTTTCAGGCAGGTGCATATAATGGTCTTTGCTGTTTGAAGAGTGGTTTGGTCTTTAGCACTCTAAACGGTTGGGGGGTACAGTTTTTGTGTTGTGTCTTTTGATAAGGACACTTTTTTTTTTGCTGTTGGCAGTTTCCTTTTTTAAAGGCATCATTTTTGAGTTATATTAGCTACTAAATATAATTTTAGCATGACTTTCCCCAGCACTGAAAAATGCATGAGTCTGAGTGTTATTTTCTAAAAAGTGTTCTAAAGTACTAAAAGTGAGTCACCCACCATGAAAATCAATGGTGGAAACCAGTGGAGCCAGCAGGCACATACCATTGGTGATGCTTCTCTATTTTTACACAATTTTCTCTCTGAGGAAGTGCCTTGCATTGCACAAAACACGTTAGCTTCTTTGTGCTCCCTGTTCATGATGTCTAAATATAATTTTGTTTGTAAGCTTCGAATGCAGGACCCGTACTCATGATTTATTCTGTGAATAAATGGAAAATATAACCTGTTCAACACAGATTTCCTAGAAGATTTAAAAATTGCAACATTTGAATCTTGTATGCAAATTCCATTTTTTTTAAACCTGCTCATCATGAGTTGAAACTGTGTCAGGTGACCTTGTAATATCTGTATTGAACCACTTCATGAAATCAAAGAGCCATTTTCAAAGCGAAATACAAATAGAAATCCTGCTGCCACTCACTTCCAACATAAGGATATCCCACAATTCCTTGTGCGCAGGAGCATGAGGAATGACATGCTGAGTTCACAGATATATCTCAGAAGCCATCTTGGTTAATGTATATATTTCAATTTAAACATTTGCTGGTATGGATGTCAGAGAATAGTTTAAACATTTACCTACCTGAAGCCACATTCATTGTGGACATTGTTTGGAGACCTTTTAGCAAATGTAAAATGTATAAGTTGTCAAAATGTCTAGACCTTTCTCTGTGACACACAAAGATTTTTAAGAGTGATGAAATGTTGGAACGCACACTGCTAAAATTCCCAGTTTTTGGATTTCAGTAAGATGAAGTAGAAGAGAGTGAGCTGGTATCTGTTAATTCACCTGTGTTATACACCAGAGAGAAGATCGCGGATGGTCAACATGGAGAGAGATTTATTACGATGTGCCTATTTGTGTTTATGCAATGTAAGTTGTTTTAACTATGTGTTAAATAAAAAAGGTTCTAATAGAAAGCACTGTGTTATTATAATCTTACTCTTGCAGGTCAAACACAGCTTTTCTCACATTCAAGAATTTGGAATTTTACATATATAGATTTAAGACTTTTTCATATGGAGTTTTAGGATTTTATTTTCAGAGTGTTGAACGAGAATGTTTAATCAATGTCTAGTTAAGTCTGTTTCTTGACACTGTGTGGTCGAATATAGACTCTGAGCCTTTTCTCCTTGTCTTTTTTTTTTTTTTTTTTTTTTTTAAGGAAGACTATTCTGATTTGTCAAAGTTGCTATACATATGTCTATGCTGCTAATCTTGCCTTCTTTTAAAAATACCCCATTTATGCCAACCATTCCTTTAAATATATTTGAGGCACATACATTTTCCTTTTTGTTTAATTGTTAGTGGCAGTACTAATATAATCAGCACACACTTCAAGTTCTCTCATATACACATATATTCCTGCTCACAAGATAATAATTAATAAAGGCTAACTATAACAAAAAAAATATGGTCTCATTTTATACCTATATAAATGTGTTAATGAACTAGTGATGTGGAAAGATTTAATAATTTCTCTTAACTCCAGCTTTCCCAGCTAATGTGAAGCCTACAGGGAGGTCACAGCTATTCCTAAATAAAGCACCACACAGTTTATAGCCTAGGGAATTAGGTCATCATCAAACGAGCTGTCCATTATGAAATGTGGTCAATAAGCTGACATGCACTGTATCTCAGAGGGTGACTGACTTTTCTTAGAAGTTAGAATCTCCACAAATTCCGATTTATTTGATGACCATGTATTTCTTTTTTTATATTCTTCAAATTTCAGCTCACCAGTTTTAATTCCACAGATCTCATGCTGCTATCCCTATAAATATACTACACTGCTGCCCTCCAGTGGTCTAATCATCAAAATGACAGTTCAGAAAGGAGACAGTTTTGACTCTGCCCCCTAATGGAAACTTTGGTATCTGCTCCTTTTTTTAACATGTGTAACCCACCATACCACCAGAACAGCGTGCCATGATGATCAAATCACTGTAATTCTCACCCGACTCAGTCCTTCCAAAAATGATCTGCCTTCCTCTTTCTGGCATTGCAGTACGCTAGCACCATCTTACACTCTGTGTCTGCTGACACTTTACAAAATTAGTTAGAATGTTTATTGCTCCTTTATTTTTAATTTATCACGTTATTAATTTTCAGGTTATGTAATTTTAATGGGCCAGCAATTTGTTAAACTTTTAATTTATCATAAGTATTGTATTGCAAACAGCCAAGGACTGACTTAATGAAAAGACCATAATGAAGAGCTTGTAAGTCATTTGCAAATTGCAGTCCAAAATAGTCTACAAAATCTATTCTTAATGCACCATAATTAATTGTGGTGAATAAGCCCTATAGTAAAAACTTGTGGTTGGCTTATTTCTTCTCTGGGGAGAAAATTTAAAATTTGAAAGCAAAAAACAGCAAATTCCTTCTATGGTTGTGGAAATAACGGTAAACAGATGTGGTTTACCATCTGGTGAACCCAGGAAAGTGTTTTATTCAACTGGATGTAGCAATGATAACAGGTAGAGATCTATTTATTAAATAGTAATGTAACTTTTGAGAAAAAAAACCTGCAACCTGATCTTATAACCAGATCTTTAGCAGTGCTTGAAACCTAGTTTATCCATAGGAGTTCCAGTCTACAAATGGGCTACTGCCACGGCAACACTCCGGATCTCGCGAAAGGAACCCGGTGTGAGCTGAAAGATAGAGCTCCTCCAGGTTCTCTCCTGTCTCCCTCCCCAGCTGGCGGCCGCAAGCTCGCAATACACTGCTTGTGGCCTGGTGGGGGAGATCTTTGATCTCCCCACCGGCCCATGAAGGCACACAGCTGGGCCGGTGCTCGGATAGTACGGGTCCTGCATAGGCTGGCATCAGCCCATGGCCAACGCGACACACCGGGCATTTGGCCGGTGTGCCAGATAGCCAGTCCGGACCTGTCCATATATGCCGATCTATTTCTAACTACATTAACACTTACTATCTGAACCAGTTTTAGATATGTACTTCTACCTTGTTTACTTTCACTTATTATTTTACAAAATGAGGCTGCTTTAACTAGGTTTTTTTCAGTATGCCTGTGACAATCTCAGTGCTTGCACTTATACCATAACTCCTGTCCTCGTTATGTGTATTTTATTGCTTGAATGCCTCAAATAAAAGAGAGATTGACAAAAAAAGAGTTAAAACTTAAACTGTAACATCAAAAACTTTGAGATTTCAATGTCTCAATGGTCTTGAGAAGGACATTCCTTAGTCCTAAGGAGAATGAACACTGTAGACATCTCTTCTGATATGATAACGTGTTCAAACAATGCTAATTAAAAATGCTTCATTAATCAAACAAACAAATTGAAGTACCAGTATCTATGTAACTAAGACATAGCATAAACAGTAACATAACAAACACACATCTGTGCAATACTTGATAATGTCTGTTTAGTGAAATACACACTGCAATGTGAATGAACATAATAAATTATAATAAGACATGTGCCACCTCTTAGCGTCATTACTGTGCTTGGCTATCTGTAACTTTAAACCTAGTAACTATACTACCGCTGTAAGGTGACAATGTTTTGGTTTCTTTTTCTTTTTTTTTTAATTGGTCTATTGAGTTCAACATTTTGAGATTATCACATTTTAGGCCCGGTTTGAAGATAATAAATCTGACTTCAGCAGTGTTAGAAACTGAATTGAGGTTCTTTTTTCTACCTCCACTTGAGAAAGCCACTTTGGTGAAACGCGTTGTGGATATTTTAACTGTTTGTTTTAAATTGTATTTTAATAAAGGTATTTTGGCCTCTTTCCACTGTGAGTGTGCCATTTTACTTTTTTATTATTTTCTACCTGGCATCCGATTTTAAGTTCCAGTGAGGACTACTCCAAAAGTATCCACGGTGGGGATTGTACCACTTACACCTACACATCGAGCAGTTAGTCTGCCCAATTAAGAGTACCTAATCTTTATTCTATACTCCTGGTACCTTTTATACTGTGAGTACTGTTACTGTCTCTTTTATATGTTTTATGACCTTCATACCGATGATACATCTGCCTACCTACACCGTGTATCCTATAAAGGGGATTGTACCACAGTATGCCATTCAGACTAGAGCTAGTTCAAGCTCTATCCATTGTAAGTAGGACTATAGACGTTTTATTTACTTTTATGTTATTCTGGGATTTTCTGCACCATTTGTTCTCTCTTTCTGTTGCATATATGGCTGCCAAGAATACTCTAATCTGACCCCATTCCAGAGTAACTACCCTGACTCTTTGAGGTTTTATCTTCCAGCAAGTTTTACCATTTGGATTCACACTCGGACTTATATTTGAACTTTCTTTTGCTTTTTCTTTGTTTGTCCTCCTATATATATATAATGCTTTTTTATATTTTTATTTATATATATATATGTTATAAAACATCTTTGCTTTTATCATTTCTGGCGCAATCTTTATCCCCCCTGTTTGACTCATCTCTGTTGTTTATAAGGCTTAGAGGGAGCTTTATGTTTTAAGGTGTGTCGCCTACTTTAATTTTTTGTATTTTTATATATATCTTTTAGTTAGGTATATTAGCGCTGATCCTTTTTTTATCCTTTTGTCTAAATTGAGGTTCTGCCTAGTGATTTTGTCACTAGTTTTCATTTAATAGGAAAATCTCCAAGTCACACATTTTGCACAATGAGATATACATCCTTAAAATATATTCCCAGTCTACTACTTGAATTCTATTTCCATTTTATCTATTGATTGATTTTGGGTGAATTTTAATAAACAGTTTGCAAATAAAGAATTTGTGTTCAGGTGCCATGAAGCAAAACTATGACACTTCATGTCCATGTTATTTATCAAGTGAAGTCTTTATCATAGTACATCTGGCAAAATAATTGCTGCCTAGACGGATTGACAAAGATCTGTAGGTTTGTCCTATATACCTAACTCACATGCATAGTTCACTACGTAAACTACTGAAAACTGTTGGCAGTTCATGTAGAGGTGAATGTAAACTGCTGTCATATTCTAGGGTGACTTTGAGTAAAGAAATATTAACCTTTTCTCTATCTTTGTAAAAGGTATGTTGGAGACATGAACTAGATTAATTTTCAAAGATGAATCTCTAAAAGCATCCCCTAATTTTGGATCTCAGTTTAAAGCATGCCAGTGTCTCCTTGCACACAGTCTGTTTTGAGCTGTTTTGAGCTGATCAAGTAGAAACATTTGTAATTCTAGTTGATTTGCCTTGTTATATAATTTTCAATAGGAAAGATTTTGACTCTGTTTTTGGTATCTTGTAATACATTTGCAGATTAACCCTTGCTTAAAAATCCAATATCGTCGAAGGCTGCTACATCTATGACAATGTACCTTATGAGCAAGAACTGTGAACAAGGTAAACTTGATTTTTAATTGGGGTGGATGGAAAGATGAGAAATGCATGTTGGACATTCTAACTCTTGGTTTTGAATTAAAAACAGTGAACCAAGAAATTGGACTATTGACTGACTAGATTCTGGTGTGAAGCTAATCGTTGGTAAACCGTGAACTATTGCATTCTTTAGGAATAACAATGAACCACTTGTACCTTACTAGAAGAAAATGGTTGCAAAAATGGATCCATAAATGTAGCCAATGGCTGAAATAGTAAATTTGATCCTGCAGCAATAAGACACCCTGAAGGGTTGAAGATTGTTGAAGAGTGCAAACTATATAGAAAGGAAGTAAAGGAACTTCTTCTGTAAGGATCTTTTTAAGATTTTGATCTTCATGCCATGTTCACTCTATCACTCTGCTGATCTCACGATCAATTTGTTTTGTTGGACTTTGTTGCACCCTCTGATTTTGCCCAGCTGATTTTCAACTTTAGTTTCATATACTAAATTCATAATAACCACTGCTTTGCTTTTGACTTGATTACTATATATTTTTTTTTTTTTAATATCTGGAAACCTGACCTTTCAAATGTAGATAAATTAAGCTGATCTCTTTCTAACCTATTCTGTTTGATCTTTCCTAGGCTATGTTCTACTAGCTTGATACATTTTTTCATTGTGACATTAGTTTGAGGAGGAGTAAATGTAGTCCAAGCTTTATCATCAATAGACATAGGATTGCAATAATAATAGGCCGAAAATAAATAAATAGAAAATATATAAAAAATATATGTCTTAAAGAAATTAATTAATTATCAACATTCAAACAATCTCCATAAAAAATGTGTAGTATATAGGACAATGCAACTATGCAAAAAGTAAATTGGTAGTAGGATGTACAATTTCTAGCTATTTATATGAAGATCACTTACTATACAAATAGTTTCTGTGCACTTGTCTTGTGTCCCTCTTGTTCTCTGCCTCCCCTCTACTTACCTGATAGTCCTGCTGCTATTTTCTAGATTCAGATAACCACTCTCCTTCATTTCTGTGCTTTCGCTAAACTTAAAGGGACACTATAGTTTCAAGAACAACTACAGCTTAATGTATTTGTTTTAGTTAGTATAGTCAGTCCCTACAGGCTTTTTGCTGTTTTCAGAGAAAGGGCAGTGTTTACATTGTTGAAAAGTAATAAACTCAAAGCACACCTTGAAAAAAATGTATTATTCAAAGAACAAGATAAAATACAACATAAATATAAAGTGCATATATGTAGAAAATTAACCATGAACCTGTCTGCCGTTTTTCCGTTCTAGAGATTGCTAGTAGCAACTTGCAATTGCGCATGCGCAGTACGTGATGATGTCACATGTTCCAGTGCGATATATGGTGACGTCATAAGCAATGACGTCAGGCACTCCACGCAGATATCAGTAACAGGAGAACAGAATAGATTGTAGATCTAATTACAGGTGCTGCTCATCATTAGAAGTTCCACATCTGTTTTCATTTACGGTACTTAACACTTTTGGTGAGTGTATAAAAGTAGAAATTGATGCCATTAACTGTGAGATCACCCCTGAGGAAGGCTGCATACCAACACATTGGGGTGTTTGTGAGTCTCCAGCTCTGGGTTAGTATATTCCCTAGGTTTTTCCATATTTTGGATTTGCAGTGAGCACTTTAGTGCCTGGATGCATGTGGCTGTTTGCTTGGTTCATTTTCTACATATATGCACTTTATATTTGTGGGTGTATTTCATCTTGTTCTTTGAATAGTAGATTTGTGTGCTTCGAGTTTATTACTTTTCTTCACATGATTTCTGGACCTGGAGGGGAACAGGTTATTTCTTACTTATTAAGCACCCTGCACTTTAACAGCTGCATGTTATACACACAAATCCACATCTCTAGAGTGCTAGCTATATTTTGTATGTACACAGTGTTACATTGTTCCCTTTAGTGGCTGCTCCTCTGATGGCCACTAGAGATGCCTTCTGGATCAGTGCAGAACTGATGTTCAGCATGTCCACGCTGTGCATCGAGATGCACCTCTATGAGGAGATGCTGATTTGCCAAGCCGGTGCTTGCCCCCACAACCCATCTTCTTGATAATATCAGCCAATTCAATGCTTTTCCTATGGGACGAGACAATCAATTCTGATCATGACCGTAAAGGAGACGGATTGAGGGCAGGGCCAGTACTGGGGGACCCGCATTGCGCTGTAAATAATGTAAGTTTTATTACCTTTTAAGGGGGTAAGCCTCCAAAATAGTGGTTTTAACACTATATGGTCAGGAATATACATCTGCGTTCCTGACCCTTTAGTGTTCCTTTAACATTGTTAATGGAATCTGACTTGCCTTAATGTGTTTAAGGTAGTTAATATGTATCAGTCACCTGTTCCCTTCCAGATGTTTATATGTTTAGAAGGCTCTGTTCTCCCCATAATAAAATATATTCAAGCTGATGGCTGTGACTACTCTCAGGTATTGATTTAAAGTAATGCTTGTGTAACGGCACCCTGGGCATAAAAGGGGGTAAAAGCCGTTTAGTTGATATTCCCTTCCAGAGACACAGACACAGCTACTGTAGACACCAATCCACCAAACCGGAGAAGCATATGAATGCCGTAAACAGCTGAACCAGAACCATATGAATGCTGTAAACAGCCGAATAGGAAAAACCATACAAATAGGTTTACACTCCTAGCAGTCAAACTGGAACAGCATACCATAAATCCCCCCAAGAACGAGACAAGGCTCCGTGTTGAGGGTCAAGCAGTGAACAGCCAGAGCTGTGGGTTTATTGTTCTTATATACACATTAGTACCACCCACAGGGTTTTGGAAAACAACCAATAAACACGTACAATACACTCAGACACTCCCACACAAAATCCTCCCCTCTGCCTGTGATACAATTACCTTACACAATGGGTAATGTAATTATCACAGACAGAAAAATACAGTTTTTCCACATTATTCATAACTTTAAAAGTATGCATCACATTCACATACATTTTCATAATCAGCATACTCCAAATACAAAAATACGTCAAAATCATCCAATTGGTCCATTGGTTCAAAAGATAGATCAAAGTCCTTTGTGACCAAATTAAGCATGGCTTTTCTGCCCAGAATCAGTTCCACAGGGTCTTCTATCCTGGAGATAATTGAGAAGTAATCCAATTATCTCCAAGGACAGAGGCAAAACTCCATTAAGCACATATGGCGGTAAAAAGACAGTAAAATACAATAAAATACACAAGGTTACATTTATTACATAAAATACAGACATTCAACATATCCCCAGATAGCTTAGGTATGAGCGCACATTATTACTGAATGGCGCTCAGACCACACACATACAGTTCAATTGCCCTGGAGCCAAAGTCTTTCCCATAGTCTTTCATTATACGAATGGGCTCCATGGCATAGCTATCTGGGGTATCACCGCTCAAACAGGGCAAGCACCGAATGACCCGGCTTTCATGTCTTTGTAGGGTAAAATCAAGCGTTTCAACATTGGGCCATAGCCTAAAGGCAGCAGGCGGGCAACCAGTCTCCTCCAATGCACAGTGGCGAAATTGGTCTCGTCACAGCTTGTCAGGTAGTACTGTGAGTAATTATCATTTTTACATCTCCCTTGGGTGCTTTGATATCAGAGTAGGGATGAAAGGCATAACAAGTTTGGTCTGAACCCTCATCCTGGACTTTCCCCTCCTGTTACAATAAATACATACACAAACAGCACAGTATTAGTATTAACACATATCATAGGGAACAGGCAGAATGCAGAATAAAAGAAGAATTTGCAGCATTGTTTAGCGCTTATTATTTATCATTTCTGCATGAACAGAGCAGACAGAAATGTAAACACTAAACCATATTAAACCAACTTATATTAATTCTATGACTCAGACAGATTTGAACAGGTGAGTGATTGCGATATACACCTTTTGTAGGTTTTGTAGGTTGTGATGCTCCATATAATACAATTTAAATAATTCTGCTCTGTCAGGCAATTTATTTACAACCCTCCCCTCTGAATAATTTGTATGGTATTACTGTGCCAATGAAAGGCAGATCAAATCATGCTGAATGCCATGTGAATCATAGAATTTCTGAGAAAAACAGTTAGATGAACTGAGTTAAACCAAATGACTTTGCATGATTCATTATTACTGTAAGTAGGGACATTTTCAGCTAGAAAATCATTTAGTTTAAGATGTTACTTTCTTTTACAACTTGAAATGCTATTTCACACTGTATCTCTGATCTATAATTTTTTATATTTTTGTGCAATGTTACAGTGCGAAATGCATTTAATTTTCTACTATAAAATGTCACGAAAATAATTTACAAATTGCTCATTTAAAAACAGCCATTTAAAGTAAATCAAAGCCTTGCCATGTAAGACACTCATTGTTGTGCACTGAAAACTGGATTGCAGAATTCAGGCTAAAATTACCTAGCTGTGACTATAGCTGAGTTGTTACAAATCAACCATCTTGGCCTGAATTTTGCAATGTATTATTTATTATTATCCACCACACTGAAATTGTAGTTAGTTGACCTGAGAATTTAAAATTGTAGGCCAAAATGTCCTATTTGGAAAATAACTAAGTGGCAGCATGTGCAGTAGTAGTGTAATCTTTAAAAGGCATTTTTTTCAAATACTGAAAATGTATTACATACTTACCATTAATTACCATTTTTTATCTTCCTGTTTATCATGGCAGCATCACTTATGGGTAGCTCTGTCCCCAAACCGGAACTGGACAGGAATTTAGGCATATGTTTTTGCCTTCGGGTATTTTTTTTTTCTGTATCTTATGCATCTGTTGATCCTATCTTTGTTTTTCTTCAAGACTCTCTTCATCTTTCTCAGCTTATGCTTGAGCTGCTAAATATGAGGCCATACATAAATGATGGGGCCTGAATTGACACTCTTTTGCATCCCCAAATCTGTATTAAATAGTTGGCTCAACAATCTTTCTTGGACCTAGAACTGAGTGAGGCAGAGGGAGAAGCAATCTATAAAATATAATAGATAGAATAGAACAAAATAATTAAATTAAAAAATGTAATTATTAAGTGAAATTCGAATAAATAACCCAGAAAGAGAAACATACATACCTTGGTTAGAAAGGATTTGTGATAACGCAGCGTATTGAACAATGTAATTCGTCCCATGTAAGGGAAAAACCATATGATGTTGTCCTTTTAAATTCTGAATGAAAATGTCTCTTTAAGGCGTTCAGGAGATTGGCGCATGCTCGTTTGGAAAATAGAAACACCGTTCGCCACAAAAAGTGCAAATGGCATAAAAGTGACGGGATCGTTTGCCAGGTCTCTTAGCAAGAGTACGTGAATGCGGCTTGGAACATTCCTTCCCAACACAAAAGATGGGAAGGAAGGGAATACTTACCCTAAGGCTGCAATTCGGATCAATTCCCGCAAACAAACATTCGTGCTGCTAATGAAAGCTAAGTACCCAAAGTTTGTCAATAAGATTTCTGCATCACTTATGGGCTCTGACAGTTAGAAAAAATATATATATATTTTTTTTAGTACCAGCATATTAAATTAAAAAATACCTATAAAAGAAAAGCTTTCTCCCCGAAAGCCTTAAAAGGGCCTTAGATGAGGGATAATGTATAGGCTATGTATACAGCTACTGCCAATCCTCAGCATATTATGAAATAAAAGTCCTTTTTTGATTTAAATGTTTAAACCTGACCCAGTTAGTCCTGCTCGTGCAGGCTGTTTACTGGGTCCTTCAGGCACAGAGAGGCTAAACTGTATCTGGGAGGAATGTTGTACATGGGAAGGTGGCCAAAAAGAAAGATTTTGAGGAAAAATATTCCTATCCGTCCGGTTGAGGACAGGAAAAAAGACTAATGTATAGAAGGAGGAGGAACTCTCAGGACTACTAATGTGATCCAACACAGAACGTAAATCGGTCCTTAGAATTACCGGACTAATACGTTGAAAGATAAAGAATGTTCATGGGAAAGACAAGGTCAAGGAAGCCAGAAATACACAAGATCGATAAGAAAGCCAAGTCAGAGAAACCAGAGATCAGAATAGTCAGAAATAGCCACGGTCAGAATATCGGGAATATCAATAACAAGGACAAGAAAACGCACTCTCAGGAAACAGGAACAGAAACCATGACAGTGCAGTGAACTAGGGAAATTCAGGGGTTTAAATATCACTCCTTGGGCTGTGATTGGTCAGCGCTTGGCCTCTAACCCCAGAATGTGCGTGTGCGTCATTCGGGTGAACTTTGGGGGCGCAGCTACAAATGGCCACGACCTCGTGGTTGGCACCATTTTGGATCCCGTGTGTGAAGGGGACGGATGCCCCAGCGGGTCGACTCCCAGACCATTTCTGAACAGGTAATTCCTCCAACCTGTCAGCGGGGTCGCAGCCGTGAGCCGTGGGCCATGTCAGGAACCTTTTGTACACTCATTCTCACTTTTCCTGTCTTGACCCAGTCTGGGGGCGGATCTACCCATAAGAGATGATGCCATGAAATATATATTTTGCACATTTCTTAGAACATAAATGTTATATAATCTTAATGCAAATTGTTAAATGTAGCAACTGTGTTGGTAAGTAACTACAGAAAATCTAAGAAAGGGAGAATGAAGACGAGAAAAAGAGGAATGTACAACAAATACAAAGACTAAATATTTTTATTGGGATCTGTAGTATCTACATTTTAGAACTATGCAAGATCGTGGTCAGAGTACCCATAACTATCTCTTGTAAATGGTATTATTAATGGTGACTGAACATAGAAAAGGCATTAAACTTTACTTGGAAAAAAAAAGTAGAGTTCACCTTGTTTGATTGTGACATTTACAGATATGTTGAATACACATGCGGCTTTTCCACCTGCACATTCAATCTTTACTTTTGATCATTGGTGCCTGGTTAATGCTTGATTCCTAGAATGTTTCATGTGACATTCTTTTCCAAGAAGATGCAGTGATTTGTGTACAAGAAGGAAGACTTGTATGCTGTGACCTAGATTTACACGTAGCATTACAAGTCCTCTTTTAGCTCATTCCTTCTTCCTCTTTATATCAGATGTTTTTATATGACTCATTATATTTTAGCTTACCATACCTTATTCACTTGTATTTCACACTATTCACTAGCGTCAGTCTCACTCATTGCCTATTTAATTGCACATTGTTTGCAATTCTCAATATCAACTAGGCTCCATTTGAAATCTTCTACCCTGTAAATACATATCATAGCTTTTACTGCATCTTTATACCTTTGAAAGCAAAATTAGTCTCTTTTTCCTTATTTGAATGTTTGCATTGCTTTTCTGAAGATAATATGTGTGTGCATCTATTGAAAATTATAGATATGAAAAACCATAACACCATTTCTACTTTGGCAACAGGACATTTAGATCTTCATAATTAGAATCCAGTTCTTTATTGAATTTCAGATTACTGTTTGCCAAGGTGTCTATTGTGTGTTAGTGTCAATTTTGGAAAAGGTAATATGAGGAAACAATTTGAACCACTGCTTATCAAGCACGGTGGAGTTCAGGCTGTGAACACCAGATATAAAGGCTCCAAAAATAAAATGAATGCTCTTTTATTTGTAGTGAGAAGAGTCCAGCAATACCTGAGCAAAAAAACAAACCAAAAAATAAAAACAAAAGAAAAAACAACAAGTGAGAATAGAAAATTGTGATATTGAAGTTTATCTGTTTCTTTGCAGATCCTAGTCTTCCACTAGACATCATAAATGTAGTTATTCTTGGCAAATAATATTTTTTTTCTTTAGTTTATAGCAAAATAGCAAAATAGTTTACGGTTTATTTACATGTACTAGAAAAGGTAAGCAATGTCTCAGTGCAGAAAGATTTATATGATTAATTAATTATATGATTACAATACAAGTGTAGTACTCATATTTACTGCTTCCCTTAATACTTGGAAAATAATTTATAACTTGCACTGTAAATGACTTACTTTTTCTTTAAAGTAGCTATCTAAGCATTTATGTAGTCCAGACACCAGACACCGCATTATAAGAGAGTCTTCACTAAAAAGGAATACCATAATCAATAAAGCCACTATATCTCATTCTAGTGGTTATGGTGATATGGGTCTATAAAAGTCACTCCCAATACTTCATTTCTTATTTTAAAATTTCACAAAAAAGCTTGGATCACCTTCCTAGTTTAAGATATCCCCCACTCCACCATGTAATGCAAAATGTATTAGTGCAATTGGTCCATGTTTTTGACATAATAGCACCACAATCACTACAATTATCTGTACTTGTGTTGGTTCTAAAAGTGTCCCTTTAAAATGAAGAATGTGTTTCAAAGTCATTTTGGATAAGATAAACTGGATCAGAAACCTAATCCATCAACGTGAATGACAATAACACTAGAAGAACGTAAATATAAATCACATAGCTTTAAAAGCAAATATGAACACCTACCAAGGTAAATATTTGAACTCACTGTATTTTGCTGTTCATAAACTTAAAGTGTGGACAGTACTGAATTCAATTGGAAAACTTTAAGAAAATGTGCACTTACGCACTGCATTTCATAATATCAAAACTGTTTTTAACCCCTTAAGGACCGGACTGTTTTTGCGATGTTGTACATTTGCGACCAGGCATCTTTTTGACACTTTTGTGGTGTTTGTGTTTAGCTGTAATTTTCCGCTCTCTCATTTACTGTTCCCATACAAATTATATATTGTTTTTTTCAGGACAAAAGGGGCTTTCTTTACATACCATTATTTATACAATCTCATGTAATTTAATTTAAAAAAAAATGAAAAAATATGATGAAAAATTGAAAAAAATACACGTTTTTTGAATTTTATGTGAAAAATCTTATACTCATCTACAAAAGCGAATGAAAAAAACTGCTAAATAGATTCAAAATGTTGTCCTGAGTTCAAAAATACCCAGTGTTTACATGCTTTTTGCTATTTTATTGCATGTTATAGGGCTATAAGTACAAGTAGGATATTGCGGTTTCAAAACATACATTTTTAAAATGTATCAATAGTGACATTGTAACACTATTATCTGTCATAAATTGCTAAATAACACCCCACATGTACATATTTTTTTAAAAGTAGACAACCCAGGGTATTCAATATGGGGTATGTCCAGACTTTTTTAGTAGCCACTTAGTCGCAAACACTGGCCAAAGTTAGCGTTCATATTTGTTTGTGTGTGAAAAAAGTAAAAAACTAAATTGAACGCTAATTTTGGCCAGTGTTTGTGACTAAGTGGTTACTAAAAAAGACTGGACATACCCCATTTGCAATACCTTGGGTTGTCTTCTTTTGCAAATGGTATGCCATCATGGGTGTAATTCTCATTCCTGGGCTACCATACGCTCTCAAAGGCAACGTAACCAACCTGGCCATTTTCAATGTAAAAATATTTGACCCATATATTTGACCCTGTAACTTTCAAAAACGCTATAAAACCTGTACATGGGGGGTCCTGTTCTACTCAGGAGACTTTGCTGAACACAAATATTAGTGTTTAAAAACTGGAAAATGTATCACAACAATTATATCATCAGTAAAAGTGCTGTTTGTGTGTGAAAAATGCAAATAAAGTCACTTTCACTGACAATATCATCGCTGTGATATGTTTTACTGTTTTGAATCACTAATATTTGTGTTCAGCGAAGTCTCCCAAGTAAAACAGTACCCCCCATGTACAGGTTTTAGGGTGTCGTAGAACGTTACAGGGTAAAATACAGTGATAGCAAATTAAATTCTATGTACTTTCGGCCTGGGTTGGCAGGCAGGTCCCTTAAATTGCAATCAATAAAATAATTTAATTATGTAAAAATATTACATAAATACGCACGTAGAATTTTTTTTTTTTTTGTAAATTTGATTTTTATTAACGTGTTTGCATTGTCATTCCAACAGGAGATAGGCACAATATAATAGGACTCGCAGGTCCCTAGTAATAAAGACAAGTGTCAGATGCAGCCGGGCTCGCAGGCCCCAAGAAAATCAAGTGGACTCGCAGGTCCCGCTTTTCCTCATTGACAATTTGGTTCTCATTTATTCATAGTTAGTGTTAATCATTCAATTGAGACTCGCAGGTCTCATCGCTTCTTAAGGGTTTGTGGATGCGCAGATCCAATAGTTGTCTGTTTCGACTCCACATATGTACCATGGTCTTGAGCCGTTTGGCTCTCTGCTACTGTCGTATGGGTTTACATTTAGGTTTCAATTTCAATTATAGGTCTGTGTATCGTGGATTTCTAATATTGTGCTCCCTCTGTCCTCGGCAGTAGGACAGTGGGTTAAGTTGGTCCCGTTCCCCTTGGTCGGTTTGGGTGGGTTCCACCCTGTGTCCTATTCTTAACTGTCTAGAGGCGTTGCCTCTAATTGTCCATGGCTTTCGAGTGGCCACTAGGGTGTCTTCGTTTGCGGGTAGCTTTGACCCACTGTAAGTTTCTACAGTCAAGTGGGGTCCGTCAGTGTGTTCTCCTCGGGAATTGGGGAAGGGTAAGCAGGAGGGGGGTGGGGCGGTCGGGTTGGTCATCTGTCAGTGGTCCTCTGTCGTCTTGAGTGTTCGGTATCCAAGTTCTATCGAGTGGTCGGGGGGAGGGCGTCGGTGGTTGTCCTAAGGTCTAGTTGGAATTGTGGTTTTGCTGTCTCTAAGATCCAGTATGTCCATAGTTCTGTATATGTCGTCAGGGTAGCGTTTGTCGTCATTGTTAGTTCCTCTATTGTCCTTAGTTCCTCCATCTGGTTGAACCAAGCCAGCATTGATGGTGTGACTGGTTTCTTCCAGAATTGAGGAAGTACTCGTTTGGCTACGTTCAATATTCTGATGGTCATAGATTTTTTATATTTTGAGTGGGGGGCCGGTGTGTGGTGTAAGAGCATTGCTGCCGGTTCCAGGGGGGGTGGGTATTCTGTAAACTTCCTTAACATTTTGTGTATACCCCTCCAGTACGGTGTGACCAGTGTGCAGTCCCACCAGATATGTTTCAATGTGCCTTCCTCCTGCCCGCATCTCCAGCACAGGCTAGACGTGTTTGGGTTCATTTGGTGTAGGAGGTGTGGTGTCTTGTACCAGTGCGTCAGGAGTTTGTAGGCCGTTTCCTGCGTTTTACTGTGTGTGGAGCAGTGGTGTGTGAGGTAGCATATTGATTCCCATTCCCTTTCCGTGAGTGTGACACCTAGGGTTGCTTCCCATTTTCCCATGAAACGGGGCGGTTCAGTCGGGAGTTCCGACTGTAGCATGGAGTATAAGAAGGATATCCCGTGAGATAGTGGGTCTGGGTGCGCGCTGATTTTTTCCATTGTGGTATATTCCCTTGCGAGCGCTGGACCCTGTGGTAGGGTGTGTATGAAGTTAATAAGTTGGGCATAGCGAAACCGGTGCATGAATGTGGGGGGTGTCTCCCCTAGCAGATCTGTTAGCCGTCTACAGGCCCCTCCCTGGAGAATGTGGTGCAAACGTGGGGATGCATTCGGGACGATGTCCCTGAGGGCTCGTGGGTCTAGTCCTGGGGGAAAGTTCTCATTCTGTGTTAGTGGCATGAGGGGGGAGGGGTAGGGTGACATGTTTCCCTGTCGTTGGGCCTTCTGCCATACTCCCAGTGTGTTTTTCGTGTATATGGACATGTCATGTCCTTCCTTCGAGCCGCGACTCCATGGGAGTCCTGCGATCGGTCTACCTGCCTCCGTTTCTTCTACCGTTTTCCACAGTTTGTGTACCCCGTTCTTAGACCATTCTACAACCCTCTGTAGGTGTGTGGCCACATAGTATAGCTGGAAGTCCGGGAGGGCTAGTCCCCCCTTGTCCTTGGGTCTGGTCAGTGTGGAGAATTGTATTCTGGGCTTCCCTCCTCCCCATATGTATCTGGTCATCTCTTTCCTGAGTGTTACGAAGAAGGGTCTCGGAATTACAATGGGGATGGCCTGTAGAAGGTACAGGAGGCGCGGGAGGAAGTTCATTTTTATGACCTGTACTCTCCCTAGCCACGAGATATGGGGATACGACCATTCCCTCATGTCCCTCTGGAACGTCTGTAGGATGGCCGTGAAGTTGTCCCTGTACAAGTCTCCCGTGTGTTTGGTCAGCCAGATTCCCAGATATTTAATTTTGTTTTCGGCCCATTGGAAGGGGAAGCTATGTCTCAGGGGTTCCGCCCTTGCTTGGGGTACGCTGACGTTTAGGATGTGTGATTTTCCGTAATTAATTTTCATATTAGATATGTCCCCAAATGTTTGTAGTTCTTTCATTATATTCGGTAGGGTAATTACTGGGTTGGTCACCGTAAACAGCAGGTCGTCGGCGTATGCCGCCACCTTATGATGTACTGGGCCTGTCATTAGGCCTGTGATGTCTGCATTGTGTCTGATATGTGTGAGGAACGGCTCCAGGGCCAGAGCGAATAGGAGCGGCGACAGGGGACACCCCTGTCTGGTGCCATTGTGGATGGTGAAGGCACTCGTCAGCGCCCCGTTAACCAGTACCTGGGCCGTAGGTTCTCGATAAAGTGCCTCTATCCATTGTCTGAGGTGGGGGCCCAGACCCATGTGGGCTAGTGTTTCAAAGAGGTACTCCCATCCCACCCTGTCGAAGGCCTTCTCCGCGTCCGTGGATAGCAGGAGAAGGCCTCCGGCAGTCCTCCTGTTGCCGTGCATGAGGGTAAGTGCCCTGATGGTGTTGTCGCGGGCCTCGCGCCCCGTCACGAACCCCACCTGATCAGGGTGGATCAGGGAAGGGATGTGCCTCGTGAGGCGCGCGGCCAGGACCTTAGCTAGGAGTTTGACGTCGCAGTTTATCAGCGAGATTGGCCTGTAGTTCCCACAGAATTCTCTGTCTTTGCCATCTTTGGGTATGACAGTTATGTGGGCCGTCAGGGCTTGCTTGGGGATACATTCCCCTTCCCTTACTGCGTTGAACGCTTCCACCATTGGTGGAAGCAGCTCCTCCGCGTATGTCTTGTAATATTTCACCGGCAGGCCGTCTGGCCCTGGGCTTTTACCGGGTTTGGTGCTCTTGATAGCCGCCGATAGCTCTTCTATTGTGATGGGTTCATCGAGCACTTCGGCGGTTTCAGCATCTAGGGCCGGCATTGGGTACTTAGCTAGGTATGTTTGGATCGAATGGCGAAGGCTGGCCTTCGCTGGTTCTGTCTGGGGCTGCGGGAGTGTGTAGAGATCCGTGTAGTATGCGCGGATCGCTGTCATGATGTCCGATGGGATGCGGTGTATGGACCCTCCTTTGTCCCTGATCTTGTCAATATATGTATGTTGCCTTCGTTTCTTTAGCATAGGCGCCAGGAGCTTGCCGCTCTTGTTCCCGTGTAGGGTGAAGAAGGCTTTATGTCTGGCGGCGTCCCTGTGATGTTTAGAGTGGATTAATGTGGCTAATTCCCTCCTCAGTTGTAGGAGGCGGGACTGGAGCTTGTGGTTCGGGTCGAGTTTGTTTTGGTCGTCTGTTTGGTGTATTTCCTCTAGGAGGCCTGTTAGTCTTAGTGCTGTTTGTTTCTTTATGAGCGCTCCTTGTTGAATGTAGTGTCCCCTTATTACTGATTTGTGTGCTTCCCATCGTACTGTCGGGGACGTGTGTTCGGCTGTGTTGAGGGACAGGTAGTCTCTAATTTTGTCGCCTATCAGGGTTACGACCTCTGGGTTAGTTAGAAGATATTCGTTTAATCTCCATTTCGGGGTGGTGGGGCGAAAGAGTGGTGATTTTAGTTTGATGGTGACTGGCGCGTGGTCTGACCACGTCGCCGTACCAATCGTGGCTTGAGTGACCAGTGAGAGGTCGTAGTGTGTGGTGTATATGTGGTCTATACGAGAGTACGAGTTGTGCGGGTGGGAAAAGAAGGTGTAGTCTCTTGTGTCTGGGTGGTGGGCTCTCCAGCAGTCGACCAGGCGGTGGCTGCGGAGTAGTGATTTAACGGTTTGCCGTTGTTGCGTGGAAATGTGGGAGGTGCCTGACGATGTGTCCCATGTTGGGTCCAGTGTCATGTTAAAGTCCCCCCCTAGTATGAGGGTTCCCTCCCTAAACTCCATGAGTCTGCGGAGTGTTTGTTTGAGGAAGCTGTAGTGCCGTGTGTTGGGGGCATATACTGTTGCGAACGTGTATGGGCGCTCTGCTATTTTCCCTTTGAGGAATAGGTATCTGCCTTCGTCATCTGTCATGCATTCTCCCTCCTGGAACGGCACACTCTTGTGGAGTAGTATCGCTGTTCCCCTGGCCTTTCCCCCGTGATAGTCGCTGTAGTAGCCTTGCGTGTAGCGGTGGTCAGTCAGTTTGGGTCTAGCCCCTTTCTTGAAATGCGTTTCTTGTATCATAACTACTGAGGCCCTCCGCTCATGAAAGTCCCTCAGTGCCCCGGATCTTTTCTCCGGTTTGTTAAGTCCCTTTGCGTTAATAGTAATTATCTGTAGGGGAGCGGGCGTCAGGGCCATGTCTGTCTTCTCGTGTCTTGGGTGGGTGTCCCTTCCAGTTCCTAGTCCCTGTTATGTGGGCGGTTCTAAAGTAGGTCTGTGGTCGCAGTCAGGGGGGGCCGTCCGGTGTCCAGTAAGGGCGGTAGTGGGGTATGCAAGGGGGAAGGGGGGGTAGGGTTACTTGTAGTCTATGTCTCGGTCTCTCGACCGTTAGGTGTAGACGTCGGGGAGTCACAGTCCTCGGCACCACCAGTGGTGCACGTGGGTTGCTCACCGTTTGGTCGGCGTCTCTCCTGTCAGGCGGTGGTCGGGTGTCCGGGCGTCTGTGTCGGCGTCTTAGTGACATGTCTCCAGGTGTCCCTGTACGGCTCTTAAGTGGTGGTATAAAGGGGCTTGTTCGTCTTCCCCGTCTCTTTGTGTTTCTCTTCCTGGGTTTGTGTGAGTTGATGGTCGCGCGTGTGTACCATGTCCGGTCGCTATTGTGAGGTGTAGCATAAACAACAGCATTAACAGTGAATTAATCATCTCAACAAATATATACAATTAACTGGCAGTTCAAACGTTATTAAAGAAAAACATTAAGCGTATCACTGTCCCCCTCCCCCTGGTCCCCCCGGCTAAGCTAGCTGGGGTGTAGTGACTAGGTCCCCTTTCCATTGGGCTGCGTGGATGTATCTGGTTTTAGTGCAGGCGCCTACGAGGCCAGGGCCAGGTCTGGGTCATTCCTATTACCTTTGAAGCTGTTAGGCCTCACTGCTGGTGTTTTGGGCGTAACCGGCACAGCGGGCCCCCCAGGGCCCAGGCTCCCGCCTCCCCTGAGCCCCGTGGTGTCCACCGCGCCGGCGGCCCCGGGCTGGGCAGCCTCTACCTGACTACTGTTTCACAGGCACCCCTGTCGGTTGCTTCCCTCGCCCCAGGTGGGCCCCGCCGGCGCCACCGCCCGCCTGCTCCCCGAAGTTCGTCACAGGGCAGGTGGGTGACAGCAGCCGGGCCCAGCCAGCGCGAAGGGCCTCCCTCAGTTCACATTACACAGCATATACGATACAGTGATAATTAACAATGGTCAGGTTCCCGTCCCGCTACCTCCTCCCTCCAAGCGAGAACCTCATCAGTGTGGGGGACCCCCTCAGGTTATAATAAACAGCTTATTTGATATAATAAAAGTGAATAGCCTTAAGTACGTTCCCATCCCATTACCTCCCACCCCCCGGGTGGGAACCTCTTCAATGCCCATTCAGTCTGATAGGTTACCCTACTCCACTGAATTGTGGAGTTCTCGTT
This sequence comes from Pelobates fuscus, assembly GCF_036172605.1. Taxonomy (NCBI): domain Eukaryota; kingdom Metazoa; phylum Chordata; class Amphibia; order Anura; family Pelobatidae; genus Pelobates; species Pelobates fuscus. The sequence continues at coordinate 198,511,833 of NC_086320.1, read as the reverse complement.
GTGCACTCGGTCTCCGTTATGTTTTTGTCATCGTAGGGGATCTCGACTCACGATGGCTTGGTGTGTAGCATCACAGCGGAGTCCATTTAGTGTGTCCATAGTCTCTGGTTTCTCGGGGCTGAGATGGGATCGGCTGTTTAGTTCGTCAGTGGAGGACCACGGGTTGGGGGGGTTCTAGGAGCTCGGTTGCTTACATGTTGGCGCCTGAGGGGCGCGTGGTTTGTTGTCTCGGTCTCCGGGGCCTCGATGGTTGTTGCAGTCTGTTCTGAGTCTCAGGTGAAAAGGTGTAAAAGGCCATCGGGTCAGGCCAGGGCAGATGTATCTGAGGCAGTTGGAGTTCTCTTGTAATGTCTCTAAAGTCTTCTTCGCTCCTCACCATAAAGGGGCCTGTATTTGTGGTGATTTGTAATCCATTAGGGAAGCTCCAGCGGTACCTAATTTTGTTGGTCTGTAGCACTCTCGTGAGGGGGCGCATGGCCCTGCGGTATGCCAGGGTTGCCGGAGATAAATCTGGGTAGAGTTGTAGTTCTGCCCCTTTGTGTAGGATTTGGCGTCGGTCTCTGGCACTTCTCAAAATGTCTTCCTTAACCTGGAAGTGTGTTAGGCAACAGATGACGTCCCGTGGTGGGGACTCCGGCGGGCCCCTGGGCCTGAGTGCCCTGTGTGCCCTGACAAACTCAACGGGCGAGTCGGGCGGTTTCTGCAGGAGGGCATTAAATATTTCCGTGAGTGTGTCACGGATCGGTGTGGTTTGGTCCAGATCTTCCGGTATACCTCGGATCCTGAGGTTCTGTCGTCGCCCCCTGTTATCTAGGTCTTCCATGTGGAGGGCCATTTGGCGTAACTGTGTTTCTTGTCGTTTTATAATGCTTACTGTTGCGTTCTGCGCCGTCGTGACATGGTCGCAGTCAGCTTCTAGTTGAGCCAGTTTGGTATGGATCCCCTGCATATCCTCCCTCAGGGCATGTAATTCTCCAGTTATAGACTTGTGGAGGGCATCGTTGGCCTCTTTGAGGTCGGATTTCGTGGGCAGGTTGCTCAGTATAGTCGCCCAGTCCAGCTGGGAAGGGGGCAGATCGGGTGGAGTCAGTACCTGCTCGTTGTGTCCGCCGCATGGCAAGGCCGCGTGGGTAGTGCCTGAGGCTTCCGTTTCCCCGGAGGCCTGATCGGCCTGATCTGCTTGGGTTGTGAGGAATTTGCGCATGTTAGTCGCCTGTGACCCCCTCGGGGTGTCGGTGGTCGTAGTAGCTTGTTGGGACCGGTTATTTCTCCCCATTGTCGACGGGCTAAGGCTAGTGAGACGGGTTTTTTATTTCAGCCTGCAGGGAGCTCCTGGTTCACGCCGCCATTCCGCTCGGCGCTCAAGCCACGCCTTCTCACGCACGTAGAATTTAAATATATATGCATATTTATATATTTGAAGTCTACGTGTATATTTATATAATTATTTATGTAATTTTGTATATGGACATATGAATAGTTTGCATTCTTTTTACTTATTTATATATACATAGATATATATACAATTTCATTCTAAGTGTATTTTGATATAAATATATATATATATATATATTAATATCAAAATACAGTTAGAATAAAATTTCGTATAGATATATAATTTTTTTTTATTTTTAATATTATTTTTAATTTTTTAAATTTAATTTAAATTATTTATTATTCGTATTTTATAATAATATATATATACAATATATAGTTATTATGTACAACGAAAAACGAGTGCACTCAAGAGGACTTAGTAGAAAACAATGTGTTTATTCACAAACGTGCCAGTGATAGGTTCAACGTTTCAGTCCTCGCAGGACTTTTATCAAGACAATCAAAAGGCGGGTAAACAGTGTTTAAATATGGTGAAAACAAGTTTCAATTGGAGAGTGAAAACGAGGTTGTGATGTCACCAGTGACGAGTTAAAGTCAAAGTTCAACAAGCATACCTAGACAGGTTTAACCCATTGTGGTATAGTAACTAGAATTATAGAAAAGAGCTATAAAGCAATTTATTAACATTATAGTCCTGGGTGTTGTGAAGTGATTAGACCGTGCATACGGTCCAAAGCTAGAGTGTCTGTGCTCATACATGCATGTGAACAGAATAAAGTAATACAAAATTTAAAAACAAGGAAAATAAACCCGAAGGGCCTCGCAGAGTGGTTAGTCTACTAAAGATCTATTTTATGGAACATCCAATAGCAAAGAACCGTGTGTTACATCATCAAAGAGCATATTGAAAAGCATATTGAAGACAAGCTTAGCTAGTCCACAGAATGGATAACCACAGTATCATACAGATTTATAACCATTTTAGTATACTGATACAAATGTTACTATCTGGGATAACCTCTGCGCCAATGTAGCAAACTTTAATACTATAATTATAAAAATAAAAATAACAATAACTGCATCGTTCTATCTTTTGGGGATGAAACAGTTCAGAGGGTTAATCTCATTTAGCCCCCCTGGGGACAGTGTTCCCAATGTGAAAATCCAGTAGGCTTGTCTCTGGAGAAGTAAATTATCCCAGTCACCTCCCCGTCTTGGAGCCGGAACTTGTTCAATACCCATAAATTTAAGGGTTGGTAATGTATGTCCCGCCGCAAGGAAATGTCTAGCTATAGGCGTAGTTGCTGTGCCGCTGGACAATGCAATTCTAATAGTTGATCTGTGACCCCTCATGCGTTCTCGAAGGTCATTTGAGGTCTTGCCGATGTACATAAGACCGCAAGGGCATGTAATGCGGTATACAACATGTGTGGTAGTACACAAAATACGTTGACGTATTTTATATTCTTTGCCAGAATGGGGATGAAAAAAAGATTTCCCTGGAGTCATGTTGTTGCAAGCTGTACATTTTAAACATCGGTAGCAACCAACATTGTAGTGTTCAGATTATTATATATGTAGTGTTCAGATATTATATATATACGTGTGTAAATTAATTATAAGTGTATTTTTATATTAATATATGTACATATTAATATAAAAATACACTTAGCATGACATTATATATATGATATATAGACATATATTATATAGGTATAATATATGTCTATATATCATATATATACACATATATAATAATATATTTTTTTTTTATTAACTATAACTTTAGTTTTTTTTTTTATTTTACACTGATTTTTCACATGCAGGGAGACTGCCTGTCAGCACAGACAGTCCCCTTGCAGGCAGAGACTAGGACACCTATTGTGACCATGTGGTCGCCCTGTTGGGCGATCACATGGCCACAGGGGTCCTAAACCGCCATGGGGAGACTGTCTGGGCTGCAGGCAGTCTCCCCACACCGGGAGCACCGCCGATCGCCGCCGGGGGAACGACGGCGATCGGGTAAGTACATTGGACGGTTAGGACGGTTCAGGACCGTCACCGGTCGGCAACGCAAAAATGCCGATGACGGTCCTGAACCGTCCTCCGTCCTTAAGGGGTTAAAAAGTATGCATATTTTTTATTTTTTTATTTTTTAGAAAAGGAAAAGCGAGGAGTGAGAGAGCAAATAATTGAGTTTGTTTGAATCACTGAGCATTGTCTTTACAGCATTCTTCTGTGGTATATTTTCCTTAACATATTAGTGGAAGTCCATATGTTCAAGCTGTGATTATGCTGGTTTGGATTTATTTAATATAACGAAGTACATCTGTATTTTATTATATAGTTCTGCCAATCTGAACCTTGTCCTATTATATCACATTCTTCCTTATCTTTAGATATTGCTGTGAATTATTGAATTCCATTTATTCACCTGAATGAGTGTAGGTAGATAAATTATATTGTGAAAGGTTTTTGTTTAAGGTGATGACTGTTAAAGGGACTCCCCAGTGGCAGGGTCCTGCCGTTTTCCTGGTACTGCAGGACCCTGCAGTGCCCCTCTCCCTCCCACCCCCCATCCCATGTTGTTGAAGGGGTTAAATCCCCTTCAGTAAGTTACCTGAATCCAGCGCCGATGTCCCTCGGTGCTGGGTCAGGCTCCGCTTACGCTCCTCCCCCGCCGACATCAGCCGGCGGGGGAGACCTAATGCACATGCGCGGCAATGGCCGAGTGTGCGCATAAGACCTCCCCATAGAAAAGCATTATTCAATGCTCTCCTTTGGGGATTTCGGAGATGCTGGAGGTCCTCATGCATAGAGTGAAGACGTCCAGCGTTGTTTAAAACACTTTTTGTGTTCTAAGAACACGGAAGTCTCTTGATAGACAGCCACTAGAGGAGGACTTAACCCGGCAAGGTAATTATTGTAGTTTATAAAAACGGCAATAATTACATTTGCTGGGTTAAGGGTGGTGGGAGTTGGCACCCTGACCACTCCAATGGGCAGAAGTGCCTGGAGTGGATGTACCTTGCCCAGCGCTGTATTCTGACCAAGGCAAGTAAGGCATTTGCCTTGGGCCGCACTATTGGTGGGGGGTGGAAAAAAATGCTTCCCCCAAATGCCCACTCTGATACCCCTGGTGTTCCAAAGCTTTTGTCTGTCATGGGGGCCAAGAGATGGCCACCTGGCTACTTTAGGGACCCCCAAACTTGCACTTAACTGTTGCTAGCTACATTGCGTGATCCTAGGATTAATGTAAAGTGGCACCCCGACACAACAGCTGGACATGCTGAAGGGCCATACTTATTAACACAGTCCATAATATACAATGAAATAGAGGCATGCTGGTTAAAGAAGATTTGCACATTGAACATTATATGTTGACATATGTTGACTCCCAGTAGCAGAAGCATAACCCCAGCACAGCAGAGATTACCATATATGGTTTGGGCGCACTGAGTGCCCTACAAAAGCAGACTTTATTTAGGAACAAGCTACAGCAATGCTTCAGCTCAGTTAATGAGTCTTTATTGTGCCTAAAAACAGAGTTTGTATTGGGATTTTATTACTGGCAGGTTTCTAACTGATTAATTGTTTACATTCAATGGCTTACTCTCTGTATGAACTAGTTTCTTGAGTTTCTTGTTTATAGTCCCCTTAGTTTAAAACATGAAATTACCTATGACCTACTAGGTTGACCCTTTATTTAACTGTTTCGGTTCACTCATACCAAATTCCAATAAAATTCCTTGGTTTTATGCCCCTCACTCTCTCTGTCCTTTTTTACACATTGTAGAACGATAGTTGTACGCATACTCGTGGTATCATCACGCCCGCATATTTTATAACACTCTCCTGCCATTCACTCCAGGGCCAATTCCAGAGTGTGCAGTCCATTATTTTCCTCACAAGGAAGAGAGTTGTTTGATACACAGTGTCTACCACATGCTTTATTTATCTGCCAGTGGTCCATAACATTTCCCTACCTGTGAAAATCCCCTACCCTCATCACTTCCGGTGAGGGAAATCAGCTGGATCCTGTGCTTGCTAGCACTCCTGCTACTCCTCCACAGCAAGGTCCTGGAAGGTAATTAAAGCTAGTTTTACACGTTCATTATAGTTAGTGCATTCACTAAGCTTAGGGCATCGGACATTTAGGGTTAATGTTAGGGTTCAAATTAGGGTTAGGTTTAGGGAGTTGTTTTTATTTAGTGATATTTCACATTAGCGGAATATTTATAATTGTGATTTTTCACACTTTATTTGAATCCTTACCCCAAGGGTTATGGTTAGAATAAGATGTGAGAGAGGTCAAAATAATTTACCTAATCCTAATTTAAACCCTCACTTAACCCTAAACGTCCCTTGTTCCTAATGAAAGTGTGAAACTAGCTTTACTTAGCTTTCAGGACCTTGCTGTGGAGGAGTAGCAGGAGTGCTAGCACCCATGTGCAGCATAGGATCCAGCTGATTTCCCTCACCGGAAGTGACAAGAGTAGGGGATTTTCACAGGGTAGGGGATTTGGATTGAACACCAGCAACACATACAACTGAAATCTAAACATTTTCAATTAATTCTTACTTCTATTTTAGTAAATGTATGAATTATGCTTGCTAAGTTGCTACAGATTGCTGCTGTTTAGAACAGTAAAAACATTTGCTCATTTTCTCATAAATTTTTATCCTTTTACCTACTGGGCTTGTATTTCTTTTTTTCTTTCTTTTTATATTTTGATATTGCACCAGCCTGCTGTGAAGTCACATAGGATTACAAGTTCGGATTACTTAAGATTAGTGATGTCGCGAACATAAAATTTTCGGTTCGCAAACGCGAACTTCCGCAAATGTTCGCGAACGGGCGAACCGCCATAGACTTCAATAGGCAGGCAAATTTTAAAACCCACAGGGACTCTTTCTGGCCACAATAGTGATGGAAAAGTTGTTTCAAGGGGACTAACACCTGGACTGTGGCATGCCGGAGGGGATCCATGGCAAAACTCCCATGGAAAATTACATAGTTGATGCAGAGTCTGGTTTTAATCCAGAAAGGGCATAAATCACCTAACATTCCTAAATTGTTTGGAATAACGTGCTTTAAAACATCAGGTATGATGTTGTATCAATCAGGTAGTGTAAGGGGTACGCCCGCTTCACAGTGACAGACCAAACTCCCCGTTTAACGCACCGCAAACAACCGCAAACTCCCCATTTGCACAACCGCAAACTCCCCATTTGCACAAAGTTGGATACTAAGCTAGCCATGTCCCGTTCCTTGTCCTCACTGATGTGATTGAAGGTCTCTCTTCCTCCACCCAGGAAGCGGGAGATGGAAAAAGATGCTTGGTCGTTCCTCCTACTTCAAATTTGGGGCACTGCGCGTGCAATCTAATGTGCCACCAGATAGGAGTAGTGTGTCAAGTAGTACTATTCCTATCAGTTTAATCCCTGTTACGTCCCCTATCAGGGGACGTGTATATAAGGCATCGAGTTTAGGAAGCGGGAGATGGAAAAAGATGCTTGGTCGGTCCTCCTACTTCAAATTTGGGGCACTGCGCGTGCAATCTAATGTGCCACCAGATAGGAATAGTACTACTTGACACACTACTCCTATCAGTTTAATCCCTGTTACGTCCCCTATCAGGGGACGTGTATATAAGGCATCGATTTTAGGAAGCGGGAGATGGAAAAAGATGCTTGGTCGGTCCTCCTACTTCAAATTTGGGGCACTGCGCGTGCAATCTAATGTGCCACCAGATAGGAGTAGTGTGTCAAGTAGTACTATTCTTATCAGTTTAATGCCTGTTACATCCCCTGTCAGGGGACGTGTATATAAGGCATCGATTTTAGGAAGCGGGAGATGGAAAACGATGCTTGGTCGTTCCTCCCACTTCAAATTTGGGGCACTGCGCGTGCAATCTAATGTGCCACCAGATAGGAGTGGTGTGTCAAGTAGTACTATTCCTATCAGTTTAATCCCTGTTACGTCCCCTATCAGGGGACATGTATATAAGGCATCGATTTTAGGAAGCGGGAGATGGAAAAAGATGCTTGGTCGGTCCTCCTACTTCAAATTTGGGGCACTGCGCGTGCAATCTAATGTGCCACCAGATAGGAGTGGTGTGTTAAGTAGTCGCCCTCATCAGGCCTTTTTTAGTCGAATGTATCGCTCACTGTCAGTCCCTTCGGGATCCATCCCTCATTCATCTTAATAAAGGTGAGGTAATCTAGACTTTTTTGACCCAGGCGACTTCTCTTCTCAGTGACAATACCTCCTGCTGCACTGAAGGTCCTTTCTGACAGGACACTTGAAGCGGAGCAGGCCAGAAGTTCTATCGCAAATTGGGATAGCTCAGACCACAGGTTAAGCCTGCACACCCAGTAGTCAAGGGGTTCATCGCTCCTCAGAGTGTTGATATCTGCAGATAAGGCGAGGTAGTCTGCTACCTGTCGGTCGAGTCGTTCTCTGGGGGTGGACCCCGAAGGGCTGTGGCGATGCGTAGGACTTAAAAAGCTCTGCATGTCCTCCATCAACAACACGTCTGTAAAGCGTCCTGTCCTTGCAGGCGTGGTTGTGGGAGGAGGAGGATTACTTTCACCTCTTCCCTTGTTAGATTCCCATTGTGCTGTGACATCACCCTTATACGCTGTGTAAAGCATACTTTTTAGATTATTTTGGAACTGCTGCATCCTTTCCGACTTGCGGTAATTCGGTAACATTTCAGGCACTTTCTGCTTATACCGGGGGTCTAGTAGCGTGGACACCCAGTACAGGTCGTTCTCCTTCAGCCTTTTTATACGAGGGTCCCTCAACAGGCACGACAGCATGAAAGACCCCATTTGCACAAGGTTGGATGCCGAGCCACTCATGTCCCGTTCCTCGTCCTCAGTGATCTCACTGAAGGTATGTTCTTCCCCCCAGCCACGTACAACACCACGGGTACCAGATAGGTGACAACGAGCACCCTGAGATGCCTGTTGTGGTTGGTCTTCCTCATCCTCCTCAAAGCCACATTCCTCCTCTGACTCCTCTTCCTCACAATCCTCTTCCAGCATTGCTGCAGGACCAGCAAGCGATGCTGATAAGGCTGTTTCTGGTGGTGATGGTGACCACAACTCTTCCTCTTCACGCTCATCTACAGCCTGATCCAGCACTCTTCGCAGGGCACGCTCCAGGAAGAAAACAAATGGTATGATGTCGCTGATGGTGACTTCGGTGCGACTGACTAGGTTTGTCACCTCCTCAAAAGGACACATGAGCCTACAGCCATTGCGCATGAGCGTCCAGTAACGTGTCAAAAAAATTCCCAGCTCCGCAGAGGCTGTCCTAGCACCCCGGTCATACAAATACTCGTTAACGGCTTTTTCTTGTTGGAGCAGGCGGTCGAACATTAGGAGTGTTGAATTCCAACGTGTCGGGCTGTCGCAAATCAAGCGCCTCACTGGCATGTTGTTTCGCCGCTGGATATTGGAAAAGTGCGCCATGGCCGTGTAGGAACGCCTGAAATGGCCACACACCTTCCTGGCCTGCTTAAGGATGTCCTGTAAGCCTGGGTACTTATGCACAAAGTGTTGCACGATCAGATTACACACATGCACGGCACATGTGTCAACTTGCCCAAATGCAATGCCGCCAACAAATTTCTTCCGTTGTCACAAACCACTTTGCCGATCTCCAGTTGGTGCGGAGTCAGCAACTGATCCACCTGTGCGTTCAGGGTGGACAGGAGTGCTGGTCCGGTGTGACTCTCTGCTTTCAGGCAAGTCAACCCCAAGACGGCGTGACACTGCCATATCCGGGATGTGGAACAGTACCTGGGGAGCTGGAGGGGTGCCGTTGATGTGGAGCAAGACGCAGCAGCAGAAGAGGACTCAGCCGAGGAGGTTATGGAAGAGGATGGAGTAGGAGGAGTAGAGGAGGTGGCAGCAGCCCTGCCTGCAAGTCGTGGCGGTGTCACCAACTCCTCTGCAGAGCCACGCATTCCATGCTTGGCAGCCGTCAGCAGGTTTACCCAATGCGCAGTGTAGGTGATATACCTGCCCTGACCATGCTTTGCAGACCAGGTATCAGTGGTCAGATGGACCCTTGCCCCAACACTGTGTGCCAGACATGCCATTACTTCCTTTTGCACAATCGAGTACAGGTTGGGGATTGCCTTTTGTGCAAAGAAATTTCGTCCGGGTACCTTCCACTGCGGTGTCCCAATAGCTACAAATTTTTTGAACACCTCAGACTCCACCAGCTTGTATGGTAAAAGCTGGCGGGCGAAGAGTTCAGTCAAGCCAGCTGTCAGACACCGGGCAAGGGGGTGACTTTGTGACATTGGCTTCTTACGCTCAAACATGTCCTTAACAGACACCTGACTGTGGGCAGATGAGCAGGAACTGCTCAAGGCGCGAGACGGAGGGGCGGATGGTTGAGAGGGGGCAAGGAGGACAGCAGTGGTTAATGTGGCTGAAGATGCTGGACCAGGAGGAGGATGGCGGCTTTGAGTTTGTGTGCTGCTTGTACTCATGTGTTGAGCCCATAGGCGTTTGTGATGTACGATCATGTGCCTTCGCAAAGCAGTTGTACCTAGGTGGATGTTGGACTTCCCACGACTCAGTTTCTTTTGGCACAGGTTGCAAATGGCATCGCTGTTGTCAGAGGCAGACAAAAAAAATGCCACACTGCTGAGCTCTGCAATGACGGCATTCTGGTGGTGGCAACATCATGCGTTGATTGGCGTGCTGTCTGGCTGACCCCGGGTGCCGATGCATGCTGTCTGACTGTGCCACTAGATCCTTGCGACGACCTCCCCCTGCTTCCAACTCGTCTCCTCCTCCTCCTCTCTGTCTCCCCATCTGAACATTCCCCCGGTTCTTCTTCTCTTCTAGCAGGCACCCACGTGACATCCACGGACGCATCGTCATCAACAACCGCTTCACTTGTATCTGACAACTCAGCAAAGGAAGCAGCAGTGGGTACAACATCATCATCATCATCACACCGTACGTGTGTAATGCTGCCTGACTGAGACATATCCCTGTTATCTACATCCTCTGGCAATAATGGTTGCGCATCACTCATTTCTTCAAACGGATGTGTAAATAACTCCTCTGACATACAAAGTGAAGCGGCTGTGGTGCTAGTGTTGGTGGTGGCGGCAGGCGGGCGAGTGGTAACTTGAGAGGTGCCCGAAGCTAAGCTGGAGGAGGATGGTGCGTCGAGGTTCCGAGCGGAAGCTGTAGAAGATTGGGTGTCCTGTGTTAGCCAGTCAACTATGTCCTCAGAACTTTTCAAGTTCAGGGTACGTGGCCTCTGAACACTGGGCATTATTCAAGGGCCAAGGGGAATCACAGCACCACGACAGCCCCTGCGGGGTGGCCTGCCTCTGCCTGTCATTTTTTTTTCGATTAGTGGTACTATGCGTGCAAGCTATTGTGACAACAGATATGAGTGGCACTGGTGTGACACTGTGCCCTGGCAGGCCCTGAAACGCACACTCGTGAAGGAAACTGACTGCTATTATATTACAGTTCAAAAAGTTTTGTTTTTTTATATGCAAGCTATTGGGACACCAGATATGAGTGAGTGGTGGAACTGGGCAGACCCTGAAAAGCACACTCGTGAAGGAAACTGACTGCTATTATAATACAGTCCAAAAAGTTTTTTTTTTGTTAAATGCAAGCTATTGTGACACCAGATATGAGTGGTGGCACTGGGCAAGTGGGCACAGTATACGCTGTGAGCCTAACACACACGCTGGCAGACAACTAACTGCTATTCAATCTATTACAGTCAAAATTATTATAATTTTTTTTTTTTTAAATGTACACTACTGTTACACAAGATATGAGTTGCACTGGTGTGACACTGTGCCCTGGCAGGCTCTGAAATAAACACTAGTGAAGGAAACTGACTGCTATTATATTACAGTCCAAAAAGTTTAGTTTTTTTTAAATGCAAGCTATTGGGACACCAGATATGAGTGAGTGGTGGCACTGGGCAGGCCCTGAAACGCACACTAGTGAAGGAAACTGACTGCTATTATATTACAGTCCAAAAAGTTTAGTTTTTTTTAAATGCAAGCTATTGGGACACCAGATATGAGTGAGTGGTGGCACTGGGCAGGCCCTGAAACGCACACTAGTGAAGGAAACTGACTGCTATTATATTACAGTCAAAAAAGTTTAGTTTTTTTTAAATGCAAGCTATTGGGACGTCAGTGAGTGTTGGCACTGGACAAGTGGGCACAGTATACGCTGTGAGCCTGACACACACGCTGGCAGACAACTAACTGCTATTCAATCTATTACAGTAAAAATGTTTATTTTATTTTTTTAAATGTACACTACTGTTACACCAAATATGAGTTGCACTGGTGTGACACTGTGCCCTGGCAGGCCTTTAAACGCACACTAGTGAAGGAAACTGACTGCTATTATATTACAGTCAAAAAAGTTTAGTTTTTTTTTAAATGCAAGCTATTGGGACACCAGTGAGTGAGTGGTGGCACTGGGCAAGTGGGCACAGTATACGCTGTGAGCCTGACACACACGCTGGCAGACAACTAACTGCTATTCAATCTATTACAGTCACAATTGTATTTTTTTTTTTAAAAAATGTACATTACTGTTACACCAGATATGAGTTGCACTGGTGTAACACTGTGCCCTGGCAGGCCCTGAAACGCACACTAGTGAAGGAAACTGACTGCTATTATATTACAGTCCAAAAAGTTTTTTTTGTTAAATGCAAGCTATTGTGACACCAGATATGAGTGGTGGCACTGGGCAAGTGGGCACAGTATACACTGTGAGCCTGACACACACGCTGGCAGACAACTAACTGCTCTTCAATCTATTACAGTCACAATTGTATTTTTTTTTTTAAATGTACACTACTGTTACACCAGATATGAGTTGCACTGGTGTGACACTGTGCCCTGGCAGGCCCTGAAACGCACACTCGTGAAGGAAACTGACTGCTATTATATGACAGTCCAAAAAGTTTTGTTTTTTTTTAAATGCAAGCTATTGTGACACCAGATATGAGTGAGTGGTGGCACTGGGCAGGCCCTGAAACGCACACTAGTGAAGGAAACTGACTGCTATTATATTACAGTCAAAAAAGTTTAGTTTTTTTTTAAAATGCAAGCTATTGTGACACCAGATATGAGTGGTGGCACTGGGCAAGTGGGTACAGTATACGCTGTGAGCCTGACAAACACGCTGGCAGACAACTAACTGCTGTTCAATCTATTACAGTCAAAATTTTTATTTTTTTATTTTAAATGTACACTACTGTTACACCAGATATGAGTTGCACTGGTGTGACACTGTGCCCTGGCAGGCCCTGAAATGCACACTCGTGAAGGAAACTGACTGCTATTATATTACAGTCCAAAAAGTTTTTTGTTTTTTTAAATGCAAGCTATTGTGACACCAGATATGAGTGAGTGGTGGCACTGGGCAGGCCCTGAAACGCACACTAGTGAACGAAACTGACTGCTGTTGCGGCCCCGGCCCGCGCAGAGTAAGTGCTGGGCGGGAGGGGTGCCCACGTATTAATTTTCGCACCGGGGCCCCATGGGTCATGTGTGCGCCACTGTGCCCATGTATCGTGCCATTACAGACTAGACAGTTATGGCAAGGGAAATGTATTTTCTTGGCAAGCCCAAGAATGTAATTTGGTCTTTTTAATTCTAAGTAAATCTGCCTTTACCAATTTGTGAAGGATGGATTTTTTATATGCAGGCCAGACATAGGAAAGGAAACAAACTCAGCTACGTTAGGATGACACATAGGAAGCAGAGTCTGTTGGCAATTTATAGAAAAAAGTGAATCAACAGCAGTCAATTAGACTATTAATGCCTTTGAGATGGTCATAGCTAACTTTCGAGAATGTGCTTTGCCTCCTAGTGATGGATATATGAGATACCGAGATGAGAAGAAGAGTATGTCGTTCTCAACTTGGTTGCTGAAGCAGCTATTGTCATGTCCAATGACCACTGTCCAAATTTAATTAATATTTCCTCTTACAGGGGACATTATAAATCCCCAACATTTACGAATGTACCCGCAACTTATGGAGCAAACAGACTTCCTCAAGTTTAATTTCTCCTACCAGGGGGCAAGTTACCCTGCTCTTCAGTTTCATAATTGATGCATCATCATCTGCTAGCTGAGATCCAGTTGGTACTCACATCTCCCTTCAAATTTGTTCTAAATTTGTAAAAGTTGTCTAGAATTTGGCAGTGATAAGGGAACCTGTGAGATCTATGAGGGCATGCCATTATTTACAGAGGAAGTGATAAAGCCTGAAAGGAGCAGACAAGAAGCGGTGTCGGTATACCAGAGGTCAAATATTGGAGACAAGAAGCATGGTCAGGGCCAAAGCCAAAGGTCAGAAGCTGAGAAGTATTACTAGGAATAAGGAACTATGAACAAGAATCATGGACTGGGATCAGAAACCAAGAACCAGGATCAGGAACTAAGAACAAGGATCAGGAGCCAGGGTCAGAAATGAGAATTAGGAACCAGGACACTAGAAGACTGAGGCAAGCACCAGAACAATCAAGCACTGACCGAGTATAGTGTTTGGGAAATTATGTGGAGACCATGTCATGGGAAAAGGCCCCACTTCCCCCAGTGGCATTGCGTGTGGAGCTTCTTGGGATGGAGCAGGGGGTGCAAGAGGAGCAGGTGGGAGGAGCCCTGATGCAACAAATATGGATCTGGTTATGGCCTCCTTCCACTTGCTTCTTTTAAACCTCCTGCTCCATCCCAAGAGGCTCCACACGCAACGTGGGTGGCAGTACGGTGGCCGCCATCTTGCCACGGCTGCAACATTGCAGAGCCTGGTGCCGATATAGAACACTGGACCAGACTATAGGGAGCACTGTTTAAGTGGCAGCCTTCAATGACCCGCTCCCAGGATGCCACAGGCATGCTGAAGCAGGTAAGTGCAGGTGGGCACCTTGACAGAGCCCCCTCCGAAAGCGCAACCTTAGGACGTGAGCTTGGATTGGCTGATCAGGATGTCTCTGATGGAAAGCTTTCCAAGGCTTGAGAAGGGAGACATGAAACACTGGATGGACCTTATTGGAGACTGGAAGGTGCAAACATACTGCGACAGGATTGGTAACCTTGGTTATCTTAAAGGGTCTTATGTAGCATGGTTCTAGTTTATTTGAGGGACAAGACAAAAAGCATACTCTGTGTAGACAGCCATTCCTGGTCTCTGGGATCATAGGTAAGTGCTGGACATATCTTGGTATCAGCACCCCGGTAGGAGTATTTCCCTAGTGAGTAAGTGCATTGTCTTTTACACTCTGAAACTAGTCTAGCCAGCATGTCTTTCAATAGTTCATATAGTCCCAGACAATATTGTTCTATGAGACCAATCTCGTTGCAACCTACATCCGGGGCCACATCCCTGAATTTTGTAGTGCAGTTCTCTACAGGCCTTTTTCCTTGACAAAGAACTGCATAGTTGTGAGTGCAGTGGATACTCTTAAGTGATCATCATATAGAACTTACATAGAAGAAATGAAGGATTCCCATGAAGTCACTTAAGGACTGTTGGTATGAAGTAGTTGGTGAGCCCACATTTGCGGTTGATCTAATAGTTGATAGCAGTGTGTACCTTAACATAATCACTTTGGTAGATGTATGGTTTCAAGGCGAACAGAGGCAGTTATGAATGTTCCTATATCAGTGTTTTTACCAGACAATGTATGGTGGCATAGAAGGAGGAGCTTAGGCAGGAGGAGAAGCAGGTAGGAGTAACAAGAATCGGGAACAATGATGCTAGAAGACTTGGGCAAGCACCAGAACAATTAAGCACTGATCAAGTGCAGTGCTTGGGGATTTATGTGGAGAACGTCATGTGACCAACACCCACCTCCCTATAGGTGAAGCCCCCAGTGGCAATAAAGGAGGAGCTGTGACCTGAAACTATATTTGTTGCATCAGGACTCCTCTGACCTGCTTGTCCAGCACCCCCTGTCCTGTCCTGAGAGGCTAAATATGCTGCATTGGGCTTCCATATGGTTTCCGCCATCTTGCCGTGAGGAAGGAGCCTGAGGCCAACAGAAAATGCTTGACCAGACCGCAGGGAGCAACGCTCAAGTGGCAGCCCTTGAGGACCCACTCCCAGGATGCCACCGGTGCACTGGAGTGGGTAAGTGCTAATGGGCACTGTGACACTTTCACTGTAGTGTTTTTTTTCTTTACTGAATAAGTCTTTCAGTGACTGCTACCTCTGCAAACGCAGTTGGGAAAAGTTACACTGAAGATGTACTGGACGCATTGGAAAGGTTTGTTCTTCTCAGTGCACATTTATCTTTAAGTTTTGAAAAATCTTTTTTCATATTAAAATGACTCAAGTTGCTGCTACTGCTGCTCCATCTTTTTGGGTGGTTTAACCTTGTGCTTTGACTACACCTACTACCTCCGCAGATGCAGTTGGTAGAAACTGACAAGGCACTGTGTTTTTACCATGCTGAAAGATAGTCACTCATGCAACAGACTTGATGTGTGGGAATCTTTGCTATTCTCAAAGTTAAGGGAGTGATTGGGTGGTCAATTGCCCACTGACTTTCTTTTGCATTTTGGAAATAAAAATGGTGAACGAAATTCTGATGCGCAGAATGCAACATGGACAAATTTCTGCAGTCCCAATTTTATTTTTATTTATTTTCAGATTAAATGGTTCACGTAAAACAAGTTGTGTTCTGTAGTGTACACGTCTAACTGAAACCATAGAGTTTGAACATCAGTACAAATGTTTTCTTTTATACAGTTATTTTTTTACAATCTTGCTTCAATTGTTCTCTCAATAACGATTGTGCTTTAAATGTTGTACAATAGGAGATCAATAAGACAATTGAACATATAATTCATTCAGGTTTTCATGATCTTCCAAATTTGTTAAAACATCATTCAAAATTGTTTTTGATTTTCTATAATAGTTTTTACTAGTAAACTTTGCTTTGTTGGTATCAGCTGTTGTAATGGTGTTTTGTTCATTCAATTGTACATTTTCAATTGTAAAAATGATTGCAGAAACAGGATTGCTGAAAACCAATAGCTTAGAAGAGACACCATTTATGTACTATATACATATTATCATCACACAATGTAAAAGTGATATTTTGAACAAAAATGGCTACTGGTAAAGTTTTTATTTGTACTTGATATATATGTTATAATATAAATGTTAGTAATAACAACCAGAACTGTTTATATGTTTATATACTGCAATATTCATGACTTAAGCAAACTAAATAATTGCTGCATAATGGACAGGAAAACATAAACATGCAGCACAATATTTGTGTTTAACCCCTTAAGGACACACAACATGTGTGACATGTCATGATTCCATTTTATTCCAGAAGTTTGGTCCTTAAGGGGTTAAACTCAATTTATTTAATTTATTCATATAAAAATACATATTGGCACTAGGTTAGCTGTAAAATAAAAAAAATAAAAAAAACTTTGTCATTTATATTAGTGTTTACTCTACAAATATATCTTAATCTTTCCACTGTGAGTCAATGTAACTTTTCAGTGTTAAAAGAAACAACCTTATAGGGTTGCTATAATCACCAAAACAACTTTAGTTTAATGAAGCAGTTATATAGTATATATATTATGCCAATGCAGTCTCACTTCTCAATTCTATGCAATTTAAAAGTTGTCACTTTGTTTATGCAGCCCTAGTCACACCTCCACTGCATGTGACCTACACAGCCTCCCTACACATTTCCTGTAAAGAGAGATCTAATGTTTAAACAGACTGTGCAATGAAGACGGGTTAGTTTAGAATTTCTTATCTCCTGCACAGTTAATAGCCTACTAGTGCTTGCATGAACCTTATGTGTGTGATTAAAGTTCAACTAAAAGAACAGAAAATAAGAACATCTAAAATAAACACACTGTTCTGTAGGAGTTGATTGAAAATAAAACCATTTTTATGCTGCCAGGGGATGTCTGGCTAGGGCAGCATAAACCAAAACAAAGTGATTTAACAACTCCTAAATGGCAGAGAACTGAGCAGTGAGACTGCAGGGACACGATCTATACACCAAAACAGCTTCATTAAGCTAAAGTTGTTTTAGTGCTTAGAGCACCCATTTAACTACCACTAAGGTATAGATGACGTTGATTTAATTTAGTTTTATAATTGTAGATTATGCTAATGTAGTGTACCAATAATTTAAATTTTAGTAATGACAAGAGGAAAATATGTTGCATTAAAGGACCACTATAGTGCCTGGAAAACAAACTCGTTTTCCTGGCACTATAGTGCCCTGAGGGTGCCCTGAGGGAGGAAGGGGGTTAATCACTTACCTTTCTCCAGTGCCAGGCTCCCTCGGCACTGGGGACTTTCCTCCTCCTTCGGTCGTCATCGGCTGAATGCGCATGCGCGGCAAGAGCCGCTCGCGCTTTCAGCCAGTCCATAGGAAAGCATTCTCAATGCTGTCCTATGGACGCTGGCATCTTCTCACTGAAAATCACAGTGAGAAGCGCGGAAGCGCCTCTAGCGGCTGTCAATGAGACAGCCACTAGAGGTTGGATTAACCCATTTGTAGACATAGCAGTTTCTCTGAAACTGCTATGTTTACAGCAGGCAGGGTTAATCTTAGATGGACCTGGCACCCAGACCACTTAATTGAGCTGAAGTGGTCTGGGTGCCTATAGTGGTCCTTTAAACACTCTTTACTGAACTTCACCAGCATAGATCATAACAAGAAAACAACCAATCAGAAATGTACTGATAGTGGATATGTTAGGCCCTCCCAGCTCAAGTGCCTCCTCTTTCTTTGTAGTGATAATAAATAACGTATGTACACAAAGTAGAAAACAATCAAGTAGAACCAAAAAGACGTGACAGGCATCTGAAATGGAATGTTGTCAACATCTAGACAAAATGTTAATTAAGCAAACTAAGTGAACTCTAATACATGTTTGCTAGAGAAACAATTACAGCTAAAGCAATCATGTAATCAAAGTATCATGTAATCAAAATCATAGAATTATAATATAATCATCCACCACACAAAAAAATAAAAAAAATCAAGATAAACATCATGCAAAGGATGATATAAATGGTAAAGAAAACAGGGTGGGATGATGAAGGAAAAATATTTGCCTCCTGTCATTGCTAACATTAATGATTAGAAGTACATTAAGTCAGGGGTGTACCTAGTACATTTGGCACCTGGGGTGGATCCTATATTTGGCACACCCACAACTTTAAAATGTAAAACAGACCCGCAAAATGTTTCTTATGTATTTAGCACTGAGCAGTGTTTGTGTGTTTGAAAGTAAGCATGTTTTGTATGGAGTGTGTCTATTATTGAATGAAGGGGTGTGTTTGTATGTAGTGTTGGCATTTGAATGCATTGGTATCTTTGTGTGTAGTGTTGGCAAAATCCTGAGATGAATGCACATATACACATACACTCACATATACACATGCAGATGCAAAGACACACATATGCACAATGACAGACAGATACACAGACACACTGACACACAGCTACACACACTGACACACATACAGACACACATGCAGATACACAGACAAATAGTTACAATTATGCAGATACATAGACACATAGTCATACACAGATACAGACACAGACTAACACACATGCAGCTAGACAAACATAAACACTGACACACAGATACAAACATACATACAGATACAAACACAAACACTGACACTCATGCAAATACACAGACAAACTGTCAGGATTACTAGTTGATCCAGCATGCAGAACTGTATCACACCAAGGACGAAAGGTGTCTTACTGGGCCGGACTACATGGCTGCTGAACGGCACCTACGCATTTGTCAGGAACGCAACCACCACAGACACCACAAGGTGAGGATGAACATTACATTACCCCTCACCTGAAGACTGCCCACTGAGCGGGCAGGACCAGGTTTGAGGGGAAACTTGGCATGGAAATAACGAATCTTGCTACCAGCATGAATATCGGAAGCCGGAACCCAAGAACGTTCGGAAGGCCCATACCCCCTCCAATCAACCAAATACTGTAAGGAACCACAAGAGAATCTGGAAAAATTATGGAAGAGACCTCATACTCCTCCTGTCCAGGAATACGTAATGAGGCAGGGACAGCAAGAAAATATGTAAAAGGATGAATTTTTCGAAGGATACGAAATGGAACATGGAATCTGGGGGCAAACTTCATACTAGGAACTTTCAGCTTGACATTGTGTGATGATAACCACACCTTCTCACTGACTTGGTAAACAGGGTTGGCACCCTGCCGCTTATCCACATAAAATTTGATCAACCACAGTTTTGAGAGCGGAGTGAACTTTGGTCCAAGAGGAGACAAGCTATGAGTGCCCTTAGTGGATCAAAATATCATTAAAATTTAACTTTTAATAGTACGAAAAATATAAAACAATTGGAGGAAAAAATAAAAAATTTTGAAAATAACTTTTTGTGAATTTACAGTAAGTGTAAATGTATGTACAGCAAAACAAAAGAAAAGAACCAAAAAATAAGTGCTAATCAAAATCTGTAAGTTCGATGGTGAATACACGTATACCTATATTATAATGGTATATTTGTGCACATAGTATCGCGGCACATCTGCCCCAAATTGCAATGTGGGTGACATTCGATACTTCAAGTAGTGTGCAATTCGGAGAACACTGAATTGGGGTCTAATGGGCTTCTGAGCATGAATCAGCCCTGTGACCTATGTAAAGAGAGATCTTCAATCGCTGATAAAATGTCCAGCGTATTTGACAGACCTGTTAAACGATCACAGTCAAGATGAGGATTAATCTTTCTAGTGATAAATCATAATTAAATGAAGTGCTGTACAAATATACACAGAAGATATGGTAGCTGTATGCAACTGATAGTCCAATAGCAATCAGTGTAACGTGTGAGTGACCAAATAGACAAAAACAATCAAACACTGAAAGTGCTGGTAATCAACCCTGTGACCTATGTAGAGAAAGACCTATACTCGCTGTTAAGATATCCAGCATACTTATTGACAGGTCTCTACATAGGTCACAGGGTTGATTACCAGCACTTTCAGTGTTTGATTGTTTTTGTCTATTTGGTCACTCACACGTTACACTGATTGCTATTGGACTATCAGTTGCATACAGCTACCATATCTTCTGTGTATATTTGTACAGCACTTCATTTAATTATGATTTATCACTAGAAAGATTAATCCTCATCTTGACTGTGATCGTTTAACAGGTCTGTCAAATACGCTGGCCATTTTATCAGCGATTGAAGATCTCTTTACATAGGTCACAGGGCTGATTCATGCTCAGAAACTCGACAGCAGCTGCCCATTAGACCCCAATTCAGTGTTCTCCGAATTGCACACTACTTGAAGTATCGAATGTCACCCACATTGCAATTTGGGGCAGATGTGCCACGATACTATGTGCACAAATATACCATTATAATATAGGTATACGTGTATTCACCATCTAGCTTACAGATTTTGATTAGCACTTATTTTTTGGTTCTTTTATTTTGTTTTGCTGTACATACATTTACACTTACTGTAAATTCACTAAAAGTTATTTTCAAAATTTTTTATTTTTTCCTCCAATTGTTTTATATTTTTCGTACAATTAAAAGTTACATTTTAATGATATTTTGATCCACTAAGGGCACTCATAGCTTGTCTCCTCTTTCCTGTTACTACCCTGGTAGTCCATTGTGGGTTAACCCCATCTTTTGAGTGTCTTTCCTGTAGCTTCCACCTTTTTTTCTTTTCTTCGAACTTTGGTCCAAGTATCATCAATAGAAGCAAGGTGATCATCCAAAGTAGGGATAGCTGACTCAAAGAAAAGAGCCGGCAGAACAGTAGGATGACAACCATTATTAACAAAGAATGGACTATGCCCAGAAGAGTCATGGTTAGCATTGTTCCTAGAACACTTGGCCCAGGGTAGTAATTAGGACCAATTGCCACAATGAAGTTTATGAGGTACCTTAGAAACTGCACAAACTGAACAGGCCTGCACATATCCCTTAACATCTTTCCTGAGAGAATCCCACCAAAATGATCTCAGGATCGCAGCTATAGATTTATTAATGCCAGGATGTCCAGCAGTCACGTTGTTGTGGAACACCCTCATGATATTCTCTCTTTCACCCAACGGAACAAATAAGTTATCAAGTGGTTTATTGCATGGCGCCTGAGACTGAGCCTCAATGATGGCGCCAAGCAGAGGATATGATAAGGAAAGAACAGTGGAAGCGATGATACACTCAGGTGGAACAATAGGAGATGTTTCTTGTTCTTGTACTGATTCAGTATCAAACTGTCTAGATAATGCATTAGCTTTATCGTTTTTGGGAACAGGTCTGTAAGTTATAAGAAAGTTAAAGCGAGAAAGGAACAGAGACCATCTAGCCTGTCTAGAAGATAGTTGTTTAGCATCCCCTATATAAGCCAAATTCGTATGGTCAGTAGGGGTTCCTTGGAACCATCCAAAAGATGTCACCACTCTTTAAGCGCTAGTATAATACCAACAGTTCTCTATTGCCAATATCATATTTACGCTCAGCAGGAGACAACTTTCTAGAAAAGTACCTACATGGATGTAAAGGAGTATCCTGACTATCCCTCTGAGATAGGACAGCCCCCACCCCTTTTTCGGAGGCATCAACCTCCAGTATGAAGGGTTTGCTTGTGTCAGGATGTATTAATATGTCAGCAGAAGCAAACCTTTGTTTAAGAAGTTCAAAAGCCTCTATAGCTTCCTTAGACCATATCGTACAACTAGCCTCCTTACATGTCATATTGGTGATAGGGGCATAGGCATGCGCAGCCTATTGTATAAGGGTGGGCACCCTAAAGCACAAACACACACACCGTGTATATATATATATATATATATATATATATATATATATATATACTGTGGCAGGGTCAGAGAGGCTTTTGATGTTAGTAATAGATTGGAGCGCTCTCTATTCCCAACATGATGGGGTTAATTGGTGGGAGTCACCCCTTGAATGTTATCAACCAGGTGAATGTAATTAACCAGCCCTAGGGTTTTAAAAGGTTAGCCTCTGTAAACATCAGGGAGTCTATCAGCTGGGAGAGAGGAGGCAGTTAAGCCCGAGACTCTGAGAAAAAGTTACTGTGTGAAACCTGCTTAACCCCTTAAGACCGCAGCCAAATGTACAAGTTGTGATCCAAAAAAAATGTAAACAAAACCTGGCATTTGCGCTATATGTCTGTCCAACCATAATTCACCTCTTTCATATTAAATGCACCCCCCATTATTATATATCATTTTATTCAGGGGAAACGGGGCTTTCGTTTAACATCAAATATTTAGGTATGGAACATAATTTAATATGAAAAAAATATTTAAAAAATGGGAGAAAATAAGAATTTTTTAAATTTTTTTAGTTCTACGTGACATTCTAACTGTGAATGTCATAATACTGTTTGCTTTTACTGCAATACAATACACATATTTGTATTCAGCGATGTCTCGCGTGTAAAACAGTACCCCCTATGTACAGGTTTTATGGTGTTTTGGGAAGTTGCAGGGTCAAATATAGCGTGTTACATATTTCAGTTTTTTTACATTGAAATTCGCCAGATTGGTTACGTTGCCTTTGAGACCATATGGTAGCCCAGAAATATGAATTACCCCCATGATGGCATACCATTTGCAAAAGTAGACAACCTAAGGTATTGCAAATTGAGTATGTCCAGTCTTTTTTAGTAGCCACTTGGTCACAAACACTGGCCAAAGTTAGTGTTAATATTTGAAAATGCAAAAAACGAATTTGAACGCAAATTTTGGCCAGTGTTTGTGACTAAGTGGCTACTAAAAAAACTGAACATACCCTATTTGCAATACCCTGGGTTGTCTACTATTGCAAATGGTATGCCATCATGGGGATAATTTTCATTCCTGGGCTACCATACGGTCTCAAAGGCAACCTGGCAAATTTTAATGTGAAAAAACTGAAACGCAAACCTTATATTTGACTCTAACTTTTGAAAACACCATAAAACCTGTACATGAGGGGTACTGTTATACTCAGGAGACTTCGCTGAACACAAATATTAGTGTTTCAAAACAGTAAAACGTATCACAACAATTATATCGTCAGTGTAAGTGCCATTTGTGTGTGAAAAATGCAAAAAATGTCACTGTCACTGACGATATCGTCGTTGTAATATATTTTACTGTTTTGAAACACTAATATTTGTGTTCAGCGAAGTCTTCCGAGTAAAACAGTACCCCCCATGTACAGGTTTCATGGTGTCTTGGA
Organism: Pelobates fuscus; assembly: GCF_036172605.1. Taxonomy (NCBI): domain Eukaryota; kingdom Metazoa; phylum Chordata; class Amphibia; order Anura; family Pelobatidae; genus Pelobates; species Pelobates fuscus. The sequence goes on along the minus strand of NC_086320.1, from coordinate 198,488,183 downwards.
AAGTTACAGAGTTAAATATAGTGCTAGACAATGTAATTCCCTGAACTTTTGGCCTGGGTTGGCAGGCAGGTCCTGCAAATTGTAATTAATAAAATGACCTAATTATGTAAAATTATTACATAAATATATGCGTAGAATTATTATATATATATGTGTGTATATATATATGTGTGTATATATATGTATATAATTTTTTGTTAATTATTTTTATTTATATATAGGTATATACATAGTGATATATACGTATATACTTATGTATATAGATATATATATTATTTCGTTCTACATGTATTTTGATATCAATATATATATATTAATTTTAAAATACAGTTAGAACGAAATTACGCATGTTTATATATTTTTTATCTATTTTTTTTATTATTTTTTTATTATTTTTTTATTTATTTTTTAACGTATTTATATATTTATTTATTTTTTATTATATATAAATATATATATAATGAAAATTATATATATATTTAATCAATATCATTGTACGTGTATTTTGATATTAATATATATATATAATTATGTATATATTAATATTAAAATACACGTAGACAGTGTATGCATATTTATGTGTATGTGTGTATATGTGTGTATATATATACTTAGATCATATATATAATAAATATATATATGATCTAAGTATATATAATTTATTTTTACACTGTTTTAACATTTTTTATTTTTTTTTCAGACAGCAGGGGGAGTACCTGTCATTACAGGCACTCTCCCTGCTGGCAATGCCTTGGACGGCTATGCCGTCCATGTGATCGCGGGGTCCTCGCAAGGACCTCGCGATCACATGGCCTTGGGCGGCTGAAGAGGACGCAGGGGGACTCCCTGGGCTCCCAGGTAAGTCCCCCATACCGCGATCGCTGGCGTGGGATCGCCGGCGACCGGGTAAGTACATAAGATCGCAGGACGTACTATGCCGTCCTGCGGCTTTTAGAGCCACCAAAATAAGGATGGCATAGTACGTCCTGCGGTCTTAAGGGGTTAAAGTGCTGTTTTTCATTTTGTTTAATACTGGGAACCAGATTAGCTGGCCGGTTGAATAGTTAGTAACACTGTTGTTTAGTAAGTCTCCAAGTTGGAGTAGGATTTATTTTCTTTTTGTTTTATTTTGTGGGAGGGCACAACCTTGTACATTTTATGGAAAGTGACAATAAACTGCAGTACTATTTTATCCTGACTGTTGCATTTGAAGTTTATTGTGAAGAGCCTGGCCATCCTGCCACAAGTGGTGACAGAAGTGGGGTTAGCTATTTGAACCCTGTATTAACATGGGGGATGTGTTAAAGGCCTTGCTGCATGCTACCACAGTGAAACAGGAAGCTAACCATCTGATAACTGCTCAAATGGGGGCTGTGTTGCAGGCACAGCAAGAGGACAGGACTGTCCTGAAGGAGATTGTGCAGCAACTCTCAAAAACTACCAGAGAGGAGCAAAGCAGCGGTTCAAAGCCAATACGTGCAAATCAGTATCTGCAAAAGATGACGCCGCAAGATGATGTGGAATATATTGCTTTTGAGCGAACTGATATCAGAGAGCAATGGCCTCATGCTCAATGGGCTGGCATAGTTGCACATTTTCTGCTTGGTGATGCTCAAAAAGCTTACTTTGACCTAGAGGAAAAGGCGGCTGCAAGCTATGAGGTTCTTAAAGCAGAGATTCTTGCAAGGACTAGCGTGACTCCAGTGATCTGGGCCCAAAGGTTCTACAATTGGAAATTCCAGGAACAGAAGGCACCCAGGTCACAAATGTTTGACTTGATTCATCTGGCAAGGAGATGGTTAAAACCAGAGAGTTCAACACCTGCACAAATAATTGAGACATTAGTTTTGGATCGGTTCTTGCGAGGATTAACCCAAGGTCTGCGACAGTGGGCAGGACAGGGTAGCCCTACCACTTATGATTCAATGGTGGCGCTGGTTGAAAGATATACAGCAGTTAGAGAGTTAAAATCTACAGCACCACATACAGTACAACAGAACCAAGGACTGATTCCAGGCTCAAAGACCTTGAACCAGGCCCGGACTGGCCATCGGGCACACCGGGCAAATGCCCGGTGGGCCGCGGTGGCCATGGGCCGAGGCCGGCAGGGGAAGGTCCCAGAACTTCCCCTGCCGGTCTATTCAAGGCCGGCACTATCCGAGCGCCGGCCCTGCTGTATTCCATGACGGGCCGGTGGGGAGATCAAAGATCTCCCTCACCGGCCCACATGCTGTCCAATGCGGCCGCCGGCTGGTAGAGAGGGAGGGAGCCTGTTATATTACATAATTATTATATATTATATTACATAATGCCTGTTATATTATTTGTTTACCCCCCTACACCCCCTACACACAAAATCCATTCTAACATTTATACAGCACTCTCACACCCATCACCCACAGCACTCTCACCCCCATCACCCACAGCACTCTCACCCCCATCACCCACAGCACTCTCACCCCCATCACCCACAGCACTCTCACCCCCATCACCCACAGCACTCTCACCCCCATCACCCACAGCACTCTCACCCCCATCACCCACAGCACTCTCACCCCCATCACCCACAGCACTCTCACCCCCATCACACTCAGCACTCTCACACCCATCACACTCAGCACTCTCACACCCATCACACTCAGCACTCTCACACCCACAGCACTTAGCACTCTCACACCCACAGCACTTAGCACTCTCACACCCACAGCACACAGCACTCTCACACCCACAGCACTCAGCACTCTCACACCCACAGCACACAGCACTCTCACCCACAGCACTCTCACCCACAGCACTCTCACCCACAGCACTCTCACCCACAGCACTCTCACCCACAGCACTCTCACCCACAGCACTCTCACCCACAGCACTCTCACCCACAGCACTCTCACCCACAGCACAAACAGCACTGTCACACACATCACAAACAGCACTGTCACACACATCACACGCACCCCTCACACACAGCACCCCTCACACACAGCACCCCTCACACACAGCACCCCTCACACACAGCACCCCTCACACACAGTATCCATCACACACAGTATCCATCACACACAGTATCCATCACGCACACATACTGCACCCCTCACATACACACAGAACCCCCCAACACACTGCACCACACACATACACAATAGTTCCAAACACACACACACACACATATATACATATATACACACACACACACACACACACACACAACACCCCTCACACACATACTGCACCCCTAAACACATTACATTCCAGACACACACTAGATCCCTTACCCAACTCTGGATCATATACACACATACACACACTAGATCCCTATATACACTCTAAATCCGTTATAAACACACACTCACTAGATCTCCTACACATTCTGGGTCCTTCAAACACAAACTAGACTCCTATACACATAAACACACACACACTACACTCTTAACATACACACTCTGGATCCCCTATACACACACACACTAGATTCCTTGTAAGCAAACACATACTACACCCCTAAACACACACTTTATACAAACACTACATCACCTATACACACACTCTATATCCTGTATGCACACACTTGCTACATCCATTTACATACATTCTCTACAGCCCCTAGCCACATATGCATCACATTACACCACAGACACAACATGTCTAAAACTAACCTTATTACACAATACCACACCACAATCAGCTCACTCTACACACACGCAATACCACAAGCAGACTCCAAACACATGCACAATACTCTTTCCTAGCATTTTTGTCTCCTGGTATCCATTTATAGAGACACCAGAGACAAGTTGCCAGGAAACACAGTGCAAGCATGTTATTAAATTTGCTTGCACTGTGCAGAACAAATACAGTTTTTTTTTCTCATGCTAGAGCTCTTCAGCAGAGCTCTGCGCATGGTCTGCCCTGGCCCCTGGAAGAGCATTGAACCAACATGCTCACTTTGAGAGGGGGCGTGCTTGTCATTGGTGATGACAAAACACACCTCCTCTGCCCCGCCACCCTTCTTAGTGGGCCGCTGTGATAAAAAAATGCCCGGGCCGAATTTTTCTCCCAGTCCGGCCCTGCCTTGAACTATGGCACAATTCAAAAGCCTTTGATACAGACCAGGAGAACCCCAGTTACCTGCTTTGAGTGTGGGGAGCTAGGACACATAAAGGTTATGTGTCCACATTTGCAAGAACCTATGGAATTTTTGGTATAATTCTGTAAATGAGGACTTTTGTGGACTGATCTGTTTGGTGGGGAAACATACTGAAACATGCATATATGATAAAACTGTTGTGTTAAATGAGAAGGCAACCATGGCTCTTGTGGATTCAGGTAGTGAAATTACCCTAGTGACAAGCAGTTTGATTCAGCCTTTTCAATTGAACCCAGAAAAGAAGGTTAAGGTACTTTGTGTGCATGGCTGTACTGTATCATACCCTACTACCGCTATAAAAAATAGGCTATCTTGGCCAAACATATCCAGTATTGGCAGCAGTTGTGCCTAAATTGCCACATACTCTTATTCTCGGGCGCAATTTCCCAGGCTTTGAAAGCCTTATTCAGACCCAGTGTGAATCCATAAGTGAGAGCCCTTTATGTATTTTTCCATTTACACACCCTGACTTGTTTTATGATCAATGTAAAAGGCGCAAGTCAAGGCGTGCACGAAGGGAAGATAAGCATTGGGGAACTATGAATTTACAAATGGCTTTGATTAATGAAGCTGAGAGTAATGAAGGTGTGGTCCTACCTAGCCCAAGTACTAATTCCACACCTTCTACTGAAATATTGATTGAACACCATGTCCAAACCCTACAACAGGTTAATATTGAGGACTTGGGCATTGGTTCAAGTCAATTTGAAAGGGAACAAGTTAATGACTTAACATTGCAAAATGCCCGTAACCAAGTTATAGAAATTAATGGTACTATGGTTGATGGGAAATCCAGAGAGATTTATCCCCGTTTCATTCTTAGAAATGACTTGCTTTATAGAGTGATCAAAGATGAGGGGCTAGAGATTGAACAGCTTTTGGTACCCAGATCTTTCAGAAGGAAGGATTTAGATCTGGCTCATTCTAGCTTATTTGGGGGGCACCTGGGGGTTGAAAAAACTCAGGAAAGGATTCTAAGGAGTTTTTTCTGGCCTGGATTATATGAAGAGGTCAAGAGGCACTGTGCCTTATGCCCAGACTGCCAAGTAGCATCCCCAAAACCTCACTTAAGAGCACCCCTAATCCCATTGCCTATAATTGAAACCCCTTTTGAGCAAATTGCTATGGATTTGGTGGGACCATTGGAAAAGTCAGCTAAGGGTAATCAGTACATTCTGGTTGTATGGGATTATGCCACACCAGGCCCGGACTGGCCATCGGGCACACCGGGCAAATGCCCGGTGGGCCGCGGTGGCCAGGGGCCGAGGCCGGCAGGGGAAGTCCCAGGATCTCCCCTGCCGGTCTATGCAGGGCCGGCACTATCCGAGCGCCGGCCCCGCTGTATTCCATGAAGGGCCGGTGAGGGAGATCAAAGATCTCCCTCACCGGCCCACTTAAAAAGAGCTGCGGCTGGGGAGGGAGGGAGAGGACCCGGCGGAGCTCTATCTTGCAGCTTCGCCGGGTTCCTCTCGTGAGATCCGGACCGTTGCCATGGCAACGACCGGATCTCGCGAGAGTGAACTCTAGCCCCGGGCTAGAGTTCACTCACCCACTGGACCACCAGGGAAAGCGTGCGACTGCGAGTGCCTCTCCCCCCACCTCCCAAGTACCAGCGTGCAGGTCCCCCCCTCCCAGACTAAAGGTAAGATGGGAGGGGGGGATATAATGAATGCTTAGATTTTTTTTTTATTTGTTTATTTACCCCAACATTTACACACAGCACTCTCACACACACACACACACACACACACACCCACCCATCATATACAGCACCCTCACACCCACCCATCATATACAGCACCCTCACACCCACCCATCATATACAGCACCCTCACACCCACCCATCATATACAGCACCCTCACACCCACCCATCATATACAGCACCCTCACACCCACCCATCATATACAGCACCCTCACACCCACCCATCATATACAGCACCCTCACACCCACCCATCATATACAGCACCCTCACACCCACCCATCATATACAGCACCCTCACACCCACCCATCATATACAGCACCCTCACACCCACCCATCATATACACACCCTCACACCCACCCATCATATACAGCACCCTCACACCCATCATATACAGCACCCTCACACCCACATCACACACAGCATCCATCATACACACATACTGCACCACTCACATACACACAGAACCTCCCCAACACACTGCACCACACACATACACAATACTTCCAAACATATATATATATATATATATATATATATATGTATGTGTGTGTGTATATATACCACACACACTCACTACATTCCTGACATACACACACTAGAATCCTTGTAAGCAAACACATACTTCACCCCTAAACACACTCTCTATAAACACTACATCACCTATACACACACACTATAGTCTGTATGCACACACTTGCTACATCCCCTATACACACATTCTCTACAGCCCCTAGCCACATATGCATTACATTACACCACAAACACAACACGACTAAAACCGACCTTATTACACAATACCACACCACAATCATCTCACTCTATACACACACAATCCCACAAGCAGGCTCCAAACACATGCACAATACTCTTTCCTTGCATTTTTGTCTCCTGGTATCCATGTATAGAGACACCAGAGACAAGTTGCAAGGAAACACAGTGCAAGCATGTTATTAAATTTGCTTGCGCTGTGCAGAACAAATACAGGGCTTTTTTCTCATGCTAGAGCTCTTTAACAGAGCTCTGCGCATGGTCTGCCCTGGCCTGCACTTTGAGAGGGGGCGTGTTTGTCGTGATGACAAAACACACCCTCTCTGCCCCGCCCCCTTCTTAGTGGGCCGCTGTGATAAAAAAATGCCCGGGCCGAATTTTTATCCCAGTCCGGCCCTGTGCCACACGCTATCCAGAAGCTATTCCACTTCGCAATACTGCTTCCAAAACCATAGCCAAGGAATTGCTCCAGGTATTTTCTCGGGTAGGGTTACCAAAAGAGATTTTAACTGACCAAGGTACCCCTTTTATGTCCCGACTAATGAAAGAGCTATGCCAATTATTGCAAATAAAAGCCTTGAGGACATCTGTGTACCATCCTCAAACCGATGGCTTAGTAGAAAGATTCAATAGAACCCTAAAACACATGTTGCACAAGGTTGTAGGCTGAGATGGGAAAAATTGGGACACTCTCTTACCATACGTGCTGTTTGCTATTTGGGAGGTTCCCCAGTCTTCTGTAGGGTTTTCCCCTTTTGAGCTCCTTTATGGTAGACACCCAAGGGGTCTATTAGATATAGCAAAGGAAGAATGGGAAGAACAAACCGTACCTGGAAAGAATGTGATTCCCTATGTAGATCAACTCAAAGAGCGCATTACACAAATTTCTCCAATAGTCAGGCAATACCTGGAAGAAGCTCAAAGGAGCCAACAGGTTATCTACAACCGTCAGGCAGTAGTAAGGTCCTTCCAACCTGGGGACCGAGTGATGGTACTTGTTTCCACAGCTGAGAGCAAACTCCTGTCTCATTGGTAAGGCCCGTACGAGGTTAATGAACAAGTAGGGCCAGTAAACTATAAAATTAGACAGCCTAATCGTAGGAAAGTTGAACAAGTTTACCATATTAACTTATTAAAGCCCAGGATAGGGAAAGCTGTATGATTGCTGTAGACGAATTCCCAATTGTTGACGTTAGTAAATGCGCTGATCTCACCCCTGAACAGCAGATAGAAGACAAATAAATTATATCCACAAATAAAGATGTATTTTCTAGCACTCCTGGCAGAACTAGCGAACTCTGCCATGACATTATCACAGAACCAGGAATTACAGTAAAATTAAAGCCCTATAGAATTCCTGAGGCAACAAGGGGGGGGGGGGGGGGGATACAAACGGAAGTCGCAAAAATGCTTGAACGAAGAGTTATTGAGGAGTCACATAGCCAGTGGTCTATCCCCATAGTTTTAGTACCTAAGCCAGATGGGTCAGTACGTTTTTTTAATGATTTTAGAAAACTTAATGAACACTCTAAATTTGATGCCTATCCTGTGCCCTGAGTGGACAAACTTATTGAGAAACTTTTCTAGACCTAAAAAAATTATATTGGCAGATCCCGCTAACAAAATCAGCTAAAGAGAAGACTGCGTTTGTGACCCCTGAGGGTCTGTACCAGTATACAGTCCTACCATTTGGGCTTCATGGAGCCCCAGCAACCTTTCAGAGGTTAATGAACAAACTGCTAAGACCTCACTCTAGGTATGCTTCAGCATACTTAGATGATGTAGTCATCTATAGCCAAGACTGGGTCTCCCATTTGGAAAAGGTAGAAGCAGTATTAAACAGCATAAGGAAAGCTGGTCTTACTGCTAATCCCTCCAAATGTTCCATTGGTTGTATGGAAGCCAAATATCTTGGCTATACTGTAGGGAGGGAACTGGTAAAGCCGCAAATGACTAAGGTTGAGGCAATTGGAAATTGGCCACACCCTCTAAGAAAGAAGCAGGTTAAAGCTTTCTTAGGATTAGTTGGCTATTATAGACTCTTCATTCCCCACTTTGCAACCCGAGCTGCCCATCTCACTGATTTGATTAAAGCAAAGGCACCAGATACAGTGAAATTGAATAATAATGCAGAAACCTCTTTTACTGATTTGCGTACAGCTCTATGCATGTACCCCGTTTTGGTAGCCCCAGATTTTAAGAAGCATTTTGTCAGGGTATTTATATCGGCAGACATTTTGTGCTATGATAGAAATTAAAATGTATATTGTCAGAGTCACTCTGAACAGAGCAGACTCCATTTTGTTATGTTCAAGTTAACAAAAAACACAAGATTTCTATCCCTTCTGTAAAACTAACCACTTTGCCAGAAGCTAAGGAATGCTTAGTATATACAAACCAAATTGATAAGAAATGAGAACGCGGGATGGACAGACTGTCTAAATACTAATGGAATATAATTAATTCTAAAACCAGACATTTATGACAGAGAAGATTAAATAATTTAATTTTACTTTTGATATTGTATAACGTCCCATTGTAATTTAGAGGTCATATTAAGTTTCTAACTGTCATATTAGAAATTATAGCAGAATTTGCCAGACACATAGTCTCAGGGCCGGTGCAAAGATTTTTGCCGCCCTAGGCAAAAAAAAATTTGCCGCCCCCCCATATGTCCAGCCCACCATGTGACATCACAATGCCCCGCCCATATGCTCTGCCATATGGGCCAACGCCAGTCTTCACAAAGTGTCTTATCTGAAAAGACAGTGTGTTTACATTAAAAAGCCTACAGGCACAGGCTATAGACACCAGAACCACTACATTATGCTGTAGTGCTTCTGGTGACTATAGTATCCATTTAATGTGAGGTAAATTAGAGATTAGTGCCACTAATAATATATTGGATTGCCTACTTACCACCAGATGAGGACAAGAGGCTGATGATGGGCTCAGTCTGGCTCCACAGGTCTGGTGTAGAAGAGGCTCTCTGGAGACTGTTTTTAACAGTGCTCACAACAATTAACGAACAGGAAGCAGCTCCATTTTTTAGGGCCCCTTACACAGCTCAAGGTCTGGGCCCCCAGGGGGCATACGCCTACAATGCCCACCCATAAATCCACCTACATGGCCCATCCATGAGTTGGGGATGTTTTACGTGTGCAATTTGTGTAAGGGATGTAGTGTGTTTATAGGGGATGTAGTGTGTGTTTGCGTGTAAGGAATGCATTGTATGTTTCTGGGTGTGTGTGTGTGTGTGTGTAAGGGGTGCAAGGTTTGTTTCTGTGTATGTAATTGAATGCAGTGTGTGTCTGTAAGGGGTGCATTAATTATGTAAGAGAACGTAAGGGATGCATTGTGTGTTTCGGGTGTGTCTGTGTGTGAATAGGAATGCATTGTATGTTTCTGTGTGTGTGGGGGGGAGATGCATTGTGTATGTGTGTAGTGTAAAAGAGAGGGTTTGTGGGGTAGGATAGGGACTGGGAGGGGAACAGCTTTCTTTTTTTTTAAAAAAAATCATAGTGCTCTCCCCTCAATTATTGATTTCCCCTTCCCTTCTGTCCCTCTGTGTTCTCCCCTTCTGTCACTTAGTGCTCTCCCTTGGCCCCCTGTCCCTCTGCAGTCCCCCTTGGTGGTCTTCTCACTCCCCCCTCCCCCTTAGTGGTCCTCCCTCTCCCAAACCCCTTAGTGGTCCTCCCTCTCCTAAACCCCTTAGTAGACCTTCCCCTACTCCCCCCACCCCCTTAGTGGTAATCACCCTCCTCCCCTCTCCTTAGTAGTCCTCCCTCCTTACCCCCCTTTGGTGGTCCTTCCCCCCCTTAGTGGTCCTTATCCCCCCTCCTTCCCCTAGTGGTCCTTATCCCCCTCCCCTAGTGGTCCTTATCCCCCCTCCCCTAGTGGTCCTTATCCCCCCCTCCCCTAGTGGTCCTTATCCCCCCCTCCCCTAGTGGTCCTTATCCCCCCCCAACCTCCCATAGTGGTCCTTATCCCCCCTCCCTCCCCTAGTGGTCCTTATCCCCCCCTCCCTCCCATAGTGGTCCTTATCCCCCCTCCCTCCCATAGTGGTCCTTATCCCCCCTCCCTCCCATAGTGGTCCTTATCCCCCCCTTCCCTCCCATAGTGGTCCTTATCCCCCCCTCCCTCCCATAGTGGTCCTTATCCCCCCCTCCCTCCCATAGTGGTCCTTATCCCCCCCCCATCCCTCCCCTAGTGGTCCTTATACCCCCCTCCCTTAGTGGTCCTTATACCCCCCCTTCCCTTAGTGATCCTTATACCCCCCCCTCCCTTAGTGGTCCTTATAACCCCCCCCCTCCCTTAGTGGTCCTTATACCCCCCCTCCCTTAGTGGTCCTTATACCCCCCCTCCCTTAGTGGTCCTTATACCCCCCTCCCTTAGTGGTCCTTATACCCCCCCTCCCTTAGTGGTCCTTATACCCCCCCTTAGTGGTCCTTATATACCCCTCCCTTAGTGGTCCTTACAACCCCCCCCCCCCTTAGTGGTGCTTATACCCCCCCTCCCTTAGTGGTCCTTATAACCCCCCCCCTCCCTTAGCGGTCCTTATACCCTCCCCCTCCCTTAGTGGTCCTTATACCCCCCCTCCTCCCTTAGTGGTCCTTATACCCCCCCCTTAGTGGTCCTTATACCCCCCCTTAGTGGTCCTTATAACTCCCCCCTTAGTGGTCCTTACCCTCCTCTCCTGCCCATGTAGCGTGGCCGGGCGGCGCGGAACGCGGGACAGGAACCTCTGTTTCCTGTACCCGGCCGCCGGCGGAATGACCGGAAATGCTCACTCAGTGAGCACTTCCTGTCATTCCGCCGGCGGCCGGGTACAGGAAACAAAGGTTCCTGTCCCGCGTTCCGCGACACCCGGCCACGCTACATGGAGAGACCGGCAGGAGGGAGCGCTCTGCGCTTCCCTCCTGCCGGTCACTCAAACCCGGCCGCCCTCCATGCAGCAGTGCTGCGCCGCCTGGGGCTTGTTAAAGCGCTCAGGCGGCGCAGCATGAGGAGGCGCAGCGGGGACAGGGATCCGGCGCCCCCTGGTAAGTTGCGCCCTAGGCGGCTGCCTAGGTCGCCTTACAGGTGGCGCCGGCCCTGCATAGTCTGAAGAAAGCCCAAAGAAACTCTTTGAACTGACAGTAAACTTAAATTATAAATAACCATAAAGATAAGCTAAATTACGTCAAAAATAGCCACCAGGAAAAGTTAACTCTTTCCTGGATAGGTATGTTTAGTGGGACGAGACTGCCCTCTATAGACCAAATACTTAAATTGCTATCTGGAAGGTAACCACACCTCCAGTTTTCTATTGGTCTATCACCTAGTGAATTTTCCCTTTAAAAAGTTAAGACAAAAGGAAGAGAGGGGTACGCAAAAGGAAGCAAAGAAGCAAGGAGGTGAGCAGTCGGGGCCAATGCAGAGAAATCCATGACAGATATCCACTCCAGGGCACTCAGAATTTCTTACACACCAATCACACATCCATTCAGTTCCTGAGACTACCTACTCATATGATGAGAAAATCTACCTAACTGGTAATTATACTGGTTTCATTTAATTAAACTAAATTAATTAAAATTTTCTAATAGCATGATATATGACTGGATAAATCACGATCAGATTTCGTTATTTAGAAATCTTAGTTACTAAAGAAGTATATAGTTATAACCATCCCATTCTGCAGATGGGAAAAGAATAATTATGTATTTATGTGATTTATCAAATGTTAGCATATCGTGATATTTATCCAGGTGTATTGATTTGATCTAAAATAAGATAAAATATCGGTTTAGGCAAGTTAAGATCCTGCTTATAGAACATGGTAGATTACTCTTATTGGATGGTTCCAGGAAATGACTAATGAGCTGGTTTAAATGTTATTTTATTTAAAATCACATGAGAATAAGTCTTAATTACCTAGGAGGTCTAGCCAGCATTGAAAGGGTTGTTCTAACTCTCAGTTAAAGTTTTATGGCCTTAAGCTGCAAGCTCTGTGTGTGTAAGTTTCACTTTCGTTTCTCTGTGAAGTACCGTCAAATCTTCTCTTGACAGCTAATGTTGTAGATTCTTTACCGTGTTAACCATTGGATTGTGTATTGCCATTGTATTGCATACCATGTTATACTAAATATTCATTGATTATTGTCACGCATGTTACTTATTATTATCATTTAATTTGTCACAATAAATTGTATCTATTTTTATAACAAATTGTGATTTTATTTATATGGAATACATTTCACTTACACGATAACGATTTTTGGGATCTGAAAATTGAAATAGTGGGCAATTCTCAACTGTTTACTATTATTATCCCATAAATATCCCCACAATTTCTTTTTGCAAACTGATGCTTCCGATGTAGGCCTGGGGGCGGTACTATCTCAGATGATTGGTGATGAACACCCAGTGCTATTTCTAAGTCGCAAGTTACTGCCAAGAGAGCAAAACTATGCAACAGTAGAAAAATAGTGTCTAGCCATTAAATGGGCAACAGAAACATTGAAATATTATTATTATTATTATTATTATTATCTTTCACCCTTAGCACTGACCATGCTCCACTACGGTGGATGCAGAACAATAAAGACAAGAATGCTAAGGTCACCCGTTGGTTCCTCTCTTTGCAACCATTTAAATTCTTTGTAAAGCACGGGCTGGTCTACTGGATGCTAATGCATTATCTAGAGTGTATGACTTTTCAGCTAAGGCTGCTTCACACACCAGTGTTAAGCTGGGGGGGGGAGGATATGTGGCAGATGATGTGTCAGAGAGGCTTTTGATGTTAGTAATAGATTGAAGCGCTCTCTATTCCCAGCATGATGGGGTTAATTGGTGGGCGTCACCCCTTGAATGTTATCAACCAAGTGAGTGTAATTAACCAGCACTAGGGTTTTAAAAGGTTAGCCTCTGAAGACATCAGGGAGTCTATCAGCTGGGAGAGAGGAGGCAGTTAAGCCTGAAACTCTGAGAAAAAGTTACTGTGTGAAGCCTGCTTAAAGTGCTGTATTTCATTTTGTTTAAAACTGGGAACCAGATTAGCTGGCCGGTTGAATAGTTAGTAACACTGTTGTTTAGTAAGTCTCCAAGTTGGAGTAGGATTTATTTTCTTTTTGTTTTATTTTGTGGGAGAGCACAACCTTGTATAAATTGTGGAAAGTGACAATAAACTGCAGTACTATTTTATCATGACTGTTGCATTTGAAGTTTATTGTGAAGAGCCTGGCCATCCTGCCACAATACATATACATACACACACACACACACATACTGCTGTGTGTGTGTGTGTGTGTGTGTGTGCGGGCCCTGTGTGTGTGTGTAGGCACTGTGTGCTGTATGAGTGCGCGCAGGCGCTGTGTGTGTATGTGTGCAGGTACTGTGTGTGTAAGGGTGATGTGTGTGTGTGTAAGGGTGCTGTTTGTGTGTGGGTGATAATGTGTATGTATGTATATGTAAGGGTGCTGTACGTGTCTGTGTTCTGTTTGTGTGTAATGTGTGGAGGTGGGGGGGGGCGTTTAGTTAATATCCCCCCTCCCTCTTTACCTTATGTAGGGAGGGGGGACTGTGCTGCTGCCATCCCTGGTGGTCCAGTGGAGAGTGAACTCTAGCCCTGCAGAGGGTTAAAGTTCACTCTCGCGAGATCTGAGCGTTGCCACGGTAACCGCGGCAATGCTCTGACCTTGTGAGAGGAACCCGGCGGAGCTGCTGGCAAGAGCTCCCCGGGTCCTCTCCTGCCTTACTCCCCGTCTGTGGGTCTGTGAGGGAGATCTTTGATCTCCCTCACCGGCGCACGGAGGGAGGCAGATAGCGCGTGCCGCGGGGATTAGGGTGTGCCCAGGCACTCCCGGCACACCCTGTGCGCAAGCCTATGGATGGGGGCTATTACAGAAGAGAACCCTTTGATGCATCTCCTGTAATAATTAGCAAACCCAATAAACCTTTGGATGGCTTTTAATCCAATGGGCAATGGAAAATGCAGAACAGCTTCTAGTTTATGAGGATCCATCTGAAACCCAGAAGCGGAAATATTATATCCCAAGAACTGTACTTCACTCTGGTCAAAGATGCATTTTTTCAGTTTGCAATAAAGTAGATTTTTAAGTAAAGTTTGCAATACTTGTTTAACATGTTTGTGGTGAGTCTGAAGGTCAGGGGAGTAAATAAGTGTCATCCAGGTAAACCAGGACAAATGAATAAATATAGTCCCTGAGTACATCATTAATAAAGTCCTGTAACATTATACGTTATTCCCAGAGGACATATCCATCACACCTAAGACCTGTCCCCTTAGGGTCAAGTGCAACAATCCCTCCCACCTCAATTTATTAAGTGGCATTAATAGCTAAGCTTCTGCTTCAGTTACGCCTGGATTTAATATCTTCCAGGCTGACATCTGAGCGTAACACAGCTCAGCCAGCAGATTTTTTTTTCCTTGGCATAAGTGCTGTCTATTACTCTGGCATAACATGTACACTTTTGCAGCTTTTAATAAAATGAACTGTTTTTAAAATGACTTGCAATGTTTTTGCAGCCTTTAGCATGCATAATAGCCCAAGCAATACCAGCAATTTGACACCTTCTCCATTGCTCAGCCAAATAACAGTGGGGTGATTAATAGAATAAAATATGTCCAGTTTCTTGGATAAAACCATACTGGGACACCTTAAAGGGCCAATTAGATGTCCCAAGGTGTAAATCTCCAGGTAGCTATGGGTCCCTAAGTTCCTTGCCACCCCTTCACGAAAAAAAATAAATAAAAATAAGTCCTACTCTACTTGCTTCCTCACACTAACAGTAATGGGGCCAAATAAGTAAAAATAAACTGTAATTTGTTCCATACTTACCATCTGTCTTGATTGAATTAATATTTTTCTTGCATTCTCTATTTGGCCCCAGAAAAGGCCTAGTAAAAAATAAAAAAAAGATAAAATGCTACATATATTGAAAAAAAAACTGAATAAAAAAAAAAAGGAGGTTAAAATAAAAAATAAAATAAAAACTTTCTGCAATAAACATATTGTGGTGGAATCTCGGTAAAAATAAATTTAGTAGGCCGAGATTACCACGTGGCATGTGTACGTGCATATGCTGACGTATCGATCAGTTGGTTGCACGAGGCAAGATACGATCAGTAGTGTATGGAGCATGTGCAAGAATACAGGATATAGTATTCCCCTCCTCCATTGTGCTGGACAGGCCATGCGGTCAAGCAGGAAGTTAATTCTTATTTGTATTGATTGGTCAAGAGAATGTGCGGCTGGAGCTTAATATGGGAGGAGTTATGTGCCTATATAAGGAGCCTGCACTATTGTCCGGGGCTCAGAACTTGCTGTATTTTGGTGACATTTGTCCCTATGAGTCCCGATCGGTGATCCAATAAAGAATCTCTTCCTTCCTGAAGAAACCTGTGTCCATCTCTCTGTGCTTGGCTTCCGTCAGTTTCTCCGGTATCATTTGGTGCATTGGCCGGGAAGCTCATCGTTCAACGGTAGCTGAGAGGCAGAGGCGTGAGACGGTCTATCTTTGCCCACGTTCTCTACGGCTGCACCCCTGAACTTCTGCGTGGACTTCCCTTCGTCTCGGCGCCACTGGTCTGTTGTCCAGGAGATCATCGGCCTCTACGTAAGAAGTGCTGGGGTGTCCCCGTCGATGAGTGTGAACTCAGGTTCAGGAACGAGGAGGTAAGACAACTGCTGTTTTAGACGGCAGACCCACTAGGGGTATACCGATTGTGCGGTAGGCCCATAAGGGGTTTGAATTGTGTATGGAATCTGCCCCCTCTGTTGGAGGGAAGGAGCGAAGGCGCACCGCTCAATCGAACGCTCTTTAGTAAGACCGTTTGATTTGGTTTGGAGTCAGGCGGGGTCCTGTGTAAATAGCCTTAGCCGGACACCGGTGTCTTGTCTAGACTAGCGTTCTAGGGTGTATATTACGTTCACTAGGTCGGAGGGACCGGGAGACTAAGCGGCGCCTGTGTAAATTCGGTTCGCTAGATCTCAACCTATCTTGGCTAAGTGGGAAGGCGTGTAAATTTGGAACCCACTAGATTTTTGATAGAGTAAATAGACTAAGAGGGTTCTGTGTAAATTCCGCCCTCTAGTTCGCTATATGTGGTGCTTGGGCAGTGTGGCTAACCAAAACGGGTGTACATAGTTTTAGGTAGTCCATTCAAGGTACTGGCCAATAGTTTAGTTGGGATTGTAAATGTGTTAAAGATTGTTAGTAAAGTGTACATCTTGTTAGATAGCGCGAGCTCAGCCGTCTAGCGAGAGTGTTAATAGTGTGTTGCTGTATCATAGTGCACGGTACCATAACCCTGTATATTTACTGACACTGTATATAAGTACTAATCATTGTCGTCCATTGCATGTTTAACACCATAACCATAATACCATAATAATTGTATTGTGACCTTAAATTGTGCTTTGACCTATGCTAACCGTACTGTAACCGCTATTTGTAAAAGACAATGTTACTGGGGTGTGTTATAGACGGGTAATTCGTATATAGAGAATTATAGCGTGGGTGACTGTATAGTTTTGCCAAAGGGCATAATATTGATTATTTAGTGACTGGTGTAACAGCTGTGTGTGTACGGGAATTCCCTGAGTGTTTATTGTGTTATTGTGTACGTTTCACTTGGTAACCGTACCACGTGGTGCTGTTGCCAGAGGAAACGGGTGTGACTGTTGAATAGAACGCGTGCATAGTATTCGTTGTCAACGACGTTCCATTGATAAGTATGGGCGCGTCGGAGTCAACGATTTTGGATCCCTTAGGTTGTATGGTAAAGCATTTTAAAAAGGGATTTAAAACATGTGATTTTGGGGTTAAAATGTCTCCTGTACGTTTGGTCACTTTGTGCACTAGGGAGTGGCCTATTTTGGTTGCGGCATGGCCGCCACGTGGTAGTTTGGATCCAACCCTGATACAGCGTGTACACGTGGCTGTGTCAGGTAGGCCTGAACTTTACGGACAGTTTCCATATATTGATTGTTGGAGACAGGCCGTAAACGACTCGCCAAAATGGATTCGGATATGCCACGAGGAGCAATGTCGCCTCATGGTGGCCAGGACTTGTTTGTCCACTAGGACTGTGGTTAGGCCCATTTTGGACACGCCCCCTGAGTCCGAGATCCCTTTGCCGCCCCCTTACTTCCCTACAGGAAGAGGTGACGCGAGTGCAGGAAGTTCTATACCCCTCCCCTCATTGCCCTCATCCACTTCCGCTTCCTCCTCCAGTACAGAATCCACCCCCCCTCATATTAAACCTCCCCTTCCGGAACCAGAACCAACCCCCGTTAGATCTGAATATCCTGATTTGGCGCCACTTCAAACTTCTGGTCAAGCTTCTTCTAGCTCGGCTGGGAGTATTCTATTTACCAACTTTTCCCAAAATCAAGTTCCCACATCCTCATGCCCTATTACCCCCCAACTGGAACCCATAACTGACGCCCCTCCACGTAGCCCTATACTAACCCGACAACTGACCGGTACCCAACAACTTAGACATTATCAGATGCCTCTTCGTCTGAATCCTGGGTCAGCCTATCTCGATGCCGCAGGTCAAATGGCACATGCTGACCCAGTCTTCGTATATGTCCCGTTCACGACTACCGATCTCTTGAATTGGAAGACCCACAATTCCTCGTACACTGAGAAACCACAAGCTATGACCGATCTGTTCACCTCGATAGTTCAGACACATAATCCGACATGGGCTGATTGCCAGCAGTTATTAATGACTTTGTTTAATAATGAGGAAAGGACAAGGATTAACCAAGCGGCCATTAAAGCGCTAGAGGATAGAGCCCGTGCTTTAAATCAAGCCAATCCGGCAGCATGGGCCGCAACACATTACCCTAATACCGATCCCGATTGGAATGTTAATGGCGCAGATATGGTTCAACTCAAAGCCTATAGAGACGCTATAATTGCTGGCATGAAAGCCGGAGGAAAGAAAGCTATTAATATGTCGAAGACAGTTGAGGTGATTCAGAAAAGTGATGAAGCGCCCAGTGTCTTTTATGACCGATTATTGGAGGCATACCGCTTGTATACCCCCTTTAATCCGGAAGACGCAGATAATTCCAGAATGGTAAACTCCGCCTTTGTCAGCCAAGCCTACGGAGATATTAAGCGCAAGCTTCAAAAGTTAGAAGGGTTTGCAGGAATGTCTATCACCCAACTAATGGAGGTAGCGAATAAAGTGTACATGAACAGGGAAACAGAGACGAAGAAAGAGGAAGAGCGCAAGATGCGTAAAAAGGCTGATATGCTAGCGGTAGCGATCGCAGGCGTAGATAGACGGGGCCCAGATAGAGGCGATAGTAGATGGAATAGGGAGCCTTTGAGTAGGAATCAGTGCGCGTATTGCAAGGAAGAAGGGCATTGGAGAAACGAGTGTCCGCAAAGAGAGCAGTACGAGAGAGACCTACCCAGGGCAGGTTACGGAAACTTTAGAGGCAGGGCAAGAGGTAGAGGAGGCCCCGGAGGGAGCAATGGTAATAGAGGGAGTAATGGGAACAGAGGAAGTGTAAGGGAAGATAGGTACTATCCAGCAGCGCAAAGGTCCCGCGATAGAGAAGGTAGGGACTTTGTAGGATTGGCTGACACGGTCATGGAGGACTATTGATACCGACCGGGCTCCATCCCCCTTGGTCGAGCGGAGCCTATGGTCGATGTATCAATAGGGGGAAAAAGGAGTGCATTCATGATCGACACTGGTGCTGAACATTCGGTGGTGACTGACCTAGTTGCTCCTCCATCTGGAAGAACTATTACTGTAATAGGAGCAACTGGAAGAAGTGCTGCAAAACCGGTTCTTAAAAGTAGACTCTGTACATTGGGAGGCCACGTAGTAAAACATAAATTCCTTTATATGCCTGAATGTCCGGTCCAATTGCTGGGACGTGATATGCTATCTAAGTTACAAGCGCAGATTACGTTCCTACCAAATGGAACAACATCCTTAAAGTTCAATGGACCTTCAGGTATTATGACATTATCCGTACCAAAGGAAGAAGAGTGGCGACTTTATACAGCGTTAACTAGCCAAAACCCTAGGAGTGATGAGTCCTTATTCAACATACCAGGAGTTTGGGCAGAGAACAACCCACCAGGACTGGCCCGCAATATTCCACCTATTAAAATCGAACTAAAACTTGGGGTTTATCCAGTGAGCCTAAGACAATATCACATCCTGCAGAAGGCTAAGAAGAACATCCAATCTTATCTAGATAAGTTCATACGGTATGGTATCCTAAAATTCTGTACTTCCCCCTGGAACACCCCATTGCTGCCTGTTCAAAAGCCCGGTACAGATGAGTATCGACCTGTACAGGACTTGAGAGCAGTCAATGATGCGGTTGTTAGTATACATCCAGTTGTACCCAATCCATATAACCTGCTTGCTTTAATTCCGGGCGGGGCTACTTACTTTACAGTCCTAGACCTCAAAGATGCCTTCTTTTGCCTCCGAATTGCCGCAGAAAGTCAATGTATCTTCGCTTTCCAATGGGAAAACGCTGTAACGGGCTCAAAACGCCAAATTACCTGGACAAGACTGCCCCAAGGGTTTAAAAATTCACCTACCCTATTTGGTTCAGCTCTAAGTCAAGATCTACTGGATTTCGAGTCCATCCCAGGAGAGTGTGTATTGTTACAATATGTAGATGACTTGTTGATAGCAGCAGTTACAAAGGAAATATGTCAGCAAGCAACGCACGATCTACTACACATTCTCTGGAAGGCAGGATACAAAGTGTCTAGAAAGAAGGCTCAGTTGTGTTTGCCAACTGTCAAATATCTGGGATTCCATATCTCTGAAGGTCAAAGAATTAGGGGGCCAGAGAGAAAAGAAGCTGTGTGCAAAATACCGATACCCAAGAATAGAAGACAAGTGCGAGAATTCTTGGGGGCAGCAGGCTTCTGTAGGATATGGATTCCCAGCTACGCGATACTGGCAAAACCTCTGTATGCAGCTATCAAAGGTACAGAACACGACCCCTTCTTATGGACTCAAGAACAGCAAACGGCATTTGAAGATGTGAAGAAGGCTTTGATGAGTGCCCCAGCATTAGGTCTGCCTGATCACACACGGCCATTCTACCTATATGTACATGAGCAAAGAAGAATGGCTGTGGGAGTATTGACACAGTACTTGGGATCATGGCAAAGACCTGTTGCCTATATGTCTAAACAACTAGATGCAGTGGCCAGCGGACTTCCACCTTGTCTAAGAGCCGTAGCTGCAGCCGCCCTGCTAGTAGCTGAAGCCGATAAACTCACTCTGGGTCAAGAACTTTATGTACGAGTCCCACATGCAGTACAGACGTTGTTGGATTACAAAGGAAATCATTGGTTTAGTAACAGCCGTATGACCAAGTATCAAGCAATGTTGTGTGAAAACCCAAGAGTGCATTTAGAGACTGTTAATACCTTAAATCCAGCTACCCTTTTGCCACAACCTACTGAAAGTCAACATGATTGTTTGGAAGTAATGGATGAAGTATTTTCAAGTAGACCAGATCTTCGTGATTTTCCCATCCAGAACCCCGATGTTCAATATTACACCGACGGCAGTAGTTATGTGAAAGAAGGGATCCGCTATGCAGGATATGCAGTAACAACGATAGACAAGGTGATAGAAGCTCGGCCACTGGCAAAAGGAACATCAGCACAAAAGGCAGAATTGATAGCACTGACACGAGTGTTACAATTGGCTGAAGGTTTAAGAGTGAACATCTACACGGACTCCAAGTATGCGTTTTTAACCACTCATGCCCACGGAGCTTTGTATAAAGAAAGAGGACTATTGAATTCAGAAGGCAAAGAAATCAAGTACGCAGCTGAAATCCTACAACTATTGGAAGCAGTGTGGGAGCCGAAAGAAGTCGGTATTATACATTGTCGAGCGCATCTGATAGGAGATGGTGATGTAACCAAAGGAAATCGGATGGCAGATAGTGCAGCTAAGCGTGCCGCTGAATCGGGAAGACAGGAGTATGTGGGGCATATAGCTGCTCTTATACCAACTCCACTGTCTCAATGGACTCCAGTTTATACAGCTCAAGAAGAGGAGTGGTTAAAGACTGAACCTGGAAAGTATTTGGAGAACAAATGGTATCAGTTAGAAGATGGAAGAATAGTCATTCCAGCATCACTAGCGGTAGAAATTGTCCAAAACTATCACAACGGGACACATTCTGGGAGAGACAGCACAGAAGAATCTCTCAGAAAACATTTCTACATACCAAGATTGTCCAACTTGACTCAGGCCATTGTACGAAGATGTGTAACGTGTGCTAAAAATAATGCAAGGCAAGGACCAGTAAAGCCACCAGGAGTCCAGTTTATGGGGGACTCCCCATGTCAGATTTACAAATTGACTATACAGTAATGCCTAAATCTGGTGGACATCGCTACCTGCTGGTAGTTGTGTGTACCTATTCAGGCTGGGTAGAAGCATGTCCTACTCGTACAGAGAAAGCAGGAGAAGTTGTGAGATTCCTGCTACGAGAAATAATACCCCGATATGGACTACCCTGCTCTATAGGATCGGACAATGGTCCAGCTTTTGTTCATCAGTGCCTACAACAACTGACTCATATGCTTGGTATAAAGTGGAGGCTTCATACGGCATATAGACCTCAGAGTTCTGGTAAGGTAGAGAGAATGAATAGAACTATTAAGAATCAGTTGGCTAAAATGTGTCAGGAAACCCAACTTAAGTGGAACGTTCTCTTGCCCATAGCTCTATTGCGAATCCGCAGTACACCTACCAGAAGGATGGGC
Organism: Pelobates fuscus; assembly: GCF_036172605.1. Classification (NCBI taxonomy): domain Eukaryota; kingdom Metazoa; phylum Chordata; class Amphibia; order Anura; family Pelobatidae; genus Pelobates; species Pelobates fuscus. Next base: position 198,465,769 of record NC_086320.1, on the reverse strand, counting down.
CTCTCTCCTTTTGAAATCATGTATGGGCGACCACCTCCTGTACTTGGTAACTTAAGGGGGGATTTGAGTCAGTTGGGAGAAGGAATTACCCGGCAGCAGGTTGTAGAGTTGGGTAAGACTATGGAGGAGGTACAGAAATGGGTACAAGATAGATTACCTGTGAATATTTATCCCCCAGTTCATAGTTACCACCCAGGAGACCAAGTGTGGATTAAAGAGTGGAATAATGTACCGTTAGGGCCCAAGTGGAGAGGTCCTTATGTTGTTCTTTTGTCTACCCCTACAGCGATAAAAGTAGCCGAAGTGACTCCATGGATACATCACTCCAGGGTTAAACCAGCAGCAGTCGATTCTTGGCAAGTTACAGCAGATCCAGAGAATCCCTGCAAGATCCGGTTAAAGCGCACGACTCAGTCGGAGTGACGAGGAACCTTGTGGATTACAAATTTTATTGTTTCAGAGATTTGGTAAGTGAGTGAGGAGGCCATAATAAAGCCTGTCACCGACGTATAGTGTATAAGCCAGGAAAAGTCCCGAAGGGACCCCTGTGAAGACGAGCAGAACTCCATTCCCTGCAGCCCTTACATCCTGGAAGCTGAGGTGCCTTCGCACGGACGAAGACTGAGGATGACGACGAAAGATGTGTTTCTGATAATGTTTTTATAAGTGTATTTTTATATTCAGGAAGGTAGAGGTACCGACACTCCTAGCTGTGAGGTATGCATTAAGACTACAAGAACAGGTAACCATATTTCCCAAACCCTAATTTGGCATTCGCAATACGAGTGTAAATGAGATGTATCAAGATGTAGATACTTAAATATAGAATATAGTGTGTGCCATTTAGGAGTAGGAGAACCTAAGTGCTTCAGTCCAGAGTATCAACCTCGTACAATTTGGTTGACTCTCAGGAATGGAGATCCTCAGGGGACCCTAATTAATAAGACGGTATTAGAATCCGTACATTCTTCGGGTGTTCTGCTATTTGATGCGTGTAAGGCGATATCAAGTGGTAGAAAGCCGTGGAATGTATGTGGGGATCTTAGATGGGAGAGGACGTATGGGTCTAACGATAAATATATGTGTCCCAGTAGTAAAAATAAATATGTGAGTCCTAGATGCCCAAATAGAGATTATAACTTTTGCCCATATTGGTCTTGTGTGGGGTGGGCAACTTGGGGACAGACAGTAGACAAGGACATGATTGTGACTAAGTTGCCTACCAGCCCATATTGTAAGTCTATGGAATGCAATCCAGTCCATATACTTATAAATAACCCCGACAAGTTCTTAGATAAATATGGTAATTTATTTGGATTTCAAATATATGGGACGGGTTTAGATCCTGGGACAGTATTGTTTATAGGGATAGAGACTGATACGGTATCCTCCCAGACTCATCAAGTATACCATTCCTTTTATGAAGAGATGAGTATAGATAATAAGATCCCCCATAATGCTAAAAACCTGTTCATTGATTTAGCTGAAAGTATTGCCGGTAGTCTTAATGTTACCAACTGCTATGTGTGTGGAGGTACTAACATGGGAGACCAATGGCCTTGGGAAGCAAAGGAGGTAATGTCCGGTTCTGAGGCAGTTGACCAATTAATATCTACACAAGCCGATTATCATATGAGTGTTAGAGGTAAATCTGAGTGGAGATTAAAGACCTCCATCATAGGTTATGTTTGCATAGCGAGGAAAGGAATGATGTATAATACTTCTGTAGGAGAATTAACTTGTCTAGGGCAAAAAGCTTATGATGATGATACGAAGAATACAACTTGGTGGTCGGCTTCAAATGTCTCAGAACCATCTAACCCGTTTGCTAGATACGCCAATTTAAAGGATATCCATCACATCTACCTGGAGAGCCCCAGCAAATTTGTACTGGATCTGTGGTAAGAAAGCCTATTCGGAGTTGCCACAGGACTGGGAAGGGGCATGTGTGTTGGGTATGCTCAAACCATCCTTCTTCTTGTTACCTATTGAAACAGGTGAGACTTTGGGAGTTAAAGTGTATGATGTGAATCATAGGAAGAAAAGAGGACCCATAGAGATAGGTGCCTGGGAAGATAATGAATGGCCTCCCCAGCGTATTATAGATTACTATGGGCCAGCCACGTGGGCAGAGGATGGTACCTTTGGTTATAGAACCCCAATTTATATGCTCAACCGTATTATAAGATTACAGGCAGTGGTTGAGATCATTACTAACGAGACATCACAAGCGCTCAATCTTCTAGCGAAGCACAATACCAGGATGAGGACAGCAGTATACCAAAATAGATTAGCCTTGGATTACCTTTTGGCAGTAGAGGGAGGTGTATGTGGGAAGTTTAACCTGAGCAATTGCTGTCTTCAAATAGATGACGAAGGGCAAGCAATAGCTGAGCTTACTAGCCATATGGTTAAACTAGCGCATGTGCCTACTCAGGTATGGAAAGGGTATAATCCAAGTAGTTGGTTTGGTAGCTGGTATGAGTGGTTTGGAGGGCTTAAGGCAGTGGTAGGTGGAGTCCTACTAATTTTAATGTTGTGTCTACTCCTGCCATGTCTTATACCCTTAGTAGTTAGGTCTGTGCAAAGCCTGATAGAAAATATAGCAGAAAGGAAGGCTGCTGCACAGATAATGGCTATATATAAATATAAGGCTCTAGATCAGGGAGAACCAATGCAGGAAGATGAGTGTTGAAGATTCACATCATAAGATAAGTCTGGTCTGGTTCAAGGTAACTTGCGGTGTATGCAAACTAAGGTTAAGTGATGCCTCAAGTAATTGTGAAATATCAAGAGGCATCAAAGGGGGGAATGTGGTGGAGTCTCGGTAAAAATAAATTTAGTAGGCCGAGATTACCACGTGGCATGTGTACGTGCATATGCTGACGTATCGATCAGTTGGTTGCACGAGGCAAGATACGATCAGTAGTGTACGGAGCATGTGCAAGAATACAGGATATAGTATTCCCCTCCTCCATTGTGCTGGACAGGCCATGCGGTCAAGCAGGAAGTTAATTCTTATTTGTATTGATTGGTCAAGAGAATGTGCGGGTGGAGCTTAATATGGGAGGAGTTATGTGCCTATATAAGGAGCCTGCACTATTGTCCGGGGCTCAGAACTTGCTGTATTTTGGTGACATTAGTCCCTCTGAGTCCCGATCGGTGATCCAATAAAGAATCTCTTCCTTCCTGAAGAAACCTGTGTCCATCTCTCTGTGCTTGGCTTCCGTCAGTTTCTCCGGTATCAATATCTATTCAAACTAATGTTGGTCTCCATTCATGGTAGGAAAGGTCTTTATGGAAGCAAACTAGTCTAACAGGGTTATTTGCTATAGTTAGAATTCAAAGTAGCTGAACTAGAAAAATTGTATTTTGGCCTTAAAAGTGAAATTCACTTTGAGTTCACTTTGAAGTCTCACTTTAGTGTATCACCCTGAAAGTATTATGAGTCCCAAGACTTGCATGGTCATGTGTACGTCACATGTATATCTTTATTTAGTTTCACTTTCAGTCCCACAGGAGACAGTGCATGATGAAAGTGCTAATTTGGCTGGAGTAACTCACCTAGTGAGATCTTACAACCGGTCTCACCAGGTAATGTATAGCATTTATGCCAGGAAAAAGTATTTTTGTAAAACCTATGAAATTAGAAAAAAGTCAATTAGTAAAGACAAAATGGCTTCTATATTTTCCTCCAGATGGTAACTTTATATAATTGGTGTCACTGCAAGTTACACCAGTTAGTAAATTACAATACTAAGATATGCAGAGCAGCTAAACAGATTATAGTCTTATAATACATGAATAACTGACTTGTCAGAAAAAACAGTCTGAAATCTTCATGCTACCAAAGATCCATTTATCAGCTGTTGCAAAAACATTTTGACTAATCAGGCTACTGGTGGACGATGGCTTCTTGCACTCACTCCCTGTCTGAGTTCTCTAAAGCCACAATAATGTGTCATACTTTCTATGTTAAAAAAATAAATAAAAAATTCTCACATCCACGTGCCTTTAGAAATTTCTCAGGGAAACGTTTTTGACTTGCTTGACAATTAGTCATTCTCTTTGTCTCTGCATCTGAAAATGTTAAGCTGACATGACAGATATGAAGAATTCTTTCACTGTCCTTTGTAAAGAAATCATTTTTGCAGACATTTGCAACAAGGCATTCTTGTATCCTCATTCGATGAGAAATGTTGCATTTTAATTGTACACAATATCTAGTGTTTTTCCAAATATTAATTAAGCTGTGATAATTATCCAACAAATCCACTAAAGCTATCCGCAGTGCATGTAATGGTTTGCAATTGATGTAAGCAATTTTTTTGATAAATATTATTATTATTATCATGTTTAAATAGAATAGAATTCCATTTCAATGTACAAAAAATATTTATAGATGGTGCGAGAAGAATAATTGGTAAATCTATAGATTAGGAGAGATTTTGAATGGACGTTTCTGGGTCTGACTTCAAGTTAAAAGGGGTAGGTTAGCGCTAATAATACAGTGGATAGGCAGCAACCTTACAGAGGGTAACCCTCTAACCCTCTATATGAGAAATGTACAACAGGAAAAAGAAAGGCTGCGCCAAAAGGAAATAATAAAAAATATATAAATATGAAAATAAGTTAAAATAGTCCCAATGAATATCAGAGGGTGAATAGACTTGGTCACTGATTCCGCTGGTAGAGCATCTTCTCTGTTTATAGTAGTTCAAATTGTCTTGTGATATGAAAGACACAAGAAGAGAGGACCAATCGTGCGGAGTGTATAAGGTAAATATTAAATAAATAAAATATAAGTATTACACTCACATTTAGATGAGCTATGGCCAGCTCAGGTATAACAGGCATACATCGGAATAATCCCCGCTTATAGGATATGTGGATGCTTGTCCAATTCTCAGGAGAAGAGGAAGATAAAAACAGCAAATAGTGCTGTCAGGATCGGGACAGGGATCCAACACGCAGAGTACAAACAGGTGGTAGGTACGTATACCGGACCTTAGAATGGCCGGACTTAACGTAAGGAGTAAGTAGAGAATGGTCTAGGGACATGCCGAGGTCGAGGGAACGAGAGGACAGGTAAGCGAGAGACAAGCCGAGTCAAAGGGTAACAGAGATAAACAGGGTAGTACAAACAAGCCGGGTCAGAACCAAAGAGACAACTAGAATACAAGAGCACTGAGTGACTAGACAGGCTAGAACCACGACAGGGCAATGAGCAGATGCCGAAAGCCTTACTTTATACCTTGATTCTAGAGGGTAATCACGCCCCCGACGAGTCCTGATTAGTGCTCGGGACTTGACTGACAGGTCGACCCGGGTTGGCGTCATGACGTCGACTACTGAGCGTCGCGTCATATAAGGAAGTGGATCCCTTGCGGTCGGCTTGTAAATGGCCGAGAGGACCGCGAGGAACGGAAGAAACAACCCCTCTGGGAGGATAAACGTCTAAGTCTCTCACCTCCTCTGAGGTAGAGACTACAGGTACCCTGACAGTACCCCCCCTCTCAGAAACGCCCACCGGGCGGAAGGAACCGGGACGAGATGGAAAACGGGAGTGAAAAGCCCTGCGGAGGCGAGGAGCATGTACATCCTCCTGAGGTACCCAAGTCCTCTCCTCAGGACCATATCCCTTCCAGTCAATAAGATATTGTAACTTCCCCCGGGAGATTCGAGAATCGATGATTGAGTTGATTTCATACTCCTCCTGACCCTCAACCTGAACAGAGCGAGGAGAGGATATAGTGGAGGAAAATCTGTTACAGACAAGCGGTTTCAGTAAAGAAACATGAAAGGAGTTAGGAATGCGTAAGGCAGCTGGAAGAGCTAGGCGATACGCAACTGGGTTAATTCGAGTCAGAACCCTGTAAGGGCCAATGTAACGAGGAGCGAATTTCATAGAAGGAACCTTTAAACGAATGTTTCTTGTACTCAACCATACCCTATCACCTGGAACAAAAACCAGAGCCGCCCTTCTGTGCTTATCAGCGTGTTTCTTGAACAACATGGAATTATGTAGGAGAATTTGTCGAGTCTGATCGCACAACTTCCTCAAATTGGCAACATGAACATCAACCGACGGTACCCCTTGGGAAGGAGAAACCGAGGGAAGAATGGAAGGATGAAAGCCATAATTCATGAAGGGGCTGGAACGAGTAGAATCACAAACGAGATTATTGTGTGCAAACTCCGCCCAAGGAATCAAACCGACCCAATCGTCCTGGTGTTCAGAAACAAAACAACGCAAATATTGTTCAATCTTTTGATTGGTACGTTCAGCAGCTCCGTTAGACTGAGGGTGATAGGCAGAAAAAAAATTCAATTTGATGCCTAGTTGAGAACAGAAGGATCTCCAAAAACGTGAAACAAATTGGGAACCTCTATCGGAAACAATTTCGGAAGGTATCCCATGTAAGCGAAAAATCTCTCTCGCGAATATCTCCGCCAATTCAGGAGAAGTCGGGAGTTTAGTTAAGGGCACGAAATGAGCCATCTTAGTAAACCTATCAACCACCGTGAGGATCACAGTCTGTTTTTTAGAAACAGGCAAATCTACAATGAAGTCCATAGCCAAACAGGACCATGGTCTCTCTGGAATGTTCAAGGGATGTAACAAACCACATGGAAGCGTATGAGGTTGCTTAGTCTTCATACAGACCTCACATGCTCCGATGAAATCCCTAATATCCTTCCGTAAAGAAGGCCACCAGAAATCTTTAGAGATCAAGGAACATGTCTTGCGAATACCCGGATGCCCAGCCGCCTTACTGTTGTGAAAACACTGTAAGAGTTCCAGTTGGAGTTCAGGAGGAACGAAATGCCTTGCCCCAGGAGTCTGTCTAGGCGCCAGATGCTGCTACTTCATGATCTGACCAAGCAACGGAGAGTGAATCTTAAGACTCGTGTTGGCGATAATATTGCACCTGGGTACTATAGAAGACAAAACCGGCTCAGATATCGCAGAAGGTTCATATTGGCGAGACAAAGCATCGGCTTTAGAATTCTTAGAACCAGGTCTATAAGTGAGCACGTAATTGAAATGCATGAGGAATAAAGACCAACGAGCTTGCCTGGAGGACAAGCGCTTGGCCTCCCCAATATAGGACAAGTTCTTGTGGTCTGTCAAAATAGTAACAGGATGTAAGGTGCCCTCCAATAAATGTCTCCACTCCTTTAAAGCCATGATAACTGCTAGTAGTTCCCTGTCACCAATGTCATATCTGCTCTCAGGACCTGATAGTTTCTTGGAAAAAAAACCACATGGATGTAAGGGCTTATCCACACCTAACCTTTGGGACAGGATAGCACCTATACCTGTCTCTGAGGCGTCTACCTCGAGTAGGAAAGGCAGAGTCGTATCAGGGTGAACTAAAATTGGTGCAGAAGCAAACAGTTCCTTGAGTGTTTTGAAGGCAAAAAGGGCTTCAGTAGACCAGTTCTTAGTGTCAGCCCCCTGTCTGGTCATATTGGTAATGGGAGCTATAATTGAAGAGTATCCCTTAATGAAGCGCCTATAATAGTTGGAGAATCCAATAAACCTCTGAATGGCCTTGAGGCCCCTGGGTAAAGGCCAATCCAAAATGGACTGGAGCTTATCCGGGTCCATCTTAAACCCTTCCCCAGAAATCACATAACCAAGAAAGTTTATCTGGGATTGGTCAAAGCTGCATTTCTCCAATTTGCAGTACAGGCCATGTTGAAGAAGCTTGCGCAATACCCTTCTGACTTGTCTGTGGTGAGTCTCAATCTCTCTAGAGTGTATAAGTATATCATCCAGATATACAATAACGCAGTCATGTTGAAATTCCCTAAGAACTTCATTGATCAGGTCCTGAAATACTGCCGGTGCATTACAGAGACCAAAAGGCATTACTGTGTATTCATAGTGCCCATAACGGGTATTGAACGCCGTCATCCACTCGTGTCCCTGCTGAATTCTCACCAAGTTATACGCCCCTCTAAGATCTAACTTGGTGAAAATCTTGGAGCCTTTTAGACGATCAAAGAGCTGGGTAATCAAAGGAATTGGGTAGGCATTTCTAATGGTTATTTTGTTCAAACCTCGATAATCAATGCAAGGTCTTAGTGTACCATCCTTCTTCTTAACAAAAAAAAACCCAGCCCCGGCAGGGGAGGAGGATCTCCTAATTAATCCTTTTTCAAGGTTCTCACAAATATACTCCTCTAAGACTAAGTTCTCTTTAGTGGACAAAGGATGTACATTACCCCTGGGAGGCATAGTACCAGGTAGTAGATTAATCTTACAATCAGAAGACCTGTGTGGAGGTAAAGTATCAGCATTCTTTTTGTCAAATACTGCCTTTAAATCCAGGTACAGGGGCAGTATTTGTACCTCTGTAGAGTAGGTAGAATTAATCGGTGTGTTAACTGCGCAAAGCGGTGACACTGTCCGTAAGCACCTGTCCTGACAACCCTGACCCCATGAGATTATCTCCCCTAATTCCCAATCAATAATAGGGTTATGTTTTTTTAACCAAGGATACCCCAGGACTATGGGAACAGAAGGAGACGAAATAAGCAATAAAGATATGTCTCGTGTAAGATACCAACAGTTAATTTAACGGGTATGGTTTCACGAAAAATAACAGGCTCAACTAAAGGTCTACCATCTATGGCCTCAACGGCCAAGGGTGTCTCCCTTAACTGGGATGGGATAGCGTGTTTGGTAACAAAAACTTGGTCGATAAAGCTCTCAGCAGCTCCGGAATCTATCAATGCCATAGTTTCTAGTACTCCCTTCTCCCAAGTTAAAGAAACGGGTAGCAGAAGCCTGTGATCTTTATAATTATGATTAGAGGACAAAATAGAAACACCCAAGGCCTGTCCTCTAGAGAAACTTAGGTGCAAGCGTTTCCCGAGCGAATAGGACAATTCAGGCGCACGTGACCTCTGACTCCACAGTACATACACAACCCCTCCCTTCTCCTGTACTGTCTCTCCTCTTCTGAGAGGCGAGTATTGCCTATCTGCATAGGTTCTGGAAAAAGTGAGGTTGTGGATTCAGAACTTTGAAATGAAGGAGCTAGTTTAAAGGAAGGTCTACGGTTTCTCTCTCGAGTGTTCTGCCTCTCTCTTAAACGTTCATCAATGCGAGAAATAAAAGAAATTAAATCCTCCAAATTTCCAGGAAGCTCTCTAGTAGCAACCTCGTCAAGGATTATGTCTGATAACCCGTTTAAAAATACATCTATATAAGCCTGTTCATTCCACTTAACCTCTGCTGCCAAGGACCTGAACTCTAGTGCATAATCCACAAGTGTTCGGTTATCTTGTCTAAGGCGCAACAGTAATCTAGCTGCATTGACCTTTCTACCTGGAGGGTCAAAAGTTCTTCTGAAAGCAGCTACAAAGGCATTATAATTATATACTAACGGATTATCATTTTCCCACAATGGATTGGCCCATCTCAAAGCTTTCTCAACAAGTAATGTGATAATAAATCCAACCTTCGCCCTATCTGTAGGATAGGAGTGGGGTTGTAATTCGAAATGGATACCTATTTGGTTTAAGAAACCACGACACTTCTCTGGAGAACCACCATAACGTACAGGTGGAGTGATACGGGAAGAAGCACCTACAGTGGCTACCTCTAGACCTGAACTCACAGGGGAGATAGAAGTATTACGCATCTCCTCTGGTTGATTACTAGAACGAGATAGTAACGCCTGTAGTGCTAGAGCCATCTGGTCCATTCTGTGATCCATGGCGTCGAACCTAGAGTCAGAAGGACCAACCTGAGTGTTTGTACCTGCAGGATCCATTGGCCCTGTCGTAATGTCAGGATCGGGACAGGGATCCAACACGCAGAGTACAAACAGGTGGTAGGTACGTATACCGGACCTTAGAATGGCCGGACTTAACGTAAGGAGTAAGTAGAGAATGGTCTAGGGACAAGCCGAGGTCGAGGGAACGAGAGGACAGGTAAGCGAGAGACAAGCCGAGTCAAAGGGTAACAGAGATAAACAGGGTAGTACAAACAAGCCGGGTCAGAACCAAAGAGACAACTAGAATACAAGAGCACTGAGTGACTAGACAGGCTAGAACCACGACAGGGCAATGAGCAGATACCGAAAGCCTTACTTTATACCTTGATTCTAGAGGGTAATCACGCCCCCGACGAGTCCTGATTAGTGCTCGGGACTTGACTGACAGGTCGACCCGGGTTGGCGTCATGACGTCGACTACTGAGCGTCGCGTCATATAAGGAAGTGGATCCCTCGCGGTCGGCTTGTAAATGGCCGAGAGGACCGCGAGGAACGGAAGAAACAACCCCTCTGGGAGGATAAACGTCTAAGTCTCTCACCTCCTCTGAGGTAGAGACTACAGGTACCCTGACAGTGCTCTCTGATGATATGGTGTAACAGTAGATAAAATAAAATATACTCACAAATGGAGTGCAGACCTCACTGCACTCTGGAAATAGCGTTGGTGGTATAATCCCCACCTCAGGATAAGTTATAAAAGATAAGTAAAATGCCAGGAAAAAAAATAAATAATAAAAATAGTGTGTAAAAAGAATTCCCATATTTTCACCTTACTAGGTGTCCCGATATGTTTTGCTGTCAGAATAGATTACAAAGGATGCGTATATACAGGATACCTTTATGCATAACAAAATCGTTTTCAAGAATGTTTTAAACACTGCATTTATTAACAAATTACCAATACTCTAACGGTCACACCCACCTGGAGATTCGTGGAGCTGAGGGAACTCAATTGCAGTTGAACAGCACTCCCTTACTATCATGACCCTTAGGAGCACCTGGAAGTGGAGACAGGGTCCCAAAGGGTCTGTGGTGGCGTGGAGGCCTTTTTAATGAATAGAAGAATTCCAAAAAGCAGCAGCAGGAAAAGTAAACGAAAATTGCAGTCAGGCAGCAGGCAGAAGTAAATGATCAATCTGGATCTAGGTCAGGAAACAGGTGGGAGCAATCCTCCAGGGAATCATGGATCAGGAACCAGGAACATAAGCTGAAAATTAAGGCAAAAGGCAGGTATAAAGCGATAATCAAAATAACCAAGCACTGACTGGAAGGTGTGCTGGGTTTAAATAGGTGGCTGGGATCACATGACCGGCCACCTCCCACCAGTAGGTGGAGCACACAGGGGTTATATAAAGAGGTCAGGGACTTGGCACCATCTTGTTTTACTCCCTGGTCCCTGACCTGTTCCTCCCCTATGGACCTGTTCCTCCTCCCTGTGTAGAATGCTGGGTCCGCATGGCGGCCGCCATCTTGCTGCGAAGCATGCTTGGCGCGGACCTCGGTGGTGAGAGGATTAAAAGAAGTCTTCAGGAGTGGTGAGAACTGCAATTCTGCCGTGAGGGCGGCGTGGATCTAGCTGTGCCGTGACACAAACCAAAGGATGTAAACATGCTAAGTGTAATGGAAGCTTCCTTCAAGTTTGTATGCGTGATCTGGCACTGCATTTCACATCCATATAGCCTCATAACAACTAAAAAGAAATTAATTGTATTGGTTATGGAGGAGATTGGGGACAAGCTTTTCCTTTCGGCCCCTTTGTATCAAACTTCAACTGAATTCTGCAGCCCTTTGTCCCAGACTCTCTAGCAACCTATCGATTGAGGTTTAACGTAGCTGCTCTGGACTTAAGTAAAACCATTTATCTCTCCTTCCAATTCTGTTTTGTGGTGCTTTTAACAAGGATTAACCTGTTACCCTGTTGCTATAGGAGAAGGGTTTCAGATCAGCACTGCCACTCTTAGTTAAGGTCCACACTCCTCTGTCACTGCCTGCCTGTTGATCGAGGAGGAAGAATTCAGACCAGTCCAAGCTGGCTTCACTTCCTCTCTCACATAAGGTCATCACTTCTTTGTTGTTGTGTGCCCGTGTTATGAAAACATTGTGCTCTACTTACATAATGTGACCAATATAATTAACTAATATTACATGTCATTAAATGTCTGGCTGGTGTTTGTGAGGAATTTAGGTGATTTATTCTGGGTAATTTATTACTGTAGTTCTCATGATGATACTGGGCACTACCAGTTGCATATTGCTGAAAGATGCAGTTACTTCTTGGTGTTATCCTCCTAAGATAAAAGACAAATGTTGTTGCGTAATAGGTCTAATAGGCCTAAATCCCCCTGTGCCTATAAAGATAAGTAATTTATCTTATGTTTAAAGATGACAAAATGATGAAACAATGATTATTTATCTTTGCATACAAAATGAAAAAGCAACACATCGGGGTATCTTGGCATTAGTTGTGTAGATAACTGATGCTACTGGAGACTGACAAATAAATAAAGATAAATAACAGCACCACATTGGGAGTATAGAAAGCATGTCTTCCAATAGTTCTAGTTTTAGATTTCTCTCCTGCTATCTTGGGTATGCTCCTTAATGTTCCACATATGGCAACAATAAAGAACTGTCCACATGAAACGCAGCAGGAAGGAGTGCATTATTAAATGCACTATTGCTGTGCAAACTTAATTCAAGGTTTTGACTCAATGGGCAGAGAACTTCAAAAAAATTCTTCATGTAGAACCCCCTTCCGTTAACGAGATTAGCCAGAGAGGCTTTCAGTTATCCTAGTGTGCATTTATGCCTGGCTGACATGTCTCTTTTCTTGGACAGGTCCCAGGAATCTCATCACTGCCCACCTATCCACGTATTTAGAATTTATACCTTCCAGTGTTGGAAGGAATGATAAAGTCACACACACAGATTATACCCAGATAATATCCTGGAAAATTATACAGGTCTTGAAAAGTTTTACTAAAATTTCCTTTGCATTATTCCTGGAACATACCAACACATCTCTAAAGCTGCTTAATTTGAGGCTGCCATTGTGATTATATGCTATCTAAACGTTAACCTATTAATTCAATTAACAAAGATATGTTTACAGATATATATATTTCATAGGAGTCTGGAATTCAATGGCCATTAAAAATGGAACAAAACTGCTTTTTGAAGTGTTTATGGTGGTAGGAGCCTGAAGTTGCAGTATATTTAACATTATTGTCATATATGCAGATGATTTAACACTCTATTATTTTTACATGAGTAAAAAACTCAGTATCGGCAACTTTAAATATTGCTATTTATGAATACATGCCAATGTATTAGCATGGTTAATTCAGCTATAGACTCAACAAAAGAGAAAAATTGATGCATACATCTTTTTTTTTTTTACATTGGGAACACTGTATTGATTTACAGTTTGTATTACTGCCATTTAACTAACAAAGAGTTAAAGAGGCTTATGCGTGAGAAATGAACGTGGGCAATTTTCAGTAATTTCAAAATCCATCCCTTAAAACATCAAATTAAGACCATATGCTGTTTCTATTGCTATTAACAGCAGAAGATCAGCTTATGAACTCTGATTAGCAAACTGGATAATTGTCTAATTCTACATAACCTTCATGATTTTACAGAGGACATGAAGTATAGCTATATTGTAATACTTCTCTCTTCGAGTGTTTGTAAAAACAAGATCTTGGCAGAAGTCAACATACCACTTTAGTTTTAATTGTTTAGTTCTTATTGGAAGATATATGTCAGCTAACTGTATTATAATTAATATTGCAGGGCTATAGTATTAATCCCTCAACCAACAGGCTAATAAATGAATGCTAGTGCATATATTATGTATTTGATAATAGATGAGTCGAACATTTCATGATAAAGACTGCAGCCAGGTCCTCACATGGAATAGATGCCAAGTTTCAGGATAATTATGTGGACAAAGTCCTAACTGCAGCATTGCTAGAGAATTATATTATTCATTTTATAACATAAGAGGCTTCATATTTTGCATAATCTTTCTTTACTCACTCCATAGCAGCAAAGAAAAACCACAAGAAACTGAGAACCAATCAAAAATAAGCAGTGACTATACAGGGAGTGCAGAATTATTAGGCAAGTTGTATTTTTGAGGATTAATTTTATTATTGAACAAAAACCATGTTCTCAATGAACCCAAAAAACTCATTAATATCAAAGCTGAATATTTTTGGAAGTAGTTTTTAGTTTGTTTTTAGTTATAGCTATTTTAGGGGGATATCTGTGTGTGCAGGTGACTATTACTGTGCATAATTATTAGGCAACTTAACAAAAAACAAATATATACCCATTTCAATTATTTATTTTTACCAGTGAAACCAATATAACATCTCAACATTCACAAATATACATTTCTGACATTCAAAAACAAAACAAAAACAAATCAGTGACCAATATAGCCACCTTTCTTTGCAAGGACACTCAAAAGCCGGCCATCCATGGATTCTGTCAGTGTTTTGATTTGTTCACCATCAACATTGCGTGCAGAAGCAACCACAGCCTCCCAGACACTGTTCAGAGAGGTGTACTGTTTTCCCTCCTTGTAAATCTCACATTTGATGATGGACCACAGGTTCTCAATGGGGTTCAGATCAGGTGAACAAGGAGGCCATGTCATTAGATTTTCTTCTTTTATACCCTTTCTTGCCAGCCACGCTGTGGAGTACTTGGACGCGTGTGATGGAGCATTGTCCTGCATGAAAATCATGTTTTTCTTGAAGGATGCAGACTTCTTCCTGTACCACTGCTTGAAGAAGGTGTCTTCCAGAAACTGGCAGTAGGACTGGGAGTTGAGCTTGACTCCATCCTCAACCCGAAAAGGCCCCACAAGCTCATCTTTGATGATACCAGCCCAAACCAGTACTCCACCTCCACCTTGCTGGCGTCTGAGTCGGATTGGAGCTCTCTGCCCTTTACCAATCCATCCATCTGGCCCATCAAGACACACTCTCATTTCATCAGTCCATAAAACCTTAGAAAAATCAGTCTTGAGATATTTCTTGGCCCAGTCTTGACGTTTCAGCTTGTGTGTCTTGTTCAGTGGTGGTCGTCTTTCAGCCTTTCTTACCTTGGCCATGTCTCTGAGTATTGCACACCTTGTGCTTTTGGGCACTCCAGTGATGTTGCAGCTCTGAAATATGGCCAAACTGGTGGCAAGTGGCATCTTGGCAGCTGCATGCTTGACTTTTCTCAGTTCATGGGCAGTTATTTTGCGCCTTGGTTTCTCCACACGCTTCTTGCGACCCTGTTGACTATTTTGAATGAAACGCTTGATTGTTCGATGATCACGCTTCAGAAGCTTTGCAATTTTAAGAGTGCTGCATCCCTCTGCAAGATATCTCACTATTTTTGACTTTTCTGAGCTTGTCAAGTCCTTCTTTTGACCCATTTTGCCAAAGGAAAGGAAGTTGCCTAATAATTATGCACACCTGATATAGGGTGTTGATGTCATTAGACCACACCCCTTCTCATTACAGAGATGCACATCACCTAATATGCTTAATTGGTAGTAGGCTTTCGAGCCTATACAGCTTGGAGTAAGACAACATGCATAAAGAGGATGATGTGGTCAAAATACTCATTTGCCTAATAATTCTGCACTCCCTGTAAAAGGCTTGACCAACAGCATCACTTTCTCTTTTTTGCTGCTCCATCACAAGATAAGTACTGAGTGTGGTTTCCTCTTTGTACTTTTTACTTGCTTTGCTACTGTTTCTTGTATTATTGTGGTGGAATCTCGGTAAAAATAAATTTGGTAGGCCGAGATTACCACGTGGCATGTGTACGTGCATATACTGGTGTATCGGTCGGTTGGTTGCACGTGGCAAAGATACGATCAGTAGTGTACGGAGCATGTGCGAGAATACAGGATGTAGTATTCCCCTCCTCCATTGTGCTGGACAAGCCATGCGGTCAAGCAGGAAGTTAGTTTTTGTTCGTTTTGATTGGTTAAGAGAATGTGTGGGTGGAGCTTATTATGGGAGGAGTTATGTGCCTATATAAGGAGCCTGCACTATTGTCCGGGGCTCAGAACTTGTTGTATTTTGGTGACATTAGTCCCTCTGAGTCCCGATTGGTGAACCGAATAAAGAATCTCTTCCTTCCTGAAGAAACCTGTGTCCATCTCTCTGTGCTTGGCTTCCGTCAGTTTCTCCGGTATCATTTGGTGCATTGGCCGGGAAGCTCATCGTTCAACGGTAGCTGAGAAGCAGAGGCGTGAGACGGTCTATCTTTGCCCACGTTCTCTACGGCTGCACCCCTGAACTTCTGCGTGGACCTCCCTTCGTCTCGGCGCCACTGGTCCAGGAGATCATCGGCCTCTACGTAGTAAGTGCTGGGGTGTACCCGTCGATGAGTGTGAACTCAGGTTCAGGAACGAGGAGGTAAGACAACCACTGTTTTAGACGGCGGACCCACTAGGGGTATACCGATTGTGCGGTAGGCCCATAAGGGGTTTGAATTGTGTACGGAATCTGCCCCCTCCAGTGGAGGGAAGGAGCAAAGGCGCACCGCTCAATTGAACGCTCTTTAGTAAGACCGTTTAATTTGGTTTGGAGTCAGGCGGGGTTCTGTGTAAATAGCCCTAGCTGGACACCGGTGTCTTGTCTAGACTAGCGTTCTAGGGTGTACATTTTGTTCGCTAGGTCCGGGAGACTAAGCGGCGTCTGTGTAAATTCGGTCCGCTAGCTCTCAACCTATCTTGGCTAAGTGGGAAGGCGTGTAAATTTGGAACCCACTAGACTATTGATAGAGTAGATAGACTAAGAGGGTTCTGTTGTAAATTCTGCCCTCTAGTTCGCTATATGTGGTGCTTGGGCAGTGTGGCTAACCAAAACGGATGTAGATAGTTTTAGGTAGTCCATCAAGGTACTGGCCAATAGAATAGTTGGGAATTGTATATGTGTTAAAGATTGTTTAGTAGCGTGTATATCTTGTTAGATAGCGTTAGCTCTGCCGTCTAGCGAGAGTGTTAATAGTGTGTATCTGTATTATAGTGCACGGTACCATAACCCTGTATATTTACTGACACTGTATATAAGTACTAATAATTGTCGTCTATTGCATGTCTAACACCATAACCACTATTAATTGTACTGTGACCTTAAATTGTACTTTGACCTATGCTAACCATACTGTAACTACTGTTTGTAAAGACGATGTTACTGGGGTATGTTATAGACGGGTAATTCATATATAGGGAATTATAGCGTGGGTGACTGTATAGTTTCGCCAAAGGGCATAGTATCTATTGTTTAGTGACTGGTGTAACAGCTGTGTGTGTACGGGAATTCCCTGAGTGTTTTTATTGTGTACGTTTCACTTGGTAACTGTACCACGTGGTGCTGTTGCCGAGGGAACGGGTGTGACCGTTGATAGTGTGCGTGTATAGTATTCGTTGGAAACAACGCTCCATTGATAAGTATGGGCGCGTCGGAGTCGACGATTTTGGATCCCTTAGGATGCATGTTAAAGAATTTTAAAAGGGGATTTACAAAATGTGATTTTGGGGTTAAAATGTCTCCTGCACGCCTGATTACTTTATGTACTAGGGAATGGCCTACTTTGGTTGCCGCATGGCCGCCACGTGGCAGTTTAGATCCTAATCTGGTACAGCGTGTACACGTGGCTGTATCAGGTAGGCCTGAACTTTACGGACAGTTTCCATACATTGATTGTTGGAGGCAGGCCGTAAACGACTCGCCAAGATGGATCCGAGTATGCCACGAGGAGCAATGTCGCCTCATGGTGGCCAGGACTCGTTTGTCCACTAGGGCCATGGTTACGCCCATTTTGGACACGCCCCCTGAGTCCGAGATCCCTATGCCTCCCCCTTACTCCTCCTCCACAGGAAGAGGGAGAGGAAGTGATACAGGAAGCTCTACACCCCTTTCCCCGTTGTCCCCATCTACTTCCTCCTCTAGTTCAGAGTCCATCCCCCTTATTACTAAACCTCCTCTTCCGGTACCAACCCCCGTTAAACCCACATATCCTGATTTGGCGCCATATCAAGCTTCCGGTCAGGCTTCCTCTAGCCCGGCCCGGAATATTTTATTCACTGATCTTCCCCACAATAAAGCTTCCCCATCCCCATGCCTTACTACCCCTCGACTGGAACCCCTAACCGACGCATCCCAATGAAGCCCTATACTAACCCGACAACTGACCGGTACCCTAAAGCCTAGACATTATCAAATGCCACTTCGTTTGGCTCCCGGCTCAGCACACCTTAATGATGAAGGTCAATTAATATATGCTGACCCAGTCTTTGTATACGTCCTGTTTACAACTACCAATCTCTTAAATTGGAAAACCCATAATTCCTCGTACACTGACAAACCTCAAGCCATGACCGACCTGTTCACCTCGATAGTCCAGACGCACAATCCTACTTGGGCTGATTGCCAGCAATTACTAATGACATTATTTAACAACGAGGAGAGGACTAGGATAAACCAAGCAGCCATTAAAGCGCTGGAAGAAGAAGCCCTACATTAAATCAAGCTAATCAAGCAGCATGGGCCACAGCCCATTATCCGAACACTGATCCCGAGTGGAATATTAATGGCGCAGATATGATTCATTTAAAAGCCTATAGAGACGCTATAATTGCTGGTATGAAAGCCGGAGGAAAGAAAGCTATAAATATGTCCAAGACGGCTGAGGTGTTACAGAAAAGTGATGAATCGCCCAGTGTCTTTTATGACCGATTATTGGAGGCATACCGCTTGTATACCCCCTTTAATCCGGAAGCCCCTGAGAATTCCCGAATGGTAAACTCTGCCTTTGTCAGCCAAGCCTACGGAGATATTAAGCGCAAGCTACAAAAGTTAGAAGGGTTTGTAGGGATGTCCATAACCCAACTAATGGAAGTAGCTAATAAAGTATATATGAACAGGGAATCAGAGACTAAGAGAGGAAGAGCGCAAGATGCGTAAAAAGGCGGATATGCTAGCGGTAGCGATCGCAGGCGTAGATAGACGAGGACCGAATAGAGGCGATAGTAAGTGGAATAGGGAACCCCTGAGTAGAAATCAGTGCGCATACTGTAGAGAAGAAGGGCATTGGAGAAGCGAGTGTCCAAAAAGGGAGCAGTATGAGAGAGACCAACCCAGGGCATAATATGGAAATTATAGAGGTAGAGCGAGAGGTAGAGGAGGTCCCGGAGGGAGTAATAGTAATAGAGGAAGTGTAAGAGAAGATAGATATTATCCCGCAGCGCAGAGATCCCGCGAAAGAGGAGATAGGGACTTTGTAGGATTGGCTGACACGGTCATGGATGACTATTGATACCGACCGGGCTCCATCCCCCTTGGCCGAGCGGAGCCTATGGTCGAAGTATCAATAGGGGGAAAAAGGAGTGCATTCATGATTGATACTGGTGCTGAACATTCGGTGGTGACTGACCTAGTTGCTCCTCCATCTGGAAGAACTATCACCGTAATAGGAGCAACTGGAAGGAGTGCTGCAAAACCGGTTCTTAAAAGTCGACTCTGTACATTGGGAGGCCACATAGTGAAACATCAATTCTTTTATATGCCTGAATGTCCAGTCCAATTGCTGGGACGTGATTTGCTATCAAAACTACAAGCGCAGATAACGTTCCTACCAAATTGAACAACATCTTTAAAGTTTAATGGACCTTCAGGTATTATGACATTATCAGTACCAAAGGAAGAAGAGTGGCGACTTTATACAGTGTTGACTAGCCAAAACCCTAAGAGTGATGAATCCTTATTCAATATACCAGGAGTTTGGGCAGAGAACAACCCACCAGGACTGGCCCGCAATATTCCACCCATTCGAATTGAACTAAAACTTGGGGTTTATACAGTGAGCCTACGGCAATATCATATCCCGCAGAAGGCTAAGAAGAATATTCAATTGTATCTGGATAAGTTCATACGCAATAAAAGTGGCCGAAGTGACTCCGTGGATTCATCACTCCAGGGTTAAACCAGCAGCAGTAGATTCTTGGCAAGCTACAACAGATCCAGAGAATCCCTGCAAGATCCGGTTAAAGCGCACGACTCAGTCGGAGTGATGAGGAAACATTGTGGATTACAATTATTGTTTTTACAGAGATTGGTAAGTGAGTGTTTTGTCGGCCATAATAACGCCACTCACCAACGTATTATTAAAAGCCAGGAAAGTCTCGAAGGGACCCCTGTGAAGACGAGCAGAACTCCATTCCCTGCAGCCCTTACAACCTGGAAGCTGAGGTGCCATCGCACGGACGAAGACTGAGGATGCAGCCGACGAAAGAAGTGTTATTGATAATGTTTATTTATATGTCTTTATATATTCAGGAAGGTAGAGGTACCGACACTCCTAGCTGTGAGGTTTGCATTAAGACTACTATAACAGGTAATCATATTTCCCAGACCCTAATTAGGCATTCACAATATGAGTGTAAAGGTGATGTGTCTAGGTGTAGATACCTAGGTATAGAATATAGTGTATGCCATTTAGGAGTAGGAGAACCTAAGTGCTTCAATCCGGAGTATCAACCCCGTACAATTTGGTTGACCCTCAGGAATGGAGATCCACAGGGGACCCTAATAAATAAAACTGAGTTAGAAACCGTACATTCTTCGAGTGTTCTGCTATTTTATGCATGTAAAGCGATATCAAGTGGTAGAAAGCCGTGGAATGTTTGTGGGGATCTTAAGTGGGAGAGAACGTATGGGTCTAATGATAAATATATTTGTCCCAGTAGTAGAAACAAGTACGTAAGTCCAAGATGCCCAGATAAGGAATATAATTATTGCCCATATTGGTCCTGTGTGGGGTGGGCAACTTGGGGACAGACAGCAGAAAAGGATATGATTGTTACTAAGTTGCCTACCAAACCATACTGTAAGTCTATGGAATGCAACCCAGTCCATATTCTTATAAATAATCCTGACCAATTCTTAGACAGATATGGTAACTTATTTGGGTTCCAAATATATGGGATGGGTTTAGACCCTGGGACAATATTGTTTATAGGGATAGAGACCGATACTGTAACATCCCAAACTCATCAGGTATTCCATTCTTTTTATGAAGAGATGAGTGTAGATAATAAGATCCCCCATAACGCTAAAAACCTGTTTATGGATTTAGCTGAGAGTATTGCTGGTAGTCTTAATGTAACCAACTGCTATGTGTGTGGAGGTACTAACATGGGAGACCAATGGCCTTGGGAAGCAAAGGAGGTAATGTCCGGTTCTGAGGCAGTTGAACAATTAATGTCTACACAAGCCGATTATCAGATGAGTGTTAGAGGTAAATCTGAGTGGAGATTAAAAACCTCCATCATAGGAGAAATATTTGCATAGCAAGGAAAGGAATAATGTTTAATACTTCTGTAGGAGAATTAACTTGTCTAGGGCAAAAATCTTATGATGATGATACAAAAAATACAACTTGGTGGTCGGCTTCAAATGTCTCAGAACCATCCAACCCGTTTGCAAGATATGCCAATTTAAAGGACGTATGGTTTGACTTATCCATCACATCTAGTTGGAAAGCCCCAGTAAATTTGTACTGGATCTGTGGTAAGAAGGCCTATTCGGAGTTGCCACAGGACTGGGAAGGGGCATGTGTGTTAGGTATGCTCAAACCATCCTTCTTCTTGTTGCCTATTGAAACAGGTGAGACTTTGGGAGTTAAAGTGTATGATGTGAATCATAGGAAGAAAAGAGGACCCATAGAGATAGGTGCCTGGGAAGATGATGAATGGCCTCCCCAGCGTATTATAGACTATTATGGGCCAGCTACTTGGGCAGAGGATGGTACTTTCATGTATAGAACCCCAATATATATGCTCAATCGCATTATAAGGTTACTGGCGGTGGTTGAGATAATTACTAATGAGACCTCACAAGCGCTCAATCTTCTAGCGAAGCATAATACCAGGATGAGGACAGCAGTGTACCAAAATAGATTAGCCTTGGATTACCTATTGGCAGTAGAGGGAGGTGTATGTGGGAAGTTTAACCTGAGCAATTGCTGTCTTCAAATAGATGACGAAGGGCAAGCAATAGCTGAGCTTACTAGCCATATGGTTAAACTAGCGCATGTGCCTACTCAGGTATGGAAAGGGTATAATCCAAGTAGTTGGTTTGGTAACTGGTATGAGCAGTTTGGAGGGCTTAAGGCATTGGTAGGCGGAGTCATGCTGATTTTAATGTTGTGTCTACTCCTGCCATGTCTTATTCCTTTAGTAGTTAGGTCTGTGCAGAGCCTGATAGAAAATATAGCAGAGAGGAAGGCTGCTGCACAGATAATGGCCATATATAAATATGAGGCTTTAAATCAGGGAGAACCAATGCAGGAAGAGGAGTGTTGAGGGATTCACATCATAGAAAAGTCTGGTCTGGTTCATAGCAACCTGAGGTATATGCAAACCAAGGTTAAGTGATGCCTCAAGTAATTGTGAAATATCAGAGGCATCAAAGGGGGGAATGTGGTGGAATTTCGGTAAAAATAAATTTAGTAGGCCGAGATTACCACGTGGCATGTGTACGTACATATACTGGTGTATCGGTCGGTTGGTTGCACGTGGCAAAGATACGATCAGTAGTGTACGGAGCATGTGCGAGAATACAGGATGTAGTATTCCCCTCCTCCATTGTGCTGGACAAGCCATGTGGTCAAGCAGGAAGTTAGTTCTTGTTCGTTTTGATTGGTTAAGAGAATGTGCGGGTGGAGCTTAATATGGGAGGAGTTATGTGCCTATATAAGGAGCCTGCACTATTGTCCGGGGCTCAGAACTTGTTGTATTTTGGTGACATTAGTCCCTCTGAGTCCCGATCGGTGAACCGAATAAAGAATCTCTTCCTTCCTGAAGAAACCTGTGTCCATCTCTCTGTGCTTGGCTTCCGTCAGTTTCTCCGGTATCATTATAATTATTTACCTTTCTCCCGAACACTTGGTTCCTTGTTTTCCCTCTGGGTTGTTAATGCGTTCACAGCGGAACGCTCGTTCGTCTTCCAAACATAAAATCTCGCAAGAACAACACGGCCATCTTGGGTACTCCTAAGTTCCCTCAGATGGAGTTTTCTCTCTCGCTCAGCAACAACTTGCTACAGAGTTCACCCTACTCCTCCAAACTTCATACTGGGACAAGGCTGCAGGTTTGTACCTTGCTTGGGGTTGGTTTATACCATTTGGGATATCCTTTATTCTGGTTTGGGGTGAGCACGTTATTGTGCTGTTGAGCAGACCTGTCCATTCAGGTTCTGATACTCCTGGGTAAGCTCCAGTGACTTATATACTTCTCCACATATTGGCCTACTGTATGGCATCTGTTTGATACAGACATTCATAACACCTGTGACATACCTCCCCCCCTGGTTCTAGGTCTCTCCTACCCTAGACCTCTCCTGCCCTAGTGCTTCACAGTCTCTGAGACAACAGTTATTGCCATGCCCACTGAAGATGGTCCTTGGGTGAGCCCCATTCACGCTATTGTTTTGCCCATGGAAGAGTCTCAAACTCCAGTCGATCTTCAGGCCATGATGGCCATGTCGATGGAGAAGGAGCTCTCCAAGGCATTCCCTTAAGGCCAGGACCCAGATAAGATGGTCTCCCAGATAAGGGCTCATCACGGCGGCGGATTCTGAGTACTCAGACTCCTCCAGGGAATGTTCCTACCCAACTAAAGGCCACTGGAAGGGCGAAAGCTCTAATGCCGAAAAGGGCGAATGCAAATCGCCTCTCAAGCGCGTAAGAGTCATAGCGTAACCGGTCCATAGACCTTCCCAAACTACCTCCTTGGATGAGGAACGGGAACCCCCAAATACTCTACATTCAAGTCTGACTCTGTTTACGTTATGGAAACATTTCTGGGTGGGCCCCAGGAAGATGACACGGTGGCAAGCAGTGATCCTGGTTCCTAAGATGACACCGAAAATTTTTTGGATGCTTGCGGTCAACATATGTTTGACCCATGAAACATCCACCATTCACGCACCGGAGACTAGTCATCCCCTGCACACCTAATTTCATGCATTTTTGATAGGGAGGTCAGAAAACCCATGAGGTCGGAATGCCCTCGCCCTGCGCTGGCCAACAAAGTGGCCTATTCCCTGGAATTTGATCAGCTCATGCTGACATTTATGGCCCATGGTGGCAGGGGCCCTCGCAAAGGGGTCGAACATGGCTTTAAAGGAAAACAAGACAAGCTTCTCTATGCCATCTGGCTTTTGGCTCTGGTGATGACACCTATACCCGTGCGGATACTTTTACCTCAGATATGGTGCGTGAGTGGGCACATGATATGAAGGAGTGGGCACAGATGTTTTTGCTTTCTCGGCAATACTAACATGGCCCTCTCTTTAGCGAGACACCAAACAGCACTATTCCGTATCAACAATAAACTCGCCAATCTAAGCACCAAGGAATGTTGCATCATATATTTAGACGATACCCTGCTCTTCAACAAGATTAGGGAGACGTTACGGGATCACACCTCCTACACCGTCCAGTTATTGGAATCCTTGAGCTTTGTGATCAATCAGTCCAAATCAGCGCTGAACCCTTCACAGAAATAGATCCCAACTCCTGTACTCTGCACCTACATGTAACAAAGGTGGCCGCCATTCGCAAAGAGATCTGCAAAATGCTTTTGATGCCATCCATCCCTCTACGGTTTCTTGCAAAGATAGTGGGTCTGCTGTTCTCCTCCATCCAAGCAATTTTCCCTGATCCTTTACACTATCGGGCCATTGTCACGGTTCTCACTGCGACATCCAGACAGCGTCGCTCCAGAAGTGCCCGATGAGGGAATTGAACCTGGGTACTCTGCAATCCTGGACCTGCTCTCTTGCCTCTGAGCCACTATACAGCTCTAGAAATTGCCTGAAGTTAATCTTGCCTTGTATCCAGCACTGGGGGCTGGACGTTATTCTGTGGCTGCTCCAACATTCTCAGCACACCTGTGGCTAATCACCAATCAGGCAGGTATAAGACACTGCCTCTCCCTGAGGGCAGTGTCAGTTCATTGACTCTGGTTCAAGTATTGCTGTTTCATGCTCCAGTGTGCTCCTGACCTTGGATTGTTATTTCGTTGTACCCTGACTTCTGGCATCCTCTGACCTCGGCTCTCTACTCGCTTATCCTGATTTCTGGCACCCACTGACCTCTGGCTTACCCATGACTATTCTCCTGGTTTATCCGTTTCTGTACTGCGTCTTGGAGCATTAACCTGCACAGCCCTGTGCACAGACTCACAGGCCAGGTGAGTTCTTACCTGACCACCTTGGCCTGTGTTTAATTGCAAGGATGAGCATATATCTGCGCTACAGACTCCCAACAAAGGTAAGCCGTTACAGCCATGCAACATCTCAAGGCATGGTTTCTTTGCCAAAACGCCCCATGCGACTAATTGGTCCCGATCTCGGATTGGATCTGCACGGAACTTCAATGGTGGTTGGACTGCCAGCCAACACAGCCTGAGTGGGTATTCCCCACTTTCCCTTAGAGGGGTATTCCGGAGGAGATTTTACAGGAGACCGCTGAGATGCATATCTATGCCCCATCACTCTGGCATCAGTGTGCACAATGCATGCACTGCTTAAGATGTTAAAAATTTTGTTTTAGAATGCTCTTCAACCAGTTTACGCTGTTCCTCCAGTGGTATATCTCTCCTGTAGCCATCTATGACACTATCCTAAAGTATTATTTAATTTTCTCATGCGCCACACACTGTAATTGTCCTCCTGATACATTGTACCCTTCTTTAATCCTAATCAAACCAAGTATGTTTCTCATGTTATGTTTAGCCTGTGAATAGGATATCTTATACAAAAAATGGGCAGAATACTAGTAATGCTGACCAAATGTTATAAAGTGTTATGTCTTTCACCTGTATGTGCTGTTGGGGCATTGCAGGTTAATCCGTTATACTTTCATACACTACAAAAATAAAGAATTATTTAAAAAATTCTATAGTATTAACCCTTTAAGACCGGAGGGCGTACTATTACGTCCTTTTTAAAGCGGCTCTAAACGCCGCAGGGCTGAAAATAAAATAAAATAATGTTAAAAGTGTAAAAAAAAAAATATATATATATATATATATATATATATATATATATATATATATATATATATATATATATATATATATATATATATATATATATATATATATATAATCTAAGTATACCCAGGGAGTGCAGAATTATTAGGCAAGTTGTATTTTTGAGGATTCATTTTATTGCACAACAACCATGTTCTCAATGAACCCAAAAAACTCATTAATATCAAACTGAATATTTTTGGAAGTAGTTTTTAGTTTTGTTTTTAGTTTTAGCTATTTTAGGGGGATATCTGTGTGTGCAGGTGACTATTACTGTGCATAATTATTAGGCAACTTAACAAAAAAAATATATACCCATTTCAATTATATATTTTTACCAGTGAAACCAATATAACATCTCAACATTCACAAATATACATTTTTTTTTTTTTTTTTTTTTTAAATTTGTATTTTATTGAATTTTATGCGCATGGGCAAATATTCACATCAGGGTATGGATGTTAGAAAATAAAGACAAAACAGAAAAACAACCATTTGTCATAACAATATGCAGTATCTTGGGCTGTCTTGGGCTTTATCCTGGGCATTGTTTCATGCAGTGTATTGGGCAGTGTATTGGGCATGGGGCGTTCTGAGTTGGGCAGTCTGTGTAGACCTCAGTGAGGCTTAGACTCGGTGGTGCTTCTGGCATATGCCTGTGGTGCTGGCAAGTCTGACCGTGGTACGGTGCCGGTGAGGAGTGAGCCTGTGTGTAGGGTGGGGATCGTGGTGATGACAGGCAGTCAGAAGTCAGGGTAGTCCCTAGGTTTTAGCCTCTGTTGGTGATTCGTGTGTACTCTGCCCTCTCGGCATTCTGATGTGCTCAGTCTGCGAATTCCCGGGTAGTCATTCTTGGGGTGGTTTCGCAGCTTGTCTTCCCCTGTTGCTCCCCTCTCTTTTCCTTTGCGGTTGTTCGTGCTCAACCTTGCCGGCGGGTGCTCTCCAGCCATACAGCATCCTAGTTTCTCTGGATCCTCATCCGAGGTAAGTGTGAGGGTTTTGCCTTCGTGTGGCACCATCAGGGTTCCATCAGCTCCCCAGCGGTACCTCACCGCGTTGTCTCTCAGTTTTTTTGCCATTGGGGCCAGCTTTCTTTTCTCTAGGAGTGCAGCAAATGGGATGTCACTAAAGAACAGGATATTAGCTCCTTCAAATTCCGCACTCCCCATCTCTCTGGAGCGTGACATAATGGCCGCTCGTACGGCTGTGTCTCTGGTTACTATTATGGTGTCTCTGGGTGCAGCCTCCGGTGCCGTCGGGGCTTTCCTGACTCTAAAGGCCGCAGTAATTATTGTAGGGTCTGTTTGGCCCTGTAGGCCAATGGATGTAAGTAGCCTTTGGGTGTATGATAGGAGTGCGTCCCCTTTAACGGCCTCAGGTACCCCCCTCAAGCGTACATTGCGGCGTCTATGCCTGGCCTCTAGGGTCGCCACAGAGCGGTGTAGTCGTTGTACCTGCTGGGTCAAGCCGTCCAGGGTGTTTTCGGTGGCTAGTAGCCGGGTTTACCGAGCTTTGCCTGTTTCCTCCACCACTTGGAGTTTGCTTTGTAGCGCCCCCATTTCCTGCTTGATGTCTCGGAGGTCTGACTTCCAGATTTGTCTCATCTCCAGCAGCATGTGCTTGATGTCCCCCTTGGTTGCTGGGGACGAGTCCTCGTCGGAGTCAGCCTCCCGGTGTAGGTCTCCCCGTCTCGGGGAGCCAGGTGATGCCTCCCTCTCCTCGTGGGAGTCTTCCGACGAGTCTGCTGTGCGGCTTTCAACGGGCGCCATTTTCGGCTGTGCTGGCGGAGCATGCCGCTCAAATGAAAGCCGAATGTCTCTTTGTGTGGTGAGTTCAGGCGCTTGAAATTTACGGTGCTTGCGCCCCATGTTGCCTCTGGTGGGGTGGGATTGTGGAGGGTTCTCTCCGGGTGCAATTTTCGTCTTGGGAGGTATTTATCCGTCGCGATTTAGCGGAGCTCCACAGAAACACGTCTGTTCAGTCTCTAGGTTGGCCACGCCCCCCCCACAAATATACATTTCTGACATTCAAAACAAAACAAAAACAAATCAGTGACCAAAATAGCCACCTTTCTTTGCAAGGACACTCAAAAGCCTGCCATCCATGGATTCTGTCAGTGTTTTGATCTGTTCACCATCAACATTGCGTGCAGCAGCAACCACAGCCTCCCAGCCTCAGAGAGGTGTACTGTTTTCCCTCCTTGTAAATCTCACATTTGATGATGGACCACAGGTTCTCAATGGGGTTCAGATCAGGTGAACAAGGAGGCCATGTCATTAGATTTTCTTCTTTTATACCCTTTCTTGCCAGCCACGCTGTGGAGTACTTGGACGCGTGTGATGGAGCATTGTCCTGCATGAAAATCATGTTTTTCTTGAAGGATGCAGACTTCTTCCTGTACCACTGCTTGAAGAAGGTGTCTTCCAGAAACTGACAGTAGGACTGGGAGTTGAGCTTGACTCCATCCTCAACCCGAAAAGGCCCCAGAAGTTCATCTTTGATGATACCAGCCCAAACCAGTACTCCACCTCCACCTTGCTGGCGTCTGAGTCGGACTGGAGCTCTCTGCCCTTTACCAATCCAGCCACGGGCCCATCCATCTGGCCCATCAAGACTCACTCTCATTTCATCAGTCCATAAAACCTTAGAAAAATCAGTCTTGAGATATTTCTTGGCCCAGTCTTGACGTTTCAGCTTGTGTGTCTTGTTCAGTGGTGGTCGTCTTTCAGCCTTTCTTACCTTGGCCATGTCTCTGCGTATTGCACACCTTGTGCTTTTGGGCACTCCAGTGATGTTGCAGCTCTGAAATATGGCCAAACTGGTGGCAAGTGGCATCTTGGCAGCTGCACGCTTGACTTTTCTCAGTTCATGGGCAGTTATTTTGCGCCTTGGTTTTTCCACACGCTTCTTGCGACCCTGTTGACTATTTTGAAGGAAACGCTTGATTGTTCGATGATCACGCTTCAGAAGCTTTGCAATTTTAAGAGTGCTGCATCCCTCTGCAAGATATCTCACTATTTTTGACTTTTCTGAGCTTGTCAAGTCCTTCTTTTGACCCATTTTGCCAAAGGAAAGGAAGTTGCCTAATAATTATGCACACCTGATATAGGGTGTTGATGTCATTAGACCACACCCCTTCTCATTACAGAGATGCACATCACCTAATATGCTTAATTGGTAGTAGGCTTTCGAGCCTATACAGCTTGGAGTAAGACAACATGCATAAAGAGGATGATGTGGTCAAAATACTCATTTGCCTAATAATTCTGCACTCCCTGTATATATACATACACACACATACACTGTCTAGGTGTATTTTAATATTAATATATATTTATATATATATATATATATATATATATATATATATATATATATATATATATATATATAAATTACACGTAAACTGATACTGATTAAATATATAATTATTGTTATATATATATTTATATATAATATAAAAAAATATGTAAATACGTAAAAAATAAAATAAAAAAAATAATTAAAAATAAAATATAAAAAATATGTAGATGTGTTTTATTTCGTTCTAACTGTATTGTGATATTATATATATATATATATATATATATATATATATATTTATATAAAAATACACGTAGAACGAAATAATATCTATATCTATATACATAAATATATACGTATATATCACTATATATATATATATATATATATATATACCTAAAAATAGAAATTGTACCTTGCACACAAGCTGTCTTTGCTTAGTAAGTCCAAACCGGGTGCATTACCAGGGCCAAGTATCCATAAATCCAATAACAGATGGCTGCACTCACGGAATATTCAGTTTAAAATATAGCTTTTATTCCATATCCATAAAATCGACGTTTCAGTCCCTCTTGTGGACTTTCATCAGGATTAAAAGATCATCAGACAACATTTTACTTATATAGGGATACAATTATTGAAATAAACATAATAACTCACCCCAGGTGTGCTCTTGGTGAAACTCGGCGTTCTGGCCGTTACACTGCGCATGTGCGAGATAGTGCCCGCCCCCTTACGTGACGTCATCACGTCATGACGCTTCCATTATTGCTGAAATGCGGAAGTGTATCAAAACCATCACCATGGCAACCCATTGCCGAAAAAAACCCAGTTAAAGTGCAAATGAATGATAAACAGAGCAATGCTGCATATTCTGATAAACTTAAGGATCTATCAGTGTTGCAATGCCTAGTGTACTCTAGTGATAAATATGAAACAATGATTTAGTGTTATGCTGTATAGTCATCAATGTGTGTAATATATTATATCTTCTGGATCACTATAATATAGAAAGTGCTTATGTGCAAACAAAGTGCATAGTTGCAAAAAGTGCAAAATTAAGTAATAAAAGTATTTAAACTTTTAAAGTGACAAAACATTGTGCCAAGTGTTTTAGTGAATTCTTAAGTAACTTCTATATATAATTGCTATTAACGTGCAATAATACCGTACCACTATACATATACAGTTTAAAATTATCACATAAAATAATATAATTTAATAATCAAATAATGTTACCGGTGATCCACATATATTGCCAAATACTGGGAAAGGATCTATAATATCCATATATGTTTTGTTTATATATATATATATATATGCACCAAATAGTTGTGCATACCTTCCTATACGTTATTGACTGTTACTCAGTCTCCATTATTGGCTGTTATGTGGATAACCAGTGTATTAGAGTATTAAAATATTAGAGCACTTGCATTTTGCATAATTCATCCTTATTGTGCATACAGGGGCTAACTCGGATTATATATTTTTTACAAAAACGAATGAAGTGATAATGACTCATTTAATCCCTTGGGGGAAACAGTGTCCAACTCGTGTATCCAGTATGCCTCCCTATTGAGTAGTACCTTCCCTCTATCGCCACCCCTCCTTGATAACGGGATGTGGTCAATAGCCACAAATTTAAGTGCGGTTAAAGGGTGTCCACGTTCCAGAAAGTGTTTGGCCACTGGCTTATCTGATTGACCATCTCTGTAAGCCAGCCTTATACTGGACCTGTGTCCCCGGATACGCTCACACACTGCCGTTTCAGTTTTTCCCACGTAGCAAAGTCCACACGGGCAATTCAATTTATATATCACGTGTGTTGTCTTACACGTTATAGTGTGTTTGATGGTATACACTTTATTATTGTGTGGATTGTTGAACTTCTTCGCCGGGATCATATGGCTGCATGTGACGATCCAGAAGATATAATATATTACACACATTGATGACTATACAGCATAACACTAAATCATTGTTTCATATTTATCACTAGAGTACACTAGGCATTGCAACACTGATAGATCCTTAAGTTTATCAGAATATGCAGCATTGCTCTGTTTATCATTCATTTGCACTTTAACTGGGTTTTTTTCGGCAATGGGTTGCCATGGTGATGGTTTTGATACACTTCCGCATTTCAGCAATAATGGAAGCGTCATGACGTGATGACGTCACGTAAGGGGGCGGGCACTATCTCGCACATGCGCAGTGTAACGGCCAGAACGCCGAGTTTCACCAAGAGCACACCTGGGGTGAGTTATTATGTTTATTTCAATAATTGTATCCCTATATAAGTAAAATGTTGTCTGATGATCTTTTAATCCTGATGAAAGTCCACAAGAGGGACTGAAACGTCGATTTTATGGATATGGAATAAAAGCTATATTTTAAACTGAATATTCCGTGAGTGCAGCCATCTGTTATTGGATTTATATATATACCTATATATAAGTAAAAATATTTTAAAAAAAATTATATATATATATATATATATATATATACACATATGTGTATATATATACATATATTAATTCTACACATATATTTATGTAATAATTTTACAGAATTAGGTATCCTAATGAATTACAATTAGCGGGACCTGCCTGACAACCCATGCCGAAAGTATAGGGAATTTAATTTGCTAGCACTATATTTAACCCTATAACTTTCCAAGACACCATAAAACCTGTACATGGGGGGTACTGTTTTACTCGGGAGACTTCGCTGAACACAAATATTAGTGTTTCAAAACAGTAAAATGTATTAAAACGATGATATCGCCAGTAAAAGTGACGTGTTTGCATTTTTCACGTACAAACAGCACTTACACGGACGATATTATTGCTGCAATACTTTTTACTGTTTTGAAACACAAATATTTGTGTTCAGCAAAGTCTCCCGAGTACAACAGTACCCCTCATGTACAGGTTTTTTGGTGTTTTCAAAAATTACAGCGTCAAATATAAGGCTTGTGTTTCATTTTTTTCACATTAAAATTTGCCAGATTGCTTATGTTGCCTTTATGACCCTATGGTAGCCCAAAAATGAAAATTACCCCTATGATGGCATACTATTTGCAATAGTAGACAACCCAAGGTATTGCAAATGGTGTATGTCCAGTCTTTTTTAGTAGCCACTTAGTCACAAACACTGGCCAAAATTGGCGTTTTTTTGCATTTTTCACACACAAACAAATACTAACGCTAACTTTGGCCAGTGTTTGTGACCAAATGGCTACTAAAAAAGACTGGACATACCCCATTTGCAATACCTGGGGTTGTCTACTATTGCAAATGGTATGCCATTATGGGTGTAAATTTATTTCCTGGGCTACTATACAGTCTCAAAGGCAACGTAACCAATCTGGCAAATTTCCATTTCAAATGTAACACGCTATATTTGACCCTGTAACTTCCCAAAACACCATAACCTGTACATAGGGGGTACTGTTTTACACGTGAGACATCGCTGAATACAAATATGTGTATTGTATTGCAGTAAAAGCAAACAGTATTTTGACATCCACAGTTAAAATGTCACGTAGAACTAAAAAATTTAAAATATTCTTATTTTCTCCCATTTTTTTTATATTTTTTTTATATTAAATTATGTTCCATACCTAAATATTTGATGTTAAATGAAAGCCCTGTTTCCCCTGAATAAAATTATATATAATAATGGGGGTGCATTTAATATGAAAGAGGTGAATTACGGTTGGACAGACATATAGCGCAAATGCCAGGTTTTGTTTACGTTTTGTTCTGTTCACAACTTGTACATTTGGCTGCGGTCTTAAGGGGTTAAAGGCATTTAATTTTTAACGTAAATAAACCTGAAATTACTACCCATGTAGAATATCTAATTATTTAATATAATTTCTTTTTACTTTTATCAAACAAGCAAAAGTTCAGCCTACTTCATCTATTGTTTCTTTAGAATTTTGATGTTACTTCCTGCACACTTTTTCATTCTTTGTCATTCGTTGTAATCAGCCGTATTGAATATTATAAAATTCAATAATTTTAAATTAAATATTCTTTCATAGATTTTAAATTTTATATATTTTTTGCATTGGCATAATAACAAATTTAAATCTGTTTGTATGTCTGGGTGTATTTATGTGTATGAGTATATGTTTAAGTGTGTTCTGGGGGAGGCAGACAAAAGAACAGACTACAAAACTGACAATTAAAAAAATGTTTTATAAAGTATTTGAATTTCACACTGGTAATATAAAAAAAAAAAACAACCTTGTTTAACTTCTTTACTTTTAAATTTTTATTCGTTGAAGACTATTATATAACATGAAACAGAGATTCAGAAGGACTGCATGAAGCCCTTACAGAAAAAAAAATCAGTTTCTCTATAGGGTGAAAAACACCATTGAATCAAAAGATTAGGTAACTTGAACTTAGCTGTGCGAATGTTAATTTGTTATTGTTTTGTATACTTTTACTTATCCTTGAAAAGAGAGAATAAATTACTTTAAATTAAAAAGTAACTAAAAGGAATACAAACACGTGTTCATGACCTTATAGTGTTAAAAGCATTATCTAGCCCCCCCATCATCTAGTAAAATCTTACCATTATTCAAGTCTTCTGGTGGTGGCTCTGCCCCATATCTGCCTCCTTGTATTACATAATCAGAAGTGAGGATCTCAAACAATCACAATGCATTCCCATAGGATTGGCTGAGATTGTCAATTCTGTTGATCTAAGACAAGGAGGTGGACTGGGGGCGGAGCCAAACTCCACCCTGGCCAATCAGCATTGAATCAATACATCTCTATGAGGTAATGTCAGTGTCTCTGTGTAGAGAATGAAGACACTGTATGTCAGTGATGCACACTGTGCAGCACTGCTCCAGGAAGCACCTCTAGTAGCCATCTGAGGAGTGGCCACTGGAGGTATCCCTAGGCTGTAACGTGAAAAAAGAATGTTTACTGCAAAAAGCCACCAGGGACTGAATATACTCATCAGAACAACTACATTAAGCTGTAGTTGTTCTGGTGACTATAGTGTTCCTTTAACCCCTTAGTGACCAGACCGGTTTTCAATTTTCTCACCATTAAGGACCATAGCTCTTTTTAAATTTCTATGGTGTTTGTGTTTAGCTGTAATTTTCTTCTTCCTCATTTACTATACGCACACATATTAGATAGTTTTTCTCGCCATTAAATTGTCTTTCTAAAGATACAATTATTGTCATCATCATATGTAATTTACTATAAAATTAATTTAAAAATCTGATGGAAATTTAAAAAAAAAAAACTCTTTTTTTTCTAACTTTGACCCCCAAAATCTGTTACACATCTACAAGTGCCAAAAAACACCAATGCTAAATAGTTTCTAAATTTTGTCCTGAGTTTAGAAATGCCCACTGTTAACATGTTCTTAGCTTTTTTTGGAAAGTTATAGGGCTTTAAGTACAAGTAGCACTTTGCTATTTCCAAATATTTATTTTTCAAAATAAACGCAAGTTACATTGTAACACTGAAATCTGTCAGGAATCCCTGAATAACTCTTCACATGTATATATTTTTTTTTAAAAGAAGACAACCTAAGGTATTAAACCTGGGGTATTTTGACTCTTTTCATTAAGCCATTTTACCACCAATCTATGCCAAAAAATAAAAATAAAAATAAATAATTGTTGATTTTTTTTTTTACACATATAGCAATTTAAGAATACATGTATGGATAACTTTAAGGGTTACTGACAAAGAACACCCCAATATCTGTTCAACAACATCTCCTGAGTACAGTGATACCCCCCATGTATAGGTGTGTCGGGGTCTCTGGGGGCTAAAATACTTTATTTTCAGGCCTGTAGCTTGACAACAGACATGAGTTTAGATATGTTACATCTGACCTATTTAGAGTTGTGAATTATTTTAATTATGTGCATCTGCAAATTACATTCATTAAATGTTACAGCACATTGAAATGGTTTTTAAGAGTTTAGGTGACCTTTTACTAAGTGATGAAGAGACTTTCACCTCCTCCCTAATTAGATCAAATTCAATAAAGTCCAAGCAAATTTCATTAGCAAACTGACATTTCTGTTTTCGTTTTGTATGCTCCTAGGAGACAGCTTCAGTAGGCATTTTCACCAAATAGCTGTGTTTTCATGCACTCACAGTCTAGTGAGATGGAAAACTGTGTATTTCTATAAAATATGTCCATGTAGCAATTAATGACATGTCACACTGTGAGTCTGTAGACTGCTTTATGACTAATGTGCGGTGAAACCTTCTAAAAGTGAAAAGAACCTGCATTATTTTACAGAAAAATGTTAACAAACAGTAAGTGCTAGTTAACTGTTAGATAATTTACTAGATACATTTTTCAAGTAAAAAGTGGTGATACTCTAACACAAAATTAGAAAATCTGATTAATGCAAAGAAAATTGCTATTAGTTTCCATGGTAATTTCTCTAATTGTATCTCTTTGCCCCAGAACTGCTTCACATTTGCTCAGATACAAATGCCCCCTCGTGTTTTGGATATAAAACCTCCATAAGGTTCAGTTCTCCATTATTTTGTTTTTTAGATATTTGTTTTCCACAGGTGTTCTTCAAGAGTATTGGAAACAGAAAAAAATCTATATATTTAACCCCTTAAGGACAGAGGCAATTGTACAAGTTCTAATCCAAAAAAAACTAGAATTTGAGCTATATGTTTGTTAAACCATAATTTACTTCTTTCATAATAAGTACACCCACACCAATTATATATAATTTTGCTCAGGAGAAAGAGGAATTTTATTTCACATCAAATATGTATATATGAAACATAAGTTAATATGAATAAAATAAAAAAAAGTTTGAAAAATTAAGAAATGTTTTTTTCCAAGTTCTGCAAGGCATATTATCTATGAATGTCATAATACTGCAATGGAATACACTTTTACTGCAATGGAATACACAAATTTGTGTTTACACATGTCCCCAATGTACAGGTTTTATGGGGTATGTCCAGCCTTTTATAGTAGCCACTTTGTCACAAAACCCTGGCCAAAGCTAGTGTTCGTATTTGGTTTTTGCCCTTTTTTTTTTTTTTTTTTTTTTACAAAAAACTGCCGTTTCACCAATTATATCATCAGCATTATACATTTTACTGCTCTAAAATACTCATATTTATATTCAACAATGACTCACGAGTACAACAGTACCCCCATGTCCACGTTTTATAGTGTTTTGGAAATTTACAGGATTAATGGCAATTAACACTTTGTGTTAAATAGGTCTTTATTAACCCCTTCGTGACCGTTGACATATGAGATATGTCTGACCAAAAATGGTCCTTAAGGACCGCGGATGTACCTGATATGTCCTGAGGTAATTAGAGATCTGGAAGCGATCATGATCGCTTCCAGCAGCTTTAATTGTATAACAGCAATGCCTCAATGTTGAGGCATCGCTGTAATAATCCCCTCACTGCCGGGGGCCACCCGAGATTACCAGATGATCGCTCCCCCTGGAGCGATCACTTCCGGTTGCTCCACGTGGAGCCCAGCAGGAGACAGAGCATCGGAAGCCTTCAGGCAGGCTTCCGATGCTCTGTCTCTCCTGAGTGCCTCGAGGGGTCGAGGCACTTGGTATTAGTGAAAAAAAATACATTTAACCCTTACCCTCCCTCCTTATCCCTCTCCCATGTACTTACTGATCGCCACGTTCCCCCGGCGGTGATCGGTCTTCTTCCTTGGGAGTACTCTCTGGAATGAGCCCAGAGAGTCCCCCTTCTACAAAAAAGGACCCAGAGGGACCATGTAACCTCCCTAAAAGAGTGGTTACATGGCCCCCATAGGTGTCCTCAGTGCTGCCTGCAGGGGGACTGCCTGAACTGGCAAGCAGTCCCCCTGCTGGTGGAAAAGTTAAAATACAGTTTTAAAAAGTAAAAATAAAGTTAATAAAAGTAAAAAAATATATAAAAAAAATAAATAAAAATAAAAAATATAAATATATGTCATACTAAGTGTATTTTTTAATTATATAGAGTAAAATTACACACGTGTGTGTGTGTGTGTATGTGTATATGTATGTATGTGTATATATATATATATATATATATATATATATAATTTATATAATAACTATATATTATAAAAAATACATATCCATGGCAACACAACAATGGGTTAGCTCCTCCCTATCCCTAATTAGACAGGAACAGAATTAAAATAGAGGTATAAATAACCCCTCCCACCACCACTCCCTCAAAGTATCCTCAGAACAACCTTCTACTTCCAGCAGATATTTTGCAGATCTAAAAAAGAAAAGAGCTGCTTATCCAGTTCACGAGACAATTAAAGAACTAATTGAAGACGAATGGTCTAACACACGCAAAAAGTTGGCACCTCAAGGCAGAATTGCTCGTCTTTATCCGTTCAGCAGGAAGGACTCCAGCTGCTGGGATTCAGCTTCTAAGGTGGATGCAGTTGACGATGCAGGATCATTCAGAGATCCCATGGATAAAAAGATGGATCTACACCTCACTAAGGCTTATGTGGCAGCAAGCACAGGTCTCCATCCAGCAGTTGCTCTTACCTCAGTTTCCAGAGCTTTAAAAATTTGGATGGAAAATCTAGAAGCGGACATTCTAAGAGGCAGGAGCAGATCCAGTCTTCTAGAAAGCCTCAGAGACATAAAGCTAGCAGTAGACTTTACTTCTGACGCTTCTGTGGACCTGGTTAAGACCTTAGCCAGGAATATGGCTCTCTCCGTCTCAGCCAGAAGAGCTTTATGGGTAGCCGATAATTCTTCTAAATCCAGTTTATGTGCCTTACCATTCCACGGAGACATGTTATTTGGGAGAAATCTGGATGAATGTATCAAGGGAGCAGCTGAAGACAAAAGAGCCTTTCTCCCTCAAGATCGTAAGCCCAGAGGATCCTTTCGGTCCAAAAGATATCCTGACTATTATTCCTTTCGAGATGCAAGATCTTATAAACCAGGAAGAAATCATGAAAGATCCCAGCCATGGAGAGGTGGAAAATCAAGAGGCACCTCATTTCACAAGAATCCCAGATCCTTATGATGGGTTTCCCCCCCCCCCCCCCCCCCAGTCAGTAGGAGTGGGGGCACGTCTGTTACTTTTCCAAGAAGCATGGGGACAATCCACCACAGACAGATGGGTGTTGGACATAATAAGAAGAGGATATTGTTTGGAGTTCTTCAGACCCCCTCCAGCTAACTCTTTTCAAACAACCAAATGGCCAGGAGAAGTAGAATAAAGACAAGCTTTGAAGGATTTCGTCTCTACACTCCAGGAAGAAAGGGTCATCATTCAGGTTCCTCGGAGCCTACATGGTCAAGGTTTTTACTCTCATCTGTTCCTCACCAGAAAGGCTTCAGGTGGTTGGAGACCTATCCTAGACTTAAGCAGGCTAAATCAGTTCCTACACATCCGAAAGTTCAAAATGGAGTCAATTCAATCCATCATAAAGGCAGTTTTTCCACACCAATGGATGATCTCTATAGACTTGGCAGGCGTCTATTTTCATATTCCCATTGCAGTAGAACATCAGAAGCTCCTTCGCTTTGTGGTGGAAAAAGGGAATTTTCAATTCCGGGCTCTGCCATTCGGTCTCAGCACAGCTCCAAGGACATTTTCCAAAGTCTTAGTTGTCTTAATTGCAGAACTCAGGAAAAAGGGCATAGCCATTTACCATTACCTGGACGACATCCTTATTTTGGCAGAG
This sequence comes from Pelobates fuscus, assembly GCF_036172605.1. NCBI lineage: Eukaryota > Metazoa > Chordata > Amphibia > Anura > Pelobatidae > Pelobates > Pelobates fuscus. The sequence goes on along the minus strand of NC_086320.1, from coordinate 198,426,841 downwards.
GACAAAGATACCCTTCAGGCACATGGGCAAATCTGTTTGCGTTTCCTACGTCTCCATGGATGGAAGATAAATGAGAAAAATAGTCCATTACAACCAGCTCAGAAGATGAAATATTTGGGAGCCATATTCAACACACTAGCAGGCACAGTGCAACTGTCTCCAGAAAGAGGCACAACATTAATAAAGCAAGTCAAAGACATATTAGCATTCAATGGGACCTCAGCAGAGAAATGCATGAGTCTTATAGGGTCAATGTCCTCCACTATAGGGCTAACAAGATGGGCCCAATGGAGGATGAGGAAATTCCAGAAGAACTTCATCCTCCAGTTCAGAACAGGAAATCCAGAACAACCTATCAAGATTCCTCCTCAAGTCAATCAATCACTGATGTGGTGGTTACAAAAGAAATCCCTGTTCAGAGGATTCCCCTTGGGGAACATCACATGGACTGTGGTAATCACGGATGCAAGCCAATGGGGATGGGGAGCTCACCTACAAGATCAATTCATTCAAGGGAATTGGCCTTTTCCAGCAACATAGACTCCCTCCAACCTATTAGAACTGATGGCAGTTCTAAAAGCTCTAAATATTGTTCTCCCTCTTTTACGCTTCAAATGGGTCAAAGTCAGAACAGACAATGCCACAGTAGTCGCCTACATACATCATCAAGGAGGAACAAGGAGTCAGAAGATGATGTCAATCATGAAGCCTCTGATGGCCTTTTCGCAGAAGCATCTAGCAGGCATATCAGCAGTACATCTTCCTGGAATCCAGAATTCCATAGCAGATTTCCTGAGCAGAGTGGAATTAGACCCAGGAGAATGGAGTCTGTCAAACAAAATATTCGAGAAAATTATAATAATATGGGGAATGCCAAAAATAGACCTAATGGCAACAAACAAGAACAGGAAAGTGAGACACTTCTTCTCAAAGAACATCGATCCTCTGGCCATAGGAAGAGATGCTCTATCAAGCGATTGGCAGTTCCACCTAGGTTACGCGTTCCCTCCTACACCACTCATCTTTACACTTCTGAGATGGTTGAGACAAGAGACAGTATCCATCATCCTCATAGCTCCCTTTGGGCCTCGCAGACCATGGTTTCCCCTTCTATTGAGCCTTTGCAATGCAGACCCTTGGCAGCTTCCAAAGATTCCTTCGCTTCTACATCAAGGTCCTGTTCTCCACCCAGACCCTGCCTCCCTCAAGCTGATGGCATGGAAGTTGAAAGGGAAGGGTTAAAAGGTAAAGGTTTTTCTCATTCAGTAATTGAGACTCTGCTGCAAGCAAGGAAACGCTCTACGTCTACCACTTACTACAGAATCTGGGATGTATTTTCCTCCTGGGCAACGTCTAATCAAATAAACATTCAGACAATCACTACTAAAGATTAGGTCTCGACAAAGGGTTAAGTTACAATACGCTGAAAGTACATATTTTGGCTCTTTCAGCCCTTACAGATCAGATTTATGGCAGCAGTATTAAAGATAAAGCCTCCTATCAAGCCTTTTGCTCCACCATGGGATCTTCCCCTGGTATTAAAAGCTCTGAGCGGTCCTCCTTTTGAACCTCTAGAATCCATCTCTCCTCACTTTCTCACCATAAAGGCAGTACTATTGGTGGCCTTAGCTTCAGGCAGAAGAGTGACTGAGCTCCATGCCTTATCGGCCAAAGAGCCTTTTACAGTATTCCATAAGGACAGAGTTATTTTGAGGACTATTCCTGAATTTCGTCCTAAAGTAGTATCAGCTTTTCACATCAACATGGATATAATACTCCCAGCTCTTCATTCGGAGGTTCCTGGAAATGAAGCAGAACCCAATCCTTTTCCCTTAGATCTGGTGAGATGTCTGTCTGTCTCTCTACAAAAATCATCTGCCTGGCGTAATTCTCAAAGACTGTTCATCATCCCCAACGGTCCCAGAAGAGGGCTTCAAGCATCTAAAATAGCCATCAGTAGATGGATAGTAGCTGCAATCATTCAGACTTACAATGTATCAAATGTGAAAGTTCCTGAAGGACTCAAAGCTCACTCCACAAGGTCCCTTTCTTCATATTGGGCAGCAGCGGCTAAGTTATCACCAGAACTCATCTACAAAGCAGCCACATGGTCCTCTCCGAACACGTTTATAAAACATTACTAGATTGACGTAAAAGCCAGCCAGTTAGACCTCTTTGACAAATCTGTTCTGTCCGCAGTCAGCTCATCCTAGTTGATTTGTCTACAATTTCACGTGTGGTTTTCTAATACACTAGCATCTCTAAATTACTGAGTCTGAGTTTTTCTTTATTCCCTCCCTTGGTAATTCCTCTGGTATTACCCATTGTTGTGCTGCCATGGATATGGCCAGGAAAGATGAAAATGTATCCATACTTACCGTAATTTTCTTTTCCTGGTCAGAGGCCATGGCAGCACAAAGGTCCCGCCCTGGAATATTGCTGTTAACAAGACTGAGGGAGTGGTGGTTGGAGGGGGTATTTATACCTCTATTTTAATTCTGTTCCTAATTAGGGATAGGGAGGAGCTAACCCATTGTGCTGCCATGGCCTATGACCAGGAATGGAAAATTACGGTAAGTATGGATACATTTTCATCTATATATATATATATATATATATATATATATATATATATACACAAATTTACACACGTACACACATAAAATATATCAATTATAAAATGTGTATGTGTTTGTATATATGTGTATGCATTTATGTGTGTGTGTGTGTGTATATATATATATATATATATATATATATCTGTGTGTGTGTATACATATATGTGTGTGTTTTTGTTTTGGGGGGAGGGGTTGGAGGGCATGATGCATGCCGTGTGGTGGACAGGATCGACAGGGCCCAAGCAAACACTTTCACAGGGTCCAATCACTACTAAAGATAGCCCTGCTGTCAGTGAGTGTGTTTTTGTTAGTGTGTGTCAAATCAGCAAGTGTGTGTGTGCCTGTCAATGAGTGTGTCTGTTTAGGTGACTGCCCCCCCCTTTCAATCACATGGGAAAGGTGTTTTTACTCTCCTCTTTTTTTCCCACGCCATTCCAGACTCACTGTGGCTATTCCCGCCATCATGACTGAGATCATTAGTCTTGATCTCAGCTAACCCAATGCTTGCCCTTAGGAAAGCAATGGAAGGCTATTACGCATGTGTGCCAATACACAATGCTGCACCAATCAGCATCTCCTCTTGAAGATGCTGTCAGGGGTGTCAGGAGTGATAGTAGAAGTCACTGTGTGGAAATGGACTATCAGGGCCTGGTGCTGGGCAACCGCACGCCCCCTGGTGTTGAGCACCGGCGTTTGTGCGGCCACATACCAGGGCCCTGATGCAGCTTCTGCAGATCCCAGGTGCCAGATGACAATAAGGAGACCTCCCAGGATCTGAATAGGGAGGCTCTGCAGCAGATATGTATCCAGTACAGAAACAAGGTAAGACTAGAATAGACACCAAACAAGACAAAACTAGGATAACCCAGAACCGGAGCAGGACATAAAGCAGAACCCAGAACATGTACACAAGACATGAGGAAAACAAGAACAGGGCAGGACATGACATGACTGTACATGAACTGGGAATACAAGACAAAATAAAACAAGACAAGAGATACAAGGCAAAACAAGAGGAGACATAACTAAGTACTATATATGTAAAACATTGGAGATTTAGACATACATAAATGGGCAAGATGTATGCAGCCCACCACTGCGCCAAAGTACTCCAATTACGGTGGGTCCTAACTGCCTAGATATGCATGACTAAATAAACAATAATAAAACACACACAGTACTTAACTGCAAAGAAAGGGTCAGATGACATAAAGCCACTGCCTACAGGAACCAACTGAAACAAAAGGATTAATGGCAAAGGAATGGGAGTGGCAACATAAAACAAACATTTAAAGGAATCCTAGAGACTGGGAATTCCAGGAACGGAATACAGGAATGCACCCAGAAAACCCAGCATAAAGAAAACCAGACATAGAATAGAAAACCAGAAAAACTAAAGAACAGTTTGTAAAAAGAGTACTGGATACCAGAAGCCAAGGCCAGACATCTCCGCAGAGCAGGATGTGACAGATGCATTAAATAAATGCATCTCTACAGGTAGAATTAAGAGTCACGCTGAATATAGGTGGTGCACACTCTGCAGTACTGGCCCAGGAAGCACCTCTTGAGGCCGTCTGGTTGAACATCACTAGACGTGTTACTAGGCAGCAATGTAAACACTGCCTTTTCCCTGAAAAGTCAGTGTTTACATTGAAAGTAGACATGTGCAATTAGTTTCGTTCCGAATGTAAATTCAAAGTAATTTCAGCAATTCGGACACTCAAATGCATCCAAATGTCCAATTTGTCGAATTCCCAAATTTTGGAAGTGCCGAAGTGCTGAATTTTGGAAGTGGCAAACCAAACCGAATTGCCGAAGTGCTGAATTTCAGAAGTGCTGAACCGAATTTTCGGAGGTGCCGAAGTGCTTTGGATTTCTGAAAATTGGCAAAACAAGGAGGGAAAATTACATGACTGATGACAGGAATCTAACCTTAACCCTAACCCTACCCCTAACTCTACCCGTAACCCTAACCTTAGATGTGTATGTGGTTGTGGTAGTTAGGGTTAGGAGAAAGCTAGACCAAAAACCTCTTCACATACATATCAATTATATCCTTGAATATTCTGTTTTTGCAAAAATAAAGACACATCCAGGCCTTTAAAAAATATATATGTAGAATCTCATAAGACAACCTCTTTGGGTAGAGAATACCACATCTTTATTGTTCTTTCTATAAAGAATCCCTTCCACTGCTGTAAGCAAAAAACATCTTTCTTCCAGTCTCAATGGGTGACCTCTTGTCACAAAGCAGTTTGTACTGACACATACATATATTTTTGTATAGTGCTATCATATCCACTCTGAGATGCCTTTTATCTACAGAAAACAAATAGTTTTTTTTAGCCTTTTATCATAACTAATATTTTCCAGACCCCTTAATTTTGTAGCTCGCCTCTGCATTTTCTCTAGATATGCAATATCTTTGTTTAGAACTAGTGCCCCAAAGTGCATAGCATATTGAAGGTGGGGTCTTACCATTGATTTATAAACAGGCAAAAATATATTTTGAATATGTAAATGGATTTTTTTTTATACATGAAAGCATCTTACTAGCTTTTGCAATGGCAGGCCTAAATTGCATACTGTTGTCTAGTTTATCAATAATCTCCATTTAATGTCATCCCTAACTAAGCCCCATATAATGTATAAGAGGCTTGTGGTTTCCTTATTCCATGACTTAACTTTACTGAATCTCAACTGGGGGGCAGAGTTTGTCCCTCCATGAAGATGGTCAAATTTTGTGAGCAGCACAGATTCCCTAAAACCCCTATTCCTGCTCAAATAAATACCCCTCCAGCACAGTCCTTGGCATAGGAGGAGGTCATAGAGTGAATCAGTGAATCTTTTGTACCAGAACTGTCAAGGCAGAAACACCAACTTGGAACTCACTGCCCTCAGACACCGTGCTCCATTCTTCTGCTCAAAAATGACCATCTGATGAAGATAGTGGAGCCACCACATACAAAGTTTGGAGTCTTTGCAAAATTTGTGACAATAATGCAGAAAAATCAATTAGAAATGTATAATATTACCTTCCTTCGAATAAAAGGACTCAATGAAATTAACTTACAATATCATTCTGCAATATGTTTATGTAGGTAGATACAAAAATTAAAAATAAAATTTACTGTGGTGTTTTCTTGAAAATTCCTCCAAAGGGAGAGAAACACCTCAATTAAAACAGGATAAATGTCATTTACTAACATAATAGAATAGCCTATATTTAGCTTTAAGTAAAGTGGCATTTAAGTAAAGTGGCATTCTGTTTCAATCCACAATATATTAAAAGTCCATAAAAATGCAAGGAACACAAAAAAGAACCAGGGTAGTGCCTATTATAGGTACACTGAGGGACAGGGGATAACACCAGATAGAAACTGAAAGACGAGGAAAGTGTACCCAAAAGGGGACTGGGATAGATAGGATATTGGAAGTCGATGCCAGATATCCACAAAGTTCTGCCAGACTAGGAGCTAAATATGTTAGCAAAAAATAATAAATACTTTAATACTAAAAATAATAATACAAAGTGTGTGCTCATGTACAAAAAAGTGAAACAAAGGTGTAAACCAGTCCTGCTAACTAAAAATATAGCAAAAAACAATAAGAGTACTAAGAATATATATTATAGATCAAAGTAGCTTTAATAGGCTAATACTAATGGTATATATAGAGATAGTATCACAAGGAGTAATACTAATGGGCTGGTATAGGTCTAGCTATATAGCAGGGTTTAAGCCGTAAAGCATGCTAGGCATTGGGGTAGGGACATAAGAGTCGATGTCTCCATAAATACCAAAGTGGATTTTAGAGTATAACTATAATTAGGGCAAAGGTCTCATATGTTATAAGGAGCAGCAATGGGTAGTGTCTCAGTTAGGAACAGTAATAGATAAATATAAACCTAACAAACAGAATAGTGGAATACTATAGAGCTATGCTGATGGCTTAATAGTCAGAGATAAAGATCATACTAAACTCCTAGAGTGTCTATTCAGGTAAAATAATGGATCTGAAAAACTACTGTGTTGAGATGTCAGAAAATGAAGTACACTCGATAGCAGTAAAACAGAATGTTACTGAGACTCTGCCTCAGATAGTGTCTGGGATAAATAAATAGCCCGATGCTAATGTGAGGACAGTGAGGGTTTAAATAGAACCTCATGAAAAACGTGATAGTGGTAGCTGTGAATCTAAGGTGATGAGGACACTGCTGTCATATAACATTAAAGTCAGAACTCGCCAAGCATTTGCTAGTCCTGAGTTGAAATCCTCCCGTGTCTTCAAGGGCACCTGCTGCTAAACCCCCTAAGCTAATACATCTGATAACTTAAAGCATATTCCAAAAGGTGAAGGTGATAAAGAAAAAAATAATAATAAATAAATAAGTTGATTAATAAAAAAAAAATCTGAGGCAGAGTCTCATGAACATTCTGTTTTACTGCTATCGAATGTACTTAGTTTTCTGACATCTCAACACAGTAGTTTTTCAGATCCATTATTTTACCTGAATATACACTCAGTACGATCTTTATCTCTTACTATTAAGGCATTGATCTATATTATTCCACTATTCTGTTTGTTAGGTTTATATTTAACTATTACCATTCCTAACTGCAACACTATCCATTGCTGCTCCTTATAACATATGAGACTGTTGTCCTAATTACTTATATTAGTTATACTCTGAGATCCACTTTGATATTTATGGAGACATCGACTCTTATGTCCCTAGTCCAATGCCTAGCATGCTTTACTGCTTAAACCCTGCTATATAGCTAGACCTACACCAGCCCATTAGTATTACTCCTTGTGATGCTATCTCTATGTATACCATTAGTATTAGCCTATTAAAACTTAGTACTCTTAGTGTTTTTTGGTATATTTTTAGTTAGAAGGACTGGTTTACACCTTTGTTTCACTTTTTTTTGTACATGAGCACACACTTTGTATTATTATTTTTAGTATTAATAAAGTATTTATTATTTTTTGCTAAAATATTTAGCTCCTTGTCTGGCAGAACTTTGTGGATATCTGGCATCGACTTCCAGTATCCTATCTATCCCAGTCCCCTTTTTGGTACACTTTCCTCGTCTTTCAGTCCATAAAAATGCAGTTTACATTTTAAGGTTCACATTCTTCAATCCCAAGTAGAGTAATATATATTTCCCTGTGCGCCCTTCATTTTTATTTATTTTTTTGCATTATTGTTTTTAGAATTTGCTGTTATCTTAGTAATTGATTTAACTTCATTTTTTTTTGTGTTTTTTTTTTTTGTGTGTTTTGCATCTTTTTTTTTTTTTGCATCTTTTTTTTTATATAATTAACCCATTTCATTACACAATTCATGATTTTTATATTTCATGACAGAACTACTTTATTAGGATATAGGCCTTCCTCTTTTTCAATTGTATCTTGCTCTTCTGAAACGTTCTCTTCTGGAATCTCTTCTGGTTCCTTTTCTGGTTTTAGCTGTTAATGGATTACTAGGTTGTCTTGACCAGTGGCGGATCCAGAACCTGATCTCGGGAGGGGCACTTGTAGATTATTTAAAGAAATAATCCAGGCACAATAACCACTACAGCTCAGTGTAGTAGTTATGGCGCCAGTAGTGCCAGGATCCCATCCCAGAGTAAGTAGTCAAACCGTTTAAGAACAGTTTGACAACTTACCTGGGGTCTGCTGGGATATTGGGCATAGGAGCAGTGGTATGTGTTAGGGGTGAAGTGTGTGTGAAAGGTGCAGTGTGTGTGTGAGTGGTGAAGTGCGAGTGCGTGAGGGCGGCACTGTATGTCAGGGTTGCAGTGTGTGTGTGGGGCAGTGTGTGTGTGAGAGAACTGCAGTGTGTGTGTGTGTGAGGGTGGCAGTGTGTGTGAGAGTTGCAGTATGTGTGTGTTTGGGGCGTTGTGTGTATGGGGGCAGTGTTTGTGGGGCAGTGTGTGTAGTGTGTGTATGGGGGCAGTGTTTGTGGGGCAGTGTGTACAGTGTGTGTATGGGGCAGTGTTTGTGGGGCTGTGTGTAGTGTGTCTATGGGGGCAGTGTTTGTGAGGCGGTGTGTGTATGGGGGCATTGTTTGTGGGGCAGTGTGTGAATGGGGACAGTGTTTGTGGGGCTGTGTGTGTAGTGTGTGTATGGGGCAGTGTTTGTGGGGCAGTGTGTGTAGTGTGTGTATGGGGGCAGTGTATGTGGGGCTGTGTGTGTAGTGTGTGTATGGGGGCAGTGTTTGTAGTGTGTGTATGGGGGGCAGTGTGTGTAGTGTGTGTATGGGGGGCCGTGTTTGTGGGCCAGTGTGTGTATGGGGGCAGTATTTGTAGTGTGTGTATGGGGGGCAGTGTGTGTAGTGTGTATGGGGGCCAGTGTTTCTGGGGCAGTGTGTGTAGTGTGTGTATGAGGGGCAGTGTTTGTGGGCCAGTGTGTGTATGGGGGCAGTGTTTGTAGTGTGTGTATGGGGGGCAGTGTGTGTAGTGTGTGTATGGGGGCCAGTGTTTCTGGGGCAGTGTGTGTAGTGTGTGTATGGGGCAGTGTGTGTAGTGTGTGTATGGGGCAGTGTGTGTAGTGTGTGTTTGTGGGGCAGTGTGTGTAGTGTGTGTATGGGGGGGGGCAGTGTGTGTAGTGTGTGTATGGGGGCAGTGTTTGTGGGGCAGTGTATGCAGTGTGTTTATGGGGCAGTGTTTGTGGCACAGTGTGTGTAGTGTGTGTATGGGGGCAGTGTTTGTGAGGTGGTGTGTGTATGGGGGCATTGTTTGTGGGGCAGTGTGTGAATGGGGACAGTGTTTGTGGGGCTGTGTGTGTAGTATGTGTATGGGGCAGTGTGTGTAGTGTGTGTATGGGGGCAGTGTATGTGGGGCTGTGTGTGTAGTGTGTGTATGGGGCAGTGTTTTTAGTGTGTGTATGGGGGGCAGTGTGTGTAGTGTGGGGGGCAGTGTTTGTGGGCCAGTGTGTGTATGGGGGCAGTGTTTGTAGTGTGTGTATGGGGGGGCAGTGTGTGTAGTGTGTGTATGGGGGCCAGTGTTTCTGGGGCAGTGTGTGTAGTGTGTATGAGGGGCAGTGTTTGTGGGCCAGTGTGTGTATGGGGGCAGTGTTTGTAGTGTGTGTATGGGGGGCAGTGTGTGTAGTGTGTGTATGGGGGCCAGTGCTTCTGTGGCAGTGTGTGTAGTGTGTGTTTGTGGGGCAGTGTGTGTAGTGTGTGTATGGGGGGCAGTGTTTGTAGTGTGTGTATGGGGGGAAGTGTGTGTAGTGTGTGTATGGGGGGCAGTGTTTCTGGGGCAGTGTGTGGTAGTGTGTGTATGGGGGGTAAGGAGGGTAGGGAGGCTTTTTTTTAAAATTTAATTAAAATTAATATATGTATGCCCCCCCTCCCTTCTTACCTTTATTTATGAGGAGGGGGGACATATTTCGTTCCCTGGTGGTCCAGTGGGATTCCCTGGTGGTCCGGTGGTGGTGAGGTTAACTCTAGCCCAGCTACAGGGCTAGAGTTCACTCTCGCGAGATTTGGAGCATTGCCGTGGTCACCGCGGCAACGCTCCAAATCTCGCGAGAGGAGGACCCGGAGGAGCTGCAGGTAAGAGCTCCTGGGTCCTCTCTCACTCCCTCCCCTGCCGGCTGTCAGCAATGTGCCTGCGGACTGGGGAGGGAGATCAGAGATCTCCCTCCCCGGTCCACAAGCACATTGCAGGGCTGGCACTTGAGCAATGCCAGCCCTGCATTAGCCGGCAGGGGAGAATCTCGGGGGGGGGGGGGGGGGCAATTGCCCCGTTGCCCCCCCCCCCTTGGATCCGCCACTGGTCTGTAGGTCATTATGAATGTATGTCTGTGTGTATGTATGTGTGTATGTATGTCGGTGTCTGTATGTATGTATGTGTCTGTATGTCCTCATGCATGTGTCCTATAGACTGTAAGCTCATTTGAGCAGGGTTCTCTTCAACCTATTGTTCCTGTAAGTTTTCTTGTAATTGTCTTATTTATTGTTACATCCCCCTTCTCAAAATATTGTAAAGCGCTACGGAATCTGTTGGCGCTATATAAATGGCAATAATAATAATAATAATAATAATAATAATGTGTGTCTGTATGTATGTTAGTATAAAAAAGGCCAAATAAAATCCATAATAACTGGCACCACTAATTAAAATAACAAAAAGGCCTGATTGCCTTAACGCATTATTGCACACAAAAAATAAATAACATGGGGAAATATCAAAACCACATTGCAATTATACGTACTCTATCTTCATCCTTTGGAGAGTTTGCAACAGAATAAGCTCTAACAGCAGGGAAATGGGCTTTCACATGCTATCTCAACTATCGCAAAGCGTGGGAAAATTTCCCAAGCTTTGCAATATGACCAATAGCTTTCTGATTGGTTGCCTAGTAAGTGCTCTCACAGCCAAGTCTTGAGAGCAGTGTGTTATTTCACAGGCCCCATCCTCCTCGAATGGGATCTCTTTAGAAACTGGACAGCAATGGCTGCCAAGTCGCTAGTTTAAACATCTAGTATATATGCCTCCACCTGCCACATGTCCAGTGGGGGTATAAGGAGGTAAAATACCTTTGTTATAGTAATATTGGGTCTTATTGACCTCCCACATAATTAACCCTTGCTTAACTATTTGTCCATTGGCTGATAGCACTGCCTGTATGCATTAGTACTTCAAATTATCACTCAGTTTATCTTTGGCCTCCATGCGGTCATTGATGAATCTTCAATTCCTGTGCTTTATATTGGTTCAAAGGCATATATAACTGATTTTCTGACCGATTCAAAATGAATGTTAAAGGACTGGTCAATCCAACCAAATTGCCAATACGGTCGTAATTCAGTAATTTTCAGTAAATGTTGTCCTTTTGGATAAAATCCAGTGTTTAGTATATTAATCATTTTAAAGGTTTATCTACAAATATTAAATCATTTGCAAGGCTTATGCAAAAAAGTAAATCGAGGCCCAACACAGAAAAGTATCAATCGGTTCATTCAAAGTGCTCTAAAATGCCATTATAAAAAGACATTTACATTAGTACATCCAATGAAACAGTGAAATTGTGATTGCATCTAATATACACATTATGCTGCCTGCAAACTTAAAAATAAAAACTTCACATTTTATTGAACCATATAAGCTGCATCTATATTTAAAGGAAAATGTAACCTTTTTTAATTTCATCATTCTAAAAAGACTTGAGCAATAATCAGCACTTACAATTGTCCGCATCTGCATAATATGACTCCTACTAGGAACAGGTACCAGCGTACAGGTGTGCAATCAACACAAAAATAAAAATGTCTTCTTATTTGTTTTAGGAATTGTATCACAGGTGGTGTATGTAAATTTGTATGCAAAAGTGCAATTAATGGCCAAAAAGGTGTGCAGTTAACCTATCAGCCCCAGCATTCTTGCACAATTGCAAACGTTCTAATGCTCCCCTTTGTTCTCATTTACAAAGTCTATGTAGACATATTTTTAAATAGCTTAAAATTATCAAATGTGCTGAGTATTAGAAATGTACACTTTGCATAGCTCCAATGTATGCACCTGTCATGTTAATGCAATGCTAGCCTTGTAATATTCTACATCATCCCCATAGAGTACCCATAAATAAATAGTTTATCATGCAGAGGCATCCAAGCAAGTGTACTATATTTGTAAATTCCCATGTGTATAAATTAATTTGTATTGCTATCGAGATGCAAACATAGCATTTTTATAACTAAAATGCTAAAGTATTAATTTTAACATTTGCATATTTCAATTCTATTTTATTTGTTTCCCTTTGCAATTTTTAATAATTAAAATAATGATTCAATTACGTAGTCAATATTTATATGTACATTTTAAATGTTGAAACTGTTGTCTAATGTATTTCCCCAAGGGTATATAAGGATTACTGTAAATAAAGCAAGTTTGTCCCTAAGCTGTTCCACGTTTAGCAACATTTTGTTTGCCACCTTGGAGACATATTCTTGTCTTAATAAATAATCTGACATAAAGCATCGAAAAATTGCACAGGATCTGGGAAAAGAAATATACACCATGTTTGTGCCTGGTGAATCTCTGATGAGCTGTAAGGAACTGTGTAGATCATATAGCAGAGAGAAAATGGTTGTCATAGTAACAGGATAGACCAATCAGCAGCACAGGCTCCCGAGAGACATCTAATTTATGCAGCAGATAGAGCAGGTGGTTAGATTACAGCGTGGCAGACAGCTTGGAAAAATATAGTCTTAAACGTATATGTTTTTAATTTTTGTTTATCTTTACTTCTTTTAATTTTGAGAGTCATTGCCTTCATTATATTAATTACAAAACACACTAAATCTACATTAAAAAATCAGAATAAACAGCTTTGCGTAAAATATGAAAAGTGGAAAATTGAACCTCTCAATTCACTTTGTGTATTCTTGGAATCAGTTTTATTAAAATATTGTAGCACCTGCCAGTTTAATAGACTGGGGTTCTTGTCTCTAATATATGCTCAGTGCCAGCAAGTCAGCCAATACTTTAAGAGATTTAGATGTTGAAAATTACCAATAGTAATAATAATGCATATTAAATTATATGTAGTGTTAGAAATATAAACATGTGTTCCTAACACTATAGTGTTGAAATGGATATTTACCGTATTTATCGTCATATAACACGCACTTTTTCTCCCTGAAAATAGGGGGAAAATCATGGGTGCGTGTTATACGCCGATATCCCATATTTACTTACATGTCTTGAAGCGTGGGCCGGTGTTCAGCGTGCACCGCGGTACTGGAACTTCAATTTCAAGTTCCAGTTTCCGGCGGGACGGAAGTGTGCACACTTCCTTTCAGTCCCGCCGGTACTGGAACTTCAATTTCAGGTTCCGGTTTCCGGCGGGACTGAAAGGAAGTGTGCACACTATTGTGTGCACACTTCCTTTCAGTCCCGCCGGAAACCGGAACCTGAATTTATGGTTCCAGTACCGCGGTGCGCGCTGTGAAGCCGGCCCACGCTTCAAGACAGGTAAGTAATTATGGGACAAGAGGGAAAGTGCACTAGGGGACACTATGGGAGGGGGGAAGAATACTATGGGAGGGGGGGACACTATGGAAAGGGGGGGGACACTATGGGATGAGGGGGTGGCGAATACTAAGGGGGGGAAGAATACTATGGAAAGGGGCGGGAACACTATGGGATGAGGGGGGGAACACTATGGGAGGGGGGGAGAATACTATGGGAGGGGGTGGAGAATACTATGGAAAGGAGGGAACACTATGGGATGAGGGGGGGAATACTATGGGAGGGGGGGAAATTTCCTGGAATTTCCTTCTGAAAATGAGGTGCGTGTTATACGCCGGTGCGTGTTATACGCCGATAAATACGGTATGTCCTCAGCTCCTCTCTCTGTTGAGTAAAAAGGTTTCAAACTTACCTTTTCTCCATTGATGCACTGGTCTCCATGGCTCCATGGATAATGATCTCAGACAATCCAATGTTTCCCATAGCAAATGCAACTTTTCCTCATAGAGTTGCATTGAATCAATGTATCTCTATGGGGAGCATTCAGTGTCTCCATGCAGAGCGTAGAGATGCTGAATGTAGGTGCTACACATAGAAAGCATTTCTAGTGGCTGTCTGGTAATTTGGCTGGCTGTGTTACTTGGAAGCAATGTAAACACTACCTTTTCTCTGAAAAGGCAGCATTTACATTGAAAAGCCTGCAGGACAGGCTATAGACACCAGAACCACTACATTAAGCTGTAGTAGTACTCGTAACTGTTGTGTCCGTTTAAAAAAATTGACTGTTCCATTTGAGTTTGATGTGCTTTTTAGGTTCTAAACTGCAGTTGCTAAAGTTTCAAGATTAAATACTCAGTATCCCAATTTAGCAGAGCTCTCCTACAGCCTCACTTCAAAGATACAGTATAGGAGGTGACTTTCAGGGACAGATGTGACTCATATTGAAAACGCATGCTGAGAGCTTTTTATGACATTAGGTCATCGTAAGAATTGGTTGTAACTCATTCAAAGCTACTCTGTAAGGGACCCATTGCATAGAGCTGTATATCATAAAATTTTGCTGCAATGTCCAATTTAAAATATTAAGTGATTTACCAGCTGGCCAAAAGCTACTTGAAACATGTGTCAGTCCTCACTACATACTTGCTTCAAATGTTTAATTCTAGAAAGAAGGTATGAATTCTCAGTTGATATTTTTGCATATACTTTAGAATGACAACTATTTTGAAAAACATTTGGTGTCTTTCTTCTTAAAATCCATTCATCAAAACCTGGAAAATTATACTTTCTATTTTACTTTCTACAGGTTTATATATTATACTGTATCCATTGACCTTCAATATTCAAAAACAAATTCTCAAAAGCTTTGAAACATAAACTGTATACAAAAGCAGGCACTCAAAGGCTTAAGAAATAGAGAAAACAGATTTAGATGAACTAATCAGTTAAATTTACCTGCTGTGTTTTTTATTTCATTTATAATTTCCACATCATTGGGCATAAAAATCTCCATAGTGGTATGTGTGAATTTAGCCACTAATTACTCCATCTAGTCTGCCATCACCTAATCACTATATCTCTTCAACAAATTACTTTTGTTAATCCAGAATAAAAAAACACACCTTTAAACACGGATATAACCCAAAAAGTATTGCAACAGCTTATGCCCTTCCATTATCAACCTTCTCCATCACTACATTGAGGAAGGTAATTTTGACTTAATTACTCAATCTGCTAAATTGAAGGGGTTCCAGGTGAACCTCACTAGCACCCAAAGTGATAAACCAGAGAAAAAAAAGTGGAAAACACCTTCAAATGAGCATGTAATCAATACAACCTGGAGAATATATCCAGAATATAAATATTCAATTAGAACACTTTAATAACATCAAAAAGGGTAAACTCGATCATAGTGTTCCAAAACATTGTAGTACGTGTCCACTTTTTAGGTGGGAAAATTTTCAAGCCTTTGGCATAGAACATGTCACCCTAGGATGTAGGGGAGGAGATAAACTCCAAGAACTAATTCGCCAAGAAGCTTTCTGGATATACACTTTAAGAACATTACACTTTGGTCTTAATGCTGAAATAGACCTACAGGGCCTTATTTAGCATTCTATTGGAACATTTTATTAGATTTTTTTATCATTTTTTAGATATGGTAATTTTCCTTTTTCTCTCATTAACATGAACTATTCATTTGATTATATTATTGTATTTATATTTGGCTTTGTTGCTATCATCTTTGATAGTATTATTATATATATTTTTTTGCTGTATTTTTTTGCTGTATTTTATTTTTATATTTTATTTTTTATTTCTCTAGGTATGTTCTATATAATACCTTAGTTTCTAAATACATGTTTAAAATAATGTCTTTGTCTTTAAATATACATTCATCTATTCTGGTAACGATTTACAGCCATATTTATTTGTTATTGGCTTCACATATACTTCTTTGTTCCTATTCTAGTTGCTGTTTGCTTAAATAGGTTATTTTTACAGTATGTGGATCTTGGTATTTATCCATATGGCGACATGTTCGCCTGTTGTGTACATTTTCTCTTTATTCAGACCTCACGCATGCGCATCAACAAGCTCGATTCTCGAGCGCATAGAACTTTGTCTTTTCACGCATGTGCAATTTGAAAGACGGACGATACAGGAAGTTCCCTCTTGCGTTCCAATCTGGAACGCACGCTGCCGGTGAACGGCATGAAAGAAGATTGCGATGGGTATAAGAAGCTCCTCCACGGATGATTCTCTACATATCCCTGAAGAAGTCCTTTATTTACCTGGACGAAACGCGTTGGATATTGGACTTTATTGCTTGCTATTTTAATTTATATTATATTTTATTTTTATTTGTATGCTGATTTATTGTTCCTGCTCTCTACTACTTCGAATTGGATTTGTGCTGTCTATTTCTACACTGCCATCCAGTTCCACTGAGAGTGGAGATATGCCTACTGCCATTTTATGTCTGTAAGTGCTCCCAATAAATATTTTTTGTACTATTTTATACATACTTCACCATGTATGGCTCTTTTTATCCATTTCTTTAAGACATACTTCGTTTTTGATCTACTATCAAGACATATACTTATATACCCCAGGGGGGTGAGAGGCCTGATTTGCATTTTGTGAGTTTAATATCTAGCTTTACACTCCTATTATTTTATTTAAACTGTATTACGCTATGATATATATTTTTATTATTTCAGATTGCACTATATTCTCATATTGAATATTCATATTCTGGATATATTCTCCAGGTTGTATTGATTACATGCTCATTTGAAGGTGTTTTCCACTTTTTTTTTCTCAGGTAATTTTGACTGCCTCACATTTTCCTCCTGGTCTTTCATGGTAAACACATCCAACTTTCCCTACTTTCCTATTTGTAATCATTGCAACCTTCATCTCCTTCTCTACCCTCCCTGTCACTCTCATTGTCATTTACAACTTCCATCAGGCCCACCATGACTTCCTGTCTATAACACCTACATCATATCTGGTATTTGATTTCCTCCTGCTCATCTCAGGAGGAAATCCTCTCCTCTCCACTTTCAACAACTAATATAACAATTCAATGAATTTTGGTATTATTTGCCACTTGTAACAACATATGTTGTCATATAGACAAAAAAAAATGTTTTCCTTTTTTTACATTCTATTATATTGTACTAATCGATTACAAACAGCATATTAAGCACCATTTAACATGTTGTGACATTAACATTTACTCATAAATCTGCATCTCACACAGCATTCTTGTAAAATGTACAAACCATTCCATTAATAGAGATAAAGGCTTGATTGGGCCCAGGCAAACACATAACTTCTATACAGACAGCCATGAAGGCTTGGTTGGATGAAGAGTACATAATCCCTGTATTTACAAATCAGTATATATACATACAATCGATTGCAGAAAAAAATGTTTTTTTTTAATGTAATAACTTTTTATTTTTATCACATATTTATATATGTACAGAACCAAATAATAATAATATATCATATATAATTGTACTTTAACAATCTGTTTCCTCATACTTCATTATGTTCCATTGTACAATATAAGTTACTGACAAACATCAAATCAAAAACAAACAAAAACTAAGACAAAATAAAAACCATCCCCCACTCCTCTACCCTTTTCCCAGTCTTCCCTATTCCTCCTCCCTTTGTAGTTCCGTTTTAGTTCTTGTCTCAATTAATGCTAAATTATATTTAATATAATTTATTGAGATCTAGTGTTTGATCTTATTTCTTTAACTTTAACTTTTTCCGATGTTATTATCTCATTAATAATTCTTTTTGATATTTTTATCTTTTATTTTAGTCTATTGTATCTATTTTCTTTGGATCTTTTCCACAGTGCCCAATCTTTTATTATGTTCTAGACTCTTTCCTTTATTCAAAAATATTATTTGTTCCATATTACATATCTCAACAGCCATAAATTCCCATTCTTCTATTGAAGGTATTTGTGTCTGCCTCCAATATTTAGGTATTAATACCTTGCCGGAAATAATTAATCTAATCATAAGGGATTACAAGTAATATTTAACTGGTTGATTTGTGTTACGTTATAATATTTGAGATGGGTTCATATCAAATTCTCGGTCATCTATGGATCTTATTATTTTCACATTTTTTTTCCCAGAATGGCCTTATGAGAGAACAAGAGGTATAAAGGTGCCTACTTCTTTCATACATCGCCAACACTTTTCCGAATTGTTTTGTTTGATCTTATGCAAGATGTACGGGACCCTATACCATCTAGTTAATATCTAATATGCATCCTCTTGTATTTTTACAGCTAGTGAACATGTGTGTGTTATTGTAGCTATGTTTTTCCATTGATCATTTGACAAGACACTATTAAGGTCAGTCTCCCATTGTCTAATAAAATATGGTTTATCTTTTTTCTCCCCTTCTGTTATTATTTTATAAACATTCAATATCAATCTATTTGGGGGCTCTTGTGTCCAACATAGTTCCTCAAAAGGAGTTAATATTTCTAATGTTTGTGATTTTTGTTTAAGGGTAGATATATAATTTTCTATTTGAAATTCTATGTAAAATTTCTGGAAGTTGTGGTTCGGTTGTCTATTCAAGCTCTTATATTCTTTCGAGAAATTACCTATTTTAGAATAGGATGTTTCATGTGAGAAGATTCTTTCTATATTTCCTCTTTCCAATCCTGGTGTAAATTCCTCATTATAGGTTAAGGTGTCATCAAAGAGTATTTTGAGATAATAATTTCTTACATTTGTACATTTCCTTCATAATTTTACAAGTACATCATACAGTAGGATGGTATTTATCTATTAGAACCAGTTGTATGTTAAATAACCATGGGGCTACTCTTTTAGGTATATTAAATGCATCTTGTTCTATATCAATCCAGTCTTTTTCCAAATTGTTCCAATGAATTATCCTAGCCATATGCATAGATTTATAATATTTCTCGGTGTCTGATAATCCCATGCCACCTTAGTTTTTTTTATTTTGTTAGATATGTATATCTAGTCGGGATTCCCCCCCACACCCCCTTCCATAGGAATTTTCTAATTAATTATATAGTTTTAAAAAAAATGTGTAAAATAATGTGGAATCTCTATTGGTACTGTTTGCATTATATAGATTATCCTGGGTGTGAATTTCATTTTAACTACATTAACTCTTACGAGCCAGGAAATCTTTAACTTTATCCACTTTTATATATCAGATTTAATTTTGTTTAAGATTTTTAAATAGTTAATTTCATACATATTATGTATATTATTTGATAAGTATATTCCAAGATATTTTATTTTATTTTATTTTTAACCCAACTGAATGTAAAAGTTTCTTTTGGCAGTTTTTTCGGGGATTGAAATTTTGAGAATTTCAGACTTAGATTGATTGACTTTAAAGCATGAAAGCTCCCCAAATATTTTACATTATTTTACTATATTTGGTAGCGATATCTGGGGTCTAGTGATACAAAACAAAAGGTCATCAGCAAAAGATGATATTTTATACTGTTTGCCTCCTATTTCAAGGGCAGTAATATCAGAATTATCTCAAAAAACACTCAAAAAGGGTTCCAAGACCAAAACAAATAGAATTGGGGAGAGGGGAGCCCTGTTGTGTTCCGTTCGACAGGGGGATTGGACCCGAATGTAAGCCATTGAAGCAAACCTTTGCTGTAGGCATATAATAAAGAGCTGTTATTAGATTTAACATATTGGGACCAAAACCAATATGAACTAGAACTCTGAATAAAAAGGTCCAATTCACCCTGTCGAACGCTTTCTCCGCATCTGTTGACAGGATTAAGGCTGGATCTTTCCCTCTCCCAGACTCATATATCAAGTCTATAACCTTTGTCGTGGCATCTCTTGCCTGTCTGCCCCAATCAAAGGTTTATTTGATTCTCTCACTCAATATTTTTGCGAAGATCTTTATATTGCAGTTAATAAGAGATATAGGTCTATAACTTGTACATAGTTCTTTGTCTTTTCCCAGATAGGGAATAACAAGAATTAGTGTTTCTCATGACTGTACTGGCAAGTTTTCTCCTTCGGTAATAGATCTATTTAGTTTTACTAGATTAGAACCTAATACATTCCTAAAAATCTTATAATAGGCCATTGTTAATCCATCTGGTCCAGGACTTTTGCCATTTAGTGAATTCTTAATTGCTTTTTCAATTTCTTCAAGTGTTATTGGTTGGTCTAGTCTAGTTATCTCTTCATAGTTTAACATAAGATGTTCATCTAGATAGTTTTTAATATTTTTATTTTTAACTTTTATGCTTAGCCCTTTATTGTCTGGTAAATTGTGCAAGTCATGTAAATATTCTGAGAATGCTTCTACTATCTGTTCAGTCGTATTTTGGGAAAGCATTGGATTGGTTAAAATTGGCAATTCTGATGATGTCACCAAGGAGTGCGGGGCCAGCTGGAAATAAGGTGAGTTTTATTAACATTTAAGGGGGCTAAGGGGGGGGGGCAAGCTACCTAAATGGTGGGCTTTGCACTATATGATCAGGAATACATGTTTGTGTTCCTGACCATATAGTGTTCCTTTAAATATATATACTTTTACTTTTTCACTTACCTTACATTTTATTAACTAACTTATCTGTTCTGTGAATTTGTATTTTATTGGCTTGGGTTATTCAAATCTACCCTTTTTCCCCTTACACTTTTACTGTGTATATATCTCATACTATCTAAAGAAAGAGAGGGAGAGAGAAGAAATACACATTAAAAACTGCTTTATATTTCCTCCTTCTAAATCAGGCCTACTTCCCCCCCCCCCCCCACTCTCCCATCCTCCACATCCGACCAAAGCTCCCTACCTCAACTCCGTACCCTTAACCCCCTCCCTATGATATCAATTATCTTTTTTTATTTAAATTTCTTTTCACTTTATATAGTCATTAGTTACTCCAGATTTCTTTCTATATCATCTTTATCCAAGCTATTTGCTTTTTTATGTCTCCTTCTTTGTGGTCTTGGTATTCAAGGTTGGTTCATTATTTGTGGAATGTTTTTTCCTTCTTTTACACACTTGTTCCATTCTATTATATCAGGAACTGGTATTTGTAAGGATTCACAAAACTGTGGGACGTCTTCAAGGTTTTTAATTATATATGTTGCAGGTCCTTTTTTAACCATTATGTTTAGTGGCAAGCCCCATCTAAATGGGATATCTCTTAAGAGAATCCGTTATTATCTTCAGTTTTTTCTGGCTTGTAATGTTGCCCATGATAAATCAGGTAGGATCTGTATCGTAGAATTATCTATCATCAGATTTTTATGCTGTCTTGTAGCCCATGGAGCAGCGTAGCCAAGGGGAGTGGGCCTTGACATTGCCAGGAGACAGGCCATCTAAGGGTCAGTGGTTAGGGATGGGCCTACGGATATGGAGTGGGGTGGAGTTATAAGGGGAGTATAAGTAGTGGTCATTTTAGATCTAAGGATCACTTTTAATCTAAAGTTGCACTTACCTGTTGTTGTAGCAGGATTTGCTACTGTTATCTGTGGCTTTGTTTCTTCTTTTGTCTCCTCTGCAGGTTGTCAGCAAGATGGAAGATTGGCTGGAAGGACTCCGGGCTGCTGTGCAGGAGAGGGGTGTCAAGTGGCTGAGGGACTGTCTTGGAGATGCTCTGCCATCCAGATCAGGAAGCTCCCAGGGTCAGAGGCCGGTTAAGAGGACGTGGCCCCCGCAGAGATTAAGCCTCAGCGCGGTTCCGGGTTCCCGGCATCCAAGGAGCCCCTCTGGAGGTCGTCTGGGCGGTGGTGAGGCTGCTGGCGGGAAGGCCGCAAGTGGAGGAGGTCGCGGGCGGCATCACAGTGTGGCCGCACAAACACGCCGTCAGGAGAGGCTGGAGCTACAGGCTGCTGGTTCGGGAACCAAATCTGATACTGCCGAACGTTCGGGGAGCGAACGTGGAGGTAGGAGTATTGGCGACCGGACGGAAACTGCCGAACGTTTGGTTGATGAACGTGGAGGTAGGAGATCTGGCAAATGGGCGTAAACTGTCGAACGTTCGGGAGACGAATGTGGAGGTAATATTACTGCCGATCGTTCGTTTCCCGGACGGGGAGGTAAAAATACTGCCGAACGTTTGGGAGTTGGACGGGGAGGTAGCCATACAGCAAAACTGCCGAACGTTGGGTTCTTGTGTGCTCTTTTTTCAGGAAAGGAAGGAGAAGTGGCTGCGGGTGACAGGAGTTCGTGAAAGGGGTCATTGCAAGCGCGGGCCAGCGGAAGAAGGAGTGGTACGGCAGGCTTGCAGCAGGTCCTGGGAACGCTGGAAGTGCTGTTGGTGGAACAGGAACAACTGCTGCACATCGCCCGGGTGAGTCGCCCTCTGACCCTACTGCCCCTTTAGTTGCTGGCCCACGGGTTACCCCGGGGGTGGGTCCCGGTGCTGGCAGGGTTGATGACGACAGGGTGGCAGGTGGCAGGCAGGGGACTGCTAGGGCAGGGAGGGGACCAGAAGGGTTTAGCGCCACGAGACGCCATATAGTGTCCCCAGTCAGCGGACGGGAGCACAGCACTTCTCCAGGGTCTCCCATACGACTAGGTCTGGGACAACGACAGGCTGGTCAGGAAGTCGAGGACGGATCTGAAGGGAGCACCAGCAAGGGACAGCGCAGGAGGTCAGCACCCTCCAAGGGGATAGCGCGCAAGGCTCTAGCAAAGGGCGCGCAGGGTGCTAGGAGACACATGTCACGGAGCAGCCACCGGAAGGGGACGGACGGAGACGACATGGAACCCCTGTGGGGTTGACACACACCTGGGGGTGGCGTAGGGTGGAGGCAGCGGGACGATAGTTCCATCAGCGGGAGTTCCCCAGAGGGAATGCGGACTGCAGTGCAGGCTCTTGCCCCTCGAGGGCGGACGGCTAGAGGGGAGATGGGTTACAGTTCCCAGGATGAGAGGGGACAGGGCAGGGTTTCCACGGCCACCCTACCCAGGATGTCTTCTCCTTGCAGGTCTCGAAGACGGTCACCCTCCAGGAGGGAGCGATCCCACGCAGTGAGGACATCAGGATGGTCGCCGGCAGGCAAGGCGAACCCGGCTGCAGGACAGGAGTCGTCAAGTTTGCCCGCGGTTTGGGTGAGACCCAGCACCATGGGAATACGGCCCGGAGCAGCGGAACGCTTGGGGCAGGACATCCACAGCCGGACGGCAACCCCACGGCCTTCGGCGGCAAGGGGTGCGGAAGGTGAGACACTGTCATTACAACAGTCGGGGGAGCTGTTAGAGGGCATCAGGCAGTTAATTGATTCCTGAGGGGTGGGTAAAAGGAAAAACGGGGACTGTAGCCAGGTTTGGGCTCCGCAAGGGGAGGTCTCTTGGTCAAGTCCAGTGGTGGTTTCCGGGGCCGGGTGCAGTGTAGTTGCGGACGGGGGCGCGACTCCCAAGGTGGAGACGCCCGGATTCGCGAGCGAGAGGGAGAATTTGCTTGGGGGTGTCCCGGAGGCCGCGCAACAGAACGTGCATGTTTCTTTCGCAGGCCCTTTTTGCTGTCACCTCAAGCTTGAGGTGAAGGAGAGGATCTGGAAAGGGGAGTTCGTGGAGCTCTTTTCACTTCTCCCCCTTGAGGAATACATTGACCTCAAGGAGGAGGATAAAAAGGATGCGAAGCAGGAGGAGGAGGAAAAGAAACGGCGGTATAAGAAGATCCCCAAAACGTTTGGGAACTGGCTAAGGGCGTTCTGCATCTTGGCCGGCATGATGGGCTAGAAGGCGGCGGAGCACTGTTTGCAGCTCTTCTGTTATCTGGACGGGGTTTGGTAAGCATATCGGACGTATGGGGGTCTAGCGTGGTGGTGGTACGACGAACAATTTCGTCAGCGACTGGCCGCTAATCCGGGGATGCGGTGGCACCAGATGGACCTACCACTCTGGATAAAACTGATGATGGCGCAGAAAGCGTCTCCCTTTCAGACGTGGGCCGGCACGGGCACTTCTACCGTCGTGTCGGCCAACCAGAACCGGTGCTACTGTTGGCTATACAATGAGGGGCAGTGCAAGTGGGGGGCCACCTGTCACTTCAAGCACGAGTGCTTCGGGTGTGGAGGCACTCACGGACTCCACAGGTGCTTTAAGAAGGGGAAGTCAGCCTCTGCAGCGGGGGGACCCGCAGGTTCGGCCACGTCCCCTGCCATTGGGGGCAACGCCAGTAAAGGTCGGCGCGATGCTGCCTTGGCTAAACCACTACGTTAACAGGGAAGATGCTGGGTTGCTTGAGGAGGGGTTTACAAAAGGGTTTATGATACCATTTCGGGACCGGGAGGTGGCTCATTGGCTTCGCAACCTGAAGTCGGCCGGGGAATTTCCAGGGGTGGTCAGGGAAAAGTTGCTTAAGGAGGTTCAGTTGGGCAGGGTGGCGGGGCCGTTCAGGGAGCCCCCCCTTACCTAACTTGAGAGTATCACCATTGGGGGTGGTACCTAAGAAGGAGCCCGGCAAGTACCGCCTGATTCATCACCTGTCCTACCCCCAAGCGTCAAGGCCCTTTGTTCAGTGTTGTATGCTTCGTTCGACCAGGCGGTGAGTCTGGTGCAGCGAGCAGGACGGGGGCGTTGTTGGCTAAGGCGGACGTGGAGGCGACTTTTCGCCTTTTACCAATTCACCCGAAGTGAGCTAGTGCAACAGTCAGCTCTCACGGGAGCTCTCAGCTCTCACGGGAGACCCGGTTGGACATGCTGTTGTGGCTCGTGTGTAGGTCGGTTACCGCAGGGGCTTCGGCCTCGGTGGTAGGACGTAAGCTGGCAGCGCTAGCTTTCTTGTTCAAATTTAATGGATGGGAGAATGCCACAAAACATTTTCTGGTGAGGCAGGCGCTGAAAGGTTTAAGGAGGGGTAAAGTGTCAGTGGATGCCAGGAGGCTGGTGTCGTTCAAGTTGCTGCAGCGGGTGGTCAGGGTTCTGCCCATGGTGTGTTTTTCGGGATATGAAGTTAAGCTTTTCTTCGTGGTTTTTAGTTTCGCATTTTTCGGGGCATTTCATGTCAGCGAGCTGGTCAGCAGCAGCCACCAAGGGGCAGGGGGGCTTCAGGCAGTGGATGTGGAGGTGTGGAGTGACAAGGTAGTGATCAACCTAAGGTGGTCCAAAACGGACATAATGGGGAAGGGGACCTTGGTTACGTTGAGGGAGCTCCCAGGTGGGAGAACGTGCCCGGTTAAGTGCGCAACGGCCTTCCAGGAGGTTCAGGCGACGGCCGGGGGTTCATATTTTCAGCGCGAGGACGGCTCTTCACTATCAAAGTTCCAGTTCCTCAGGGTTTTGCGGAAGGCGTTGGCACAGTTGGGAGTGGACCCAGGCCAATTCTGGACTCATTCCTTTTGGATTGGCGCGGCTACGGAAGCAGCGAGACTGGGTTTGTGTGATGATCGCGTAAAAAAGATCGGCAGGTGGGAGTCCCTGAGGTTCAGGTCTTACGTCAGGCCAAACAAGTTGGTATAAGGCCTATGGGTGGTTCAAGGGGAGTTGTTACTTTAATGCTGTGTGGTGATTGGCTATGTTGCTTTATGTTTTGCAGGTTGGACGGCATGGGTGGTCGGCCACTCATATATATACTGGGCGCATCGGAGAGCTGCAGTTCGACATCGGGGTCTACAGCTGGGCCCTGGTGCAGCTCCGGTGGTTTGGATACCGGGGTTGGGGTTGGAATGATATCTGTGCGGAAATGTTTCGAAAAATTCTGTTGGGTCAGGTTCCGGACATAGTGTTGCTTCATGCAGGAGGCAATGATGGGGGTTGTTGCCTCAGAAGGTATTGATCGAGAGTATGAAGAGGGATGTGGACAAACTGAGGGAGTTAGTGCCAGAGGTTCTGGTAGTGTGGTCGGAAATGGTTCCGAGGTTTTACTGGCGACACACGCGGAACACCTCCGCGGTGGCGAAAATTAAGGGTAAGGTTAACAAAGTCATGGCGGCGTATGTGAAGAGGTTGGGGGGTTGTAATTAGGCACAGGGAGTTGGAAGACATGCTTCCAGGTTATTATAGGCGAGACGGGATCCACCTCTCCGAAGTGGGCTTAGATTTTCTGTTGCTAGGTTTACAGGAGGGCCTCCAGAGGGCAATATTTTCCCTGGGGGGGTGTCGCTCAGGAGCTCGAGGAGTCGAGGTCTGAGCTGTGGCGGGGGATGGAGAGTAAAGTTGGGGGGAGAAAAGAGTGAGATGGGGAAAGTTTGGAGTTCAGGGCTAATAGGTAGGCCTTTGGACTGGTTTGGTATGTTCAAGCTCGTAGGTAGCTCCGAACCGGGGTGTGTATGGGTGTCTTGGTATGCCCCTACACTAGTGGTGCCCTTTGGTGGCAATGGATGGTGCCCTTTGGTGGCAATGGTCATGTTTCAATGTTAAGTTAAAATGTTACAATGTTTGGGTATTATGTTACGTGGGGGTGGGTCATTGTCAAGGGGTTAAATTGTAAACTACTGTGGTAATTGTGCAGGCCAACGTGGGCCTGCTGTTGACAATGACCTTTATCATTTATGTTAATAATAAATAAAAGCTGTGATATAATTTTGCCAAAACCCTGGTGTCAGTGTTTTTATTGAAATGGGTATTGGTGGGAGGTTTTGTGCATATGCCGACAAGGCGACTGTGCACATGTCATGCTTTTTTATATTTTCTCTTTAGTTGCATATGAGTGCAAACAGCATATTATATCTCTTGCTACTGGGTTTAAGATGTATTTTGGTTTTAGTGCCCTGTGAGCTCTGTCAATTGTTATATCTGAAGTTGCTTCATTAAATATAACTTTATTAAAAATAAATTTTAAGCATGTATACAAATCATCTGAGTTACTTGTTTCAGTGACTCCCCTCCTGCATAAGTTACAGCGTTGGCTCTTGTTATCAAAGTCATTCATCTGTTGGGCCATATTTTCTTTGCATTAACTGACTTGCAATTACAGCTTAAAGCACAAAGAAAATATAGAGTGTAAAGTTATTTGGTGTGGCTCTCACGGAAGCACGTCCCTTCGTCTTGTTTCCTTTACACATCAAGTGTGTTAACCTACTTTCTTTTAAAGTGTCAACTTCTCTTCCATCCACAAACAGATCCTCTGAGTTTTCATCATGGGCGGAGGAGTCACAGGTAATGGGACAAGTAAGGATCTAAGGTTGGTTGTAATTTCTTTCCTTCCCTTCTTGGGTGTATTAGGATTAGAGCTGTTCTTTTTATTTTTGCCCATTTGTTTCCTTCTGGGCTGTTTTCAGTCGGTTAAGCCTAGCTGTATAAGGCACGGTCAATTTGCGTGTTTCGAGTATCGGCAGAGCTTCTTTCCTCACATCCTCTTCCGGTCACGCCCCTTCAGATAAAAATGTTACCTTTTTAGTGCTGTAGAATAGATCATAAATTTACAAATTAATCCGTGCAGAAATATGCTGGTAAATTCATTTTTTTTTATGATCAAGCTCATTTTATTGTATAATTTACACAATAACAAGAACTGTTGTAGTGAGTATTGCTTGCCTATATCTTCCCTTCCTAATTTAACTTTCAACACAATGAATTAGAAAGAAAAGAATATTTATAGAAAGCATTCTGTACAAAGTACAATTTAACTTTAATATAATTCAATCTATTTCCCATTACCCAGAATCCCTTTGGGTCTGTGGAGGTCTATGTTTTTGAGACAGATAGCCCACTATTCTGACTGGACTTGGAGATTCTTTATGTTACAAACTTTCAAATTTGGACCGATTGGGTCACAAAGATGCTTGATTGCCAAAATTGTCTTTAGTTTTTTTCTGGCTTGTAGTGTCGCCCATGATAACTCAGGTAGGATCTGTATCTTAGAATTATCTATCATCAGATTTTTATGCCGTCTTGCTTTTTTTAATAGTTCCTCTTTAGTTGCATATGAGTGCAGACAGCATATTATATCTCTTGCTACTAGGTTTAAGATGTATTTTGGTTTTAGTGCCCTGTGAGCTCTGTCAATTGTTATATCTGAAGTTGCTTCATTAATTAGAACCTTATTAAAAAGGTATTTTAAGCATGCATACTTGTTTCAGGTAAATTAAATGTGCGATTGACAAGTCTGTATTTTGATTTGTGACTCTGAATTCCACCAAAATGCCAAAATAAGAGATGATTGATGGTAGAAAAAGGTGCTTGATTGCTAGGGGACAGTTACTAAATGTTTATATTATTCACTAATTAAATGAGAAGTAAGCAATAGAGAGAAAAAAGGAGGAGCAGCAAAAATTCTATATTTATATATTCAATATTAACAAATGTATAAATATTTATTTTTACTGCTCATCCCGTTTTTTTTGTTTTAGTTTTTTTTTTACTGCAAAACGAATATGCTCAGTCACTGCTCCATTTTCCTTGTTTCATGATTCTGCTCTGAGTTCGAAACATCACCTGATCAGCCCAAACGTAAACAAATTTAGATTTACAAGTTAGACAAAACAAATCTGTCTAGAAAAGAGTTCTCACTGAATAAAATTCCCAGTAAATGTACTTCCTATTAAATGCAAAGTAAAAACCACAAAGAAATATATAATATTGTTTACCTAGCAAGTTTAAAAGAGTGTTGAGGATGCAGCTGGGTGTGATTTACTCACAGCAATTGTATTCCATATATTAAAAAAGTAAGTATGTTCTGTGATCTTTGTATAGGAAATAAGAATTGTTAAACAAATTATACTGCACTGTTGGCTTCTTTCTGTTTAATTTGTAGACTGATAGCTTCATACTGCGTGTTATTGAATTTGAGCTTTTGTTTTTGGTTAGACTGTAGTAAACTTTTAGACTTATGCTACCCAATTGCAGTATTGCAATCACATATACGTAGGACAGTATTACACTTTTTTTTTTTCAATTCTTTATTTTTCCGTGCAAGGTTAGTTACAATACTACCCGTATGGCCACAACAGCCTTCCGGGTTTTCGAGTGTTTCATGACATCACAACATAGTTAGGCATATATCAGTCTGTCAGTTCTAATCTGTGGTGTCAGCTAGTTCTGCACATTTTAATTTATTTTATGGGTCAGTTGGTGCCAAACTAAGGCGACTTTGGGGTAAATTGAGGTATGTGTCTTTTTTCTCTCCCAGTGCCAGGAGTGTAGTAGTGTGGGGGGGTAGAGAACCCAAGGGTTGTCTGTCTGGAGATAGCTAGTTGCACGTTTGTGCCCCCTGATGTGTTCCATGTTGGGGTTGATTGTTTGTGCAAGTGGTTGTCCTCAGTGATGTTATGTCTACGAGTGGGTACTGTAAAGTCTGCGCGTGTCAGCGTGTGTCTGTTTGTGTTTGGGTAAGTGGTTGTCGCTTATTGAGCCCATTTGTGTCTCAGCGGTCATCCAGTGGGTTGAGAATTGACTCCTTACCGAGGAAGTCGCGGGGGTGTGGGAGAAGGTGTATTCTCCCTGGAGCATTTGGTGTATTCTGCGTCAGAGTAAGTCGCGTCCGATGTCGGGTCAGCAGCAGTCATGGTGTGGCGTGAATTAGTCTTGTCGATGCGTATGTTACAGCAATACAATGATAAAATAAGTGGTAAAACAACAAGTAGAACCATAAGTAAAACAGAAAGTAACGTAGTAACCATTCAATGCATGGTATGTTTGCTGGCTACAATTTTTACAGTTCAGGTCAGTTCTCTTCTGTGTTCCCTGTTCCTGGGGATGAACGGAGTCGTTCTGTCAGGATCCCAGGTGTGCAATGTCATGGGAGTTTCTTGTTCTGCGGGTCCGACATGAATGCCCAGTGCACGCAGGAACTGTTATGCCTCCTGTAGTGAAGAGAGATTGTGTGTGGTACCGCTTTTGATTACGGTCAGAGTCCTTTGTAGAGTCCATTTATACTCAATTTTAGCTTCGCGAAGACTACTCGTCACTTGTGCCAGGAACCTGCGCCACAACAGCGTGTTTCTTGTTAAGTTCTGGTAGAAGGTAATGTGGGATGACTCAAAAGCAAATGGTGTTTTTCCCCTGACTGCAGTAAGGATCTTGATTTTGTCTGCCACCGAGTGGCATTGGATGATGACGTCTTGTGGAGCTGAGGCTGGGGCTTGTCTTGCTTTTCGGATCCTAGTGTGATTTTTTTGGCTTGGGCGTGTGGTAGGAGCGTAGCTGTGAGGCATCTGAGGTAGTGGGGTAATTCTGTGGAGTCAACGCTATACGGTATCCCCCTTAGTTTTAAGTTAGTGCACCTGTTGCGGTCCTCTGCTAGGTCCATTCTCATAGTGAGGCTGGACTGGGATGTCTGCATGAATATTACTTGTTCTTTTAGCCCCTTTACCTCTTGTTTCAGGTCAAGGATATCCTCTTCAGTGGCTTGAGTGCGTGTAATTACTGCTTGCATTTCGGTCCTTAGCAAGTCCATATCTGCTGCGTGCATTTGTCTAATTTCTTTTAACAGGTCCGCTATGTCTTGCTTAGTAGCCGGTGTGAGGTTAATTCTGTTAGTTTGTGGACCCGTTATTGGATGAGCGGCTGATTGTTCTTGTTCAGCTCCAGATTGCTGTCCTTCATCTTGGGAGGCAGTTGTGCGATCTGGTGAGGCCGCCATCTTGGGCGCCATTGGTCTTTGCAGTAGGTCGCCTATGTCCTGTGTGGTCCTGCTTGTATTCTGTGTGGGTCTCTGGGATTTTCTACCCATGCTGTAGTCGTCAGTCGCAGCTGTCTCAGTCTGCAAGTAGGCGTCCTGGTGCACCCTCAGGGCTGTAAGTTTGTGCACTAGCCTCGTGGCTTGGTAGGCTGTGTAGGCCCCGGTTTTCCATCTTGTTTTTCCTGCCGTTTGTGGATACAAAAAAGGCATCCGCCTGTTGCTCGTTTATTGGGGTTTCCCCGGGGGGTGGTAGAATGCCTCTGCAATTGCCGCCGGGCTTCGTTTAGGGCCTTTTTGCCGACGTTTGTCCGGAGCTCAGAGGTGATGCGACCGTTCCCGTCTGGCGCTCGACTCCGCCCCTCAGTATGACACATATTTGTATGTATTGCCTCTCAAAGAAACACAAAATGTAAGGATATATCCATAATTAAAATTTTTCATTTTTGATTGTCCATTCTTTGCAGAAATAGTCAAAGAATAAACAGCTTTCGACACTGTCATGAAATGCATATAACACGGTGAGCTGGTTTCAACACGTCTTTTTTGCAGAGCTTAACTTGAGGTGAGACACCATCTTCAGGATAAGCATTACATTTCAAAAAATAACAGTTAGGTCCTCCTGCCGTCGCTGGCTGCCCACTTTATGTGATGTCAGTCAGGCTCTAATTACACATTCACCTTTTTAATAATAATACTAAGTCATAAAAATCTTGACGAGTAGACTAAGCCCCCCACTTACAGGGATTATTCTTTCATATCATGTTGGTTTTATTTGATAGCCATTAGAAGGGTGGTTAACTTCATCAATTCCTGAAATATACAGGATATACAGTAGAGATTTGATGCAGAAATATAATTTGATGAGGTGGACTGTTATTTGCTTTATAAGGCAATTAACATTTTCTGCATGGTTCATAAGGCTGGAGTGATTATCCAGAATTGCTGTATCTCTCGAGCATAAAGAACTTGCCTGCATTTTGGTTCTGGACTGCCCTTATGGGTGGATCAGTCTGATATGCATTTGGTATACACTGCGTGCAGAATTATTAGGCAAATGAGTATTTTGACCACATCATCCTCTTTATGCATGTTGTCTTACTCCAAGCTGTATAGGCTCGAAAGCCTACTACCAATTAAGCATATTAGGTGATGTGCATCTCTGTAATGAGAAGGGGTGTGGTCTAATGACATCAACACCCTATATCAGGTGTGCATAATTATTAGGCAACCTCCTTTCCTTTGGCAAAATGGGTCAAAAGAAGGACTTGACAGGCTCAGAAAAGTTAAAAATAGTGAGATATCTTGCAGAGGGATGCAGCACTCTTAAAATTGCAAAGCTTCTGAAGCGTGATCATCGAACAATCAAGCGTTTCATTCAAAATAGTCAACAGGGTCGCAAGAAGCGTGTGGAGAAACCAAGGCGCAAAATAACTGCCCATGAACTTAGAAAAGTCAAGCGTGCAGCTGCCAAGATGCCACTTGCCACCAGTCTGGCCATATTTCAGAGCTGCAACATCACTGGAGTGCCCGAAAGCACAAGGTGTGCAATACTCAGAGACATGGCCAAGGTAAGAAAGGCTGAAAGACGACCACCACTGAACAAGACACACAAGCTGAAATGTCAAGACTGGGCCAAGAAATATCTCAAGACTGATTTTTCTAAGGTTTTATGGACTGATGAAATGAGAGTGAGTCTTGATGGGCCAGATGGATGGATTGGTAAAGGGCAGAGAGCTCCAGTCTGACTCAGACGCCAGCAAGGTGGAGGTGGAGTACTGGTTTGGGCTGGTATCATCAAAGATGAGCTTGTGGGGCCTTTTCGGGTTGAGGATGGAGTCAAGCTCAACTCCCAGTTTCTGGAAGACACCTTCTTCAAGCAGTGGTACAGGAAGAAGTCTGCATCCTTCAAGAAAAACATGATTTTCATGCAGGACAATGCTCCATCACACGCGTCCAAGTACTCCACAGCGTGGCTGGCAAGAAAGGGTATAAAAGAAGAAAATCTAATGACATGGCCTCCTTGTTCACCTGATCTGAACCCCATTGAGAACCTGTGGTCCATCATCAAATGTGAGATTTACAAGGAGGGAAAACAGTACACCTCTCTGAACAGTGTCTGGGAGGCTGTGGTTGCTGCTGCACGCAATGTTGATGGTGAACAGATCAAAACACTGACAGAATCCATGGATGGCAGGCTTTTGAGTGTCCTTGCAAAGAAAGGTGGCTATATTGGTCACTGATTTGTTTTTGTTATGTTTTTGAATGTCATAAATGTATATTTGTGAATGTTGAGATGTTATATTGGTTTCACTGGTAAAAATAAATAATTGAAATGGGTATATTTTTGTTTTTAGTTAAGTTGCCTAATAATTATGCACAGTAATAGTCACCTGCACACACAGATATCCCCCTAAAATAGCTATAACTAAAAACAAACTAAAAACTACTTCCAAAAATATTCAGCTTTGATATTAATGAGTTTTTTTGGTTCATTGAGAACATGGTTGTTGTTCAATAATAAAATTAATCCTCAAAAATACAACTTGCCTAATAATTCTGCACTCCCTGTAGGTTCTCTTGGTAATGGCACAAGTGAGCAAAAACTTTTTAAGACCTGAGCATGGACAAGCCTGTCAGGATTACAAGTTGATCCAGCACGCAGAACTGTGTTACACCTAGGACTAAGAATAATGTATAACCGGACCTTAGAATGGCTGGACTTGACGTATCCAAGAATAGTCAAAATACTAGCTGTGGCGAAACCAACCTCGCCACTATGAGCTGGAGAAGCCTGGTTGCTCGCCTACTTCCTTTGGACTATGGACCAGACTTTAAAAAGCTTTATTTTACCTGCAGAAAGGCATATTCGAATATGCCTTTCAGCCGGGGTGTTCGGTAGATTCCAGCTACCGAACAAACTACCGTATGAGGGACCACCTAGGAGATGGAGTGTGCCGTCAATTAACCGCCCAGAAGCTGCGGTTAACCGCAGCTTAATTGATGAACGCTGGGTGGCCTTTGTTCGTTTGCCGACCACGAGGTAGCGGCCATTTTAATCGTGCAAAAGACCAGCGGTGTTCGGCGAGGATTCTATGGAACTATAAACAGACACTTAATTGCACGAACACCGCTGAGCCGTCTGTCGCCTGGGTCCTAATCGTACAAGGTTAACCGAACACTGGAATTCGGTATTTCTATGGGAATTGTAGTAACCCAGATAGCTATACCATGGAGCCTATTTGTGTGATTAAAGACTTTGGCTCCATGGCGATTAAACTGTATTCGTGTAGTCTGGGTGCCATTCACCTAATAATGTGCACCCAGACCTGAGCTATCTGGGGATATGTAACATGTCTGTGTTGGGTGGAATAAAAGTGACTTTATATATTTTAAAGCAGAATACTGTATTTAGATCCCCACATGTGTAATGGAGTCTTGTCTTTGTCCTGGGAGATAATTGGATTACCTCTACAATTATCTCCAGGGCAGAAGGGAGGAAACCAGGATGCATTGTGGGAATGTTTACTGCTGTGTGTCTGTAATTGGTTTATGTCTGTCCTTTGTTACAGTCTTCCATTTGGTCCCCTAGGGGAGTGTCCACCAGGTGGGAGACCTGCATAAATACTGGGCACGTAGCCCTGAGTAAATGAGTTGCTGTTTAACCCTGAAGCTGGAGTGTGTCTCTTTCTTGGGGGGAAAGGGGACTGTATGCCGACTGCCAGGAGTGTAAGCTGTTCGTATTGCTTTTCCTGTTCGGCTGCTTCCAGGGTTCGTGTGTCTGCTGTTCGAGAGTTGGTGAATTCGTGCAGTTTGGGAGTTCGGGAAGTTGGTGCTTATAGTAGCTGCTGGTCTATGGAAAAGGGGATTATCGCCTAAACGCATTTTTCCCCTTTTATGCTGAAACGGTCCGTTACAATTGGTGGCAAGCGGCGGGATCGTTCCTACAACCAGAGGGACAGCTACAGACAACACCATTCCTGGATTACAAAGTGAGGGCAACGCCAGTACCCGTACAGCGCCCCTATCTACAAGGAACCAACTGCAGCAGAGCAAGCATGGCACCCAGCTACACGCAGGAGGAGTTTGACAAAGAGCTGAGATCACGACTGATTTTCTTCGGACCCAACCCCCCGGAGAAATACGTGCAGCTTGTGAGTAGACAGGTAGATGAGTACCTGCGGTTCATGGCAGATCCAGCCAAGGGTATCGGTCGCCCTATCCGGCGGCAGAGTGCGTTTCGGGTACTCAAAGGTGTACCCCAGGGAGAGGATGGTGTCGTCCATCCTCCCCAGCAGCTGTGTGTGTCCCAGGGAGCCGAAGGTGCAGTCCTTCCTCCCCAGCGGCAGGCTGAGTTACAGGGGGCAGAGGTTGTTGTTCCTGCCCCCCAGCAGCAAAGTGATGTGCCAAGAAGGCAGTGTGAAGTGAAGGGAGAGGAGAGCAGCGTCCTCCCTCCCCAGCGGCAGTGTGTGCCCCAGGGAGCTGATGGTGTCGTCCATCCTCCCCAGCAGCCGTGTGTGTCCCAGGGAGCCGAAGGTACAGTCCTTCCTCCCCAGCGGCAGGCTGAGTTACAGGGGGCAGAGGTTGTTGTTCCTGCCCCCCAGCAGCAAAGTGATGCCAAGAAGGCAGTGTGAAGCGAAGGGAGAGGAGAGCAGCGTCCTCCCTCCCCAGCGGCAGTGTGTGCCCCAGGGAGCTGATGGTGTCGTCCATCCTCCCCAGCAGCCGTGTGTGTCCCAGGGAGCCGAAGGTGCAGTCCTTCCTCCCCAGCGGCAGGCTGAGTTACAGGGGGCAGGGGTTGTTGTTCCTGCCCCCCAGCAGCAAAGTGATGTGCCAAGAAGGCAGTGTGAAGTGAAGGGAGAGGAGAGCAGCGTCCTCCCTCCCCAGCGGCAGTGTGTACCCCAGGGAGCTGATGGTGTCGTCCATCCTCCCCAGCGGCAGTGTGTCCTGCCGGGAGCAGAGACAGTCAGTCTCTCACCCCAGCAGCCGGACAAGAGAATGAAAGGGGAGACAGCTGGTCCCCCTTTCCACCAGCAGAGAGAGTGGCAGGGAGAGGAGCCTGCTACCCCCTCTCCCCAGCGGCAGTTTACCGTCCAGAGAGAGGAGCTTGTTACACCCTCTCTCCAGCGGCAGCCTAACCCACCAAGGGGAGATGTTAAGCCCCACGACTGTGCAGATGGGACCGAAGTCTCTGTACTTACAGCCCAAGGGGTAGGGACGGTCGGTCCTGTCCCCCAGCCACAGAGCGATGTATCCAAAGGGGAGACAGTCGGTCTCCCCCTCCGGCAGCCGAGCTATGCACCTAAAAGGGAGACAGTCAGTCTCCAGCAACCAGGCTCCAACCAGACTACTTCCGTGGTAGTGCTGGCACCAGGACAGAATACCGCTGGTCTCTGCCCCCTCAGCAACCCACCAAGGCAGCCTAACTGTTCCCCACACAGTCATGGTGAGACACCGGGACCTGGACAAGTTTGTAATTTTTTCAGGTGTAGTACCCAGTTATTGTGGGGGGGCTGTACTAATAGTTGTGTTTTGTGGGTGGGTTGCTGGACTAACCAGGGCACTGACCGGCAGGAGGTCAGGTACCCTGTTAGTCTAATTGGTAAAGGGGAGAAGTGTGGCGAAACCAACCTCGCCACTATGAGCTGGAGAAGCCTGGTTGCTCGCCTACTTCCTTTGGACTATGGACCAGACTTTAAAAAGCTTTATTTTACCTGCAGAAAGGCATATTCGTGCCTTTCAGCCGGGGTGTTCCGTAGATTCCAGCTACCGAACAAACTACCGTATGAGGGACCACCTAGGAGATGGAGTGTGCCGTCAATTAACCGCCCAGAAGCTGCGGTTAACCGCAGCTTAATTGATGAACGCTGGGTGGCCTTTGTTCGTTTGCCGACCACGAGGTAGCGGCCATTTTAATCGTGCAAAAGACCAGCGGTGTTCGGCGAGGATTCTATGGAACTATAAACAGACA
The DNA here is from genome assembly GCF_036172605.1 of Pelobates fuscus. NCBI lineage: Eukaryota > Metazoa > Chordata > Amphibia > Anura > Pelobatidae > Pelobates > Pelobates fuscus. Next base: position 198,390,193 of record NC_086320.1, on the reverse strand, counting down.
CTTAATTGCACGAACACCGCTGAGCCGTCTGTCGCCTGGGTCCTAATCGTACAAGGTTAACCGAACACTGGAATTCGGTATTTCTATGGGAATTGTAGTAACCCAGATAGCTATACCATGGAGCCTATTTGTGTGATTAAAGACTTTGGCTCCATGGCGATTAAACTGTATTCGTGTAGTCTGGGTGCCATTCACCTAATAATGTGCACCCAGACCTGAGCTATCTGGGGATATGTAACATGTCTGTGTTGGGTGGAATAAAAGTGACTTTATATATTTTAAAGCATAATACTGTATTTAGATCCCCACATGTGTAATGGAGTCTTGTCTTTGTCCTGGGAGATAATTGGATTACCTCTACAATTATCTCCAGGGCAGAAGGGAGGAAACCAGGATGCATTGTGGGAATGTTTACTGCTGTGTGTCTGTAATTGGTTTATGTCTGTCCTTTGTTACAGTCTTCCATTTGGTCCCCTAGGGGAGTGTCCACCAGGTGGGAGACCTGCATAAATACTGGGCACGTAGCCCTGAGTAAATGAGTTGCTGTTTAACCCTGAAGCTGGAGTGTGTCTCTTTCTTGGGGGGAAAGGGGACTGTATGCCGACTGCCAGGAGTGTAAGCTGTTCGTATTGCTTTTCCTGTTCGGCTGCTTCCAGGGTTCGTGTGTCTGCTGTTCGAGAGTTGGTGAATTCGTGCAGTTTGGGAGTTCGGGAAGTTGGTGCTTATAGTAGCTGCTGGTCTATGGAAAAGGGGATTATCGCCTAAACGCATTTTTCCCCTTTTATGCTGAAACGGTCCGTTACACTAGCCGAGGTCAGGAACACAGAATCAGACACAACGATGAGGGAAAGCCAAAAGTCAAGGATACCAGAATTCAGGGAAGTCAAAACGAAGCTAAAGTCAAATACCAGAAAATCAAGATCAGGATTGCACTCTCGGATTACCATGAAACCACGACAGGGCAATGAGCAAAAGGAGAACTGGGTTTGAATACCCCTCCCATGTATCCGATTGGCTGCAACTGACATTTGACCCCAAAAGCAATTGCCAGGTTTCCAGGTGCATGATTGCTGCTCAGCACAAACCCTCCTGTGGATCTGATTGGCCATGACCGGCCTTTGACCCCAAAAGCAATTACCGGGTTTCCATGTGAATGATTGTGCTCGGCACAACTTTTCCTGTCAGGACGGTAATGCTGCTCGGCACAACTTTTCCTGTCAGGATGGTAATGCTGATCAGCACAACTTTTCCTATCAGGACGTTAAATGCCATTAACCACATTTTTATGTGTGGATGCATACGTGACAAAGCCAAAGGGCAGCTACTGAGTTTCTCTAAGCTTTTGCACGTTCACAGCGTTCTCTGATTCTGTTTGCCAAGCCAGGGTCACCTTTCTAGACATCCTAAGCAGCACGAGTTAGGGTTAGCCCCTGTATCCTTTCTGATTTGCCCTTTATATAGAACCTCTACCTCAAGCGATTTGTGAATGTCATGCTATATCAGCTGTGCAAGGTGGAGAAGTCATTTATAAATTAGGGTTATTCCAGAAAAGTATTTACCGGCATTAATGAAAGAACTGCACAGATATAGCTTAGTATTCTAATATAAAAATAATGCATTGAAACAGGAGACCCCAGGCCACCCTTGAAACACTTATAGGCTGGTATCCGTTCAACTGGAGAGCGAATAATCTCTCATATGTAGGCATTCAGTTAATCACTATTTCAACAGAACCATTTCATACTATTGACGCAAAGTAAAGAAACATTTTTTTAATTGAAACTGTCATGGTTATGCAAAATCAATGCCATTAACATGACCATACTACCCATTATTCTATATCTGTTTTGAATGATATCTATACAGACAGGCCCGGACTGGCCATCGGGCACACCGGGCAAATGCCAGATGGGCCGCGATGGCAATGGGCCGACACAGGCAGGGGAGGTCACAGGATCTCCCTTGCCGGTCCATGCAGGACCCGTGTATCTGAGTGCAGGCCCTGCTGTATTCCATGATGGGCCAGTGGGGAGATCAAAGATCTCCCTCACCAGCCCACTAGCACTGACATGCAGTCGTCAGCTGGGTATGGAGTGAAGGAGACAGGAGAGGACCCAGAGGAGCTCTATCTTGCAACACACGATCCCAACACACAATCCCTCCAAACATATTTATACAAATCACTCTCTTTCTCTCTCTCTCTCACACACACTCAGCACCCTAACACACAAACTGCAACCCTCACACATACAGCACCCTCACTCACACACAGAATCTTCACACACTGCACACAGCACACACACACTACACACAGCACACACACACAGCACATGCACACACAGCACCCTCACTCACACAGCATCCTCACTCACACAGCATCCTCACTCACACACTGCACACCTCACTCACGCACCCAGCACACACACACACAATTCACCCCTCTTGAACACACACTGCACCCCTCACACACACTACAACCCTTTCACATGCACACAGCACCCCTCACACACAGTGCACCATAAAAACACACACACACACACTCATACACTGCACACCTCACACATACACACAGCACCCTTCCCACACACTGCACCGCTCACACACACACACACACACACACACACACACACTACTTCCAAACATATATGTGTATATACTACAGAAGCCCTCAAACACTCCCTGTACTCCTCACACACATACTGCACCCCTAAACACATTACATTCCAGACACACACTAGATCCCTTACCTAACTCTGGATCATCTACACACATACACACACTAGATCCCTATATACACTCTGAATCCTCTACACACACTCACTAGATCTCCTATGAAACATAGAAACATAGAAACATCGAATGTGACGGCAGATAAGAACCATTCGGCCCATCTAGTCTGCCCAATTTTTCTAAATACTTTCATTAGTCCCTGGATTATATTATATATATTAGGATTGCCTTATGCCTATCCCACACATGCTTAAACTCCTTTACTGTGCTAACCTCTACCACTTCAGCTGGAAGGCTATTCCATGCATCCACTACCCTCTCAGTAAAGTAATACTTCCTGATATTATTTTTAAACCTTTGTCCCTCTAATTTAAGACTATGTCCTCTTGTTGTGGTAGTTTTTCTTCTTTTAAATATAGTCTCCTCCTTTACTGTGTTGATTCCCTTTATGTATTTAAATGTTTCTATCATATCCCCCCTGTCTCGTCTTTCCTCCAAGCTATACATGTTAAGATCCTTTAACCTTTCCTGGTAAGTTTTATCCTGCAATCCATGAACCAGTTTAGTAGCCCTTCTCTGAACTCTCTCTAAGGTATCAATATCCTTCTGAAGATACGGTCTCCAGTACTGCATACAATACTCCAAGTGAGGTCTCATCAGTAGTGTAAAATATATAGAATGTGTGTGTAATGGCGCTTAAAGATAGGTACAGGTGTATGAAGCTGCTACCACCTAAAGTGCCGTCCTCTCACAACTTGGCACTCACAGATACAATATGGTGAAGTTACTGAGTGTTATACACGACAAAACCCAGTGAAAGGTGGAGCGCTTGAAAAATAACTTACCCCCCTTGGGACTCAAAGTAGCCTAAGGGGGGAATAAAACACAATAGTGTAGGGTGTTTTAGTACAATCAGAATGTACTAACCAAAAAATGGTTCACTCACGTGGTTCTGAGCCTAAACAGGACAGGCTCAGATCTCTCAGGCAGACGTGTCCTTAAGGAGACACGGACCCTTTAAAAGATGGTTCTCTGGATGCTCTTTCTGTAAAATGTAATAGATACCAAAATCTGGTGCAATAAATTCAGGATACCAGTGTGTGCAGGTAAATAAATGGAACTGCTCACCTTATACAGGGAGTGCAGAATTATTAGGCAAGTTGTATTTTTGAGGATTAATTTTATTATTGAACAACAACCATGTTCTCAATGAACCCAAAAAACTCATTAATATCAAAGCTGAATATTTTTGGAAGTAGTTTTTAGTTTGTTTTTAGTTTTAGCTATTTTAGGGGGATATCTGTGTGTGCAGGTGACTATTACTGTGCATAATTATTAGGCAACTTAACAAAAAACAAATATATACCCATTTCAATTATTTATTTTTACCAGTGAAACCAATATAACATCTCAACATTCACAAATATACATTTCTGACATTCAAAAACAAAACAAAAACAAATCAGTGACCAATATAGCCACCTTTCTTTGCAAGGACACTCAAAAGCCGGCCATCCATGGATTCTGTCAGTGTTTTGATTTGTTCACCATCAACATTGCGTGCAGAAGCAACCACAGCCTCCCAGACACTGTTCAGAGAGGTGTACTGTTTTCCCTCCTTGTAAATCTCACATTTGATGATGGACCACAGGTTCTCAATGGGGTTCAGATCAGGTGAACAAGGAGGCCATGTCATTAGATTTTCTTCTTTTATACCCTTTCTTGCCAGCCACGCTGTGGAGTACTTGGACGCGTGTGATGGAGGATTGTCCTGCATGAAAATCATGTTTTTCTTGAAGGATGCAGACTTCTTCCTGTACCACTGCTTGAAGAAGGTGTCTTCCAGAAACTGGCAGTAGGACTGGGAGTTGAGCTTGACTCCATCCTCAACCCGAAAAGGCCCCACAAGCTCATCTTTGATGATACCAGCCCAAACCAGTACTCCACCTCCACCTTGCTGGCGTCTGAGTCGGACTGGAGCTCTCTGCCCTTTACCAATCCAGCCACGGGCCCATCCATCTGGCCCATCAAGACTCACTCTCATTTCATCAGTCCATAAAACCTTAGAAAAATCAGTCTTGAGATATTTCTTGGCCCAGTCTTGACGTTTCAGCTTGTGTGTCTTGTTCAGTGGTGTTCGTCTTACAGCCTTTCTTACCTTGGCCATGTCTCTGAGTATTGCACACCTTGTGCTTTTGGGCACTCCAGTGATGTTGCAGCTCTGAAATATGGCCAAACTGGTGGCAAGTGGCATCTTGGCAGCTGCACGCTTGACTTTTCTCAGTTCATGGGCAGTTATTTTGCGCCTTGGTTTTTCCACACGCTTCTTGCGACCCTGTTGACTATTTTGAATGAAACGCTTGATTGTTCGATGATCACGCTTCAGAAGCTTTGCAATTTTAAGAGTGCTGCATCCCTCTGCAAGATATCTCACTATTTTTGACTTTTCTGAGCCTGTCAAGTCCTTCTTTTGACCAATTTTGCCAAAGGAAAGGAAGTTACCTAATAATTATGCACACCTGATATAGGGTGTTGATGTCATTAGACCACACCCCTTCTCAATACAGAGATGCACATCACCTAATATGCTTAATTGGTAGTAGGCTTTCGAGCCTATACAGCTTGGAGTAAGACAACATGCATAAAGAGGATGATGTGGTCAAAATACTCATTTGCCTAATAATTCTGCATTCCCTGTATAGAGCCTAAGACTTGGCTCTAAGTTATTCAGCAAATGTGTCTATAAGAGGACACATACCCTTCTTTAGTTGAAGCAGGAACTGTAGGTGTAGACTAATCAAAATCTCAGGTGGACAAATTATAGGCGAAACGCGTCTCGGATCAACTCAGAAGTTTGGACATTTTTTCTCATATTTATACTATTTGTTGTTTTTATAGTGATATATATTTTTTATCAATAAATGCACTTTTATTATTTATAATTTGTCCACCTGAGATTTTGATTAGTCTACACCTACAGTTCCTGCTTCAACTAAAGAAGGGTATGTGTCCTCTTATAGACACATCTGCTGAATAACTTAGAGCCAAGTCTTAGGCTCTATATAAGGTGAGCAGTTCCATTTATTTACCTGCACACACTGGTATCCTGAATTTATTGCACCAGATTTTGGTATCTATTACATTTTACAGAAAGAGAATCCAGAGAACCATCTTTTAAAGGGTCCGTGTCTCCTTAAGGACACGTCTGCCTGAGAGATCTGAGCCTGTCCTGTTTAGGCTCAGAACCACGTGAGTGAACCATTTTTTGGTTACTTCACTCTGATTGTACCAAAACACCCTACACTATTGTGTTTTATTCCCCCCTTAGGTTACTTTGAGTCCCAAGGGGGGTAAGTTATTTTTCAAGCGCTCCACCTTTCACTGGGTTTTGTCGTGTATAACACTGTACAATGGCATGAGCACTATGCACACTCTGGGACCTTCAAACACACTCTAGATCTCATACACGCACACACTGCACCACCTACACACACACACTACATTCCTGACACACACTGGATCCCATATGCACATACTAGATTCCTTGTAAGCAAACACATACTTCATTCAATAAACACACACTCTCTACAACCCCTACATACACTACATCACCTATACACACACACACACACACACACTACAGCCCATATGCACACACTCTCTACATCCCCTATAGACACTATTTCCCTATACACACACACTCTCTACAGCACCTAGACACAAATACATAACATGATACCACAAACACAACATGACTGAAACCATGCAACTTAAGCCCCAAATAGTTCCATGAAATCAGTGCTAGTGGTTGGTCAACTTCGGCAACATAAAAATGAATAAAATACTGAACATAGTCTCTATTTGAACCATGAAGCTTGTTACCCTTATCTAGACAAACGATTCCACCGAACAGTGTTCTTCTAGGATCTACAGAACCAACGCAGGTGATGATGGAAGTCCAGCGGTGTTCAGGAGTTTCAGTGTCCAATTTTAGTTCCATGAACTCGACGACTAAACACCGCTGCCTGCGTTCATGTGAACAAGAGGCCACCACCTCTTGGTAGTTCATACGAATTGCGGCCACCCAGACGAACAATTAGAACAACATTGAGGTGAGAACTGTTCCAAGGTGTTAATAGGGGTTAACAAGCTCTCGGGTGGTCCCTGGTTTGTGTGGTTCCCAACCGGTGTAGGGAAATTACACGAACCAAGCCATTTAGACAGTCTTTTACAGGTTTCCCTGCAGGGTCCATAGTCTGTGGGCAGGAGGCTGGGAAGCAGGCTCCTCCAGGAGCTTGTGGCAAACTCACGTGGGAAGGAGAGTTTGTCACACTGATTTTTTTTGGATTGGTTCTTTGTTCTGGGTGTTTTTATTTGCTGCTACTGAGCCAAGTAAAGAAAGTTAATCCTAAATACCTTCCTACTGTCATTATTAAAATTGTGCATTTTAGTAGACTAAAGCTAGTATAATCTTCAATGTTTCTGTAAGTTTCTTGTGGCAATGATTTGCATATCTCTTGCCATAGGTTCCTCATTAATATATACTGAAGAAAAATAATTATTTATATATCTTCCTGTCTCTGACCTTCATTTACTAACACCCATATCTGATTTCATTGAACAGTTGCTGATTTGCTCCATCTATGCCAACTGTGAAGCCATCCATATAACAAATACATGTGTTTAAATGTAATTCAGTAGTATAGGGGTTTCCGAAGATCTTCAACTACCTTTTTCCAGTTTATGTTTTGCTGATGTAACATATCCTTTTGTACTGTAGTATTAAATTCCAAGTAATACTTTCTTTGGAAGCTATATTGAGTTGATTGAGTGGATAAATACTTGCTTTGTAAAAGCTGAGAAAATGTAGCAAGGTACTATTCATTTTCACAGAAACATCAAAGAACATATACAAACATTGGCTTTCATAGAACTGGTAATAGGTCAATATTTTCATTCATACTTAGTTTTTTTCCCCCAAAAAGTCAATGCGTTGAGTGAAGGATTTTTGTGAACACTGCTGAGCCAAAATTCAGCTCCTATTTATACTCAATTTGTTGAAGATGTCTTTCATTTCTCTGAAATATGCACAGCTCTAAATGTCTTTTTTAATTTACATAAGGCATGTTTTAAATATCATAAGTTGCCATATTGTTTTAATTGTAAAAGTGACCAAGAAGATAAATATATAGATGTATATTGTTAAATTAATAAAATGGTAAAGGTGCCTTAGAAGGCTTTCCAAAGTGAATGTTTATCACAAGATTTGGGTTTAATACTTGTGATACATTCAAAATTGCTTTTCTGTTTCTCTACACTTTCTTTTTTATTGCAGTTTATGAAAGAATTTGGAAATGATGTATGTATGCTGACCACAGATGGAAAGGAAATGAGGCTATGTAATAACCAAGCAGGTTCACTGCTGTGCACATGGAAGTACCGTACTCTACCTCATCATGTGACTGCACTGTCCTTCATATCCCATCACCTGTTATCTTTCCCATGTGTTACAATTTTGCTGGGGAAATTACTAATGATAGAAAGGTATCAATTTCTATGTGCAGTTTGTGTCACCTCCGGGCACATGATTCACCTAAACAATTTTCTCACCCCCACAAAAATAAACAATATAACATTAGGTATAATATCACCTGGCAATCAGACTTTGTGATTTCTAAGATTATGTGTTCCTGTCCATTACATTACGTAGGGAAAACTTAACTAACCGAACCGTATACGGGGACACAGGTCCGCAATTATTACAACTTAAAGGGATGGAGCAACAGAAAACTTATACCAAAATATTTTCTTCAGATCAAGCATTCTTTGACTACATTAAATATTGTAGTTATTGCTATGGTGCCTCCACTGAAAAAGGGCATGAATCAAGAACAATTGTTCTTACAGAGAGAGTTTGTTTAAGACACTTAATACACTAGTGTCTTAAACCAAACACTTTTGGTTTAAGACACTTAATACACTATCTCTGTTTGGACTAAATGAAAATGTGTCATTTCAACAAACTATACAACAATGTGCAATGTCAATCATTAGAAAGAATGCAGAGACGGGCTACAAAATTAATAAAAGAAATGGAACATTTTAGCTATGTAGAAAGTTTAACAAATTTAGAGGGGATATGATAACATCATACAAATATATTTGTGGCCAGCACAAACCATTGTGTGGAAATCTATTCACAAACAGGACTTTACATAGGACACGAGGTCATGCGTTTAGACTGGAAAAAAGAAGATTTAGTCTAAGGCAAAGGAAAGGTTTTTTTTTTTTTACCGCAACAATAAGGATATGGAATTATCTGCTTAAGGAAGTGGTTTATCAGAGTCTGTACAGATGCTTAAACAGCAACTAGATGCATACTTGCAAAAAGAAAATATTCAAGGATGTCATTTTTCAATGTAGGGTGAATGCTTCTTGACCCAAGGATTAATCTGGCTGCCATTCTGGGGTCAAGATGGCATTGTTTTCCTAGTTTGTTTAAAAATTGGAAGTGCTTCAAACTTCTTTTGGATCAACGGCAAAAAACAAATATGAGGAAGGCTGAACTTGATGGATGCAAGTCTCTTTTCATCCTATGAAACTATGTAACTGTAATTTATAAACACTTATTACAGTGTTTAATGATAATATTTGACTTTCTTCTAGTTGCAGAATGTAGGATGTTTATTTAAATTGTCAAGAGCTAATTTAATTGTTCATATTTGTAGATTAGCTGCATATCCACAAATGTCATTTCCACAGTTATGCAACTGTATATTCCTCTTTGATTACCTTTGCTATAATGTCTCTTCCTTTTTTCCAGTTGTTCGTACTGAATGTGTTTTGTTTTACCCTGTTACATTTTTAACATTATAGTAGATATTTAGTTTCACTAGTGATTAGTTGTTGTATCTTTCTACATAATGACAACACTAGAGAACATATTTACTATATAATCCGTTATAATCCAGTATTTAAAATGTTTTGTTTCTAATATCAGATTTGGAGTCCATATGTATTATAATCTAGTTATGATTCCGAAATTCAGAAAAATAATTTGCTAATAATTTCCACTTGTAAGACTAGTAAACATTTTTTTTGTAATTAAAAATGTATGCTATATTGTGAAATTATCTTTACCATTTATATAAAAATCTCATATAGCAGAAATACTTATTTTCTTTTTATATACTACTGATTCAGAGCCCTTGAAAAGAAATATAAATAGTTATACTGTACACAAATAAGAACAGGTCACTTTCAGAAGCTCAAGATAGGAGCAGGGGTCAAGTCCTGGGTAAAAAAGTGCAGGAACTCACCCAAGATCCACTCCCCGCCCCCTCCCCCTCCCGTCCGTCCCCCCCCCCCCAAAAAAAATGATACGCTTGTATGCAGGGGCTGAGTAAGGGCACGGGGCTGAGGAGGGGGACAGAGGCTGAGGAAGAGGGACAGGGGCTGAGGAAGAGGGACAGGGGCTGAGGAAGAGGGACAGGGGCTGAGGAAGAGGGACAGGGGCTGAGGAAGAGGGACAGGGGCTGAGGAAGAGGGACAGGGGCTGAGGAAGAGGGACAGGGGCTGAGGAAGAGGGACAGGGGCTGAGGAAGAGGGACAGGGGCTGGTGCTCGTATGCAGGGGCTGAGTAAGAGCACTGGGCTGAGTAAGGTGGACAGGGGCTGAGTAAGGTGGACAGGGGCTGAGGAGGGGGACAGGGGCTAAGTAAGTTGACAGTGCTGTGGAAAAGGGACAGGAGCTTAGGAGGGGGGGGGGACATGGGTTGAGGAAGGGGCCATGGGCTGAGTAAGGTGGCAGGGCTGAGGAAGAGGGACAGGAGCTTAGGAGGAGGGGGGGCATGGGCTGAGGAAGGGGGCATGGGCTGAGGAAGAGGACAGGGGCTGAGGAAGAGGACAGGGGCTGATGAAGGGAGCAGGGGCTGATGAAGGGAGCAGGGGCTGATGAAGGGAGCAGGGGCTGATGAAGGGAGCAGGGGCTGATGAAGGGAGCAGGGGCTGAGGAGGGGAACAGGGCCTGAGTAAGAAGACAGGGCTTGAGGAGGGGGGCAGGCACTGAGTAAGGGGACAGGACTTGAGGAGGGAGACAGGCACTGAGTAAGGGGACAGGACTTGAGGAGGGGGGCAGGGACTGAGGAGGGGGGCAGGGACTGAGGAGGGGGGCAGGGACTGAGGAGGGGGGCAGGGACTGAGGAGGGGGGCAGGGACTGAGGAGGGGGACAGGGACTGAGGAGGGGGACAGGGACTGAGGAGGGGGACAGGCACTGAGGAGGGGGACAGGCACTGAGGAGGGGGGCAGGCACTGAGGAGGGGGGCAGGCACTGAGGAGGGGGGCAGGAACTGAGTAACGGGACAGGGCCTTAAATAGGGGGACAGGGACTGAGGAGGGGGACAGGGACTGGGGAAAGGGACTGAGGAGGGAGACAGGGACTGAGGAGGGAGACAGGGACTGAGGAGGGAGACAGGGACTGAGGAGGGAGACAGGGACTGAGGAGGGAGACAGGGACTGAGGAGGGAGACAGGGACTGAGGAGGTAGACAGGGACTGAGGAGAGAGACAGGGACTGAGGAGAGAGACAGGGACTGAGGAGAGAGACAGGGACTGAGGAGGGAGACAGGGACTGAGGAGGGGGACAGGGACTGAGGAGGGGGACAGGGACTGAGGAGGGGGACAGGGACTGAGGAGGGGGACAGGGACTGAGGAGGGGGACAGGGACTGAGGAGGGGGACAGGGACTGAGGGGGGGGACAGGGACTGAGGAGGGGGACAGGGACTGAGGAGGGGGGCAGGGACTGAGGAGGGGGGCAGGGACTGAGGAGGGGGGCAGGGACTGGGGAGGGGGGCAGGGACTGGGGAGGGGGGCAGGGACTGGGGAGGGGGGCAGGGACTGGGGAGGGGGGCAGGGACTGGGGAGGGGGAGGGGGACAGGGACTGGGGGGGGACAGGGACTGGGGAGGGGGACAGGGACTGGGGAGGGGGACAGGGACTGGGGAGGGGGACAGAGACTGGGGAGGGGGACAGAGACTGGGGAGGGGGACAGAGACTGGGGAGGGGGACAGGGACTGGGGAGGGGGACAGGGACTGGGGAGATGGACAGGGACTGGGGAGATGGACAGGGACTGAGGAAGGGGACAGGGACTGGGGAGGGGGACAGGGACTGGGGAGGGGGACAGGGACTGGGGAGATGGACAGGGACTGGGGAGATGGACAGGGACTGGGGAGATGGACAGGGACTGGGGAGATGGACAGGGACTCAGGAAAGGGATTAAAAACAAACAAAAAAAACTAAAGTGCCTTCCCCCCTCCCTGAGGCTTACCTTGGGCCAGGAGGGGTGGGACAGGATCTGGAACCTGCAGCCTGCAGTCAGTGGAGTAAGCCGGCCTCTCCTGATGATGTCAGGAGGAGGGGGCGTGACTTCCTCTGCTCCCCAGCGGTCCTGTGAGAAGAGCAGAGAAAGTCACGCCCCCTCCTACTGACATCATCAGGAGAGGCCGGACGACTCCACTGACTGCAGGGGGAGAGGTGAGTTTAAAAATCCGAGTCCCCAGTCAGAGGCAGGGGATTCGGATTTGTGCTCCCCCTGCTCTGGCAGCCGCTTGTGCCAGCCCTGGGTCCTGCAGGACTAGTAATGGGAACGGCGTTCCTGCTGTGGAAAAAGTGCAGGAACGCCGTTCCCACGCGTTCCTGCAGGACTCGAGCCCTGGATAGGAGCATTAATTAAGCTGCTTCCCCTGGTGACTACAACAGAAATCTTTCCTCATCAACAAAGTAGGATGCTGATTTCAGTGTTCCCACAATGTTGATTTAAGAGGCCCAGCTGGGAAGACAGTTTGTGCAGAGCTAAGGACTAGTGAGAACAACATGAGACCTGCCTCCTAATGGTCAAATAAACAAATACTTTATTAGAGTGGAGGTGTTGCCACTATTGGAATTATTGAATTTATTTATGAGAATATAATGAATTATTATTTCACGATATAGGCATAACAACCAGGCTTTCGAAAAAGAAATAAATCACATATGTTACTTAGAATATAATCTACAAACTGAATTATACTCGGTTTGTGCTTGTCTTCATTATTTGAAAATATAATGATATAACAAATATCAATTACCTTGTGTTAATAAGCAGCTCCCATTGAGAAAAACAAATATATTGACCAACAATTTCCAGGTTTTGTTCCTTAGACATATACATATATTATACATACATATATAAATATATCACATGACGTTCCCAAACAGTGGTGGGCAGCCAAGATGAGTAATTCCTAATGATCTTTATTCCCACCATACTTATATATTGGCAGATACTGACAGACTCCTTGTTACCTTTGCAGCTAGAAAAATATTCAGTCTGCATTGCTACTATAGAGGAAATAATTAACTACCACCAGTGTAGCTGGTGCACTGCACCGGGGTTGCTTTGCGTCCACCAGTGGGTATTGCTGAACAGCCTGTCACTTCCTCCCACAATCAGAAGGAGCTGTGTGCAAAGTAAAGGCAAATGAGTGGGGAGGAGCAAGGAGAAAGACCTCTCCAATCAGCCCAGGCCAGCATCAGCAGGACCTCAAGGAAGACAATTTCCTCCATATAACATCTATGTTGCTAAACGGAGGGTGCTAAAAGGAAGGTGGATGAAAATACATATGACATGTACGCATGTATCTATGTGTGTCAGTGTGTGTGTGTCTGTGTCAGTGTGTATATGTTCATGTGTGTATCTGTGTGTCAATGTGTGTATTTGTTAGTGTGGGTAACTGAATGTCAGTGTGTGTATGTGTTAGTGTGTATCTTAGTATGCATGATTGTTTAATTATGTGTATCATTGTGTGTCCATGTGTATCTGTGTGCATGGGTCATTGTCTTCATCTGTGTGTCAAAGTTTGTATATCTGAGTTTGTGTGAATGTGTCATGGAGCATATTTGTGTGTCAGGGTGTTTGTAAGTGTCAGTTTATGTATCTCTGTGTCAGGGTGTATATGTACCAATATGTGTATGATTCACTGTGTGTATTTGTTTGTGTGTATGTATTATGTTTATATGTGTGTATCTGTGTGTGTATCTGTGTGTGTGAATGTTTATGTATATCTAGGTAAGTATATGGCAGTTTGTGTGTATATTTAAACACCAACACAATATGCAAATACATCCCTGGAATCAAATTATCTACAAACACACCCCTCCATTCAAACACCACTACTGCACACAAATTTACACTCACAATTAAAAGCCAACACTACATACAAACATATCCCTTCAATCAAACACACACATTATATGCAAACATACAACTCTATTAAAACACTAAAATGATATACAAACACCCCTTCATTCAAACACCAACACTACACACAAACGTACACCTGCATGTAAAAGCCAACACTACATACAAAAAACACCCCTGCATTCAAACATAACAACTACACACAAGTACACCACTGCATTGGGTTAGCATACTTTAGTGTGCAGGCAGGTGCACTACTTAATGCATGTAGCCCAAAGTAGAAAACGGCAGGCATTAATAAATCAAGAGCAAACTGTTAAATTGCAAATATGATATAGAAAATGTCTCTGTCTGTTAGGATATTGTGACATTGTTTGTGGTGCAATTCAAATTGTGCTTTAAAAGTGCTTCAAAAGGAACCAAATAAGAGATATTTGCAATTTAACACTGTGAACACTGAGTTGACCCCATAGTTTTGCACACTTATCGCTTCATGGACACAGACAGGTTGTAATGTATAATTTAATGGAGTAAGTGCATGTACAAGATTGTGGTTTGCAGTTTTTCTTAACTGTATTTTTCAACAGTAACGTATTCAGTTTTATTGCACTTCTATTATATTACAGTGAGTATGGGTTCAGTTCCTTTTCAAGTTAGTGTGAGTAGTGTGCAACACGTTTTTCTAACATTGGCTGGTGTATTTTGTTTGACACAACTCCAAGCAGAGTAAACGTCACTAAGTACATCTCTGCAAAGAAAAGTTTCACCTCCATATTTCACAATAGAACCAACAAAGAACATTCTTGTTTCTAGGGCTAGACCGCTCTTGCGAAGGTTGATGCATCACTCATGCCTGACCACACAGAACATGAAATGTATTGCACATCCAGTAAAGGTCGTCTGAAGTGAGTTATTTAGGTTAAGTAGCAGAGCAGTCATTGGGTGTGAGTTTATGGCCAGTCGGATTTCATCTGCATAAGGGGATTGTTGGTAGCACATGGGCAGTATTTGTTTAAAAAAAAAAAAAAACTATATGTGGAACTTACTAGTCAAACAAGTTTTAATTTGAGTGATTCTGGCTGAATTTACATCCCTCCACAGTTTCAAGATTGCTTTCTGGGTTTGAGGAGTTGAAGACTGCAATTAGCTGATAGTGAAGGTCATGCTCTAAGCTCTCCTTGAAGTTAAATGTTTTATATGTCTGCTGGTTTTCTCATCCTAACAGTTGAGAGAGGTTGCTATGGTTATGTTTGATCGCTTGTTAAGTTAATAAAAGCTAGAGCTCTATGCAGCAAAAATGGTCACTGAATGGAAATTCATTTTAAACAGTCAAGACCAGTGGCGGATCCAGGGGGGGGGGGGGGGCAACGGGGCAATTGCCGCCCCCCCCCCCCCGAGATTCTCCCCTGCCGGCTAATGCAGGGCTGGCATTGCCCAAGTGCCAGCCCTGCAATGTGCCTGCGGACCGGGGAGGGAGATCTCTGATCTCCCTCCCCGGTCCGCAGGCACATTGCTGACAGCCGGCAGGGGAGGGAGTAAGAGAGGACCCAGGAGCTCTTACCTGCAGCTCCTTCGGGTCCTCCTCTCGCGAGATTTGGAGCGTTGCCGCGGTGACCACGGCAATGCTCCAAATCTCGCGAGAGTGAACTCTAGCCCTGTAGCTGGGCTAGAGTTAACCTCACCACCACCGGACCACCAGGGAATCCCACTGGACCACCAGGGAACGAAATATGTCCCCCCTCCTCATCAATAAAGGTAAGAAGGGAGGGGGGACATACATATATTAATTTAATTAAATTTAAAAAAAAGCCTCCCTACCCTCCTTACCCCCCATACACACACTACCACACACTGCCCCAGAAACACTGCCCCCATACACAAACTACACACACTTCCCCCCCATACACACACTACAAACACTGCCCCCCTTACACACACTACACACATTGCACCACAAACACACACTACACACACTGCCCCATACACACTACACACACTGCCCCAGAAACACTGGCCCCCATACACACACTACACACACTGCCCCCCATACACACACTACAAACCCTGCCCCCATACACACACTGGCCCACAAAAACTGCCCCTCATACACACACTACACACACTGCCCCAGAAACACTGGCCCCCATACACACACTACACACACTGCCCCCATACACACACTACACACACTGCCCCCATACACACACTGGCCCACAAACACTGCCCCCCATACACACACTACACACACTGCCCCCCATACACGCACTACAAACACTGCCCCCATACACACACTACACACACAGCCCCACATACACTGCCCCCATACACACACTACACACACTGCCCCACAAACACTGCCCCAATACACACACTATACACACAGCCCCACAAACACTGTCCCCATTCACACACTGCCCCACAAACAATGCCCCCATACACACACCGCCTCACAAACACTGCCCCATACACACACTACACACACTGCCCCACAAACACTGCCCCATACACACACTGCACACACTGCCCCACAAACACTGCCCCCATACACACACTACACACACTGCCCCCCATACACACACTACACACACTGCCCCCCATACACACACTACACACACTGCCCCCCATACACACAATACACACACTGTCCCCCATACACACACTACACACACTGCCCCCCATACACACACTACACACACTGCCCCCATACACACACTACACACACTACACACACTGCCCCCCATCCACCCTCTACAAACACTGCCCATCATACACACACTACACACACTGCCCCAGAAACACTGGCCCCCATACACACACTACACACACTGCCCCCCCATACACACACTACAAATACAGCCCCCATACACACACTGGCCCACAAACACGGTCCCCCATACACACACTACACACACTGCCCCCCATACACACACTACAAACACTGCCCCATACACACACTACACACACAGCCCCACATACACTGCCCCCATACACACTACACACACTGCCCCACAAACACTGCCACCATACACACACTACACACACTGCCCCACAAACACAGCCCCACAAACACTGTCCCCATTCACACACTGCCCCACAAACAATGCCCCCATACACACACCGCCTCACAAACACTGCCCCCATACACACACTACACACACTGCCCCACAAACACTGCCCCATACACACACTGCCCCACAACACTGCCCCACAACACTGCCCCATACACACACTACACACACTGCCCCACAACACTGCCCCCCATACACACACTGCACACACTGCCCCACAAACACTGCCCCCATACACACACTACACACACTGCCCCACAAACACTGCCCCCATACACACAACGCCCCAAACACACACACACACACTGCAACTCTCACACACACTGCCACCCTCACACACACACACACACTGCAGCTCTCTCACACACACACTGCCCCACACACACACTGCAACCCTGACATACACTGCCGCCCTCACGCACTCGCACTTCACCACTCACACACACACTGCACCTTTCACACACACTTCACCCCTAACACATACCACTGATCCTATGCCCAATATCCCAGCAGACCCCAGGTAAGTTGTCAAACTGTTCTTAAACGGTTTGACTACTTACTCTGGGATGGGATCCTGGCACTACTGGCGCCATAACTACTACACTGAGCTGTAGTGGTTATTGTGCCTGGATTATTTCTTTAAATAATCTACAAGTGCCCCTCCCGAGATCAGGTTCTGGATCCGCCACTGCTACAGACATACATACATACACATATATATATATACAGACATACTGACAGACATACAGACACTAACATCCATACACACATACATTCATAATGGCATACAGACATACATTCATAATGGCATACAGACATACATACATACATTCAGACTGACATACATGCATATATACAGACATACTGACAGACATACATACATAATGCCATACATTCATACAGACATCGATACACACACATACACAGACATACGTTCATAATGACATACAGACATACATTGATACTGGCATACATACATACATACATACATATATACATACATACTGACAGACAAACAAACATATATGCATACAATACTGACAGACATAGAGACATACATTGATGCTGGCATACATACATACAGACATACTGACAGACATACAGACATATATACATACATACTGACAGACATACATTGATACTTGCATACATTCATACATGCATAAAGACATACACTCATACATAATAACATACATACATATATACACACATACATAATAATTACATACATACATATATACACACATACATAATAATTACATACATACATATATATATATATATATATATATATATATATATGTGTGTGTGTGTATATATATATATATATATATATATATATATATATATATATATATATACACATACATACATACATACATACATACATACATACATGCATACAGCTCATTTCCCAGCCACCCTCCTGTCTCTTACCTTTTCTTTGCAGGAGGGTGGCTGGGGCTGATGGGACTGGGAGTCGGCATGGCTCTCCCTCACTGCAGGGCTGTCTCTCCTCCCGCGCGGAGTGAGCTGGGAGGAAGTGACCACTTCCTCCCAGCAGCACTTGCTGCGGCTGCATTTTTTTATTTTTTAAAGGGGCCCGATCGTGCTATTACACGGCCACAGCGCTGACTGGGCCCCTGAAGATATAGGGCCCATTGGGTGGGCGTAAGTGCATGGGCCACCCGATGGGCCCCATCAGCGTGCGGGCCCCAGTGGAACTGCATGTTTGTCACCCCCTGATGGCGGCCCTGGCTGTAAGAGCATTATGGGAGATGTAGTCTAAAACATCTGAAGTGCTGAATGTTGCCTTCCCCTGGTACAGGGTTAGTGTTACTGTTTCTTTAATTGCACTTAATGTGTAAAAATTATTATAAGAAAAACTGTCCGATAATTAGCTTTTTCATATTTATCATTTTTAACATTTTATGAATATGTAACATTGTAATGTGTGTAAATAATAGGATGCTGAAAAAAGTAATTTCTGTCCTTTTTAAAACAATATATAATGTGTATGTATAATAAATATCCCAAACTTGGTAAGTGAATAGCATAGCTACAAGATACAGGAATAAAGCAGCATTGTAAAACAACTCTTCACAAACTTTTATGGGCTGAGACCCACTTTTGAAAACTGTAATTTTTCGAGACACACTTGCTTTTAACCCCTTTAGGACCAAACTTCTGGAATAAAAGGGAATGTTAATGCATATTTTAAAAATGAACACCATGGCAATCAGTTTTAGAGGCATACAATTGGTACACTATGCCAATCATCTTTAGAGACTTTCAATTGGCACACCATGGCAATCTGCTTTAGATGCATACAATTGGCAGACCATGGCAATCAGTTTTAGATGCATAACATTGGCATATCACAGCAGTTTTAGAGGCATAATTCTGGGAAATCATGGCAGTATTAGAGCAATAAATTTGGCATTTCATGGCAGTGTGAGAGGCATAATTTTGGGTATTATGGCAGTTTTAGAGGCAGAAACTTGGCACATCATGGTAATCTGTTTTAGAGGCATACAACTGCTTACTCACAGACTCATTCAGAATCAGAAGTTCTGTGTCCAGCTCTTTCATCCAGGTACCTCACATTGATTATCCTTGTGGTGGAACTAATGTAGATAAGGTCCTAGCGCGAGTATGTTTTCTGGCCCCCCCGTCTAGTGCAAGTGTGGCCAAAAGGTAGATCCCCCATCTGTCAGAGAACTTCAACAATGCTATGCCAGCTGGGGATCTACCATTTGCTTATCTTTACAGTGTTATATTTGTGAGCAGTGTTTGAGCGTTTGCAAGCATGTTTTTGTATAAAGTATATGTGTGCATGTATGGGTGTATTTGTATGTACTGTTGCCATTGGAATGTAGTGATGTACTTGTGTGTAATGTTTGTGTCTCGATACAGGGGTGTCTGTATGTGGGTATGCAAGTGTGCTTTTTGTGTGTAGTGTTGGTGTTTGAATGAAGGGGTGTTTATAATTTTAGTGTTTTAATACAGAGGTGTGTTTGTATGTAATGTTTGCGTTTCATTTCAGTGCATGTGTAGTGGATGCAGTGTGTGTATATAAAATATAAATATACACAATGTGTGTTTCAATGTAAGCATGTTTTGTATGGAGTATGTGTGTGAATGTTGGTGTTTGAATGCAGATGTGCATTTGTGTACAGTGTATACATTTCCACACACATACAGAGACACACACACTGACACACATGCAAATATACAGACACACAAATACACACACTGATACACACAGACATACACACAATGATACCTAATTTCACACAGACACTTATGTACACAGCTACTCACTGACACATAATGCACAGAGATACACATACATACAGAGACGGGAGGTCAGGGTGACAGTGTGGGAGGGAGTGTGTGTGTGCTGTGACAGCGGGGGAGGTCCGTGTGGGGGCAGGGTGAAAAAGGGTTACAGTGGGCGGGGCAGGGGAAAAGGGTTAGTGTGGGGGGCATGGGAGGAGGGGCTCTAATGGGGGCAGGGTGAGAAAGG
This sequence comes from Pelobates fuscus, assembly GCF_036172605.1. Taxonomy (NCBI): domain Eukaryota; kingdom Metazoa; phylum Chordata; class Amphibia; order Anura; family Pelobatidae; genus Pelobates; species Pelobates fuscus. The sequence goes on along the minus strand of NC_086320.1, from coordinate 198,369,631 downwards.
GTTACAGTGGGGGCAACAGGTTGAGAAATGGATACAGTGGGGGGGCAGGGTGAGAAGGGGTTACAGTGTGGGAAGGAGGGCAGGGAGAGATGGTGCTACAGTGGGAGAAGGGACATGGAGAGAAGGGGTTACAGTATGGGGAGAGGGGTAGGGAGAGAAGTGGTTACAGTGTGGGAAGGGGGGCAGGGAGAGAAGGGGTTACAGTGTGGGGAGGAGGGCAGGGAGAGAAGGGGTTACAGTGTGGGGAGGGGGCAGGGAGAGACGGGGTTACAGTGGGAGGAGGGAGGGAGTGAAGGGGTTAAATTGTGGGGAGAGGGGCCTGGAGAAGAGGAGTTACAGTGTGGGGAGGGGGGCAGGGAGAGGAGGAGGGGTTACAGTGTGGGGGGAGAGGAAATGGAGGGGTTACAGTGTGGGGGCGATAGGGAGAGAAAGGGTTACAGTGTGGGGAGGGGGGCAGGGAGAGGAGGAGGGGTTACAGTGTGGGGGGAGAGGAAATGGAGGGGTTACAGTGTGGGGGCGATAGGGAGAGAAAGGGTTACAGTGTGGGGAGAGGGGCAGGGAGAGAAGGGTTTAAAGTGTGGGAAGGGGGGCAGGGAGAGAATGGGTTACAGCGTGGGGTGGAGTGCAGGGAGAGAAGGGGTTACAGTGTGGGAGGGGGCAGGGAGAGGTGGTGTTACAGTGTAGAGGGGACAGGGAGAGGAGGAGTTACAGTGTGGGGGGCAGGGAGAACAGGAGTTACATTGGGGGGGCAGAGAGAGAAGATTTACAGTGTTGGGGCAGGGAGAGGAGGGGTTACAGTGTGTGCAGACAGGGAGACGAGGAGTTACATTGTGGGGGGGGCATAATATGAAGGCCTACCTTTATTGAATTCCCTGTTGGTCCAGTGTCTCTCCCTGGTGGTCCGGTGGGTTAACTCTCCGGTCTGCAGCTCCGCTGGGTGCAGAGCGGCAGACCGTGTGATAGAAGTCTTGTGAGCTCCCAGAGTGTTGCTATGGTAATGCTCTGGGTGCTTGCGAGACTTCTATCACACGGTCTGCAGCTCTGCACCTAGCGGAGGGAGCCCAGCGGCATGCAGGGCAAGTCGCCGAGCCCCCTCTTGGTGTCGTAAATTATGTCCTGATGAAAGTTTCGTTGAGGAACTGAAACATTGATGTCTGACACCCGGCACCGGGTTTATTTTTCTGACTGGAGGTTGGAGTGCAAAAGCTTTGATATATATATATATATATATATATATATAGTGGAAAATGTATTCATACTTACCGTAATTTTCTTTTCCTGGCTATTATTCATGGCAGCATATACACATGGGTTAGCTCCTCCCCTACAGCCGATAGGACAGGAAAACCACCAAGGTTTTAAAAGGAGGCTCCATCCCTAAGGTCCTCAGTCAGTTTACAAGCTTTACAGTACATAAATAGAGACATTAATGGGTGGGAAGTATATGCTGCCATGAATAATAGCCAGGAAAAGAAAATTACGGTAAGTATGAATACATTTTCCACTTTCCTGGCTAATCATGGCAGCATATACACATGGGGAATACCCAAGCTTACAAAGGGAGGGACAGAATAGCCAGTCACATAATCAGAATAATTCAACATAGATAGAAGAATGAACTGAGTTAAGTACTTGAGTACCAAATTGTGCATCATAGACTGTTTTAACTAACAGTATGAAATGCCATACAAACGTGTCTAAAGAGGTTCAAATGCTAGCTAACAAAAAGTGTCAGCATAAACCATTGCCATGGCAACCCATGATGCTGCAACAGTATGCGAAGAGAGTGCCCTGATACCCTCCAGCACAGGTAGAGAACGGACGTGACGTCCAAATTGTGCCTCATTAATTGCTTCAATGTCCAATATGTAATGCAGGACAAACTAGTTCAAAGAGGTACAAATGCCAACTTTACAAAGTTTCAGCAGAGACCATTGCCATGGAAGCCCACGAGATGCTGTAACAGCACTAGTGGAGAATGCCCCAAATCCTTTGGTACAGGTAGAGAATGGCATTGAAAGGCTCTCACTTTAGGCAGGATCTCTGGTGCTACATGCAAGACAACCATATACTGGCCACCAACACTTTCTGTGCTACCACAATGGAAGCTCCTTCTAGAGGTTCGAATAATGGTTCAGTCAGGGCCCGTGAGAGCAGTGGTACGTCACATATTGGCTTCACCACACTCAGTGGAGGCATGATTTCAATCAATACCTATATGAAGCAAAGTGCAGCTAAGTGCACACATTCACCTTGCTGAGGTACCGGTCACCTGCAACAGCAACATCTGGGCTAACATCATGGAAGCTTCTGCTAGAAGTTCAGTCAGAGTCTGTGAGACCAGTGGTACGTCACATATTGGTTTCAACACCCTCAGCGGAGGCTTGAGTTCAATTGTTGCTTACATGAAGCAAAGCACCAGGGATATCAACGCTCAATCGGTACCCTTCAGTACAGGTAGAGAATGACATAGATAAGCATTCACCATAGGCAGGATCTTCAGGTGCCAAATGCAAGACGACCATATCTGTTGAAAAGTAGTGAAAGGGGGTTCACAGGATCAAGTCTGGAGTTCACCCATTTTCCTTGCTGGGGTACCAGTCACCAGCACTTTCTGTGCTACCACAATGGAAGCTCCTTCTAGAGGTTCGAATAATGGTTCAGTCAGGGCCCGTGAGACCAGTGGTACGTCACATATTGGCTTCACCACACTCAGTGGAGGCAGGATTTCAATCAATGCCTATATGAAGCAAAGTGCAGCTAAGTGCTCCTCTAGAGTGTTATAACACAGAACCTTTCAAGGCCTGAACGAGGAGTAATTCCAACAGACAAAAGCATGTCAAGCTTAGTAAAGCCTGTAATAGGTCTGGACGTACAGGAATTTCCCTTGGAGGTTCCAGAATCATCTTATTCATCATAGGAATTAGAGTCGACACGGTCTTCCACTGTCAAATTTTGCATTGCCTTTTTAGTAAAGTTGAAAACAGGAAAATATGTACATCAGACTAAAATTCTAAATTTGAGCCAGTGTATCCTGAACCTGAGCATTCTGGTCCTAGCATGTAAAAAATACTTCTGGACCTGGTAGGTCCAAGAAATGGCCATCAGATCTATGTAGGGTATCAGACAATCTGCGTCAACCCTGAGGATACGTCAGGACATGGTTGCCAATCCACCTTGTCCACAGTTATTCAGCTCCAGCAAACAACCATTGTATTCTGAGCCACTGGTTGTTCTTCTGTGCCCTGATTATTATGGGCTGGAATTCCATCAATACGTATCTGTGAGAACCATCTTGGTAAATATAGGATACAGTTGCATTGATATTTGAGCAAATTTGGACCCACTCATTCTTCAGAAAGCCTCTGAAGTGAAGAAGAACCTTGAACATTACTCTTAGTTCCATACCAATGAATGGAAATATTGTGCAACATGGTCCAAACACTGTGCAACCAATCTAATAAAAACTGGAATTCGTGCTAATAATTGACCAATGAGGTTCTTTTCACTGGAAACTCAGAGATCTAATCCCTCTTTCAGCTGCCAGGGTAAGGTGTAACTCCACTGATGGGGACATAGTAAGTGGCTGACTCCAATAAACTTTCTCTTGTTAGATCAAGATAGGAAGGATCTGTAAGGAATCCAGAGATGCCATTGGGCCCATCTGACAAGTCTGCTGGTGGAAGCCAGGATTCTTCGTAGTTGCATCTATTTTCTTGCTGTTACCAAGCAGAAATGAAGAAACTGGGAGAGAAAACCTTTACAATCTGTGGAACTGTTCCCAAGATAGGGAAAAGCAGAGCATATAATTTTCCACTTGGGAATGTCAACCACTGAGCTGGTCTGAAACTGCTTTTCTTGATATTCATCAAGCAGCCAAACTTTAGGAGTTATGAAAGAACTATATACCTCTGTGTGCCTGCCTTCTGAGGGTCTAAGGCTATCAGAAGTAGATCCTCCAGATAATGGAACCAGGTGGAGTTCTGGACTCTCAATAACACTATAAGCACATATAAAGATTCTTCGGGCCACATTGAGGCCAAATGGTAGGTTCTCGTCTGAGCTAATGCCGAAGATCTCTGCAGATTGGACTGAAAGTAAGCATCCTTGAGATATATAGAGGTAAAGAAATTATCCTTCCAGATTGCTTGAGATATGGATCTGATTGACTCCATCCCGAAGACTCTGACATTCAGCCTCTTGTTGGCCCCTCTTAGGTCCAGTGTAGGCTTTCATGTGCTTTTCCTCTTAGCACCAGAAGAGAGGCAAAACTTGTCCCTGGAACTGCTCTTGTTCTGGAACCTAAAAAAAAAAATCACCTCTTCGTCCAGAAGGCTTCTTCCTTCAGTGCTATACCTTTTGATTCATTGGTCTTAATACTCCTGTTGGTATGGAGACTCCTGTGCCTGAAGAAAAAACTCCAGTCTATATCAATCTGGACCATGGATACCACTCAAGCCTCCAGAGTATGACGAGCCCAGGTATGTGTGATCAGAAAAATGAGGTCCTAGTACTGGTGGAGATATGTTCATTGCTGAAGAGCAAAACGACTGCGTTATAGCTCTATTAGAACCTTGAAAGGCAGGTTTACCAACTGCCATGAGTTACCTCTGGAGTATTCCCTGCAGGGCCAGTAGCTCCATGTATCTCAGAAATACTGGTCACTGGAGGTTCTCCAGTCAGACTATGAGGAGCTGGGATCCTTGGAACTTCCATCCTAAGGCACCAATATCTTGCAGCCCTCATTTGCCTTTTCAATGGAATTATCCAAAGTTTCCCCAAACAGCACCACCCCTTCAAATAGAATGGTGTAGAGGGCAGACTTGGAGGATGAGTCAACATCCCAGAAATAGAACCATAATGCTTTCTTAGCTGCTATAGACAAAGCCATTTGATCCAGAGAATATCCTAGTTACATCTAGGGAAGTTTCTGTGAAGAAGTCAGTTGTAACCTGAATACTTCAGACTGCCTCTTCAATCTTGGCTTTTAATATCTCTCTCCATAGTAGCCTTTGGATCTTTAATCACCTATTTCATGTTTGTAGAAACAGCAGTGGAAGTCACAGCTGGCTGGCCTCCTGCAATGGTAGGCGTAAAATTTTGGACAGGTCTGCGTCCACCTGATGTGGATTCATTTAGAAATAAACAAATATGTTTAAATGTCTATCTGTTCCTGTCCAAATCTGAGATGATTAAATTGCGTATACGCAGAAGTAAGTTCACACTGACACATGGAGTTCAGGTTAAAAGCACTTCAGAAAATTTAATGGCATCTGGTTAGAAAACGGGTATGCAGACCCTTTTAAAGGCAAAATGACATCATCATTGAATATCAGATAATAACAAATAAACATCATTAATTGGATTAAATGTTAAGTGGCTATGTCAATGTCCACCCATCAATATTATTAATTGGCTCAGGGATTTGAGTGACTAGTGGGGCACCCTCCCATCATGGGATGTCGTCTTTACTCGATGGGAGGGGGAATCTGGCGGCTAGCCATTTTGGGTAGTTAGTGATGTCAGACTCGTGATCAGGCTCAGGGTTCTTTTTATGAATAGAACATTTCATTAGTACAGTGTTCTCATGGCCTTCAGATTATACTATGTTGCAAATTACAGGAGATTCAGCAATTCCGGGGTTAGTCATGTCTTTATAGAAAATACAGTCTCTATTCATTATACTAAATGCTGTTAGGAAATTCTGTCATGTAATGTAGACAAAATGGAGGGTCTGTCATAATGTGAGGTTATGTGAGATTAAAATGGAGTTAGTACAATAATTCAATACAGGTGCAATAAAGATTTTTAAATAATTCTACATCAGCCCCCCCTATGAAATGTTAGATTCTAAAAAAGATAAACTTTATTGGTTAGTTTCAGAAGACAGGTTAGCCCAAAGGCACAAAACCCTATGAAGTAACGGTTCTTAAAGTCTTCTTAGTTCTTCAGAGGGACATCATAAAATAGACAAGCTTACATTACCATATGGACCTGTGTTATCTGGAGTATAGGCACAACAAGTCATGGTGACAGGTAAACGTTGTTGGTTGCAATAGATATAATAAATGCAAATCAAAATATTATTAGCAGTGACGGTTGGGAAAATGGACTCAAACTTTCCTTTTACTGCAAAATCATATGGTACCCCCCTTGGCACACCTATGGCATCAATATATATGTGTCAAACTTTCCCTTTAGAGGGGTGCTCCTCTTTGTGTTCTGGAGCATGAATGTGGTGTGTCAAGAGTACCTTGTCATGTATTATGTGTATGGACATAATAACCTTGGCTAGGGCACATTTGCTTATGCATCGTAGTATTAAACCTGTCCCACGCTACATCAGCGTAGGTGGACTCGGATCATTTAGTCAATATTAATATCACCACAAACTCAGGATGGACAAATAATCCTGAGGAAGCTTGGCGTTTGGATCTCTTTAGCTTCACGAGGTCTCCTTTTGGGGTCCTCGGCTTTCCATCGATGGCAGGTGGTCAGGCATTATTATGGCCATCAAACACCTACTTGTTGGTATCTTTTTATTTTTTTTAACAAGTCATTTTTCCTTTAGAGTCAAAAGTGTGTCAAAATCAACAAATGTTACTTCCCATGTTGCAGAGAGAGAGAGAGTCTTGAATCTGGAACAATGAATCCACTGAGTGATCTCTGCAACTTTCACAATGCACTATTGGGTATATGGTCTTGGTTGTCACATTGATGACCGGCTAGGCTTCTGGCCATCTTGACAAAATGTCTATTATAACTAGTGCATATTTGACCCAGCAGATCTTTGTCACTTGGATTCTTGAAAGGGATAGTGAGAGTTAGCTAGGTGCTTAGGATTCTCCTCCTCTTCTGCCTGAGCTGTCCTTGGCACAAATAACACAGGATCGGCAGTAACTGATGATTAGAGGAGTAATTCTAGGTGCTTTAGAGTATTTAGAGATCAAATAGTTCATGAGGGTCTTGGATAGGTATAAAGTTCCATGGGCCCACTGCCCAGTACATGTTTTTGGGTAAACAGTACTTGAGAGTGTTGGAGTACAGCCCGTCTTCAAGGGTTGCCCCTTTCTGTTTTTCCAGCTTTGTATTTCTTCAGGGTCAGCAACTGCTTGTCATTCTTTCAGAAGCTTGAGATCTGTGGGTAGGACCTACATGGTGAGTATAGAAGTTTCTTTAGTGGACACCATTCTGTCCACTTCCCTTGGTGCACTTGTGGCTTGGTTGGCAGCTTTTGGTCAGCTGAGTGGTGCTTCTTATCTTCCAGATTGATCCAAAATAATGTGCTGCACCCAGGGCATATCTTGAGTCAGTGTAGGTATTGGCATGTCTTCCTTCAGGCATTTTGTATGCCACTGAGAAGGCTGTCAATTCAGCGTCTTGAGCAGATGTGGGTGAGGAAAGTGAAGATGCTTGACGTACCTGATCTTCTGTAGCAACAGCAAATCCAGTATGGTACCTTTCCTCTTTATCCGCAAACAGAGTGGAGTCAGGATCTGGTAAAGCTACTGCATGCTCTGTTGAAAGGTGTCTTGTTTCTTCTTTCATCTGTTCAAAGCAACCATGAGGAGCAGTAGAAGAGGTTTCCTCACCTATTTCTGTGTGAGATTGGGGGGTATTTGTCTTTCTATTTACAGTTCTCTTGCTGACCCCCCTCTGTAGAGAGTTGTAAATTGATTGTTCATGTTTTGTTCTAATGAGTCAGGTTCCTTTCATGAGATTTCTGGGGACCTAGTGAAGAAAACATGAGGGACAGCCACCTCCCAGTGATGATACAGGTGTCTTACTTCCATGGGAATCTGGATCAGGACCGCACTATTTCCTTGAGAGTGCCCAAAACAGTTCTTTCATGATGAAGTGCACCTCCACCAGTCTGAATAATTTTCCGTTAGAATAATTTTTCGTTAGTGTGGTATTACCCCCTGGGAAGTGGCGGAAGAGTGGCCAGAGCAACTTTTCTTCAAAATATAATATTGTCAGGTAGAGGCAGAGTTGTCTATGAGCGGAGGAAATTGGTAAGGAATAAGAAGGAAGGAAGCATATAAAGGATATAGATATGGTAGTGGGGAGATGGAGGAATGAGTAGTGGATAGAGCGAGAGGGGAAGAAGGTGGAGTAGGAAGGACAGGGGAAGTAGGAAGAGGAGAAGGTGGAGTAGGAGGAGGAGAAGGTGGAGTAGAGGGAGGAGTAGAAAGAGGAGGGAGGAGTAAGAGCAGGAAGAAGGAGTAGGAGGAGGAGAAGGTGGAGTAGAGGGAGGAGTAGGAGGAGGAGAAGGAGGAATAGAGGAGAAGTAGGAGGAGAGAGGAGAAGGTGGAGTAGAAGGAGAAAGTGGAGTAGAGGGAAAATTTAATGGCATCTGGTTAGAAAACGGGTATGCAGACCCTTTTAAAGGCAAAATGACATCATCATTGAATATCAGATAATAACAAATAAACATCATTAATTGGATTAAATGTTAAGTGGCTATGTCAATGTCCACCCATCAATATTATTAATTGGCTCAGGGATTTGAGTGACTAGTGGGGCACCCTCCCATCATGGGATGTCGTCTTTACTCGATGGGAGGGGGAATCTGGCGGCTAGCCATTTTGGGTAGTTAGTGATGTCAGACTCGTGATCAGGCTCAGGGTTCTTTTTATGAATAGAACATTTCATTAGTACAGTGCTCTCATGGCCTTCAGATTATACTATGTTGCAAATTACAGGAGATTCAGCAATTCCGGGGTTAGTCATGTCTTTATAGAAAATACAGTCTCTATTCATTATACTAAATGCTGTTAGGAAATTCTGTCATGTAATGTAGACAAAATGGAGGGTCTGTCATGATGTGAGGTTATGTGAGATTAAAATGGAGTTAGTACAATAATTCAATACAGGTGCAATAAAGATTTTTAAATAATTCTACATCACACCTATGATCCATAAGTGTGCAACTTAGGTGGTGTAGTTCTGGGGTTGGAAATAACTTACTCCACAGGGTAAAGCCTGGCCTCTTTTCTTACCCCTAAGGCCTTACTTACCCCTAAGAACTTACTTTGTAATCCCTGCCTGCATGTCATGTGGCTGCACAGTGATAGGTCATGCTGAAGCGACAACCTTCTGGAGGAAGTCAGTGCATAACCGATTCCTTCCACTGTTTTCTCCTCATAACCAGATCCTGGTGAAGAATCAGACACCTGACAAATAATAATAACTAAATATTACCTGTGGTAAAGTATTAAGAAAAAATGTGCACTGTTAAATTCTATGAGAAACCAGCGAAAAAGCTTTAAAACAGGCTGAAGACAGCACTTATCCATGTCTGGAGACCCTGCAAATACTTACCAAATAAGTGTGGTATGTTTACTGTAATTTTCCCTTTATTTTAGGCACTTTCTGGCAATTGCCCTTATCCAAGATGGCTGCCACAACTTGTATTCCCACAATGCAAGTCATCTGTATTAGGCCCAATAAGGCACAAACTGCACACATGTGGGCCTATTCAGAGTGTGTTTGCTGTTTAGAGACCAGGGAGAGGCCTACATGGCCCCTAAACACCCAGGGTACAGAGAATAAATCACTGGGACCGAGGGGAAGCAAAATAGATAACAAAAGTGCCTGCAAGGTAGTTGAAAAGGCAACCACGTGCAAAAAGTCAAAGTTTAAAGGCACCACAGTCTAAAGGCCTCAAGATATAAAAGGTAACACAGTTTTCAAAATGTATCACAGTTTTAAAATATATCAGTCTTCAAATGTACTGCAGTTTTATATGCCTTGCGGTATTACATGCAAAATAATTAAATGCAAATTTAAATGAAAGTTTTTTTTTTTTAATTCTTTATTTTTGTTGTGCAGGTAAGTACAGAGCATGGTCATGCGCCACAACAGCGTACGTATACATATAAACATAGGTTAAACAGTGGCATGGAAAACTTGCACATTTTTGTTTTAAAGGCATAGTAAACTAGGCAGGTATGTCTGAACGATAAACTATTAGAGAACGAACAAGCTTGCAGCATCCTGACTTCGTTGGACCTCAGAGTTGCACTTAAGAAAGAAAGCAACAAGATGGTATCAACATTTGTGCCCTTCTGCGATGCTTTGTCATGATCACTATTGTGTTAAGTAATAACTGGTAGTAACTGGTTTACTCTCAGTGTATCTTAGTGCTTCAGAGGGCTGTCTGGTTTTCATGTTGTAAGCTATCACTCAGCTGAAATGCCACTAACATAACAATTGTAATTAAGGTGAGTATTCCCTGGGGAAGCACCTCAGCCCTGGGCTGTGAACAGGTCATAATATAAGATCCTAGCTTTTCTAGCATCCTGTGATAGCAATGTTTAAATGTTACTTGTAGAGGACATGCTGAGCTAATGTAACTTGACGATGCTTTATGTACAGGTTTGGGTATGTTTTAACATTGACGAAATGCAGGCTGAACATGTCATATCTAAATAAACGATTTGCTGCAAATTATATTGCTGAATCAAGAGAATTGCATGAGCGAGTAGCACATTGAATATAGTAAAGGAGTAAAACTGAGCTTATTAAAGCACACTGCCTGCTACGTTTTTCCTGAATGCTCAAAGCAATTGCAATACTGTGGAATAAGAGACTTCTCAAAATATAATACAACTAAAAAAAAAAAAAAAAAGAGAGAGATTAAAAGTGAACACGCTTAGAGTTCGATAATGGGTGGTCTGCTGGGCATATGCCCCAGAGAGCGCAAACAAATAAGAGTCATGTAAAATGAGGGAAATACCGCTGGGTGATAGTGGGTTGATATGCCCAGATGGTTCTAGTCCTCGGGACTGACAGTTTGTGAGTTATTCTTTATTCAGCCCACGCCAGTTAGGTAAAGTCCCGGTGCCCCTAGATAGTGTGCAGTAGTTGAGGTTCTCCCTCTTGTGGGCCTCGGAGGGGCTCTCCGCCTGTGTCTGCCGCAAGTTTCCAGCTGCTCTGGCTCCTGGTCAGCGCCGTGACCGACACTGTAAGTTGTCGAGTGTGAGGTTGCGCCTTGCTGGGTGAGGGTAGTTGGGACCGCTGAGGTGCGGGCGGGTCGAGCCTGTCGGCGGGACCATCCCTGAGGCGTGAGGGTGGGTGTGCTGGTGCCCATGAAACCTGGTGCTGTTTCCCCCTGTGCTGGTCCTCGGCTCCGGCGGGGGGGCGCCCTGGAGGTACGAAACGGACACCCGCCTAGACGGCGCCGGATTGCCGGGCGGATCCATGCAGCTACCGCTCTTATCGCCATCTGAAAAATCCGTCTCTGGGCATGAAGCTTTTTCCAAAGGCTGATGCGGATCCACTCATAGAACTCTTGTAGTTTCTTGGGAGGCTTGATTAGTGTCCGAGTTGTGGTAGGCTGTGTCCGTGTCGCCATTTTGTTTGGGCCTGGACGGTCCCATGTTGTCTTGGGCTTTGTGCTTATGGCTTCCGCCATTATGACCTGCTCCGGTGCTGCAGGCTTGCTGTTTGGTTTCGTCGCTTGTCTCCTGGGTAGCCGGGCTTTCTCCCAGGGTTGGATCGGGATAACCCCCACCGATCCGGGGGGGGGGGGGGAGCGCCATGTATCCCGGGCTGCTTGCGAGAGGACGGGGAAGGTGAAATGAAACAGTTTTAAATGCCACACAGCTTAAATGCAACACAGCTTAACCCCCTTAAGGACACATGACATGTGGGACATGTCATGATTCCCTTTTATTCCAGAAGTTTGGTCCTTAAGGGGTTACATGCTTCCTAGCAAAAGCACAACCGCATAATGTACCACAATCTTAAAAATAAGGTACAGCTGTATAATGCACTAGTTTAAAGATATCAAAGTTTAAATGCATCACAGCACAACTGCATAATGTACTACAGTAAAACAGGCAAATAAAGTAATGAAGATAAAAAAAAAAAACATACATGTCCGTAAGTAAAGGGAGAAAATTGCTCACGTCCTAAGGGCTGTAGGACAGGAAAAAGACTGAGGACCTTAGGGATGGAGCATCCTTTTAAAACCTTGGTGGTTTTCCTGTCCTATCGGCTGTAGGGGAGGAGCTAACCCATGTGTATATGCTGCCATGATTAGCCAGGAAATATATATATATATATATATATATATATATATATATATATATACACACATGCAGATCAATAAATAATCAGATTAAAAGTCGTAGATAATCCCTTTAAAATATTCTCAATAAAAAACCAACATACAAGTCCTTTTGTGTAATATAAAATATCCAATGGTTATGTGTGTCCTCTGCAACCTTTATAATGTAGTATATATTAACTTAATGAGAACTTAAAGGCAAGTGAAGTGAAAGAAATCTGCGTTTTTGCTTTCGCTTAATATATTGACTTTTCACCTAACATATTAGGTAGCCTACCCTCATTGAGGGTAAGCGTGCTTTCTCTGCCGATACAGTACTTAAATAAATTGATTACATTTTTGACAAATGAGAACATATATACCCTTTTTTACAGAGTACCTGAAATAAGAACATAATTCCTAACACAAATGCTTTTTAATTTAGTTAAATTAATATTTTATTGTAGAAACATCTGTTAAGAGCAGATTTAGGCAAAAGATTATACATATTTTATGTGAGTAAAATTTAATTTTATATGGGTAATCTTTCTAAGCAATTATGAGCAGTAAACATCAAAATGAAGGGTGAACAATAAAAATGACGGATTGACTATATGATTTTAACCTATCATGGACATTCCTCAACTTTGCTTTTTCTTGCTCACTGGATGTTATGTTTCGGCTAAAAGAGGTTTTACTTTACAGCCTGTTACCATTAGTTATGTAGCATGTTGTCTGCACATTAAGTATATTTCAAGTTGGTGAAACCCTGCGTATTGAATAGTTTGTGGAAACCAAACTAAAAAAATAACCTTTATCCAAAATGTGTTTTTGTTTTGGAATAGCCCTGCAGGTCTTTTTTTTTTTCTTTTTTAGATAAAATGTGTTTAACCCCTTAAGGACCAAACTTCTGGAATAAAAGGGAATCATGACATGTCACACATGTCATGTGTCCTTAAGGGGTTAAAGTAAAAAATGATCTCTATTCACTAAAGTAAATGTATTAGCTCAGTAAATACTTTATATAGCATTGTGAGTATTGCATGTTTATATTTGTAGTGCAGAAGATCACAATGATGCTTTACTTTGGAACTAAGGTCACTAGTTATAGCTACTTGTGTAGCAACTTATTGAACTGCAATGAGTTTAACCCTTTAAATCCGGAGGACGTACTATTACGCCCTGCAGGAACCGTCTCTAAACGCCGGCGGGCGTAATAGTACGTCCTCGCCATAATGGCCGCCCACGTGGCCGGCGCTAATCGCCCGCTGCAGATCGCGGTCGGGGGGGATGCCTGGCCCCCCAGGCAACCCCCCCTGTGGCCGGTGACCGCGATCTGCAGTCTCTGATCGCAGTGACAGGCTGTCACTGCGACCAGTATTCAGCATGTGTCAGCCGATTTCAAATCGGCTGACACATGTGGCCGGTGGCTTTCCCCTTCTGCAGATCGCGGTCGGGGGACTTACCTGGCCCCCAGGCAGTCCCCCTGGGGTCAGTGAACGCGATCTGCTAAGTCTGAGATCGCAGTGACAGGCTATTGGCTGACACATGTAACTGGCACAATGATCCCCCTGCAGATTGGAAGGGGGTAGTGCTTGTACCACCCAGGCACTCCCCCCTGTGGTAAATTACCCAATCTGCAGGAGGTGATCACAGTGACAGGCAGTCACTGTGATCACTGATCCTGTGTGTCAGCCAGTGATGTGAAATCACTGGCTGACACTGTCATTGCCCCCTGTCCTGTGAAAAAAATAAAATATTAGTTAAAAAAATAAATGTAAAAAATTACAGTTACAAATAAAATATACTTAGATCATATATATTATATATATGATCTAAGTATATATATATATATATACACACACACACACACACACATTTACACATACACGACGTGTATTTAAATATTAATATATATATATATATATATATATATATATATATATATATATAAAAAAAAACAAATAATCTTGCACTCCACCTGATCCGTAGTCCAATGCCCGGTGCTTGTCAGCCAAAATTCAACGAACAATTCAAAGTCCCTGGAGTGCTATCTTTGAATTGTTCGTTATATATATATATATATATAGATATATATATTAATATCAAATTACACGTAGACTGATACTGATTAAATATATATATAATTATTGTTATATATATATTTATATATAATATAAAAAATATATATATGTAAATACGTAAAAAAATAAAATTAAAAAAATATTTAAAAATAAATAATTAAAAAATATATAGATGTGTGTTATTTCGTTCTAACTGTATTGTGATATTAATATATATATTTATATCAAAATACACGTAGAACAAAATAATATATATATCATAATATATATCTATATACATAAATATATACGTATATATCACTACATATATACCTATATATAAATAAAAATATTTTAAAAAAATTACCGTATTTTTCGCTCCATAAGACGCACCTCACCATAAGACGCACCTAGTTTTTAGAGGAAGAAACCCAGAAAAAAAATATTCTGAACAAACTGTCCCATAGTGTTTCTTACTATGGGACAGTTTGTACAGAATATTTTTTTTCTCCCCTGTCCCATAGTGTCCCCCCCTTCCATAGTCTTCTCCTCTCTCCCATAGTCTTCACTCACCCCCTCCCCATAGTCTTCACCCACCCCCTCCCCATAGACTTCACCCACCCCCTCCCCATAGACTTCATCCACCCCCTCCCCATAGACTTCATCCACCCCCTCCCCATAGACTTCATCCACCCGCTCCCCATAGACTTCATCCACCCGCTCCCCATAGACTTCATCCACCCCCTCCCCATAGACTTCATCCACCCCCTCCCCATAGACTTCATCCACCCCCTCCCCATAGACTTCATCCACCCCCTCCCCATAGACTTCATCCACCCCCTCCCCATAGTCTTCATCCACCCCCTCCCCATAGTCTTCATCCACCCCCTCCCCATAGTCTTCACCCACCCCCTCCCCATAGTCTTCACCCACCCCCTCCCCATAGTCTTCACCCACCCCCTCCCCATAGTCTTCACCCACCCCCTCCCCATAGTCTTCATCCACCCCCTCCCCATAGTCTTCATCCACCCCCTCCCCATAGACTTCACCCCCCCTCCCCATAGACTTCACCCCCCCTCCCCATAGACTTCATCCCCCTCCCTCCCCATAGACTTCATCCCCCTCCCTCCCCATAGACTTCATCCCCCTCCCTCCCCATAGACTTCATCCCCCTCCCTCCCCATAGACTTCATCCCCCTCCCTCCCCATAGACTTCATCCCCCTCCCATACTGTCCCCCTCCCCTTGTCCCATAATTACTTACCTGTCTTGTAGCGTTGGCCGGCAGCACAGGGCGCACCGCGGTAGTGGAACTTGAATTTCATGTTCCGGTTTCCGGCGGGACTGAAAGGAAGTGCGCACTCAGCTTGTGCACACTTCCTTTCAGTCCCGCCGGAAACCGGAACATGAAATTCAAGTTCCACTACCGCGGTGCGCCCTGTGCTGCCGGCCAACGCGGCAAGACAGGTAAGTAAAGCTTCATATTCGCTCCATAAGACGCACAGACATTTCCCCTCACTTTTGAGGGGAAAAAAAGTGCGTCTTATGGAGCGAAAAATACGGTATATATATATATATACGTATATATACACATATGTATATATATACATATATTAATTCTACACATATATTTATGTAATAATTTTACATAATTAGGTATCCTAATTAATTACAATTAGCCTGCCTGACAACCCATGCCTAAAGTATAGGGAATTTAATTTGCTAGCACTATATTTAACCCTATAACTTTCCAAGACACCATAAAACCTGTACATGGTGGGTACTGTTTTACTCGGGAGACTTTGCTGAACACAGATATTAGTGTTTCAAAACAGTAAAATGTATTACAACGATGATATCGCCAGTAAAAGTGACGTTTTCTGCATTTTTCACGCACAAACAGCACTTACACGGACGATATTATTGCTGCAATACTTTTTACTGTTTTGAAATACAAATATTTGTGTTGAGCGAAGTCTCCCGAGTACAACAGTACCCCACATGTACAGGTTTTATGGTGTTTTCAAAAGTTACAGCGTCAAATATAAGGCTTGTGTTTCATTTTTTTCACATTAAAATTCGCCAGATTGCTTACGTTGCCTTTGTGACCCTATGGTAGCCCAAGAATGAAAATTACCCCTATGATGGCATACCATTTGCAATAGTAGACAACCCAAGGTATTGCAAATGGGGTTTGTCCAGACTTTTTTAGTAGCCACTTAGTCACAAACACTGGCCAAAATTGGCGTTTTTTGCATTTTTCACACACAAACAAATACTAACGCTAACTTTGGCCAGTGTTTGTGACCAAATGGCTACTAAAAAAGACTGGACATACCCCATTTGCAATACCTTGGGTTGTCTACTATTGCAAATGGTATGCCATTATGGGTGTAAATTTAATTCCTGGGCTACTATACAGTCTCAAAGGCAACGTAACCAATCTGGCGAATTTCAATTTCAAATGTAACACGCTATATTTTACCCTGTAACTTCCCAAAACACCATAAAACCTGTACATAGGGGGTACTGTTTTACACGTGAGACATCGCTGAATACAAATATGTGTATTGTATTGCAGTAAAAGCAAACAGTATTTTGACATCCACAGTTAAAATGTCACATAGAACTAAAAAAAATTTAAAAATTATTTTTTTCTCCCATTTTTTTATATATTTTTTTATATAAAATTATGTTCAATACCTAAATATTTGATGTTAAATGAAAGCCCTGTTTCCCCTGAATAAAATGATATATAATAAGGGGGGGTGCATTTAATATGAAAGAGGTGAATTATGGTTGGACAGACATATAGCGCAAATGCCAGGTTTTGTTTACGTTTTGTTCTGTTCACAACTTGTACATTTGGCTGCGGTGTTAAGGGGTTAAAATGTGACATCAATATATTGGATCATATGATTGATTAAGTGAATAAGTATTTTATTTTAGATTTGATATTGTATTTTGAATCACTGGCATACACAGCATTTCTGACAATTAATAATATATGTAATTTTGTCAATAATGGCAAATCATCAAGAAAAATGTAGCCAATTTACTTTAAATGTCAGTTGCCATGGATACTAAATTCAGCAATTGCATAATTTGCTTTTGCATCATTCTTTGAATTTAGTTGCCTAGACAATTGAACTCAGTATACTTCAGCATGGTTGGAGTGTAATTGGTTTGTAGTAGCTATTAGGCTAACATAATATATTTTGGAATATGTTCTTATATATATTACGATAAACAACTTAAAATATTTGGAAACAGTAAGCTGGTTCAAGAATTAATTTTCTAGTTTGTTTGTCCATTTTCAATGAGATCACTAAGGTGATGTAGTACTTTAATGGCTGGTGTTTTTAACCCATTAGGATTGAATATCTTATTGCTTCACATTTTTAAGAATAAGAGACAATTTATAAAAAAAAATTATAATATAAATCTTTTAGGTTTCATGCACCCATAGAAATATATTGTCAGGAGTGTCAAAGAGATCCAACACACAGTGTGTAAACAAATAAAGTAATAAGCAGAGAACACCATTCTACCAGACAAACCCAAGGTGATCTTTAGAGGGGCACCTAACATGAAAAAATTACTAGTAAGGAACCACATTAGAAAACCATGCAGCATAAAGCCAATTGATACTAGGAAAGGTTTCTTTGGTTGTGGAATATGTTTGGCGTGCAGGAACACTGGAAGCAAAAAAAGACATGTAGGGAAATTCAAAAGTACTAAAGAAAATGAAGAGTTCAACATAAACAATCTCATCACTTGCCATTCAACCAATGTAGTGTACCTATTGGAATGTCCATGCGGCCTCAAGTATGTGGGCCGCACAAAACGTAATTTACATATTAGGATAGAAGAGCATATAAGGAACATTAAGAAGGGATATGAAGGACACAGTGTATCCAATCATTTCAAGATTACACACAACAGCAATCCTCAGGGGCTCATATTTATGGGCATACACAAAACTTTAGGGAATTGGAGAGGCGGTGATTTTAACAAAATTTTAGCTCAAAATGAAATGAGGTGGATTTTTAGCCTTGAGACTTTACAACCCAAAGGTCTAAATATAGATTTTGAACTCTGTCATTTCCTTTAATTATCTTTAACATATATTTAACACTATCATATTATATCTGCACCAACTGCAAATTTATACCATTTGGTTTTATGTCCTTTTAAAAAATGAAGTCTTGAATTCCAATTGGAGGAGTTTGTTTTGATTGCACTCTCTCATTCAGTAAGTTTTTAATCGACCCCCATTTTGGTAATCCCTTTTATTTTATGTTATATTTGAGGGATACCTCTCTGTTATTGTACCCATCTATTTATTTTACTTTGTTAATATTCATTCCGTTTTTTTTTGTTTTGTTTTTTTTTATTAACAATGACATTTGGGAAGATGTTGGAGGGCGGAAGTGATGTCACTTCCGCCAACCACTGCCCATAATGTTTTTTTTTTTTTTTTTTTTTTTTTTTTATTATTAACAATGACATTTGGGAAGATGTTGGAGGGCGGAAGTGATGTCACTTCCGCCAACCACTGCCCATAATGGGTGCTATGCATGACAGCCCCATCCAACCACCAATAGAATTCGTTCTAATCAAGTTTTTTAATTGATTGACAGGCAATTCAGCCAATGTAAGCTTTTTTACTACAGGTGATCAGTATAAGAAATTTGAAAGAGACTCTGACCTTATGATTGGATAATCACACTTCCTGTGACCCCAAAGGGAGGATCCGAATTAACTTTAGAACACTTATAAAGTGGAAGATTCCTGAGGCTACTTCACAGCTACTGAGGAAGCTCATACAAGAGTGAAACGCGTTTAGCTGGAGTTTTGGACTTTTATACTTGGACTTTCTACCTTTTAGCTTATATGCTTTTGAGAAGTCTTAATATTGTTTTTATTATTTTTTATCTCTACAATAAATCGTTATTTTTTTATATCAGTCCATATAGTCCTTTCTAGCCTCCAGGAACACTATGTGGGGAATGCTATCCCAATAAATTAGCATATTGCCAACAAACCTCAGAGCCAGGAATTCAAGGCTCTGTCTAAGGTGAGCATAACAATTACTATCTCACTATTTTGTATACACTATCTGTACAATACCACCTATGAGGTTCTCTCTCTCTGCTTGTTCCATATCTTCGGGAGAACATCGTTTGGGATAAAGGGGTGTGTTGCTGCCTCAAGAGCAAAAATGAGTCACTTACGGAGCCAATAGCTTCAACCAAGTGAGTGGTTTCAACCAATTGCTACTATTATTCATTTTTTATTTTTGTAAACCATCTGCACTATATTCTCTCTTTTTGTTGTTTTACTTTGTATGTACATTTGGACACATTGTATCACTATGTTGGAGGGGTGAGTATACCCCCTCATTATTTATATTAATATTCATTATAGCGCTCCACTTGCTGGTATATTGTTTATACCTTTTTATTCAAATAAAGTAATAAACCTATACTGGACCTTATAGTGGCAGAGCTAACATTAGGACAGAGAAAAGTCAGGGACAAGCCAAGGTCAAAGAAGCCAGAAGTCAGAATAAGCTTGTATGCACAAACTGAGTTGGAGGAATGGAGACAGGAGAATAGTCAAACACAGCCAAAGTAAAAAATACAGGTATACTACCAAAATAATGGGTACTAGGGAACAAATAAACTGTGAACCACAACAGCCAATGATCCAAACCATATGAGTCCTTTTAATGCCGCAGCTCTTTAATTTTGTAGCCACACCCTCACAATGTTCAAATTTGAACATATCGGCACCAGAACCACCGAGGAGAGAGGAAGGGCTTTAAGGATTATCCCCCTACACATGTAAGAGGTCCCTGTGCTAAGTCCAAGACTCACAACATATCACAGGTACCCTAACATATATACCCTATATAATTATTAGACTTGAAGATTCATTTAGTTACAAACAGCTATCCGTCCTGAACTCTGACCCAAAATGTAGCCGATTCATGAATTAAACAAATTGCTCAATGGATGAACATGTTCGTTTTGATTCATAATTCGTAATTCATGGGACAAAAAAAAAAAAAAAGATGTTCGATGAGAAAAAAAAAAATGATTTATGGTTAATTTAAAAAAAAAACTTAATGTCAATTTTACTGGCAAATTACATGAAAAGTGACCAATAGAGGAAAACAAAGAGAAACAGCAACAATAAAAAACAAATAAATAAATCTATATGTATTTATATTAATTACTTCATAAATACATAATATTTAAATATATATCACCATACAATAAACAGGGAAATCTCCTTATTTTTGTTTTTAAATTACAACCCCATTACATTACTTAACATAGATGTAGAAATTGATGCATTCATTTAAGCTCATTGTTAAAAATGTCTTGCTCTCCAATTTACTTCATCAAGACCAAGCAAGGTTTGCCCTTGGTTGGTAACTGGTAATACAAGGAAGGTTTTTAACATCCTCTTTACTTGACTCCCATTACTTTTTGGTTGCACTGAAAACTCCCTATAAACCTTATCTCCCCTGCACCCATGTCAACCCATATTGTTCCTTATGGCCCCATTATCCCTGCACCCATTACAGCCTATATTACCACCTCTAGCCCCTATTCCCCTTGCACCCACTACAGTCCCTATTTCCACTTCACTCACAACAGTCCATGCCCCTACACACACTACCCCCTATTAGCACCTATATACACTACAGTACCTATTACCCCCTCACTGACTGCAGCTCTTCTATTAGTAGATAAACCATAGCATGAGCTTGCAGACATATGTAGTCTGTTGTACACATATTGTATTACCCCCTCACTGACTGCAGCCTATATACACTACAGTACCTATTACCCCCTCACTGACTGCAGCCTATATACACTACAGGACCCATTACCCCCTCACTGACTTTCCCCCTGTTGCCCCTATCCACAATGCACCCACTATAACCTCTTATATCCTCTGCAACCACTACAGCCCTTATTTCCACTGATGCCACCACAGTCCCTACCCCCTACACACACTACAGTCACTATTAACCCCTATATTCACTGCAGCCCCTATTACCCAGTACAGCTTATATAACCCCCTATAACCTATATTGCTTGTTGTACGTAGAGGTATTTCTACGTTTATATGGAACAATAGGCATCTAGAGTAATTGCATTGACATTGTTATTTCCTTTGCACCTAACTCTACTATCATAGCATAGCTCAACGGATGCACTCTCTGAGCCCAAGTTAATACATCTAATTACCCTTGGCTATCAATTAAAAAATTAATTTCTTTGCCCTTTTCACTTTTCAACAACTACTTTGGTAACAGTCTAAATATCACACTTAAACTCCACAAACGTAAACTCCACATCATTTCATTGTGGTAACCTATTTCTCAAAGTTATTTTTCTCATAATCATTTTACTTCTGCTATTTCACCAATTGTAATACGTTTTTATATTTCCTCTATTTCCTTCGACTACTGGACTTATAAAGGCCTGTATGGGATTGAGGATCTTCTGTCTTCACAGAATTGTGTACTTATAATAAATTGTTTCCAATACAGATTGCTGGCTTAAAAAACTGATATCTTCAATTTAAAGGGACTCTATAGTCACCATATAAAAGCAAGAAAGACAGGTCCCCCAGCCTTCCTTCTTGCTTTTATATGTACTTTCATTTATTAAAAATAAATTTCGAGGTGTTTTTATATTAAAAACTTACCTCCGTTCCAGCGCCGAGCTCCCCGCTAGGCCGCGCCCCCTTTTTTGTCAAAATGACGAAATCGCAGGGCCCAATGGGACGGCTTCGCGCTGCACCAATCGCGTTCTTCATAGAGCGGCATTGAATGCCGCCCTATGAAGAACCTGAGCGCTTTACCGCGCATGTGCGCGGAATGCGCGTTCGCGAGCTGAGCTGTCTGACTGACAGCTCAGCTCGCTTTCTAAAATTATCAATAAGGGGGGGGACCTACTGTCCCCCCCGGCCCCCACCCCTGTGCGGCGGGTGGGGGCCCTAAAATTATCAATAAGGGGGGGACCTACTGTCCCCCCCCGGCCCCCACCCCTGAGCGGCGGGTGGGGGCCCTAAAATTATCAATGAGGGGGGGACTTACTGCCCCCCCCGGCCCCCACCCCTGAGCGGCGGGTGGGGGCCCTAAAATGATCAATGAGGGGGGGACCTACTGTCCCCCCCCGGCCCCCACCCCTGAGCGGCGGGTGGGGGCCCTACAATTATCAATAAGGGGGGACCTACTGTCCCCCCCGGCCCCCACCCCTGTGCGGCGGGTGGGGGCCCTAAAATTATCAATGAGGGGGGGGACTTACTGCCCCCCCCCGGCCCCCACCCCTGAGCAGCGGGTGGGGGCCCTACAATTATCAATAAGGGGGGGACCTACTGTCCCCCCCGGCCCCCACCCCTGTGCGGCGGGTGGGGGCCCTAAAATTATCAATGAGGGGGGGGACTTACTGCCCCCCCCCGGCCCCCACCCCTGAGCAGCGGGTGGGGGCCCTACAATTATCAATAAGGGGGGACCTACTGTCCCCCCCGGCCCCCACCCCTGTGCGGCGGGTGGGGGCCCTAAAATTATCAATGAGGGGGGGGGACTTACTGTCCCCCCCCGGCCCCCACCCCTGAGCGGCGGGTGGGGGCCCTAAAATTATCAATAAGGGGGGGGGACCTACTGTCCCCCCCCCCGGCCCCCACCCCTGAGCGGGGGGGGGACCCTAGTTAACCCTCCCCCCCCCCCCAAAAAAATATCTTCCTACCTACCCCCCTCACCCTAAAAATATAGAGGGGGGACCATTAACTAAAAACCTGTAAAAAAAGAAAAAATGAGATAAAATCAACTTACCATTCGATGTTTTCTTTCTTCTAAAATCTTCTTTCTTCAGCTACAAAAAAGGCCAAATAAAAATCCATAATAACCGACGCAATTAAAAAAATAAAAAATAATCCATCTTCACCCATGGAGGGCTCCGCGCAGACTGAGCTCCGCAGGGCGGGGGAAGGCTTATAAAGCCTTGCCCCACCCTGCAATTATGCTAAGAACACTCTGATTGGTGGGTTTAAGCCAATCAGAGTGCTCTTTGTCATTTTACAAGCGTGGGAAAGTTCTTTGGAATTTTCCCACGCTTGTAAAATGACACAGAGCACTGTGATTGGATGGATTTAAAGCCATCCAATCACAGTGCTCTGTGTCATTTTACAAGCGTGGGAAAGTTCTTTGGAATTTTCCCACGCTTGTAAAATGACACAGAGCACTGTGATTGGATGGATTTCAAGCCATCCAATCACAGTGCTCTGTCTCATTTTACAAGCGTGGGAAAGTTCTTTGGAATTTTCCCACGCTTGTAAAATGACACAGAGCACTGTGATTGGATGGATTTCAAGCCATCCAATCACAGTGCTCTTTGTCATTTTACAAGCGTGGGAAAGTTCTTTGGAATTTTCCCACGCTTGTAAAATGACACAGAGCACTGTGATTGGATGGCTTGAAATCCATCCAATCACAGTGCTCTGTGTCATTTTACAAGCGTGGGAAAATTCCAAAGAACTTTCCCACGCTTGTAAAATGACAAAGAGCACTGTGATTGGATGGATTTCAAGCCATCCAATCACAGTGCTCTTTGTCATTTTACAAGCGTGGGAAAGTTCTTTGGAATTTTCCCACGCTTGTAAAATGACAAAGAGCACTCTGATTGGCTTAAACCCACCAATCAGAGTGTTCTTAGCCTAATTGCAGGGCGGGGCAAGGCTTTATAAGCCTTCCCCCGCCCTGCGGAGCTCAGTCTGCGCGGAGCCCTCCATGGGTGAAGATGGATTATTTTTTTTGCGCTCTGTTTTTTTTTTTTTTTTTTTATTCCGTCGGTTATTATGGATTTTTATTTGGCCTTTTTTGGGGCTGAAGAAAGAAGATTTTAGAAGAAAGAAAACATCGAATGGTAAGTTGTTTTTATCTTATTTTTTTTTTCTTTACAGGTTTTTAGTTAAAGGGTCCCCCCTCATTATTTTTAGGGTGAGGGGGGTAGGTAGGGAGATAAGTTTTTTTTTGGGGAGGGGGGGTGGGGGGGGAGAGGGTTAACTAGGGTCCCCACCCCCTTTGTATTTAGGGGTGGGGGCCGGGGGGGCAGTATGTGCCCCCCTTATTTTTAGGGCCCCCACCCACCGCTCAGGGGTGGGGGCCGGGGGGGGAGGAGAGTAGGTTCCCCCCCCTTCAACCACTATTGTGGCCGGACAGCATCCCTGTGGGTTCGGGCTTCAGCTGTCAGCTGAAGCCACGCCCACAGCAGTGCTGACAGGCTGTCAGCACACAAAGCGCGTTCACAGCCTTTTTAGGGCCTCTGAACTCGGAAGTCCCTCTGGTGGCCGTCTGATTGACTGCAACAAGAGGTGTTCCAAGCTTCTAATGTAAACACTGCATTTTCTCAGAAAATACAGTGCTTACAAGAAAGCTGTAGCACTCACCTAAACAACCTCATTAAGCTGAAGTTGTTCAGGTGACTATAGTGTCCCTTTAAATTGGGTTCCGATAATGTTTCTGTTTATTCTCTTTTCTTTCATCTTCAAAAATGTCTGGAGATGTGCTCAGCTCGTAAAGGCAAGAAATGCATTTCTATTTGTTATGATTTGTTGACATTGCCACATATACCATTGTAATCAAAATTATTTTATTCCCATTGAAAGTCAGTTTATTGTCAAATGTTACAGACTTTCAGCTGTTTGCAATGAACAAATCAAACAAAAACAAAAACATGTCATTTTCTCTTAGGATTTCCTGATATTTCAATGAATCCATCTTGCCTTCCACACGCTGTATGTTTCTAGTGCCATAGGATGCATAGCATTCTCGGAGCATTACCAAGCTACCATCATGCATAACTGTAGGAAGAGTGTTCTTCATTCTTCTTCTTCCGCTGATCCATTGGGCTGAAAAGTTGCAGTTTTGTTTCATCAGTCCACACAACAGAATCCCAAAACTTCTGTGGCTTATTTACATAATTTTGAGCATATTGCAGCTGACTTTTCTTGTGCTTTTGGGTCAGTAGTGGAGTAGAGTACGCCCTGGAGTTCCAGCATGGAAACCTTCTGTGTTTAGTAAGCACCTTACTCTGCTCACTGAAACCTCAGTGCCTGTTGCCATCAAGTCTTGTTGCAGGTCTTTTGCAGTCACTCCAGGGTTTTTCACAACCTGTCTTGTTAGAAATCTACTTGTAGCCATTGATTCCTTCAACTTTGAACTTGCAGACTATGCTTCCAACGATGTCTCTAGGAACATTCAGCGCATTTGCTATCTTTTTGTATCCTGTTCCTTGTTTGTGAAGGGTGATGATCTCTTCTTTTAACTTTGTGAACCATTCTTTTTAACATGCAGTCAAACGTGACATTCAAAAAACCCCAGATTGCAACTGTATGTCTTGAATTAAAAACAATCTGGTACGATGGAGGTAAAAGAGCCCTAAACCATAACTGAGAACAACAGTTCCATAATTTGTTGCATCTAGACCAATTCAATAGGTCTTCAAAAACAGCTTCAGATTCCATCAGCCTACTGTAAACAAAATTGGAAAAGTCCACAACCTTGTTGTGCACCACACTATTTTCTCTCCAGCTCTGTGATGTGCTGTCCTAGGGTTTGGACCTTCACTTTTAAATCTTTGGTGTTATATTGTTTCTTGAGCCAACATCCAATGAGCATCCTGTTACCACCTCCAATGCCTCATTATCAACCATGAATTTGGAGTATTGTAAAGTGGTGCTGGCACCATCTTGGGAGTGAGTCTGTGGCTTCAAAGGAAAATACAGGGTAGTGTACAATTTCTCTGTATGCCTATGGTTTTTTTTTTTGCTAGCAGGGTATCATGCTGGATATCTCTCCAATCAAGGTACCAATATTGGCTTTTAAAACGTATACCTTACATTTTTGTACAGTAGCTTTCTGTAAATTAATGTTAAAATATTTGTAAAAAGGAACTTTCTATCTGGATTATCCACACCTGCCACTGAAATCGTGAACCTATACAGAAGTAGAATAAGCCATTGTTATTTCTAAAGACAAGAGCCAAGAGCAATAAAATAAATGAACGTTAAGTGCTATTTGTGCCTAACATTTGTATTTACCTTTTTTATTCATGTGTCCATATTTTGTATTTGCTCTTCCATTAGTAGATAAACCATAGCATGAGCTTGCAGACATGTGTAGTCTGTTGTACACATATTTTCTTTGTTTATCTAGTGAAAGAAATCTGGATTCAACCTTTCTGCATTGACCTTGTGCAAAATGTCAACACATCTTTAAAGTTCATACTGAAGCAAGTTCAGTGTTCCGTATACAAATCACTTTTTTTTGTTTTTTTGTTTTTTATGGTGTGTTTTTTTTACTAACAATAAAAGGGTTTGAAATAATTCCATAAAACTGATATATCATAGAAATTTGAGATAATGAAATGTTTAATTGAAAAATAAATATGAAATAGAGAATGTATAGTAAGTGTGAAATGGAAACAGTTAAACAATAACATTACCTTAACGGAAGAAACATACTAAAATAGTGCATATGTGAAAATTATTAATTTAACACGTTTCCATAATTTACTTGATGTTAAATCGATGCGCAAAATTATTTTCCAGGTTGTTGGTGAAGATTTCGTAGACTACCAGATGCAAATTAGTAGCCTAGATTAAGATCAAACCTATCCCTTTAAAGCATCCAGAACGTCACAAAGCTTTTTTTAAATAATAACAGAACACATTTTTAGTCAATCTCTCAATTTTTGCAAATGCATTTGTTTGACTAAGTACTTTGCAGTTAAAATGTGACACGCATTAGAAAATCCACTTTGAATTGTGTTATCCAAAAAGTAGAACATCAATATACAATACCATTTAGCCATGGGGATTTAGAAAAACACTGCTCAAAACATCTATGTGGAACCTGTTTCACACAACACACCAAATATATATACCAAAACACAAAAAGCTGGAGTCGTAGTATGAACAAATGTGGGACGATAAAGAGAGGAAAGAAAAAATAATAGTGCAGATAATTCACATACATAACCACTACACTCTACCAGAAAATGGAAACTTACATGTATTCGAGCTAGTGGAAACACTTGGCTCAGTTGGTAATTATGGCTGCACTCCCTTCTTAGTTTCTGTGCAAAGGCAAAGAAAGTTGTCTCAACACTATGGCAGGTACAGAGAGTAAAATCCTTCTGTATAGATAGTCTTCATAAATACTTTAGAGTCAATATCGCTTATTTATTGTAACAATTATTTAAAACTATCCACAATTGCAATTAAAACAATATAAGACAATATCAAATATACCAATATCCAAAACACATTTCATCTGTCTGGCTTCCTCATTTGAATAAAAGTCCAGTACGGGGGCCCTGGATATTTACTATGGTTTCCAGCTGGAGTTAAGGACATCTGGGAATCACTTGGACTCATTTTACACATCAAGTGCCTGATTGGGAGATGTCCTGAAACATTTTGGAACTGTTCCTCGGTTTCGGGACTGAGTAGTCAACATGATTTGAGTCAACCTTTAAGTATCCCTCAGTTCTCGGACCTCCTAATTGAGTGTTATTTTGGGGGGAAGTTGAGAGGTCAAGGAGGCATCAGTGGATACCTGGAGTGCTCCACTCCCCAAAGGTTCAGAAACCCCCTTTTGGAGCCCGAGACCAAGCTGTTGCATGCCTGGAACTTCTCGCTAGATCAGAGAATAGCCTTGACTCTGTAAATTGTTAGCATGTTAGAACTCAAGAGCAGATGCCCCGATCATGCCACTATTTGGACAGCAAGGGCATTCAGCGGCAAGCTTTTTAGGAATATATATTGTATGGGGGTACAATCCAGGGAATGTGGACTCTGGTGGACATTTTGTGTGCTGTGTCTATAGGACTGTGAGGGACAATACTCACCTCCACACCTTTCATAAAATGATCACTTTTCATCATGAAATAGAAAAATCATATAATTTTATTTGAAGAAACAGAGGCTCATATTGTGCAAGTTCAAAACTGCACAACTACAGAGAAGAAAACATGACAAATAGGCCTAAAGTAAAATTCTCGGAAGGTGACCAATCAGCTGAACACATCAAGTCCTCCAGGCAGCTTTCCAGAAACACCACATTTGAGGTAGCCACTCCATAGACTGAGTGGAGCCCAAACCAAGTGACATCCTCACCAGCAGAGGACAATACCCACTTCACCCGGCAAGTCAAGGTAGAATTATGAACAGGACAAAAAGGGGGCTGCAAATCGAGAAACAAAGGGAACGCATCAGGAGGAAGGTAGGAAGCTGTCCTGCAATCATGCTACCAAAGGACTGGGGACAAATTCTAAAAGGGATCACAAGGTAAAACAAGGATCAGAAGAAGGTCCTAGTATGTTGTGATATATCAAACTCCATGCCTTCTGCAATAATGAGATTTGCCAACATATTCGGCAGCGAGGGAACATGCTCCAACAATGATTTTTATCAAAGTCTCCACTTGAGATCCAAAATCAGATTTGGAGTCACTTTAAGGTAGTGCTTTGCCACTTTTCCATTTATGTGTCTGTTCTACCTGATGCGTATTTGCATATGGCGTTAACGCTATCATAGATTAACCATCAATAAATGAGGTTCTGGAGGCAGGGACCAGCAAGTAGCATGTTTTAGCAATCACCTTCTTGCCTATAGCTTTAGGGGGGCAGGAAAGCCAGGAAGGCAGGGGTGGGTCCCTAATGGGCCGGGGGCATACCTGCAGCAATGCCTGAGCAATGGATTAGGAAATGGTAGAAGACATAGTCCCCATGACTGACATAAAGAAATCAGACAGGGAGCGCCTAGTGATGCAGTAGCTCACGTGGCCCAATGTTACAAAAATCAGATATAGGTTTGCAACATAAAACAGTTTAAAAACTGTAGTAAATGTGACCCAGAGCAGGGGAGAACCTAGGGACACTTATGGGAATACAAAACAAGTGTTACGCAGCCTCTGGAAGCCATGATTTTTGGTAAGTGTCTGGCTGTCAGGGTACCTGTGGTCTCTACCTCCGAAAGAGGTAGAGACTTAGCTGTTCCTTCATCCAGACGGCCTGATGGCTCCCTTCCCCACGGTCTATCCGGTCATGCAAGGCCGGCCGCGAGGGAGTGACTGCCTTTTACAGCATCTAGGCAGGAAGTTGTCATCAGGACACTCCTCCGGAACGACCTGTCACTCAATTGCTGCAGGACCAATCAGGAAGCCTCGGAGGCGTGGTTACTGCTCTGAACAGGGTATTTAACAGAGCTTCTTTCATTAGCTCATTGCCCTGTCGTGGTTCTAGCTTGTTCTAGTCACTCAGTGCTTGTGTATTCTATTATCCCTTTTGGTTTTGACCCGGCTTGTTTACCTTACTCTGCTTATCTCTGTTACCCTTGATTCGGCTTGTCTCTCGCTTACCTGTCTTCTGTTACCCTCGACCTCGGCTTGTCTTTGACCATTCTATACTGTACTACTTACGTTAGTCCGGCCATTCTAAGGTCCGGTATACGTATCTGGCTACTGTTTGTACTCTGCGTGTTGGATCCCTGTCCCGATCCTGACATTACGACAGGGCCAATGGATCCTGCAAGTACAAACAGTCAGCTGGCTTCTCCTGATCCTAGGTTTGAAGCCATGGATCACAGAATGGATCAGATGGCGCTTGCGCTACAGGCTCTATTATCTCGTGCCAATAACCCACCAGAGGAGATACGTAATACCCCTGTTTCTCCTGTCGGTTCAGGTCTAGAGGTAGCCACAGTGGGTGCTTCTTCTCGCATTACCCCCCCAGTACGCTATGGTGGGGCTCCTGAGAAGTGTTGTGGTTTCTTAAACCAAATTAGTATCCACTTTGAATTGCAACCTCGCTCTTATCCTACAGATAGGGCAAAGGTAGGATTTATTATCACCCTACTTATTGAGAAAGCTCTGAGATGGGCCAACCCATTATGGGAGAACGATAACCCATTAGTTTATAACTATAACGCCTTTGTAACTGCTTTTAGAAGAACATTTGACCCTCCAGGTAGAAAGGTTAATGCCGCCAGATTATTGTTGCGTCTGAAACAGGAAAACCAAACACTGGTGGATTATGCACTAGAGTTCAGGTCTCTGGCGTCGGAGGTCAAGTGGAATGAGCAGGCGTATATGGATGTATTTTTGAATGGCTTATCTGAAGTAATCCTTGATGAGGTTGCTACCAGAGAACTCCCTGAGAATTTAGAGGATTTAATTTCGTTCATCTCTCGTATAGATGAACGTTTAAGAGAGAGACAGAACACTCGAGAGAGGAACCGGAGACCTTCTTTTAGGTTAGCCCCCGCTTTTCCAAGTCCTGACTCCACGGTATCTTTGCTTCCTGAACCTATGCAGATAGGGTATACCCGCCTCTCTGAGGAGGAAAGACAGTACAGGAGAAGAGAGGGTTTGTGTATGTATTGTGGAGTTAAGGGTCATTTACTCTCGAACTGTTCTAACCGCCCGGGAAACGCTCGCACCTAAGTCTCTCTAGAGGACAGGCCTTGGGTGTTTCTATTTTGTCCTCTACTCCTAATTATAAAGATCACAGGCTTCTGCTACCAGTTTCCTTAACTTGCGGGAGGGAAGTAGTAAGGGCTATGGCTTTGATAGATTCCGGTGCTGCTGAGAATTTTATCGACCAAGCCTTTGCTAGTAAAAACAATTTCCCATCCCAGCTAAGGGAGACACCCTTGGCCGTTGAGGCCATAGATGGTAGACCACTACTAGACCCTGTGATCTTTCGTGAGACCATACCCATTGAGTTAGGTGTTGGTGTCCTACACGTGGAGAATTTATCTCTTCTGTTCATTCCGTCTCCTTCCGTTCCCATAGTTCTGGGGTACCCATGGTTGAAAGAACATAACCCTATTATCGATTGGGAGTTAGGGGAGATACTCTCGTGGGGCTAGGGCTGCCAGGATCGGTGTCTGTGCAAGGTTTCTCCATTAGCTAATATTAACATACAGGAGAATCCTACTCAGTCCACAGAGAGACAAATACCAGACCTTTACCTAGACTTAAGGGCAGTGTTTGACAAGAAGAATGCCGATTCTTTGCCGCCACACAGGTCATTTGACTGTAAAATTAAGCTTCTACCCGGGACTATGCCTCCGAGGGGCCATGTATATCCTTTGTCTGTTCAGGAAAACTCGGTTCTAGAGGAGTATATTCAGGAGAATTTAGAAAAGGGATTTATCAGGAGGTCTTCTTCTCCGGCCGGGGCGGGGTTCTTTTTCATTAAAAAGAAGGATGGCACGCTGAGACCTTGTATCGATTACCGAGGCTTGAATAAAATAACTGTCAGAAATGCCTATCCTATCCCACTGATTACCGAGTTATTTGATCGTCTTAAGGGCTCCAAAATCTTCACCAAGTTAGATCTCAGAGGGGCTTACAATTTGGTGAGAATCCAGCAAGGTCACGAGTGGATGACGGCATTCAATACCCGGTATGGCCATTACGAATACACTGTTATGCCATTTGGACTATGCAATGCTCCTGCAGTATTTCAAGATTTGATTAATGAGGTACTTAGGGAGTTTCAGCATGATTGTGTTATTGTTTACCTGGACGACATACTAATACACTCTAAGGAGATTGAGACTCACCATAGACAGGTCAGAAAGGTGTTACACAAACTTCTGCAACATGGTCTATACTGCAAATTGGAGAAGGGCAGTTTTGATCAGGCTCAGGTAGACTTTCTTGGGTACGTGATTTCTGGGGAAGGTTTTAAAATGGATCCTGGTAAACTCCAATCTATTTTAGACTGGCCTTTGCCCAAAGGACTCAAGGCTATCCAAAGGTTTATTGGGTTTTCCAACTACTATAGGCGCTTCATTAAGGGTTACTCCTCTATCATTGCGCCTATTACCAATATGACCAAACAAGGGGCTGATACTAAGTTCTGGTCTGAGGAGGCTCTTGCTGCTTTTAAGACTCTCAAGGAACTTTTTGCCTCAGCTCCCATTCTAGTTCATCCTGATACGACTCTGCCTTTCTTGCTCGAGGTCGATGCTTCTGAGACAGGAGTTGGGGCTGTTCTGTCTCAAAGGTTAGGGGTGGATAAACCGTTACACCCTTGTGGTTTCTTCTCTAAAAAAATTTCTGGGCCTGAGAGCAGATATGACATCGGGGAGAGGGAATTGTTAGCGGTCATTAAGGCTTTAAAGGAGTGGAGACATTTACTGGAAGGGACACTACACCCTGTTACTATTCTAACGGATCATAAGAACTTGTCTTATATTGGGGAGGCGAAGCGCTTGTCCGCCAGGCAGGCTCGCTGGGCCTTGTTCCTCACTCACTTTAATTATGTACTTACGTATAGACCTGGTTCTAAGAACTCTAAAGCCGATGCATTGTCTCGTCAATATGAACCATCCACTATAACTGAACCACTTCTGTCCTCCATAGTTCCTAAGGGGAATATCATCGCGAACACGAATCTCAGGATTCACTCTCCATTGCTTTCTGAGATCATGAAGTTTCAGCATTTGGCACCCAAACAGACCCCTGGGGATCGACACTTCGTTCCTGCCGCTCTCCAACTGGAGGTGCTACGCTGTCTCCATAACAGTAAGGTGGCTGGGCATCCTGGCATCCGCAAGACTTATGCGCTGGTCTCTAAAGATTTTTGGTGGCCTGACTTACGCAAGGATATTAAAGAATTCATCGGGGCATGTGAAGTTTGTACCAAGACCAAGCTACCCCATTCGCTTCCATGCGGATTTCTACACCCTTTAGAGGTTCCTGAAAAGCCTTGGTCCTGCCTGGCAATGGACTTCATTGTTGATTTGCCTATCTCTAAAAAGCAGACTGTCATCCTCACTGTGGTAGACAGATTTACTAAAATGGCTCACTTCATTCCCTTACCTAAACTCCCATCTTCGCCCGAATTAGCGGAGATATTCGCCAGGGAGATTTTCCGTTTGCATGGGATACCTTCCCAGATTGTCTCTGACAGAGGCTCCCAATTTGTTTCCCGTTTTTGGAGATCATTCTGCTCCCAACTAGGCATCAAATTGAATTTCTCCTCTGCCTATCATCCTCAGTCCAATGGAGCTGCTGAACACACTAACCAAAAAGTTGAACAATATTTACGTTGTTTCGTTTCAGAACACCAGGACGATTTGGTCGGTTTTATTCCTTGGGCGGAGTTTGCACATAACAATCTCATTTGTGATTCTATGCAGTCTAGCCCTTTTTTCTTGAATTATGGCTTTCATCCTTCCATCCTTCCTTCGGAGTCTTCTTCTCAAGGGATACCGTCGGTGGATGTTCATGTTGCCAATTTAAGAGAGTTGTGGGATCAAACTCGACAAATCCTTCTGCACAATTCTACACTGGTTAAAAAACACGCTGACAAACGTAGAAGGGCAGCACCGGTGTTTGTTCCAGGCGATAGAGTATGGTTAAGTACTAGAAACATTCGGTTAAAAGTGCCGTCCATGAAGTTTGCTCCTCGATATATTGGACCTTACAGGGTACTGTCCCAAATTAACCCAGTTGCGTATCGTTTAGCGTTGCCTAATGCCTTACGCATTCCTAATTCATTTCATGTTTCTTTGCTAAAACCATTAATATGTAACAGGTTCTCCTCCACGATCGCCCCTCCCCGCTCAGTTCAGGTGGAGGGTCAGGAGGAGTATGAGGTAAATTCCATCGTTGATTCTCGAATCTCCCGGGGGAAACTGCAATATCTGGTCGATTGGAAGGGTTATGGTCCTGAGGAGAGAAGTTGGGTACCTCAGGAGGAGGTGCATGCTCCCCGTCTCCGCAGGGCGTTTCACTCTCGATTCCCTTCTCGCCCTGGTGTATTCCGCCCGGTGGGCGTATCTGAGAGGGGGGGTACTGTCAGGGTACCTGTGGTCTCTACCTCCGAAAGAGGTAGAGACTTAGCTGTTCCTCCATCCAGACGGCCTGATGGCTCCCTTCCCCACGGTCTATCCGGTCATGCAAGGCCGGCCGCGAGGGAGTGACTGCCTTTTACAGCATCTAGGCAGGAAGTTGTCATCAGGACACTCCTCCGGAACGACCTGTCACTCAATTGCTGCAGGACCAATCAGGAAGCCTCGGAGGCGTGGTTACTGCTCTGAACAGGGTATTTAACAGAGCTTCTTTCATTAGCTCATTGCCCTGTCGTGGTTCTAGCTTGTTCTAGTCATTCAGTGCTTGTGTATTCTATTATCCCTTTTGGTTTTGACCCGGCTTGTTTACCTTACTCTGCTTATCTCTGTTACCCTTGATTCGGCTTGTCTCTCGCTTACCTGTCTTCTGTTACCCTCGACCTCGGCTTGTCTTTGACCATTCTATACTGTACTACTTACGTTAGTCCGGCTATTCTAAGGTCCGGTATACGTATCTGGCTACTGTTTGTACTCTGCGTGTTGGATCCCTGTCCCGATCCTGACACTGGCACATTTTGATTTATTTACAATTTAAACATTGATCAAAATTGTATGTATAATTTAGCAGTGGATCTCTTGCTGGTTGTAGCAAAAGAGGGATATCGGTGGTAGCTCACTGATGAGACATGTGGAGGCTAAATCAATCCTCTGGATAGCTAAATCTCTAGTATAGAGTAAGCTTTTTATATCAACATATCAACATGTCATATGTTTTTATGTGAACATGAGTCTAATGTACTTGTGACAAGATTTCCATTAGTTAGAACCTTCACAGTTTTATCAACACACATCAAAGTAATGTGCACTCACATCCTGTA
The DNA here is from genome assembly GCF_036172605.1 of Pelobates fuscus. Lineage (NCBI taxonomy): Eukaryota > Metazoa > Chordata > Amphibia > Anura > Pelobatidae > Pelobates > Pelobates fuscus. The sequence goes on along the minus strand of NC_086320.1, from coordinate 198,334,740 downwards.
CCATGTCCATATTTTCACCTTGTCACCTCTGTTCTTACATTTTTGCTGTAATTTTATCACTTACCCTTTTTTTCTGCATTAACGTTATTTATTAAAGTGCTTTGGAATTACTCCTGTGGTAAGGTTTAACCTTTTACTCAAAATTATAATCCACGTGCTTCTATATTTTAATGGTACACTAGATTTAAAAAAAAAATGTTTTCTAAGTTGTAGATTGTTGTAGATATTTTTATTATTCTTATTAATGTGTTTTTTTTTTTATGCATACAATTTGAATTATATATTTTTGCATTTGATAAACTACCAAAACACAGTCCTGTAACAAACACTGCCCACTGTATTTTATACCCGTATGGATAAAGGCAGTATTTCTTATTTATAGATTTTGAAGTAAATTATTGCAAAATATAATTAGAACATGTAAGACCCCTTAATCACCATGGTTGCCGGTAAACAACTGAGTTCATTATTGGATTCTTCAGGCATAAGCCGTCTTAGTAGTCAACATGATTTGAGTAATGCATAGAAACAAATACTAAGTTTGTGATGTGTGAAGAGAACCCAACAATTATGTATGCATTATAAAAAAAAGTCTTCTGCAAAACAAGTGAGGCCCTCTCTATGCAACCGTACGAGGCGGCTAACTATGATTTGGTCCGAGGGGCGAATATCCTCTATCGTGGAGGAAATGGGTTGGCCTCGCAGGACCACTAAGACTAAGGCAAAGAAGTCAGAATATTTACTAGTGGCCGCCTACCCTAGATAAGCCAGTAACACTAATCATAGTAGTTGGGGGGGAGTTTAGGCAAAACTTACCTGAGACCCACTTGGGTGTTGGTTAGGTCAGAAAATTGGTCACAACCCAAAACAGAACCTGACACTTCCACCACTATTATAGTGGAAGAGAGGTTTAAACTTAATGACAGTAAAAGAGGAGTACATGTTATACAGAGTAACAAATGTACTCTCCCTTTAACGCTGAGAGTAACCCCTTACTCTATACCTTACTCACTGGAAAGTGCTATATAGATTTGATTGAACAACAACGTAGTTGATATAAGTCAACTTGAACCTAAAAAGTAAGCATAGAGAAATAAGTAAGGTAATCTCTGATATACTAGCCTTAATACAGTACTGCGGTGACTAGCGCCATATAAACTGACCAGAGTAATTTGTAGCTAATAAGAGCTTTAGTAAACACACACCTTTTAACCCCTTAAGGACACAGCTTCAGAAGCTTGTCTTACACAAGCAATTTTTGCATTTTCTGGCTGTTTGCGTTCAACTGCAATTTGCATCTCTCTCGTTTATTTCACCGACACATATTATATACTGTTTTTTAAAGGACAGAAAGGGCTTCAATTTGATGTAACATATATATATATATATATATATATATAATATATATATATAAATGCTTATTTATTATCAAAAAAAATAAAGAAAAATGCAAAAAAAATTAAAAACAAATTGTTTTTTTTACAGTTTTTGCAATAATAATGTGTGCATAATTAGTGCAGGTTAAAGAAAGCAATTAAAAATAAATTCATTTAGTTGTTCTGATTTACAGAATATATAATGTGTCTGGGATTTTACGTTTTTTTTGGTAGTTACAGGTCACAAAGCACAAGGAGTAAAATAAACTTTTAATGTGGAGCAATTTTAGAATTTGTTATGTTTGTCTTCTAAGCTTAATAGCCATAAAAGAAAACAAAATTGCCACACAAAAGTATATATTTATATAAAGTAGACATCACAGGCTATTTACCTAAGGTTGTTTTGACACTTTCTACGTAGTCATTTCACCGCAAATCTCTGCTAAATATTGGAGAAAAATTGTGTTTTTTTTTAGTTTTTTGCACACAAACTTATAACAAAGAACTTTTCATGTGTATTTTGTAAAGTTGGTGTGTGCTATTCCTTTACAAAGTTTTTTTTGTGTTCAGTTACACCTGCTGAGTAAAATGACACCCCCTTTGTATGTCTTTGGCACTATTTCGTGAAGCTACAGTGCCATATATGAGACCTGTCCTTTTCAGTATTCACAGTAGATTTTTGAGAGACGGATTTAATGAGCCAATGCTTTCATTTTGGGGTATTATAACAGTTTGACTGTTCAAAAAAACCCCACAAAGGCCTACCATTTGTAAAAGTATACACTCCAGGGTATCTCATATGGTGCATATTGTGCCTAAACATGCCCCCATTCTTTCACCAATATATGCCAAAGTATGTGATAAAAAATTATTTTGGGCATTTTTTACATACGGATTACATTTTTGCTGGGCCTTTTGTATATTTCATATGTGCCACTAAGTTCAAATCTCCCAAATTATGCTCAGCTAAGTCTTCTGAGTAAAATGACACCCCCATTGTATGTCTTTGGCAATATTTTGTGAAGTTACAGTGCTGTAAAAGAGACGTGACAAGTTTACGTTTTTAAGTGTGAATTTTCATGGAGGGTTTTGATATGTCCGTGTTCCACTTTGGAGCACTTGAGCAGGCTACATATTACAACTACACCATAAAGGCATACCATTTCTTAAAGAACACATCCCAGGGTATTTCAAAAGGCATATTTTGAATCTTAGCATGGGATAATTTTTCCGCTAGCTTGTACCAAGTGTAGTGGTAAGAAGCGTTTTTTCTGCCTTTTTGACACACAAAGTGAGTTTGCACAGTATATTTTTCAAACCTTATGTGTGCTACGACTGTAAAATACTTCATATGTTGCTCAGCTATGTTGGCTGAGTACAGCAATACCCCCGTATGTACCTTTGCCAGGTATATGTGAATGTTGAAGGGGCACATTTGAGACGCAGCCATTCAGTTTTTTTCTAACTTTGAAGTTTTACGCTGTGTCTATGTTCCATTTTGGAGTAGTTTAGATGGTTGGTTATTGAAACTTCCCCCCAAACACATACTATTTATTAAAGAATACACCCTGGGGTAATTCAAAAGGCATATTTTGAACCTTAGCGTGGGATCATTTTTTCTCTAGTTTGTTCCAGGTGTAGTGGTAATGAGTATTTTTTAATGTATTTTTTTACTTTTTTAAACTTTTTAAACTTTTTAAAACTATTTTTTAAACTTTTGTTTTGCTTATTATTTTTTAAAAACTTTCTAAACTTTCTTAAAACTTTTTTTTACAGATTTAAAATTTTTCTAAGCTTTTTTTACTGTTAACCCCTACCTAGCAGTAAGCAGCACTAACCGTAAATTCCCCATTTGCCCATAACTCCCACCCACCCAGCTAGCAAAATATATAATTATAATATATTTAAATTAATTAATTAAATAAATTGAACCCCTGAGAGTTAATAAATAAATAAAAGTTAATCCTCAGGGGTTAAAACAAATTAGATCACAGTATAATACTGTGAGATCTGTATTTTGATCACTGTAGGCAGTGATCGACTGGCAGGGAAGGGGTTAATTTTTATTTGGACTGGGTAAAGGCGGGTGCCTTTTTTTATTTTTTCCTAAACGTTATTAAAACTTTTTTTAAAAAAAGTAATTTTTAACTTTTTAAAGCTTATTTTAAAACTTTTTTAACGTTAACCACAAGTTAGCCTAACTCAAAATCCCCAAATTCCCCACTAACTTCCACCCACCCCAGTTAGCTAAATATATAATTTTAAAATATTTAAATTAATTAATAAAATAAATTTAACCCCTGAGGGTTAAGAAAAATAATAATTAACCCTCAGGGGTTAAAAAATAAAATCAGATGACAGTAAAATGTATTCCCTGCCAATTGATCACTGTAGTCAGTGATCAATTGGCAGGGAAGGGGTTAATTTTTTATTAAAATGGGTAAAGGGGGGTGGGATTTTATTAAAACTTTTTTTTTTTACACCGTGGGCAGGATCAGCACTGATCCGTCTCCCTGCACTTCACACTGAACCCGGAAGTGCAGGGAGGCGGAAGGTGAGTATACACAGCACATGTGCCCGCTCTGACATGCTGTCAGAGCGGGCACATGTGCTGGGACAGCCCGATCTGGTGCTCCCGGTCTGCCTCTAATACAGAGGCAGACCGGAGCACCATTAACCCCACGATCGCCGCGATCGTGGCGATCTGGGGTTAATTTTACCGCGTGACGGACAAGGTCCGTCACCCGTCGTTAAGGGTATCCCCAGGATGACGGACCTCGTCCGTCACCCATCCTGAAGGGGTTAAACCTTGAAGCTGATCCACATCTTATGCCGATGGACCAAACATATGTATATACTTGAATACAGAGAGAAAGGGGAAGATAACAGTAGTCTATCAAATATCATGAATCTGAATTGTCATATTTGCCTATTTGTGGAACATGCCCCATGAAAGTAATGTGCAGAGCCTGCCCCTATGTAAAATATGTGCCATGAAGGAAGAATGCCCAGTAACTGTCTGAGTAATAGAAAATAGTTAACCAAATGGGATTCAATTTAGCAGTAGATAATATTGAGATGAATTGATCATAGTGCCTGTGAACGCAGTAGTATTGTAACACAGTAGTATTGAAACCCAGTAACATGTACCACAGTAGCATGTACCACAGCAGCATTACCACAGCAGCATGAACCACAGCAGCATGTACCAACAGCAAAATGCACCACAGTAATATGCCATACAGTATCATGTACCAACAGTAGTATGTACCAAAGTAGTATGTAGTAACACAGTAGTATGTAATACAGTAATATGCAGCACAGTATATAACACAGTAGTATGTGACCCAGTATTAGTAATTATGGTAATTGCAGCGTGTATACATTGTTTAAGTAATGTTTGCTGAAGTAACTTGCGGTTCTCCCACGTGGGAGAAGTAAACAAAACGGTCGTCAATGAGGAGACCTTGGGTGGTCTCTGACTGCTGTGTCCGTGTGTATGATTTCCGCCCCAACCCCTCATTAGCGTGTGGCAGAGGGTGAGGGGACCGGAACCATGTGAAAACTCATGATTTTTGTACCCCCCGAGCGTGTGGCAAGCAGCAGCTTGATTGCCGACCGCGAGTGTACAGACCGCGAACCGGAAGTGACAGGATAGTGACCTTGGGGGGGTGAGACGTATGGGGGGAGGGGCAAGGCAGTGTTGCCCCTTGGTTTCTAGTTACATCTCTGGACACACAGGTAGATACATTGACACACATACAAATACACAGATACACATACAGACACACAGAGACACACAGATAGATGGATACAAACATACATACAGATAGATACACTGACACACATACAGACACACAGATACAGGTACAGATACACAGATAGATACACAGACACAGATATAGATACACAAACACACAAACAAAAACACAGATAGACACATAGACACAAAGATACACTAAAACACACAGAGAAACACAGCTAGATACACAGACACACAGATGCACATATAGACACACAAAAAGCTCCAAATGCTGCTGATTTAACAGGGGAGTGGTTGTCCTGCTTAGCGTCTCAGCGCACAACTGGACCTCTGAAAACAATTTTGCCATTAGGTGGCCTATGCACTTAGGCAGCCGAATGGATGGGCCCCGTGAGTGTGTGGGCCTTAGAGGTTTCTTGAGCAGAGGCGGCTCTCTAATTAGGCGGTTTAGGCGGCCGCCTAAGGCCTCGCACTGGCGGGGGCCTCGCGGCCGCCTAAACCGCCTGTTGGCAGAGTGTGTCAGGTCCTCGGTCACTGACCAAGGACCTGACACCAGGAGGGGGCCCGGCGGCTTGCCCAGTATGCCGCCGGGTGCGAGGCCCCTCCTGGCTGCCCGGCCACCATCGCAGACACTGGTCTGCAGCTCCGCAGTGTGCAGAGCTGCAGACCATGTGACTCGCGAGAATTGGCCAATCAGAGCGTTGCCGCGGGTTACCACGGCAACGCTCTGAAATCTCGCGAGACTACACGGTCTGCAGCTCTGCGGAGCTGCAGACCGGGAGCAGTGGCCACCGGACCACCAGGGAGCCCACTGGACCATCAGGGAAAGGTAGGCTCTCCCTCCCCATCACCCCCACCACACTCATCCTCACCCCCCACCACCATCACCCCCCCTCAGCCTCACCATAACCCCCCTCAGCCTCACCCCCCCAGCCTCACCATCATCTCCCACCACCCTCAGCCTCACCATCACCCCCCACCCCCTTCAGCCTCACCCCCACCACCCTCAACATCACCCCCACCACCCTCAGCCTCACCATCACCCCCCACCCCCCTCAACCTCACCCCCTACCCTCACCATCACCCCCCACCCCCCACAGCCTCACCCCCCACCCTCACCATCACCCCCCACGACCCTCAGCCTCACACCCCACCACCCTCACCATCACCCCCCACCACCCTCACCATCACCCCCACCACCCTCAGCCTCGCCATCACCCCCACCACCCTCACCATCACCCCCACCACCCTCAGCCTCACCATCACCCCCACCACTCTCAGCCTCACCATCACCCTCCACCACCCTCAGCCTCACCCCCCACCACCCTCAGCCTCACCCCCCACCATCCTCAGCCTCACCCCCCCACCCTCACCCCCCACCCTCACCATAACCCCCCACCACCCTCAGCCTCACCCCCCACCCTCACCATCACCCCCCACCCCCCACCCCCCTCAGCCTCACCATCACCCCCACCCCCCTCAGCCTCACCATCACCCCCCCACCACCTTCACCATCACCCCCCCCTCACCCTCACCCCCCCACCACCCTCACCATCACCCCCACCACCCTCAGCCTCACCATCACCCTCCACCACCCTCAGCCTTGCCCCCCACCACCCTCACCCTCACCCCCCACCACCCTCAGCATCACCCCCACCACCCTCAGCATCACCCCCCACCACCTTCAGCATCACCTTCTCATCACCCTCAGCATCACCCTCTCATCACCCTCAGCATCACCCCCTCAGCATAACCCTCCGTCACCACCCTCAACCTCACCCCACTCACCATCACCCCCTCTCACTCTCACATTACCCCCTCTCACTCTCACATTACCCCCTCTCACTCTCACATTACTCACTCTCACTCTCACATTACTCACTCTCACTCTCACATTACCTCCCCTCACTCTCACATTACCCTCACTCTCACATTACCCTCACTCTCACATTACCCTCACTCTCACATTACCCTCACTCTCACATTACCATCACTCTCACATTAACCCCCTCTCACTCTCACATTAACCCCCTCTCACTCTCACATTAACCCCCTCTCACTCTCACATTACCCCCCTCACTCTCACATTACCCCCTCACTCTCACATTACCCCCTCACTCTCACATAACCCCCCTCACTCTCACATTACCCCCTCACTCTCACATAACCCCCCTCACTCTCACATTACCCCCTCTCACTCTCACATTACCCCCTCTCACATTACCCCCCTCTCACTCTCACATTACCATCACCCCCTCCCTTTTACATTAACATCACCCCCCTCCCTCTCACATTACCATCACCCCCCGCTCACTCTCACCATCACCCCCCGCTCACTCTCACCATCACCCCCCGCTCACTCTCACCATCACCCCCCGCTCCCTCTCACCATCACACTCCCCTCACTCTCACATTACCCCCTCACTCTCACATTACCCCCTCACTCTCACATTACCCCCCTCACTCTCACATTACCCCCCTCACTCTCACATTACCATCACCCCCCTCACTCTCACATTACCATCACCACCCTCCCTCTCACATTACCATCACCCCCTCCATCTCACATTACCATCACCCCCCGCTCCCTCTGACCATCACCCCCCGCTCCCTCTGACCATCACCCCCCGCTCCCTCTGACCATCACCCCCCGCTCCCTCTGACCATCACCCCCCTGCTCCCTCTGGCCATCACCCTCCTGCTCCCTCTCACCATCACCCCCCCCGCTCCCTCTCACCATCATCCCCCCGCTCCCTCTCACCATCATCCCCCCGCTCCCTCTCACCATCACCCCCCGCTCCCTCTCACCATCACCCCCCGCTCCCTCTCACCATCACCCCCCGCTCCCTCTCACCATCACCCCCCGCTCCCTCTCACCATCACCCCCCGCTCCCTCTCACCATCACCCCCCGCTCCCTCTCACCATCACACCCCCCGCTCCCTCTCACCATCGCACCCTCTCTCCCCCGCTTCCTCTCACCATCGCACCCCCTCTCCCTCTCACCATCGCACCCCCTTTCCCTCTCACCATTACCCTCCCCTCTCCCTCTCACCATTACCCTCCCCTCTCCCTCTCACCATCACCCCCACACCATCACCCGCCTTTCACCATCACCCGTCTCTCCCTCTCACCATCACCCCCCCTATACACACAACACACTTCAAGCAGCTACCCCATACACATAGGGTCTCAGACAAAAACACAAACATACTCACAGAGACATACATTCACACACACAAGGATACTCTCTGTCAGACACACTCTCAGGCACATACACAGGTAGACAGTGCATCAATGTGTATATGTGACACTTTTTTGTTAGTGGGGCCTCATGTTTGCATTTCGCCTAAGGCCTCATAAAGTCTAGAGCCGCCTCTGTTCTTGAATGTCCTGCTACTGGTGAAACCAGAGAAAACTAAAACATAAGCCTATGTTTAGCCTCTTCAATAGCTATCGTTTTTTGATTGAAAAATATTAACATAACATTTATTTCAAGGGATTCATAACTGGCATATAAACATTTAGTAACACATCAATATTGTGTCAAGATTGCTTTACAGACAAACTTATGTACATGTACGCAATGTTTATTTTTCACTTATTCATCCTTTATACAAGATAAATTTGGAATATAAAAAGTTTTGGACAGTATACACTATCCGTCATCTTGCAATATTTAACACAGAGTCTGAAATGTTAGTGTAAAAGCAAAAATACTATTTTTCTCACATGCAGTAGGTGTGACAAAAGTACAGTTGCAAGAAAAAGTATGTGAACCCTTTGGAATGATATGGATTTCTGCACAAATTGGTCATAAAATGTGATCTGACCATCATCTAAGTCACAACAATAGACAATCACAGTCTGCTTAAACTAATAACACACAAAGAATGAAATGTTGCCATGTTTTTATTGAACACACCATGTAAACATTCACAGTACAGGTGGAAAAAGTATGTGAACCCCTAGACTAATGACATCTCCAAGAGCTAATTGGAGTGAGATGTCAGCCAACTGGAGTCCAATCAATGAGATGAGATTGGAGGTGTTGGTTACAGCTGCCCTGCCCTATAAAAAAACACACACCAGTTCTGGGTTTGCTTTTCACAAGAAGCATTGCCTGATGTGAATGATGCCTTGCACAAAAGAGCTCTCAGAAGACCTACGATAAAGAATTGTTAGACTTGCATAAAGCTGGAAAGGGTTATAAAAGTATCCCCAAAAGCCTTGCTGTTCATCAGTCCACGGTAAGACAAATCTATGTCTATAAATGGAGAAAGTTCAGCACTGCTGCTACTCTCCCTAGGAGTGGCCGCCCTGTAAAGATGACTGCAAGAGCACAGCGCAGACTGCTCAATGAGGTGAAGAAGAATCCTAGAGTGTCAGCTAAAGACTTACAAAAGTCACTGGCAAATGCTAACATCCCTGTTAGCGAATCTACAATATGTAAAACACTAAACAAGAATGGATTTCATGGAAGGATACCACAGAGGAAGCCACTGCTGTCCAAACAAAACATTGCTGCACGTTTACAGTTTGCACAAGAGCACCTGGATGTTCCACAGCAGTACTGGCAAAATATTCTGTGGACAGATGAAACCAAAGTTAAGTTGTTTGGAAGAAACACACAACACTATGTGTGGCGAAAAAGAGGCACAGCACACCGACATCAAAACCTTATCCCAACTGTGAAGTATGGTGGTGGGGGCATCATGGTTTGGGGCTGCTTTGCTGCGTCGGGGCCTGGACGGATTGCTATCATCGAAGGAAAAATTAATTCCCAAGTTTATCAAGACATTTTGCAGGAGAACTTAAGGCCATCTGTCTACCAGCTGAAGCTCAACAGAAGATGGGTGTTGCAACAGGACAATGACCCAAAGCATAGAAGTAAATCAACAACAGAATGGCTTAAACAGAAGAAAATACGCCTTCTGAAGTGGCCCAGTCAGAGTCCTGATCTCAACCCGATTGAGATGCTGTGACATGACCTCAAGAAAGCGATTCACACCAGACATCCCAAGAATATTGCTGAACTGAAACAGTTCTGTAAAGAGAAATGGTCAAGAATTACTCCTGACCGTTGTGCACGTCTGATCTGCAACTACAGGAAACGTTTGGTTGAAGTTATTGCTGCCAAAGGAGGTTCAACCAGTTATTAAATCCAAGGGTTCACATACTTTTTCCACCTGCACTGTGAATGTTTACATGGTGTGTTCAATAAAAACATGGCATAATAAGAAAGAGGATGCACACCAAAAAATTCCAATAATAACCGTCCTGGTTTTAATAAATCAATATTCAATACAAGCAAAGATTAACAATATTCATAAATAAAGTGAAAAAAAAATGGGCACAAAACATAAATCAATAGTACTTTACCAGAAGTTCTCACAAGCCTAATAAGGCAGAAACAGGACACAACAATAACCCCCCAACGTTTCGGCACCTCCTGGTTGCCTTTCTCAAGGGTGTATGACAAAGGCAACCAGGAGGTGCCGAAACGTTGGGGGGGGGGGGGGGGTTATTGTTGTGTCCTGTTTCTGCCCTATTAGGCTTGTGAGAACTTCTGGTAAAGTACTATTGATTTATGTTTTGTGCCTATTTTTTTTCACTTTATTTATGAATATTGTTAATCTTTGCTTGTATTAAATTTTGATTTATTAAAACCAGGATGGTTATTATTGGAATTTTTTGGTGTGCATCCTCTTTTCTTATTATGTTGATTACTATTTATATTGGTATTTGAGGGAATACCAGTGAGGAGTAGCACCCAGTTGTTTATAGTCTTTATTTATTTGTCTCTCCATACTTCATTTATTGTATGACAATAAAAACATGGCAACATTTCATTATTTGTGTGTTATTAGTTTAAGCAGACTGTAATTGTCTATTGTTGTGACTTAAATGATGATCAAATCAAATTTTATGATCAATTTGTGCAGAAATCCATATCATTCCAAAGGGTTCACATACTGTTTCTTGCAACTGTATATAAATAAAAATGGTCAAAAACCTTGCTTACATGCAGTGGCGTACTAAGGGGGGAGGAGGGGCGGTCCTCCCCGGGTGCCACCGATTAGGGGGATGCCCGGGGCAGCATGTTGACTCCTGGGTATCTCTTCATCATGCAAGAAGACATAGGGGCAGTAAAATGCTGCCCTTGTGTCTGTTTGCATGGTAAAGAGGGACCCAGGAGTCATCTAGCACCCTCCAGCAGCAGCAATGCATGTTGCAGCGTTGCCATGGCAACCCGCGGCAATGCTATCACAGCTCACAAAAGGAAAGGGCATGCTGCTGCTGGAGGGTGCAGGATTACTCCTGAGTCCCTTCTATAGCCACCGAACCACCAGGTAAATGTGCCCCCCCCCCCCCTTCCTGGCCACAGGGAGGGGGGAAATAGTGAGATGTGTGCGTGTGGATACAGTGTGAAGTTAGTGAATGTAGTGTATTGTATGCAATGTCTGTTTGTATAGGGCATGTACTCTGTGTGTGTGTTGTGTGGGATACAGTTGTTTTTTTTATTAGTTGGGCTTATTCCCCCCTCCCTGCCTCTTGCCTGCGCAGGGAAGGGGGGAATAAGCCCACCTTATTAAAAATCTGCATTTCCCAGTACTTATCCCACACAAACACACACTGTATCCACTACACACACACTACATGCACTACACAAACACACACTGCATCCACTATACAAACACACTGCATCAGCTACACAAAAAGGCACACTACATGCAATACACAAACATACACACTACACAAGCATGCACACTAAATATATTACACAAACACACACACAACACATTCACGCACACTACATGCACTACACAAACACGCACACTACACAACCACGCACACTACATGCACTACACACAGACACTGCATCCACTACACACAGTGCACCCACTATAAAAACAGACACACTGTGTACCTGTCTACCTGCATGTGTATCTGTGTGTGTTTGCATCTGTGCATCTGTATGTCTGTATTTGTTTGTGTGTTAGTGTTTGTATCTGTATGTGTGTTTGTATCTGTGTATCTATGTGCGACTGTGTGTCTGTATGTGTGTACCTGTGTGTCTGTTTGTATCTGTATCTGTGTATTTGTGTCAGTGTGTCTGTATCTCTGTGTGACTGTGTGTCAATGTATCTGCATGTGTGTACCTATATGTCAATGTATATGCATGTGTGAGTATGTATTTGTGTGTGCGTAGCTGTGTGTCTGCATATCTTCCTGTGTGTCAGTGTTTGTCTGTGTATCTGTCTGTCAGTGTGCATCTGTATGGCTATATATCTGCAAGTGTATCAGTGTGTGTGTATATGTGCATCTTGTTAACACTACACATAAATAAACCCCTGTATTCAAACATCAACACTACAAATGCACCTAAGTTTTAGACCACCACCATTATATATAAACACACCACTGTATTAAAATAACACACTGCACACAAATGCACGCCTGCATTCAAATGTCAACACTACATTCAAACACACACCTACATTCACTTACATACTCCTTACAAAAACATGCTTAAATACAAACACACAAGCACTGCTCAGTGCTAAATACATAAAAAAAAACAGTTTGCATTTTTTTTTTCTTTACATTTTAAATTTGGGGGTTGCCAAATTTAAGATCCGCCCCGGATGCCAAATGCTCTAGGTATGCCCCTGCTTACATGTATTTGTAAGGAACTGGAAGGTATTACTAGCTGTATAGCTTACTGAAAAATGGTAACAGAATGTAGAAATAGTATTTGCATTTGAGCATTATTCCCATATACAGTATATAGAGTTAAATCATATATTTCTAAAATAAGGAATTTAAAACTGCTATATAAATGTTTATCAATCTCTGCAATGTTAATGTAATGCTAACAGTGAAATGGTAGAGTCCATTTTTTTCCTCCTCCCTCCCTGACTGTACGAATAGTATCACCCAGTGACACGTCCTGTACTGTTTGAAAAGAGGGGGTGAGATGACATTTTTAGCAACTTTACATTCACTATATTAGTGACTAGTGACTACTGGCAAAGACAGTTGTTCCTGTACAGACTGGTAATCATAACTAGAGTATAAAAGCAGGTGGATTTTTTTTAATACTGCATAAAACATGAAAATGAAAATGTTTATACTTGATTCTGGTGTTGAAGGGGTTAAAGGGATAAATCTGCAATAAATGTAAAGTTAAGAGTGTTGCAGCCCTTATACAACCAACTAGATTTCTTTCATCATGAACTGCAATTCATCCAAATTTGGGCCAGTTGGATGATCATGCTAATTCCCAAACTACAAGCCGAAATGTAGCTGAATCATAAACCAAACTAATCGTGCACTGACTGAGCATGTTTGTTTTGATCGTGATCCAGAATTCCATCCATGGCATAAAATAAAGAAATGATTGATGGGAAAAAAGATGTTTGACGGCTAGGGAGCAGCTATAAAATGTTGATTTTATCCACAGATCAAGCGAGAATTGACCAACAGAGGTTAAAAAGGAGAAGTAAAAAGCAAACAAGCTTATATTTCTATATAATTCTATATATATAAAAATTTGAATATAAATAAATATATATATATATATATATATATATATATATATATATATATATATATACATATGCATTTATATATATATATATATATATATATACTTTTCTTTTTTTCTTCTATAGGTTGCTTTTTCTCATTTGATCCGTGGTCCAATTGGTGGGACAAGTGCCTATCAGTGAATTGTAATGTATACAAATATCCAGCATACATGATATTTATATATATATATATATATATATATATATATATATATATATATATATATATATATATATATATATATATATATATATAGCAGTACACAGTACACATTTCCACACCCCTTTTGGTTCACATAATTGGTTTACCAGAATCTTTTTTTATCTCATGAAATTCAGATGAGCTGGACCACCATATGGTCGTAATTTATCTCTCATGTTTTTAATTTTAAAATGAAGAGACAACCCTACTTCTCCCCTTGCCAGGAAACATGTCATCATGGCACACTTCATTGATAAATCTTCTTTACGTCCATATTCATCTTCTCTATTTGGCTCATTCTTGACAAACTTGGCAAGTTGTTCTGTACTATTCCTGTCCAAACATATAATAGAAAAAAAAGCCAGCTATACAAAGAGACCTCTTTATATTGCAACATTGTATTTAATATTTGGGAAGAAAGCATACATTTTGTGTGGTTTAAGTACTCCATATATTTATCTTCATTGTATAAAATGTAACTGATTTTTGTTCCCTTTTTTATAATGGATGACATAAAAGGCAATTTCAGTGCCCAGGGCTATGATTTTCTTCAGTTGCTTAGCAACATGTGCAAATATAGAACTGCAGATGCAAAATCCAGTGACCTTTTGTTAGTTTTTTCCTTGATGTAAATGATTTTATTCTTTCAATAAAATGGTTTAGCCTGATCAAAGAAATACACACAGGTATGTTGTTTTTAAACACATAAAACAAGTCACTATTAATATGCTCTATTAATTAATAAGCACTATTTGACAATTAAGTAAATGCCATTTTTTTTTGTTTTGTTTTTGATCAAATCACATTTTTATAAGGTTGATATAATATATACATTGGATCATTTGCTGAATTTTCATGGCAGTTTATTGACAGATTTACTGAAATGATTTTAATTGATATTCCATGTTAAAATCTGATAATGTGTGTATATTCATAATGCCACCTGTCAATATGCCAAATGTAGGTTCTTCAAATGTGTAAGTGGACAATTTAATGATCTGAGATGTGCTGCCTTAAAGTGTTGTCTTATGCATATTTTTGGCTTCACCAGAGTCTTATTAGATGTTTGATAACAGTTGTACTCATTTTATCTTTTCTGGAGAATTAACCCAAGCCAGGGTTTTTATCCCTTTCAATATATGTCACTCTATAAGAATTAGAGTGTCTACTTAGCATGGAACCCACTGCACTACACATGTGCTATTTGTTTCATTCCGAATGTACATTCGAAAGAATTTCGTGCAATTTGGACATTCGAATGCTTACCCTATAGGCCACCTTACAAGCTGTACTGGCCCAGGTTGCATTGCTACTGAAAATATGGGATGCGCATAAACACAAACTGAGTAGCAATAACCGAATTTCGCAGGCGACCCCCATATTGACCCTCGCATACCACATACGATCTTCCATGCCAAACCTAACCCTTCTGGAACACTATACAAGTCTTTATTCGAGAATTCACAGCTATAACACTACCTTTTAGTCCTCCTACATATCTCCTATTACACCTGCCACCAGACGTGCCGGCACATATACGGAAATTGATATATCACATTGCCCTCACAGCTCAATGCAAGAGCATGGAAAACTCTACGTACACCCTCAGTGTTGACCTTACAAGCTGAGCTGGATAACCAGAGGATATATGAAAACTGTTTTAATAGTATCTCTCTCCCCTCAAAGATGGCTCTAAAGACTTGGAGGATGTGGGACGCATGGAGATTGGTACACGCTAAATAGGGGAATGCTGTATCACAATGTAACAAGGCTGAGGCTGTAGTCAAACTATATATGAATTATCATATGTAAATGTATGTTGACACATTATATTATCTCTGATTTATTAATACTATTTGATTCAGATTGCTACCCTTCCCCCCCCCTCCCTCCCCCCAGCACTCCCTTCTTTCCTTCTGTGCCCCGTTTCCTGTTGTTGTTTGAAAAATAAAAATTGTTAAATAAAAAAATACCTCTTGTTTATCAGAGGGAGAAATAACCTATTGTATTCTGTAATGATTGCTCTGAAACTAGTACTTTTGAACTTTTTCTACCTTCACCTTTTAGATCAATAATATTTTTAGTTCCTATGAATCAGCTTTTTAGAGTTAAGACAAAAATTATTTTCACAAGGAAATCTTTTAATGCTGCATTAATTTATTGCAATTCTGTACTTTGAAGCTCCATGGGTGGCTTTTATTATGTGTTATGTAATACACGATATCAGCAAATGACATGAACATTTAATTTTCTATCAAATCAACTAGAACAATACATTCAATCTGAATATGATCTGAAAATAAATGATTCAATATAATAACCCATGCATTTATGTCAGATTACATACTAATTCCTCTAAGCAGGAGAGACCACAGTCTAGATGCACTGTATTTATTTAATGCATTGTTAAATATTAGAGTGCGTTTGTGTTAGTGATCCTGATCTCAGTATAGGACACAAAATAATCAGATTTCAGCTGACACACTCAGAAACACAATGTATTGGCTGCGTTACCAAGTGTATAATTTGTAGAGTACGCAAAATTAAATGGTCACCCGATGTCATAGATCACGGCTGGTCTTAATTAATTGCTCATTAATTCCCTTAAACAGTATTTCGAAATATATTTTTCTAGATCTATATCACTTTAATTGGATGCAAATTTATTGTTTCCTGAATAATAAAATGATGTCACAAAGCAATGTCCATCAAATTACAAGGTAAGCATATTTGCACCCAACAGATTTTAAGATATACCTGCTGATAATATAACTGAACTAGAAATATATTTTTTGTCCATTAACTTTTATATCCTTTCAAGTATCTTTATGATCGGTTAACTGCTAAGACATTATTTCACAGTGAGTTAAGTTTATGTGCCCCCTGACATTTAAATCATGTTAAATAATGACACTGTCATTCTTAATAAAACAAAAAGACATCTTTATTTTGATTCTGCTGCTGAAATATCTAACAGTGTTCAAATAGAAAAAAACCTGAGTATGTGTACAACAGTTTCAGAAACAGTTACGTTTTTTTTTTCCCTGTTTTCCAATTTAGTTTTGATGCATTGCTAGATACACTGGAGAGTTAAAGTGACTAGATATGGTATGATAAGCATTTGTATGTATTTAAATGGTCACAGGATAACTCTGTATCTCTCAATCTCCTCTTAAAATTACTGCTATTACCATTATATTGTACTAACCAAGCAACAGTTAAATAATAAATTACACCCCCCATCAATCCCAGATACAATGGAAGAATCTTGAGTCACACATTTTCAAGTTTTCAAGTTTTAGTTTGCTGGTGTATACATAAGCAATAGAAAATGTGAAAAAGAAAAAGTGACTAAAGCCTCACGTAAGAATATTCTATGTAGATTTTTTTTTTATATCTAAAACTAAAGCTGGGTTGCAATGCAAGAGGAGGATAGGAATTTATCTTTGAGTTATGTAAGTAAATTAAATGTAAAATCTAATGCCAGATGCTATAAACAGAAAGTCTCTCCTCATTTGGTACATAATTATGTTATTTTACTAACTCAAAAATGTATGAAACTGTATATTTTGTGGATGCATAGTTCACTTAAAGGGTTACTCCAACCACATGACCAAATGTCAATTCTGCGCATAAAATATGTCTATTGTCAGCATGCACAGTATTGAGCTTCCCCTTGCAGACAGAGGGGAAGCCTGGATTTAATCTCTTACCTCCCCCATACCTTCCCGCTCCCTTTTTTGTGCAGCCCAATGTAAATTGGACACTCTAAAAGGATTTGGGAAATTGTGGACAATTTAAGGCACCGTTTGGGAAAAATTATATTCCCAAATAGCCCCGATCTGAGTGCACAACATATCCAAAATGTGCTGAGATCGGTTTGGTAAAACAAAAGTTATGTTCATGCATATATGAACTGGCTGCCTGGTAGAGGTGGTATTGTCAATTTCAAAAGGGGTTAATTTGATTGATTGATTGATTGATTGGGAGGTCAGAGCTTGCAACCTAAATTCCTCTTTGAAGCTGGGAACCCAGCAGAGCTACTCTGTAAGGCATGAGAAGTCACACATAAGTAGCCTGGAAGTCTGGTTTCAGTATAAACTAACTCTCTCATTTGCCATATGTCTTGATTCCCTGTTATATAAGGCGTCCTTTGATACGAACAAGCCTTGAGTTCCAATATCATATCTAAAAGAAACATTAATACCTCTCCACAGATTAATACTCAAGCCTCATTTTTATCATATTTAAAATGGGACAAGCACAATCTTCCAATAAAGACTAAACATGATTTGCGAACAAGGGGACCCCACAGAATCTGTTCGGTAACCGAACAGAAGGGAACAATTCCATTTGAATGCAGCAAAACATTAGACGATACAAAGTTAATGGAACACATACGAGGAGTCCCATCTCCCGTGACAAATACTTTTCTTCAAAGTGATACGAATTTCAAATAATTTCATTTTTTTTTTTTTTACATATAGCTGAAAATTAAAATGGATAAAGTTACGAAACTTGAATTTGTATTTATGGAGTCATGTGTCTAGAAGAATATGTACCTGATCACATTTGTAACAAGACTTTTTCAGCCAAATACACAATCTTTTCCAGGTGCATACTAAACTATAAATTTCAAGTATATAAAATCCATCATCACAAGCAAGCGAGTGGAAGCACAGAACAAACGATGGGAACAGAGGGTATAGGTAGTCACTGCCTGCCCAGAGAGTCCATCATATGGATAATGGGGCAAAGATGATGTGTTTACATAGTGCCCGGGTAAGAAATAGGCTCCTTCTATGTTCAGTGGGACATTTGTTAATAGAGGCACAGATTGTATATATAGAACCCAAACTACTTTTGGCCCTTTTGGTATTTTGAACAGTATTTTCTAAAATAAGCCAGGCCAGGGATGATATTTGTAACTCCATGACCAAAAGTTGTGTTTATAGCACCCAGCATTCCACAGGAGCAGCAGATCACAGAAATAAAATCTAAAACATTTTGCAGTGTGGGCCTTTTGCAAGGTGTTTGCATGGAACCTGAACTCCAATAGACCCTATGCTAGTTTGTCACTGATGAGGCCAGGTTAGGTATGTGTTTGTAGGATAAATATTGGACTCAGTAAGATGTACTTGGAATGAAGGATAGTATTTTAAAAGGTTACTCCATCACCACCTCTACTTTTAGAAGTGGCAATTGAAGTAGGAGTCTGTATGTGCAGTGTTTCTGCTTGAAATCCTGAACTTAGAGAGATATTTGCACTTTTACACCCCTGGCACACGTGACTTATGTAGTCTGGAACACACTGCCAGGGGTGCAAATATCTCTCTAAGTTCAGGCAACATACTGATGGCAACATATGTACAGATGTAATGAGCTTCCTCCTTGCAACACTGTCTGCAAGGGGAAGATTTGATCTTCCCTCCCTCCTTCCCTCTGTGCTCTCCCTCCCCACCTTCCTACATTTATGTGTTCTCCATCCCCACCTCCTTCCCTCTGTGCTCTCCCTCCCCACCTCAAACTCTTCCTCCCCTACCTGACTCAGAGTGTGCACATGTTCTCAGTGCCAGTACAAGGTCCAATCAAATGCTTCAATATGAGACCACCATGAGTGGGCAGTGGTGACATCAACAGGAGTGTGGAAATCAATGTGGGTAGCTTGATTAAAGTTTATAGTTTATTTGCAGGATTATAAGGGGCGGACCTAGTTAATAATACCTAATTGGGCATTGTAACCGTAATAGCAAGATTTTTTTGCAAATGGTAAAGCCCTTTAATCAACAGATCAGCAAGTTTGTGGAATGTAATTTATCACTGTAAAACGTGTGTTTTTATAGTGCATTATACATGCTACAGAATTTAAATTTGTTTGCACAGGGTCACAGAAATGTTTTATTTTGTGAATAAAGGGAACAATAACAACATTGCTTATAGCAAAGCCGTACACATACTACTTTTGAGCATGTTTTGAAGACATTGCTGCTCTGCAATGAATTAGATAACATTCTAGGGATTATGCATGTTTTTCTTAGCCTTTCCAAAAGTGGTTTTAAGTTTAATTAATAAACACACATCTGACTTTCTGTAAGTGCTGCTGTGTTGGCAGATGTACCTTACATTTAATTGGAGGCACCATCGTATGTGTTTAAACAAAATGGAAAAAAAGCAATTCAAAATTGTTGTCATAGAAACTGGCACGAACCCTGCATTTCTTCTGAAATTACCTATCAGAGCATAACTGTGATGTTTGGTGCTCCCACTACAAAAATATTGCACTAAACAATGAAAAAATTACTGTATAAAATTTAACCACACTAGGGAGAATTTAATATTTTCTTCCATATATGCATAAGTTATAGAAATAAGCACATTATTTAAATTTACAATACCAAGACCTTTATTAGAAGAATTACATTGGAATGCCTATATAAACAAATAGAAATTCATTCTGAGTGCAGGTTATTAAATATATTTCAGTTCCGTGCTAGAAGCTCTGAGTTACTTATACTGATCACTGCACACTAGTCACTAGAGCAAAACAACACACATAATGAAAAATGGAAAAGGCACAGGTTCACATGTAAATTGTGAGCATGTGCATCTCTAGGCTATTAGCCATCTGTAATGTCATGCACACCTGTTAGGTTAACATGCCTTACCCCCAAGGCACACCTCACAAGACTTGTTTCCACTGTTGATGCTTCTTTTTTTTACCGGACATCCATTACTCTCTATAATGCCTGTCAATACCGTTCGAGTAGTAAATGTTTACTGACTGCAAGATTTGTAATGACAAGGAATTATCAGCTGCTGTTATGTAAAGCAAGTTTTTATGTAGCAGCTAATATTTCCATTTATTCTTAATAGGAGCAGCAAATCACAACTTAATGACTGTTTTCCAACCCTGGTACTACTTTTAATGGATGCTGCAAGCCCTTGGGACTTAGCACCAGCCTCTTGCTTCTTGTATAAACATAGCATACAAACATGAATTTCTAATGTGATTTATTTTCAGCGATTTTGATTGAGGCATCCCCCATTACTTGTAAAATAAATAAGATTTACTCAACTTTTATTCCTCACTGTACCTATCTTGCTATAGCTACCTCTCCACCCTCGCTGAGATTAGCAATGATAAGTGATTTGCTGTACATATATATTAGGTGCTACTTTGTTAGTACAAATATTGTAGTGGATTTGTCTCTTGTGAGGTGTCCATTTTTGGAAGAAGTCTATGCACCCCAAACAGGGCCGGACTGGGAAAGAAATTAGGCCCGGGCATTTTTCAATCAGAGCGGCCCCCTAAGAAGGGGGCGGGGCCAGAGAGGGTGTGTTTTGTCATCACTAATGACAATCACGCCCCCTCTCAAAGTGAGCATGTTGGTTCAATACACAGAGCCCCGCTGAAGAGCTCTGGCATTAGAAAAAAGCCCTGTATTTGTTCTGCACAGCGCAAGCAAATTTAATAACATGCTTGCGCTGTGTTTGCTTTTAAATTGTCTCTGGTGTCTCCACAGGTGAGATACCAGAGGACAAAAGGGACAGGAAAGTGTATGGTGCATGTGGGATTGCGTGTGTGTAGAGTGTGGTGTGGTATTGTGTAAATAGGTCAATTTCATTTGTGTTTGTGGTGTAATATGTGTGGCTAGGGGCTGTAGAGAGTGTGTGTATAGGGGGCATAGTGTTATAGGGGATGTAGCGAGTGTGTGCATACGGGCTGTAGTGTGTGTATAGGTGACGTAGTGTGTGTAGGGGTTGTAGAGAGGGTGTGTTTAGAGAATGTTGTATGTGTTTTCTGACAAGGAATGTAGTGTGTGTGTGTGTGTGTAGGTGGTGCAGTGTGTGTGTGTGTAGGAGATCTAGTGTGTAAAGGACCAAGAGTGTGTATAGGAGATTCTGTTTGTGTGTGTGTGTGTGTGTGTGTGTGTGTATATAGAGGATTAAGAGTGCATATAGGGTAAGGGATCTAGCGTGTATCTGGAGCGTAATGTGTGTAGTGGTGTGTGTGTGTATATATATATATATATATATATGTGGATGTATTGTATGTGTGAGGGGCGCAGTGTGTGTGTATGTAAGAGGGGTGCTGTGTGTGAGGGTGTTTTTATCTGCCATCACATTCTAGGTTTCTAATTTTCTTTGTCTGTTAACTCACTGAGGGTTATTTTATATAATATATATATATATATATATATATATATATGTGTGTGTGTGTGAGCGAGGGTGCTGTCTGTCTGAGGGTGCTGTGTGTGAGTGAGGGTGCTGTGTGTGAGGGTGCTGTGTGTGAGGGTGCTGTGTGTGAGTGAGGGTGCTGTGTGTGTCTGAAGGTGATGTGTGCGGTGTGTCTGGGAGTGCTGTGTGGGTCTGGGGGTGATGTGTGTGTGTGAGGGGGCTGTTAGTGTGATTTTTTTTTATTTAAATGTAAGTATTTTTTTTATTAAATAAAAAAAATCACACTAACAGCCCCCTCACACACACATCACCCCCAGCCACACACACAGCACCCAGACACACACACACAGCACCCCCAGACACACACACAGCACCTAGACACACACACAGCACCCAGACACAAACACAGCACCCCCAGACACACACACAGCACCCAGACACACACCGCACCCCCAGACACACATGTGGTGCTGTGTGTGTGTCTGGGGGTGCTGTGTGTGTCTGGGGGTGATGTGTGTGTGGCTGGGGGTGATGTGTGTGTGAGGGGGCTGTTAGTGTGATGTTTTTATTTAAATAAATAAAAAAAAAAAGTTATATCCCCCCCCCTCCCTTCTTACCGTTATCCTGGGAGGGGGGGTCCGTTCTGCCTGTGGGTGGGGTGCCATGCTGCCATCCTTCCCTGGTGGTCCAGTGGTGAGAGTGAACTCTAGCCCCTGCTGGCTAGAGTTCACTCTCGCGAGATCTGAGCGTTGCCGCGGTAACGCTCAGACCTCGCGAGAGGACCCGGCGGAGCTGCTGGATAGAGCTCCGCCGGTCCTCTCCTCCCTCCCACACTCCCCAGCCAGCGGCCGCCCTTAACAGTGCCTGTGGGCCAGTGAGGGAGATCTTTGATCTCCCCACCGGCCCATGGAGACACACAGCAGGGCCGGCGCTCGGATAGCGCTGGCCCTGCAGGGGCTGTCAGGGGAGATCCTGTGATCTCCCCTGCCGGCCTCGGCCCCACGGCCATCGCGGCCCACCGGGCATTTGCCCGGTATGCCCGATGGCCAGTCCGGGCCTGACCCCAAAAGACAAATAGAAACACAAAAGTAATTTAAAAATATCCTTTAATTTATTTTAAAATTATTTTATAAATTGCATCACATTTTTTTTATTTTATCATGTTTAGTATATTGAATAAATCTCCTGCATGGTTCTGACATGAATCTCTGTTGCTTTAATATGTAATATCAATATTGCTGCTCTTTACATGACATGTTGTTTTTAAAAAACATTTGTAGATTTGATATAAAATAAGATTGGGTTTGATAAATTTGTTTGATATCTTGATATTTTAAATTTGATTTACATTGCAGCTCTCAATAGGGTGCTTAATTGTATTTCTCCTTATTTATCTTTCCATCTATTTATCTCCACCAGTGTTTTTTTTAGCACAGTAACCTAAACAATAGGAAGCTACGGTTCAGTAAATTGGAGAGTTGCGGGATTATTACATGGCACTGGTTTGTTAATACACCCGCATCATAAGTGGATGGAACTAAGGAAGCATCACACACATATGTGGTTAGGATCAGAGGGCACACTCATAGGAGTGGCACAAGGGACTATGACATCAGTGGAGAGAGAGGTAATAGGGAAGATTGCAAGCTGGGCTATTTTTGGCTTTCTACCTTGTTTTTATCTCTGTGTAGTTTAGGTTGGTTAGCTTACTTTTATGTATATAAATAAAGAATATTAAGATCCAGTAATCTTAATTACTTGGCTCTTACAAGTGTGAGTAGATATACTACATATGTATTATTTATACAGATTGTACTATGTTCTGTTCTGTATGACTTTTTGTGGGGTTCATACACTGATCAGCCACAACATTAAAACCACATGTCAAATATCATATAGATCCCCATCTTGCTGCCAAAACATAAAGGCATGGACTCCACAAGACCCACGAACATGTCCTGTGGTATGTGGCACAGAGACTTTAGCAGCAGATAATTTAAGTCCTGCAAGTTACGGGTTGAGGCCTCAATGGATTGGATTTGTTGTTCTAGCACATTCCACAGATGATGAATCGGATTGAGATCTGGTGGATTTGGAGCCCAAGGTACCACTGTAAACTCTTAGACATGTTCCTCAAACTATTCTTGAACATTTTTTGCAGTGGGCAGGGTGCATTATTACTGCTGAAAGATACCATTGTTATCAGGGAAAACCGTTACCATGAATGGGTGTACGTAATCGACACCAATTTCAAGGTAGGTGGTACATGTCAAAGTAACATTCACATGAATGCCAGTACACAAGGTTTTCCAGTAGATCATTTTCCAGAGCATAACACTGCCTTTTCCCCATAGCTCATCTTGCTGCCGTCTCTTCCCCAAGTAAATGACACACACGCACTGGGCTATCCACCTGGTATAAAAAAAAAAAAAAAAAACATCAGACCATACAACACTTTTCCATCGCTATGTGGTTTAGTTCTGATGCCCACATTCCCTCACATTCCCATAGGTACCCCACATGTTCCCGGTATGCAGTATGTCCAGCCTTTTTTACATAAACTCTGGCCAAACGTAATGTTCATATTTGTTTTTTCCCATGCATTTTACATACAAAAACTGTACTTTTACCGATAATATATAATTAATAGAAAAATATAATTATATACATATAAATACACTTGTAAATCAATTCCAAGTGTGTTTTGATGTTAATATTTATATAAGTATTATAATGCAATAGATATATTTCATTCTAAGTGTAAAATATGTGTTATTTATATATAATTAGCTTGCTTTTATTTATATATTGGAGGATCTGCCTAACAACCGAGGCAGTCCCCTATCAGCCAAATCTGTCAATCATGCCACAATCACCTTGACTAGAGGGAGGGCCTGTTCATTAGGGCATGCTATACTGCCCTAACAGCGTTAAAGGCCTCCTTTTTATGGATGGCATAGCCTGCCCTAATGTGGGGGAATGGTAAATTACCTTTATATTGTATATTGTTTTAGATTTGCTGTTTGCAATTCTAGTGGGTGTATATAGGAAGTGTTACGAATGCTGGTATAGTATATACCCTGTTCTTCTATCCCTCCCGAACTGCTGAGCCTGAGTGATTATAGCTGCAGTTCGTGTGTAGATACGAATGGTTTCAGACAAATACAACTTCCAAGTAGTTTCTCCCCAGCAAGTAGATGGTTATCCAAACATGAGCCTAGACTTCATGAAGGGTACAATATGAATGAATTTTAATGGTGCCACACTGGCTTTTATGCAAGTCCCCATGCAAGGGGCACTCCCACATCGACCTTGTGGGGGACAGGGACACAAAGGTTACAGCAATAATATTACAGTGACAAAGATGAACACTCCCAATGCAAACAGACAATCCCCTCCTCAATACCTGTGAGTCAGCTAACTGGGTAACTCAATTATCTCCAGGCATTAAAAACATATTTTCCCCAAAACTTGGAAAGTACCCTAAAACACACAGTATCCTCAAAAAGTAACATCCCCTGATAGCCCTGATCTGGGTGACCAACATATCCAAAAATCACCCAGATCAGTTCAGGGGTTTTTGAATTTTATGGAAGTCCCATTTGACCGACCGCACACGAAACTCCTGCCCAAAAAACAGGTCCATGAATTTAGGCTGTGCGGTCGGTCTATTTTGAAAAGTCATAAAAATGAACAAATGCACGAACAGATCCCCCTGGCTCATAGGAGCAATTGTTCCCCTGGTTCGTGGGATCCAAACTACCGAACAGCACTCTCCTGGCTGTTCGGGAAAAGGAAGCAGGCGTTCGTATGGTTTGACCGGTGTTCGGGAAGTCGAGTGTCCAATTTTAGTTCCAGACACTTGACGACCAAGTCCCGCTTCCTCCTTTCGTGCAAACACAGGTAGAACGCTTAATCGACTGTTTTCTTTGACGATAATGAGCCAGGAAGGTGGTTGGTGTTCGGTAGTTACAGCTACCGAACCAATAAAATGTCAAAAGTCTTGAATGGCAATAAAAGTCTTGAATAACAGGCTATTTTCTTCACACTATGTGTATTTATACACGGAATTTATTTGTGTGTAATTTGCATGACTTTCTGCACAGTATTTTGTTCCTTTTTAGTTTGATGCTGATATGGCATTTTTTTTCCAAAGAGGTATATAATTTCTTACGACTGCTGAAATGCTAACACAACACATTGTGCAGTTTTCCTAAAGATTCTACATTTTTGAAAAAATAAACCTTCAATGTGGACTTTAAAGACCAATTACTTGACTTACTGTAGATTAGTTTGTTAGTTTTAGAATAGTTTACAATATTTAATTTGAATATTGAATTGGAACTAATGAGTTATGAGTTAACCAAAAAGTCAGGTGTTGAGAACACTCTAAACATATAAATAATAAGCAACCCACTTCATTAATGAAAAAGCTCATAAGACCATTCTTGCTTAACCTAGCAATAACCTTTTAAGGTTATACTTACAGTACCATTAATTTAGATATATACATGTTTAAGCATACTAAGGTAACACAATGTGTACTGTGTAATGTGTGCTTATTTATAATATTAACAAGGATAACCTTTTACTTTATTTCTGAACAACATACTCCAAGACCTTAATTATGCAATATGTTATTAGAATTGCTGTCAATTTTATTTAGTTTGATTTAATAACTATGCATCTGTGTTATAAATGGAGGCATATCTTGGGTGTCATTGACTGTGCATTCAAAATAGTCTAAACAGTCCCACCAATGTAAATTGTCAAACATCATTTGAGATGTTTTGTATTAAAAATGAAGCTGTCTATCAAGGCTGCTCATAACTCCATTTGAAATGCTGCTGTTGAGATTAAGGTTGAAATTAAGGAGAATTCAATGTAATGCCTGAGGGGACTTTCATTTAAAATGGAGAAGTACTTAGATGTTGCTAAGAGTTAGCGAGTATCTATATTCAAGGTGATGCACAAGGATTCTAGGAAACCCTTCTGTTCCACCATGCTGCTCCAGGGTCGGGGAAACTCTCTTTTTCACTGTACTGTAATGACACACACTGTTACATAGAGTATTATAATGATGCCATCCTCTTTTGAAAGTAGACCCTTCAATATATAGTGTTGCTATCATGATGCTCGACACTTTAAAAGTGACACTTAAAGTCAGCATTGTTACAAGAAATTTGTGACATATTTAAAGCCAATTTAATGATGGTTCTCTTTATTTTTTATATGAACATTGTTTTTTTCACTGCCAATTTACTGACCTTGTGAGTCAACTCACAGAGGTGACCGTTAGCTGTCTCATTATGGATCATTGTTTTGATGGCAGAAGTCCGGTGAATCACTGTCTGTATTACTTCAGCATGGTTTATTTTCACAGCACATTGGGAACTAACTTACAAAATTAATAGATTATATAGTGTGATATATTTATATCTAAAAGCTTTATGGGGTTTTTTTGGGTTTTTTTAATGGGTTTGAGAGATGCTTGCTGGGACTTCGGAAAACTGTATTTTATAGACATATAACGTATCTAAAAAGCACAAATCCTAACATATTTTCTTTCAATTGTTTTATTTTTTTTTTGTTTTATATTTCTTATCCAGTTCGGACTACAGAAATAAAACTAGGAGGCAGGAATACTCCCAATTACTTCTATTTTTTTTGTGTATTTTGAAAGTCAAACCACTAGCACAACTAACATGATATAAATAAATTTTACTCTGAATATAAAGAATTTTAAAAAGCTTTGCTAAATATTTTTTGTTGCTCATGCTGCAGCCATACTATACAGGATGAATCCATTTAATTAACTTCACTACAATAAATGAAACTACATTTAATCAAGCCACATTAATTTTTTTTCAATTAAATTATTATCTTTGTGGAAAAAAACAAACATCTTTTTCATTCTTGCTTCCTTTTTATTCATCTATCTGCTCATCATTGCTAAATAATTTAATATAGGACATCACCATTCTGGTCCATCATATACTAATAGTGTTGTCGCGAACCCGAAATTTTCGGTTCCCGAACGGCGAACGCGAACTTCCGCAAATGTTCGCGAACCGGCGAACCACCATTGACTTCAATGGGCAGGCGAATTTTAAAAACAACAGGGACTCTTTCTGGCCACAATAGTGATGGAAAAGTTGTTTCAAGGGGACTAACACCTGGACTGTGGCATGCCAGAGGGGGATCCATGGCAAAACTCCCATGGAAAATTGCACAGTTGATGCAGAGTCTGCTTTTAATCCATAAAGGGCAGAAATCACCTAACATTGACACCTGTCCTCAAAGCCCAGCCCTGATACACACTGACACAGAGCAGAATAGAGACTGTTCCCCCTACATAGGGTCACTTGGCAGATATGGATTGACACCTGTCCTCAAAACCCCTGATACACACTGACACAGAGCAGAATAGGGACTGTTCCCCCTACATAGGGTCACTTGGCAGATATGGATTGACACCTGTCCTCAAAACCCCTGATACACACTGACACAGAGAAGAATAGGGACTGTTCCCCCTACATAGGGTCACTTGGCAGATATGGATTGACACCTGTCCTCAAAACCCCTGATACACACTGACACAGAGCAGAATAGAGACTGTTCCCTGTCCACAGAGAGACCATGATACACACTGACACAGAGCAGAATAGGGACTGTTCCCCCTACATATGGTCACTTGGCAGATATGGATTGACACCTGTCCTCAAAACCCCTGATACACACTGACACAGAGAAGAATAGGGACTGTTCCCCCTACATAGGGTCACTTGGCAGATATGGATTGACACCTGTCCTCAAAACCCCTGATACACACTGACACAGAGCAGAATAGAGACTGTTCCCTGTCCACAGAGACCATGATACACACTGACACAGAGGGGCTGTTACCCCTACATAGGGTCACTTGGCAGATATGGATTGACACCTGTCCTCAAAACCCCTGATACACACTGACACAGAGCAGAATAGGGACTGTTCCCCCTACATAGGGTCACTTGGCAGATATGGATTGACACCTGTCCTCAAAACCCCTGATACACACTGACACAGAGCAGAATAGAGACTGTTCCCTGTCCACAGAGACCATGATACACACTGACACAGAGCAGAATAGAGACTGTTCCCTGTCCACAGAGACCATGATACACACTGACACAGAGCAGAATAGGGACTGTTACCCCTACATAGGGTCACTTGGCAGATATGGATTGACACCTGTCCTCAAAACCCCTGATACACACTGACACAGAGCAGAATAGGGACTGTTCCCTGTCCACAGAGTCCATGATACACACTGACACAGAGCAGAATAGAGACTGTTCCCCGTCCACAAAGACCATGATACACACTGACACAGAGCAGAATAGGGACTGTTCCCTGTCCACAGAGACCATGATACACACTGACACAGAGCAGAATAGAGACTGTTCCCCCTACATAGGGTCACTTGGCAGGTATGGATTGACACCTGTCCTCAAAGCCCCTGATACACACTGGGGGGAGCTACTGTCCTCCCCAACCCCTGCGCGGTGGGTGGGGGCCATAAATCACAATGGGGTGACCTACTGTCCTCCCCCCCTCGGCCCCCACCCCTGCGCGGTGGGTGGGGGGCATAAATCACAATGGGGGGGCCTACTTTCCTCCCCCCCGGCCCCCATCTCTGCGCGGTGGGTGGGGGGCATAAATCACAATGGGATGGACCTACTGATAGGAGTGGAGTATTGTTCATATCAGTTTAATACCTTCCGCGTCTCCTATCAGTGGACGTGTAAATGGCAGAGATTTTTAGGCCAAGGTGGGAAGATGCTTAGACCACTGGTATATTGGTGCCATCTTGGAGGATTTTAATTTTTGGTTTGGTTTTTGAAGCCACAGTGCTGCACCAGTGGGCCTAAAAATTAGGCATGTACACATGCCTGAAAAATTTGGTATTGTTGCAGCCGCTGCTGTAGCAGCGGCCAGAAAAATTGATGTTTGTTTCACAGGCAGAAAGTGCCCTAAACCATGGCGGCTTGAACCCTAGTTGGTGGCGGATAAGTCACGCAAGTCAAACGTCATTCAGAGCTAAAATACAGCAGCGTGTGGACCATTTTTAGCCCAAGGCAGCTCATCTCATCAGGCCTTTTTTAAGCGAATGTATCGCCCAGTGTCAGTCCCTTCGGGATCCATCCCTCATTCATCTTAATAAAGGTGAGGTAATCTAGACTTTTTTGACCTAGGCGACTTCTCTTCTCAGTGACAATACCTCCTGCTGCACTGAAGGTCCTTTCTGACAGGACACTTGAAGCGGGGCAGGCCAGAAGTTCTATCGCAAATTGGGATAGCTCAGGCCACAGGTCAAGCCTGCACACCCAGTAGTCAAGGGGTTCATCGCTCCTCAGAGTGTCGATATCTGCAGTTAAGGTGAGGTAGTCTGCTACCTGTCGGTCGAGTCGCTCTCTGAGGGTGGATCCCGAAGGGCTGTGGCGATGCATAGTACATAAAAAGGTCCGCATGTCCTCCATCAACAACACGTCTTTAAAGCGTCCTGTCCTTGCCGGCGTGGTCGTGGGAGGAGGAGGAGGAGGATGACTTCCACCTCTCCCCCTGTTAGATTCCCGTTGTGCTGTGACATCACTCTTATACGCTGTGTAAAGCATACTTTTTAATTTATTTTGCAAATGCTGCATCCTTTCCGACTTGTTGTAATTCGGTAACATTTCCGCCACTTTCTGCTTATACCGGGGGTCTAGTAGCGTGGACACCCAGTACAGGTCGTTCTCCTTCAGCCTTTTTATACGAGGGTCCCTCAACAGGCAGGACAGCATGAAAGACCCCATTTGCACAAGGTTGGATGCCGAGCTACTCATTTCCCGTTCCTCCTCCTCACTGATGTCATTGAAGGTATGTTCTTCCCCCCAGCCACGTACAACACCACAGTACCAGATAGGTGACAACGAGCACCCTGGGATGCCTGTTGTGTTTGGTCTTGCTCCTCCTCCTCCTCCTCAAAGCTACAATCCTCCTCTGACTCCTCTTCCTCACAATCCTCTTCCAGCGTTGCCGCAGGTCCAGCAAGCGATGCTGATAAGGCTGTTTCTGGTGGTGATGGTGACCACAACTCTTCCTCTTCCTCTTCACGCTCATCTACAGCCTGATCCAGCACTCTTCGCAGGGCACGCTCCATGAAGAAAACAAATGGTATGATGTCGCTGATGGTGCCTTCGTTGCGACTGACTAGGTTTGTCACCTCCTCAAAAGGACGCATGAGCCTACAGGCATTGCGCATGAGCGTCCAGTAACGTGGCAAAAAAATTCCCAGCTCCCCAGAGGCTGTCCTAGCACCCCGGTCATACAAATATTCATTAACAGCTTTTTCTTGTTGGAGCAGGCGGTCGAACATTAGGAGTGTTGAATTCCAACGTGTAGAGCTGTCGCAAATCAAGCGCCTCACTGGCATGTTGTTTCACCGCTGGATATCGGCAAAGTGAGCCATGGCCGTGTAGGAACGCCTGAAATGGCCACACACCTTCCTGGCCTGCTTCAGGACGTCCTGTAAGCCTGTGTACTTATGCACAAAGCGTTGTACGATCAGATTACACACATGTGCCATGCACGGCACATGTGTCAACTTGCCCAACTTCAATGCCGCTATCAAATTTTTTCCGTTGTCACACACCACTTTGCCGATATCCAGTTGCTGCGGAGTCAGCCACTTTTCCACCTGTGCGTTCAGGGCGGACAGGAGTGCTTGTCCGGTGTGACTCTCTGCTTTCAAGCAAGTCAAACCCAAGACGGCGTGACACTGCCGTATCCGGGATGTGGAATAGTACCTGGGGAGCTGGGGGGGGTGCCGTTGATGTGGAGCAAGAAGCAGCGGCACAAGAGGACTCAGCCGAGGAGGTTATGGAAGAGGATGGAGTAGGAGGAGTAGAGGAGGTGGCAGCAGGACTGCCTGCAATTCGTGGCGGTGTCACCAACTCCTCTGCAATGCCACGCAT
This sequence comes from Pelobates fuscus, assembly GCF_036172605.1. NCBI lineage: Eukaryota > Metazoa > Chordata > Amphibia > Anura > Pelobatidae > Pelobates > Pelobates fuscus. The sequence goes on along the minus strand of NC_086320.1, from coordinate 198,302,631 downwards.
TCCTTGCTTGTCAGCCGTCAGCAGGTTTACCCAATGCGCAGTGTAGGTGATATACCTGCCCTGACCATGCTTTGCAGACCAGGTATCAGTGGTCAGATGGACCCTTGCCCCAACACTGTGTGCCAGACATGCCATGACTTCCTTTTGCACAATCGAGTACAAGTTGGGGATTGCCTTTTGTGAAAAGAAATTCCGGACTGGTACCTTCCACTGCGGTGTCCCAATAGCTACACATTTTTTGAACGCCTCAGACTCAACCAGATTGTATGGTAAAAGCTGGCGGGCTAATAGTTCGGACAAGCCAGCTGTCAGACGCTGGGCAAGGGGGTGACTTGGTGACATTGGCTTCTTACGCTCAAACATGTCCTTGACAGACACATGACTGTGGGCAGATGAGCGGGAACTGCTCAAGGCGGGAGACGGAGTGGCGGATGGTTGAGAGGGGGCAAGAAGGACAGCAGTGGTTGACGTGGCTGAAGATGCTGGACCAGGAGGAGGATGGCGGCTTAGAGTAGGCGTGCTGCTTGTACTCATGTGTTGATCCCATAGGCGTTTGTGATGTGAGATCATGTGCCTATGCAAAGCAGTTGTACCTAGGTGGGTGTTGGACCTCCCACGACTCAGTTTCCTTTGGCACAGGTTGCAAATGGCATCGCTGTTGTCAGAGGCAGACACACAAAAAAAATGCCACACTGCTGAGCTCTGCATTGACGGCATTCTGGTGGTGGACACTGCATGCGTTGATTGACGTGCTGTCGGGCTGACCCCGGGTGCCGATGCATGCTGTCTGACTGTGCCACTAGCTCCTTGCGACGACCCCCCCCTGCTTCCAACTCGTCTCCTCCTCCTCTCTGTCTCCCCATCTGAACTTTCGCCCTGTTCTTCTTCTTGCCGAGCGGGCACCCACGTGACATCCATGGACGCATCGTCATCATCAACCGCTTCGCTTGTATCTGACAACTCAGAAAAGGAAGCAGCAGCGGGTACAACATCATCATCATCACACCGTACCTCCATGTGTTTAATTCTGCCTGCCTGAGACATATCCCTGTTATCTACATCCTCTAGCAATAATGGTTGCGCATCACTCATTTCTTCAAACGGGTGTGTGAATAACTCCTCTGACATACCAAGTAAAGCGGCTGTGGTGCTAGTTTTGGTGGTGGCGGCAGGCGGGTGAGTGCTATCTTGAGAGGTGCCTGAAGCTAAGCTGGAGGAGGATGGTGCGTCAAGGTTCCGAGCGGAGGCTGTACAAGATTGGGTGTCCTGTGTTAGCCAGTCAACTAAGTCCTCAGAACTTTTCAAGTTCAGGGTACGTGGCTTCTGAAAACTGGGCATTATTCTAGGGCAAAAGGGAATCACAGCACCACGACCACGACGGCCCCTGCGGGGTGGCCTGCCTCTGCCTGTCAATTTTTTGGGGATTAGTGGTAATATGCGTGCAAGCTACTGTGAGACCAGATATGATTGGCAATGTGAACTGTAACAGTTCTGCAGAGCAAACACTGTAGGCCTGAGACACCCGCTTGAAGACAAGTAACTGCTATTCAATCTATAACAGTGAAAAATAAATTTTGGTTTTAAAAGCACGCTATAGAGACACCAGATATGATTGGCAATGTGCACTGGAACAGTTCTGCAGAGCACACACTGAAGGAAGGACTGACAGAGCCGCTTGAAGACAAGTAACTGCTATTCAATCTATAACAGTGAAAAAAAATTTTGGTTTTAAAAGCACGCTATATGAATGAATCGAAAATGGATGTTGGAGGGTGTGGAAGGGAGGGAGTGCTGCTGATTGGCTGGAATGTGTCTGCTGACCGAGAGGCACAGGGTCAAAGTTTGCCCAATGATGACGAATAGGGGCCGGATCGAACTGCGCATGTGTCCGCCCGCCGTGGCGAACGCGAACACGCTAATTTCGCCGGGAACTGTTCGCCGGCGGACAGTTTGGTACATCACTATATACTAATTATTCAGCGTGTCATTCAGTGTATCTAATGCTCGACACATCGCTGTTCAGTAGGCTTAGAGTTCATTTTATCACAGTTACAGATATCATACTTTAGACCAGGCATAAGCAACCTTCGTCACTCCAGTAGTTTTGGACTACACCTCCCATGATGCTTTGCCAGCATTATGGATGTAAGAGCATTATGCGGGATGTAATCCACAACATCTGGGGTGCTGAAGGTTGCCTACCAATTCTTTAGACTCTGCTCAGGGATGCCATGCGAAATAATGGGGTCTGTTACAAAAATAATAGCCTCAGAGGTGGAACAATATTAGAAGTTTGTGTATTAGGGGAGACTTGACAGGTGTGGCAGGCACAGTGTAACAAATAATCTTAATGCTCCAAATATTAGTGAACCACATTTCAAGATTTGCTGCTGGAGTAAAAGTAAAGAAAGTTAATGCAAAATAGGAAGCCTCCTGTGATGTGCTAAAATTAAATTGTGATCTACACATTTTTTTTTTTAATTCTTAATTTTTGTTGTGCGTGACAGTACAGAGAACGGATAATCTTGCAGTGCCAACAACTGAACAACTGAAGCAAGCAGTTTAAAAACAATCAGTGTCATGGAATACTAGAAAAACAGCACAGTGTTATGTGTTAAAGTAATAAGGCTAAATATGGATGGGTAAACATATATGAAATAAACAAGCTTAATATGTAGGATCATCAAGATTTATTAAGCTGTGTCTTTATGAGTATCCGGTAAAGTACACCACACCAGGGAGCTCCAGGGACATGATCGGGCTGTCTGTTTAGTGTAGCAAGAGGACAGCTGGCTTTTGGGCACACATAAACTAAATGAAAAAGAAAAGAGCAATGGGTGGGCAAAAAGAGAAGGCAACAAGCTACATTAAAGCAGGTAACAAAATTCTCAGCCTTGCAGTCAGCCTGTTATGGGTATGATACAGTCCCAGCTAAGATCGTCAATCTGTGTGTCCAGTGCTTTTGGGGTCAGCTGTGGTTTCCTAGTGTTGAATTGCTTCTCTCCCCCCACTCTCCATGCTTGCTGCAAAGGTATGTAGTGCCAAGACAGGTGTGCTCTTCACTCTCCTCGAGGTGCCTCGTTCGGGCTGGTCGACGCTGGGTGCTTCCAAGGATCTGTGCAGGTTACTTGTTGGCCTCAGTAGCAGGTAGAGGCCCACCTGTCACTTAGTTTCTTCCAGAATGCTTCAAATAGTGCATCTACCTGATGTAAGATGTTGGGCACTTGTCCAAGGGACAGTTAGTGGATTATATGCTGCCAGTTGCAAAAGTATAAGGAAATCCTCTTGAGGAGCTCTCAGGAAATGTGTCCAGACCTTTTGTTAAGGTATGGAAAGAGGAGAATATACATTATTACGTTATTTGATTTTATATATATATATATATATATATATATATATATCAACATATTGATGATAGTGCAACTAGTGGACTCTTCAATAACAATTATGTCTCATTAATTATAATATTCAACAACAACACAGGTAACACTAGCACATCATTGCAATATCCCAATGTTAACATTGCATCAACCCAGGAACACCAGTAAGACATTTGTATTTAGAAAGTCCACATATCTGTTTTTTTAGGTGTTTGTAATGTAAAGTTTTACAACTTTACATTAGAATGCTCAGATGTTGTTCCATTCTACAGCTATTTGAATACATCCATTTCACATCCATTCAGTTACATCCATTTCACATCCATTCAGTTACATCCATTTCACGTCTATTCGGTTACATCCATTCTGCATCCATTTAATTACATCTCTGTTATATCCTGGTGACGTCCTGCTAATCCATATCAAAGCTGTATATCTCTCTGCAAGTTACAAATTTAACCCTGTGTATTAGCATTGCAGTTACACAGTAGTAAACCCTTAATTTATCTTAAAGAAGCATCTTCCCCTTATTGTCTACATTACGAGGATATAAATATTTAAACCTTAGACAAATATGTGTCAGCACATTGAAATATTTATTTGATACAATTAAAATACCAACTCTGACAAGTAGTGACAGGAGTCACCAAAAAAATATGTTTCCAGGCGTGCAGGTGTGACCCATACTAATTCCATACATGTAACAATAAGGTAGTTTGAGGTTCAATTTTTTTAATGTTGGGCAAAGGAATGCAGCATAGCTAAGTAAACAGCAGGATGTATAAACCTATACATTATCTCAAATAGAGAAATGGCTAGGTGACCAAGAATAGTACTACTTGGCAATAACAAAGTAAGCATAACAGTAGACACTAGAATCCAGATAGCATAATTATATAAATAAAATGCTTGCCATCAAAAAGAAAACACGATGCTGAAATCATTTGTTGGTGGAATGTGCAACCAATTTGTTGTCAGTCCCTTTTTAATTTTGATGGTTGAGCTTATGATTTAGAAATGGAGGTTGTAGATAATACCAACGTACGAAAAGTGTTAAGACTGTCATTGATTCAAGTGATGAAAATGTTGATTACCAATAAATAAATAAATAATCAATAAACATATAGGGAAACCCCAACAGTACTGCAGATTATTTTGATGTAGTGTAGAGGCGGAAATGTATGATGTATGATGTTTCTGGATTGTACATGCCGAGAGATTTGAAAATATTCTTATACCTAGCAATTCTTCATGTATAGGTGAAATGTCTCTTGATGCAGATAATTGTATCCCTGGAGGCATTTTTATGAACAGATCACTTGATACATTTTTTATGTGGCAAAATGCATTATGAAAGCCATTGTTCCAGTGCTTTTAATTTATTTTATTAAGTTTAACTTTTTTTTGTATTTTAATAAACACTTTGTGGATCTCAACTGTTTTTTGATCCTGCATTATGCTTTATGGTTCTTCTGGCTACATTGGATTTTACTTCATATATACCAGGTGTGGTTTACACCACCTACAATAATACCATAGAGCAAACATTGTGGTCCATAAACTATAAGTAAGATTCTAGCTTTGCTTACTCATTTACAGTATCTCACAAAAGTAAGAACACCCCTCACATTTTTGTAAATATTTTATTATATCTTTTCATGTGACAACATTTAAGAAATGACACTCTGCTACAATGTAAAGTAGTAAGTGTACAGCCTGTATAACAGTGTACACTTGCTGTCCACTCAAAATAACTGTCTCAATTGCTAGTGGATAAACTGGTGTTGGGACAGCTTCTACCACTAATGCACATGCACCTGCATCTCCATCTTTGTAGAAAAAAATATATCCTAAAATGTGGTGTGCTGGCGGTCATCTCTTTGTTCACTCACCTCATATGTGAATTAAATGAACTCATGCTGCCTAATGTCTTTAATTATAGTGGTGCCTGTTACCTCCTCAGATGCAAATGGGAAAAGCTGGTAAGGCCCTGTTTTGTTTTTTTTTTCTTAGACAAATATTAGTTATATTTGTTTAATAGTGTAATCTTTGGAAAGTTTTTTTTTAATTCATTTATTTGTAATTATAATTTTGCAAGTTTGAAAAATATTAAACAATACTGAACATGTGTGTTCAACAAAATGTTATATAATAGTGGAACACTGAAAAAATGGTATCACTTTTTTTACATTATGATTATATAAAAATATTCTTGTGATAACTAGAAATTATAGTATGAAAAACAGTGCTAGAAAAGAACAATTAATCAGTGGACACACTCCTCAGTGTGATCATTAGGTAATCAGCACACACTTCATAGTGAGCTTATCAGGAAATCCATGAGAGATTTTGCTGAAAGCAATCAAATACTACTAAAATATGTTTGACAGAATTTGAATTGAGCAATTATAAATGTGTTTTCATATATGACAAACTGCTTCATGATAGGCTTTTAAGATGAAGAAGGCTATTAGATTTACATGAATACATATATGTTGTGTTTTATGTATTACATTTTTTGAAAAATATGTATTAACAAAATACCCAAAAATGCAGAAGCCAGGGGCGGAGCCTGACTGCTGAAGCGGATGGTCGCAGGCTGCCCGAGCTCCGGGCCTGAGAACTATCAATCGACTAATTAACAAGCCAAAACCTACAAAATACCGCCTAATACTTCTGCTGGACACCCGTGAGCAACTCGGGACCATGTTACCTGTGGCGATTCTGCCGGTAGCCTGCGGCTCCAGGACGAAGCAGCCATGCGGCCTGTTGGTGACCGAGGCGGGGAGAGACGGCCGTTCTTCCTGCACTAAGGTCGACTACGGAGACCAAAAGCGCTCCAACCCCCCCCCTATGGACCGGCGGGGGTCATCCCATTCCCCCCCAAAGGGCAGACATACCCGTCCAGCATCCACTGGCGAGGCTCTGCAGAATCGGAATCCCACGTGGCGCGAGCCAAGATGGCCGCCGCACCGAGACCCAGCTTCACCCAAACTCCCAGGAAGGGAGCCACGCACGACAGCATCGCACAAGCATTCGACACATTCTGGGAAAAATTCCGGGAACTGACCCAGCGGGGTGCAAAGCAGTACACTAAAGCAAAAATAACTCAAGGTGACACACGACCAGTCGCAGACCCAAGCTGGCCTACAGTCAAGCAACCCACGAGGCGCCCGAAGACAAAGCAGACAAAACAAACTGCCGCGCTGCCTAAGATACGGCAACGAAAACCAATTACTCGAAACCAGTACAAGGCAGCCCGAGACTCCCAAGGACCGTGGAGGAAGAAGACCCCCACCCCATCGGAGGTTCAAACTCACATTATCCAGAAACGGACCCCCAAGCAGACTGAAAAGGGAACAGAGGACGCCGCAAGACACAGAGACTGTGACCGAGGTACCCCACTGCAGCCTAACACAGAAAGGGGAACCCTGAGGGCTTCCAGATGGGGCAGCTCTATACCAATGGAGGGAGTCGGCTGATCGGGTCACTCTTCTCAGGCCACTACTAGCCTATATATGTATGCACATATCTCTCCGTTGACGACTTGTTGGCCCACTGTGACATTTTGCATTATTCACATACTCACTGGGACTTTTTGGCTGTGGGACCCGCATGGGAATAAGCCGAATCGCATAAAACAGCCTGGATACCTGTGGGGTATAATGTTGTGCAAAGTTTTATTTAACCTTATCTTCTTTCTTTGTATGCCCTATAATGTGCCCTAGCCCTAGCTTAACTCTCATAACGTTTAAGCGTACTAAAGTAGCGTGAATATTTAGCCTAGCATGCTCATACCTAAAGATTAACCACTGCAGATCCATAGCCTGTCAACTACATGTCATAACATGTCTCCTAGTTATTTAGACCTATTCATATGTGATAAAAGCAAAACCCTAGAATGTTTCTTCTGTATTTCTATTGTAATCTCAATCTACGTTTAAGCCTGTTTACCATGTAATATCAAAAAAAAAAAAAGTGCTTTGTCTACCTAATACCCTCTGTAACAAATGTTTAGCAATCAATGTATGGAATGCCGTTGGGGTACCATATGCAAGCCTGTAACCATTTTAAGCACTGCAAAAATAAAGAATTTAAAAAAAAAAATGCAGAAGCCAATACAAATTATTTTCATTTTACACAATCAAAACTATTCTAGATGTGAAAAAATGAAATGCAAACCTCAGATATTTTTGTAAATAACATCTACAGTAATTTATTTTAATCTCCAGAATATTTACTTATCATTATAGTCATTAGATAGATGACTAAAAACAAAATCCAGGCCCTTGAAGAACTAATACTGAAGCAACTGAACTACCCAATTGCCGGTTACTCCAGACATTTTATCTGTGAAGAGTGTTTACACTTTTTCTTATTTTACAAAAAGCACTGTTTAAATAGAATTGGTATTTTTATAGATTAACCTTAAGGTATGATAGACGTTACAGAGAGATGTCTGTTGCCCATAATTCCTAGCCTTTAGCATTTATAGCGTTTATAGCTTTCACTCACACACACACAGCACCCTCACACACACAGCACACTTACACACACAGCACCCTCATGCACACACAGCACCCACCCACACACACACACACTCACTTCCCACTTGCAATGGGATCTCTGTTCCCTGAAAGCTGCAAGTTGCAAGTTATTTTAGAAACAGTCTTAGTTAATTATGCTACCTGATAACCTTTAACTATTAATGAAATAATAGTGTCTGAAGACTCAAAGGTACTGCATGGAACATAAAAGAGACAATGACAAAAATAGAATATATATGTATTGAGTAAATATTACAGAAAGAAAAATAGCAAGTAAGCAATCTTACTAACAGAAATCATGTGAAGGAAGGCATCAGGATATGTGAATTGTGGAATGAATGGGTGTATGGATCAATTAATGTATGAAGGAATGAATGTGTGGAGAAACAACAATTTCCAGCTGTCTCTTTAGTGATTATATACACTTTTCCTTCCCCCCAAAATGGTTAAATTGGCTCTTAATTTGTTCCCTTCAATATGATGTAATGTACTGTATAGCTGTAATCAGCAGATTCTTTAGTTAGCATTGTCTTTTGTTAGCTGCAAACAACGTTGAAAAAAGTGTCTTGTTTAGTCTTTGAATGACAGGCAACATATGACTTTGTCCTAGATTAAACCTTTAACCATCCCATTGCTGAGTTAACCTTTTAAAATTTAATGAGCCTGCAATATATGCTACCATCAGGCCCGGACTGGCCATCGGGCATACCGGGCAAATGCCGCGATGGCCATGGGCCGAGGCAAGCAGGGGAGATCACAGGATCTACCGGACTGGCCCATGCAGCGCCAGCCCTGCTGTTTACCTTCATGGGCCGGTGGGGAGATCAAAGGACTCCCTCACTGGCCCACAGGCACTGTAATGCTACCACTGGCTGGGGAGGGAGAGGAGGAACCGGTGGAGTTCTACCCTGCAGCTCCGCTGGGTTCCTCTCGCGAGGTCGGAGCGTTGCCGCAGTTACCACGGCAATGCTCATCTCTCGCGAGAGTGAACTCTACCCCAGGAACTGCAGGGTAGAGTTCACTCACCACTAAGACCACCAGGGACTGCATCATGGCTCCCCCCTCTCAAAAAACTCCAAACCCCATATTTAATATATTTGCATCTTGCCCCCCACACACACACACAATCCCTCCAGACATATTCACACAGCACACACACAGCACACGCACACTAACAGCACACTCACACACACAGCACCCTCAGACACACACAACACCATCAGACACACACAACACACTCACACACACAGCACCTACAGACACACACAGCACCATCACGCACACACAGCACCCTCAAACAAACACACATCACCCTCACACAACACCCTCAGACACACACAGCACCCTCACTTCGACAGCACCCTCAATCACACACAGCACACTCACATACAAAGCACACTCACACTAACAGCACACTTACACACAGCACACTTACCCACACCGCACCCTCACGCACACACAGCACCCTCACACACACACACATATATAATATATAAAATAACCCTCAGTGAGTTAACAGACAAAGGAAATTAGACACATATAATTTGATGGCAGATAAGAACTCCCTCACACACACAGCACCCCTCACACACACATGCTGCACCCTTCACACATACACACAGCACACCCAAAACACTGCAACCCTCACACATACAATGCATCCAAACATATATATATATATATATATATCTATATATATATCTATATATATATATCTATATATATATATATATATATATACATTACAGCACCCCTCACACTGCACTACTACACCGCTCCAGATACACGCTAGATCCCTTACCCAACTCTGGATCATCTAATCTACTCACACACACACACAGTAGATCCCTATATACACTCAATTCTCTACACACACACACAATCTCCTATACACACTCTGGGTCCTTCATATACTAGATCCCCTACACACACACACACTGCACCACTCACACACACACACACACACTGCACCACCTACGCACACTACATTCCTGACATACAAACTCTGAATCCCCTATCTGCGCATTGAACTAACATGCTCACTTTGAGAGCGGGTGTGCTTGTCATTAGTGATGACAAAACACACCCACTCTAGCCCCGACCCCTCTCAGGAGGCCGCTGTGATTGAAAAATAACCAAGCCTGAATTTTCTTCTCAGTCCAGACCTGGCTACCATACATCTAGAATGTATAGGTATACATTAAATAACAACAATCCATACTCCACAACACCCTGGCTGTCAATAAGAAAACCGGTCTTACTAAATTGGTTGTTTAACTCAGTGGAGCTAAACTCAAGAGGCAGGCACCTGCCCAGAGCACTTGGCTTGTAAAAACTTCTATTTGATCTGCATTGGGAAGTCATTGATTGGACAGCATAAAATATACAATCTATAAAAGACAAAAACTAAAATAGTGTAATATTGTAAAGTTTTATGGAACACTGATGATGATATTGCACTCACAAAAGTAAATTGCTTGCAGGTACATAAAGGTATCTTCTGAAGACATAGCCCTCTATTCTTTCCTCTTATCCTATTACATACATAGAAAAGAGAGGGAGAAACGCAAACACAGTGTACCAGTTTTAAAAAGTTACACCTTTCATTTCAAATACACTCACAAGATGGATCTCTTAGTCTTGCATATCATAATTTTGCTTCTCGGACTCAGGATAGTGTGTGGGGAAATCCTCCGGAGCTGGAACAAAATAAATGCAGACAGAAATCTAGGATAAAATAAATAAACAAATGAACTTAATATAAAATAAGCAAAAATTGGAGTCACTATGTGGTCCTTCCTGAACATCAAAGATCCCAAACAAAATCTTCAATTCAGAAACGTTTGTTTGGTAGAACTCACAAATATCACCAATCTGACACATCTGTTATCCCCATTATATATACATTTAACACCATGTAAACCCCATATGCAGATAGTTTTAAGCCTCCTGTCATTATCTGTATAATAAGCTCTCATAGTTAGCCTTCCAATAAAAACAATATGACTAACCTTCTAATAAACCCATCAAATAATTTTACTTCCGGTGAATCTGTCATGTAATTATCCTTACAGTCAGTTCCATAGCATTATCTTCCAAATTGCCTCCACATCATTACTATTCCAACTACAAAAAAAATCTAATTATCTTTTCAAGATAATTAAATTCCTTAAAATTCCTTCATGTAAACTTTCAATTTCAATACCATGCTTGCTTTTATATATATATATATACACACACAGATGAAAGCTTGGCACTCTCCTCCACAAAAAAAATATATATATCACATGCCTGGGTGCAAATCTCTGGCGTCAAATATATAAACAAAAAATAAAAAATCAAGATGCACTCACAGGTCTTCGTGTATTGTAGAAAAACTGGTGCTTTATTAATCCATTTGTAGTGTACAAAAAATCAATCGACGTTTCGACCCTGACAGGTCTTTTTTGGACCTTGAAAAAGACCCGTCAGGGTCGAAACGTTGATTGATTTTTGTACACTACAAATGGATTAATAAAGCACCAGTTTTTCTACAATACACGAAGACCTGTGAGTGCATCTTGATTTTTTTATTTTTTGTTTATATATATATATATATATATATATATATATATATATATATATATATATATGGGCTGCTTTTTTTATATATAGTATTCTGTCACTGGTGGAGGAAGTAAGAAAATATGTAAAATACAAAATTTGATGAAAACCTCTGCTGCTCCAATGGGAATTAACAGTAAAATATGTTCCCCCCACTAGAATAACTCTCCTATTTTACTTATTTTGTTATGTGACTTCGTGGTTACCAGTCTTGTGCATTTTAAATTAATGCATTTAGTTATTTTTGCTGCTCATCCTTTTTTTCCCCTCTGCTGGTAATCCCCTATTTGATTTTTAAATAAAATCAACATTTAGTTGTTTTCCCCATCAATCATCTTTTTTCTTGTGCCAAGTGCAGACCTGAAGCAGACCTGAAACAAAAGAACATGCCTGTCCATCACACCAGCTGTTTGCCTTGTAATATGTCCGTATAGCTCTTTGGAGATACAGAATTTAAATAAACTGCTGACCAACTTAAATTCAGATAAATTGCAACATGGAAAAAAAAAACTATTTTACAAGTCTGAAAAAATTTAATTATAAACCACCCAGGAGCAGTATGTGTAAAATCAATAAAAAAGGTAATTACACCTTTTTTGGATACACAATATAGCAAAGGATTCCTCTCAATCCTCACATACAGATAACAAACAAAATATACCTAAAGACATAAAATAGAGAAAGAACTCATAGAAAAATAACGTAATATTAGAAAGCCCCCAGAATTCAAAGGTTGCACTCACCGAGTAGCAGAAAATTCGGGCTCATCAATAGTATGTAGGTTCCACCAAATTCAGTAGTATTCAGAAGTCCAAAGATTCATGTGGAGAAAATTAAAAGAACCATAGTGCAACACTGGTATAAAGTAAAAATATATGCTTTAATGGTCACACTTACAGAGTAAAAGTAGGTTAAACGCCCATCAGTATAATCCTGTGGTCCCCAATCCAGATCTCATTAGTATAGGTAACAGGAGTCTTCACAGGCACCGTAGGCAGAATAAAACATCAGCATATAAAACAAAGTACAAACTAAAATAAAATTAAAATAAAATAAATTATTTTTAGTTTGTACTTTGTTTTATATGCTGATGTTTTATTCTGCCTACGGTGCCTGTGAAGACTCCTGTTACCTATACTAATGAGATCTGGATTGGGGAAAATCTGCTTATTTTCCCCCAAGCAGATATCTACCCATAAAGCCTCCACATTTTCCTCATCACATTCCATTTGCTTAAGATCTGGCTTTAAATCATGGTTGACATACAAACATACCCCACCACCCTTCTTGTTTTGCCTATCCTTCCTAAATAACATGTACCCATTTAAGTTAACTGCCCAGTCATGTGTCTCATCCCACCATGTTTCAGTTATGCCTATTATATCATATTGTTTAGTGTATGCTAATGCCTCTAGTTCCCCCATTTTGTTATTTAGGCTCCTTGCATTAGTAAGCATACATTTAATATCATGCATCACTTGTATATTTTGTGAATTATCAACATTACATAGCTTCTCTGTTCTGAGTTTGCCCCTCCCCCCGTCTCCACCCTCCTTATACTGTGCTAAAGCCCATTTCCTTTCTGTCCTATCTCCATTTTGTAAATTGCTATGAACCTCCCCCCCTACTACTAGTTTAAAATCTCCTCCAACCTTCTAGCCATCCTATCCCCCAGCACTGCAGACCCTCTCCCGTTTAGGTGCAATCCATCACTACTATAAAGGTTGTACCCAATCGCAAAGTCGGCCCAGTGCTCTAAAAACCCAAAACCCTCCTTCCTGCACCAAGACTTCAGCCACGCATTAACCTCTCTAATCTCCCGCTGCCTCTCCACTGTAGCGCGTGGCACAGGTAATACCACCTTGGAGGTCCTTTTCTTAAGTTTGCTACCTAATTCCCTGAAATCATTCTTTAGGACCTTCCATCTTCCTCTTACTTTGTCATTGGTACCAACATGGACCATGACCGCTGGGTCATCCCCAGCCCCTCCCAATAATCCATCCACTCTATCAGCAACATGCCGGACCCGAGCACCCGGGAGACAGCAAACTGTCCGGTTGAGCCGATCAGAGCGGCAGATTGCCCTATCTGCTCTCCTTTAGGTAACTATAGTGTTCCTTTAACCCCTTAAGGACCAAACTTCTGGAATAAAAGGGAATCATGACATGTCACACATGTCATGTGTCCTTAAGGGGTTAAAGAACACTGTACTCACTATAACAACTTCATCTAATAGTGCCTCCCCCCTTCTTAGTGGCCCTAAGTCACTTTATTTTAGTAGTTAGAAGACTTGGGAACATGACTTTAAGCCATACCTCCAAGCCTTCTGGATAGGAGAGCTGGTTATCTCCTGGTTCTCATACCCAGACTGTATGAGATGATGTGCATAGTGCTGTCATGACAGTGCTGTTATGACTGAATCAATGGAGAATCACAGTAAGCTCCACGCATTTTCCTATGGACTCCATTGATCTTCTATGTGAAGCACTGGATTGGGCCATCATCGTGGTAACATGTCTCAAATATCGCATCGCACAAGGGAGACATGGTGCTGGAGAGAAGATGAGAATTAAAAATATATATATTTTAAATAAAAGTGCACACAGTGGGGCACCTATAATTAGCTAGGGACAGGGAACATAAAGCGTTAGGAATACAAATTTGTATTCCTAACACTACTGTGTCACTTTATGGTTTTTTTCATTGGTTATTTTCTATCAGATTTCATATATTGCATTTTTAACATCCATTTAATATTTCTAAAATAACTTTGTTCTTAAGCTTGCAAACGTGTTGATCTACTTTAAATTAGCTTTGGATAGTAAATTCACAGAGTTTAAAGCAATTGCCTTTACAGGCAATTTTTTACTTGGATATATTATTGATTCAGTAGAAATCAGCATTGTTTCGTCGTGTCCTTGTGTATTCATTTGTCCTTATAATGTACTTCTTTTTTTTAGCACTAAATTACTTTATAATGACTTGATTGAAGTAAAGGTGAAATTTATATTTAATTTAACTTGTGAGCACTGAAATGCAACCCTTTGGAGTGCTGATACAATGAATAACTATCCTGCACAGTAGGTGAGAGTTTTAACAATATATGGGGTCCCTCCAGATCTAATATTAATCAGGGGTGCCAGATGAATGTCTCCTTCTTTCTTTATGTCTAAGGAGAACTGATCATAGACCCATAAAATAGTATCTATAGGGTAGTACTGATGTACTGAATGGGCAAGCACGTTCATTTTGATTCATGATTCTGAATTCCATTTCTTACCTCCTGCTCTGTTAATAGTCTGCTAAAGCCTGCATGATCCTTCTGTGTGTGATTAAAGTTCAATTACGGAGCATGATATACAAATTTCTAAAGTTTAAGATATGATTGAAAATGGAACCATTTTTAAATGTAGGCTGTGTGAGTGACAGTTATAGGAATTGTGGCTAGAGCTGCATAAACAATATGTGGAATTCTCTGCCTGAAGAAGTGGTTTTATCAGAGTCCATACAGATGTTCAAACAGCTACTAGATGCATACTTGCAAAGACAGAATATTCAAGGATATAATCTTTCAATGTAGGGTAATAACTGCTTGATCCAAGGATAACTATGACTGCCATTCTGGGGTCAAGAAGGAATTTTTTTGTCCTAGCTTGTTGCAAAATTGTGCTTCAAACTGGGGTTTTGTTTTTTTTTTGCCTTCTTTTGGATCAACAGCAAAAAACAAATGTGAGGAAGGCTGAACTTGATGGACGCAAATCTCTTTTCAGCTATCTAACTATGTAACTATGTAACAGAATGTAGTTCATGTCTGTTCATTTTTGCCATATTTCTTTAACAAAATATATTCAAGTCAGAAAAGCAGGAAACGTGCTGTGCATTACTGAGTTGACATGCAAAATTTGCAATGCCAAAATTGCAAGTATATATCTAATAATGAAAGAAGAAAGTTAGTGGGCATCTGACCACCTACTTACCTATTCCACCCTCACCCTGACAAGAACAATTCTTACTCACACATCTAGTCTGTAGCATTAGGGAGTGACCTTCATTGTGTAAAACATGCAGTGCTTATCAGTTTCATCGAAGTGCCAATCTCCCACTCAAGGTTTTCTCTAGTACTCCTGGCATTACAAGCTGTTAGATATAGCACAACGCTAAAGCTTGTCTCACACTAGGCTCAATGACCGAGGCTATATCCAACACACTGCATCTCTGCTGGTCTGTCTCCCTCATTAGTTAAAGTGTCTAGAATTATCCTGCTTGAAAGTATAGTTGTTTTATTTCTCCCCTTTTTCCCTCTCTATTGGTCACTACACTTGATCTGCGAATAAAATATATAATTTACTGACTGTTCCCTAACCATCAATATCATGGGAAACTGTTTACGCTGCTTATTATCATGAATGAAAATGAGTATGGCCGGGTTCATGCAAATCGGATCCCCCAAGATTCTAGCATGTGGCTATTCAGAAAAATTTATTTATTTCCATTACTATATCAGCCCAAATGTGGCTAAATTGCAGTTAAGTCTGATACATGTCTCAAGTCTAATTTTCAACTCTTTAACCCCAATTCTGGGGCTCCAATAATCAGCATCTCTTTCTTTTGGATTCTATCCTCATTGGGCTGCTGTAGAAGTTTTGATTGGGCTGTCAGTGATAAAATGTACTATTTCTCTCAATGGGCTTGAATATTGAATATATTTTTTATATTCTATCGGACACTCCTGCCTCCAAAAAAGCTTTAAAGAGCTTGATTGTTGCAGCAATTAAGTTGATCACTGGTTCATAATGGCTATTAATAAGTGTCATTAGACATGGAACACATTACTGGAAGATTCATTCTAATCTCCAATATATTGCCTGACACAGGCTGAAGGATTTATGACTGAAAGATAGCTTGACATGAATATATAAAGTATGTTGCTGTTCCAGCTCTTGGATATTGTGATCATTTTACTTGTTCCAGCATTTCAGGAGATGATATTATAAAATAAAACAGAATTCAAGGTTGCATTCAGACTCATCAATAGGTTCTTCACAGGAATCTTCACAGGCACCGTAGGCGAAGATAACAGCATATAAAACAAATAAAATATTTATTTATTTATAAAATATTTTACCAGGAGGGATAAATTGAGATTTCTCTCATTTTCAAGTATGTCCTGGGTATATATTTTTATATATTTTTATATTTTGTTTGTTTTATATGCTATTATCTTCGCCTACGGTGCCTGTGAAGATTACTGTTTCCTATATTTCTAAGACCAGAACCGGGGACCACAGGATTGTACTAATGGGCTTTTAATCTACTTGTACTTTGTAAGTGTAACCATTAAAGCGTGTGTTTTTACTTTATATCAGTGTTGCACTATTTAATATTTTTCACATGAACTGCTGGATCTGGTGGAACCTATATACTATTGATGAGTCTGAATTTTCTGCTACTCTGTGAGTGCAACCTTGAATTCTGTTTTTTATAATTTACGTTATTACGCTATGAGTTTCTTTCTCCGTTTTATGTCCCTAGCTATATCCTGTTGTTTGCTATTTGTATTTGAGGATTGAGAGGAATCCTTTTGCTATACCTTGTAATTACCTTTTATGTATTGATTGTACATATACTGTACCTGTGTAGTTTATATCCCATTTTTCAAAATTTCAGAAGATGCTGCCGAGTCTCTGACTGTACTAGAAGCATTGACAACAGAATCTAAATATACTTTATGGACTATTTGAATAGACAAATTGTAGCAAATTAAAATCTAAATTTCAAAATTGCCAAATAGTGAACTTACCAGCTCTTGCATTTATTAGTTTGGGTTTCAAATTGCTGCAATTGAAATGTAATTAATAAATAAACCTCTGTGTGTCCTTCTTCACAGATTAAAAAGTTGCAATTCCTTTTTAATAATGTAAAGTTAGAAATAATGATTTTGCAACAGTACTAATGGTAACTAGTAAATAAATACACACGTTCCTTTCCAAAATCAATGAATAAATTAGTGTTAGTAAGCACTTTCAATATTGACATCTGTATATAAGTTTTTTTTGTTTATAACTAGATTAATCAAAGTAGACTTAAACATAGTCATATTTCATTCTAAACTGAATTACATTATATACTGTTATTTTGATGTGTAAAACATACATGATAATTTTATGATTATGACATTAGCTTTATGTTTTTTTTTTAATATTCTACATAGTGTTATGCAATCTTCATGTATAGTTGGCTATAGCATGTAGATCATTGCTTATCATATGATTCCTACTTTGCAAGCCCTAAAAGTGACTATTTTGAAAAGGATTGAAGCTGACAATGTACAATAAATTAGCTCATGGGAGTCAAATGAATCTCTCATCCAGGTCATTGCCATGTTTACTTTCATGTCAAGAACAAAGCCAAGAACCTAAGCCAAGAGTATATGTATTGAAATGCTTGAAGCTGTGTATGTATTTTAAGCATTTACATTTCTTAACCCCTTCACATATTTAGAGAAAAATTAACTCCAGTTTTACTTTAAGTATAAGATGCATTGATAGTAAATACTGTTAGGAAGAAACCAACTTGTTATGCAGGCCTTTGATCAACAGTACAACTAGAAGATACAATTCTTGAAATGTAGAGAATTTGCATTTATAATGTTTCTGCTTATATTTTCATCCTCTCTATACAATGGCAATATAAAACGAAGAGATGATGTCTGGCAGTCTTGAAGACCAGAAAAATGAATGTGCAAGCATAAAAAAAAAATATTAGAGAATAGAGTAGTACGCAATGATATTTATGGGTATTTGCAAGGGATCTGTAGACAATTGGGGATGTAAATTTCCATAAAGAGATCAGAAAAAAAAACAATTTTCATGTGTAAATATTAATATTGCTTAATCTAAATTTTATTTTAATATAAAGCATAAAGAGATCTTGATTTACAACATGTGTTTTTTATTTTTGGTTAGATTACTTTCCCTCTCCCTGGTATTTAGAGTACAGAACTGTACAGTAGAAAGTTATCAGCTAGTCTATGAAAAAATAATCAACATCTTTTAAGAGAAACTTTTGTAGATTAAGAAAAAATGCATGTTTAAGCTGAAGGTCATTTTTTTCACAGTGCAAAGTTATTTGAATCCTAAAGCAAGCAAGAGTTGTTATATTTGTACAGGCAGGAGATGCAAATGTCAACATGATAGCTACATAATAAAAGTTATTTTGGTTTTATATCTGTGCAATCAAAAGTACAAATATAATAGTGCTGATTAGACAAAAATAATAATATTTCACTATTTAAAGGGACACAATTAGTAGAAGTTGATAAGTGTATTAATGCATCAAATAGATATGCATACAAATAATTAGGCAACATTGTATCACACAAATCTCTCTGCAGTATCTTTTCTTCTACTTGCATCTCCATGCATTAAATCCCATCAAAAAAAGTGAATTGTTCTTACTCATTTCATACTACATAGGTAGTAAAATCAGTTTATAGGAATCAGTTCATACAGTGCTTTAAATAGTCATTGCATACATTTGCCTAATGGTATATGCTAACTGGTTGACTGTAAACTTCTCAGCTCTCTTTACCTCCTCCATTATCCATGCCTCCAAACTCTGGGAGGATCAGCTTTTTTCTCCAATCCTTATCTCATGGTTATGCTTATACAACACATGCATGGCTTATTATACATTTCAAAACATAGACCCATTTGTTTATTTAATGTCAAATCGACATTTGTACAACGTTGAACTGCCTCCCGTAAACATAAAAAAAAAAAGAAAATAAGGCCTGTGACAATTAAGCTGAAAAATGCCCTTGGTGTTTTATGTGCTTTGTCATGTTCAGGTTAATGAAAGCATGTTAGTCAATATATCCACAGTGTAAGTTGCCAGTAAACTGGTGTTCATGCCATAATTTCCAATTTCTGTGACTCTACAGCCTTATACGTCTTGCAATACACAGTGTAGACATTACAGTAGGTGCCACACAATCTAGGAATCCCTGCTTCAAGGCAGCTTTTTTATCTGTGTATTTCCTTTGTAATAGCATTTTCCTTTCAAGTTTACTTTGTAAAGAATAGCCAGTATTGGCTGTCTAGTAGGTCACTTATCAGAGGACTGCCAATTTCCAGAAAATAAATAATTAATTCCAGTCTAATGTATGAAAACGTGAATTAAGTCATAGCTTGCCATCCATGGGGACATGTTTGTCCATTGCAATCAGGTTTTACTTTGGGTACCCTAAACTAACTGTTATATCTGCTGCTCTCAGCCCTCTTTAAACCCCATTTATGGTAATGCAGGCATCTTCTGCTTTGGCTAGCTCACATAATATGACATTTTGATGACCTTTCGAATCTCAAAAAAGTAGATGGTCAGTACTCGTGATTAGTGTGGTTGCTGGAAAGGTGCCAAAATATCTAAGAAATCAAGTAAAAGACATAAGTAATGATGATAGTGAAACATATGGGGCCTGGAGGAAAAACTGTCAACTGTTTGTAATTTAAATGTAATGTTACACTGGGTGTCTCTCCTGAGTCTTCAAGAGGCATTAAGGTCTGTGTATATTTTAGGCACAGCCCTTTCTTTTGTGTTTTTGTACTTATACATCTAAAACACCTTTAGGGGGTTCTCAATGCAGGATAGACATGGTTACTAGCCTGCACACTCCTATTGTGCTGACTCCATCCTGTTTGGCTCCCATGCCTTGCATGTTACTACTAACTAATTTTTCACGTCTCAGAATCTCCAGTTAAAGTCAGAACTGATTTTCCACATTCAGTATCTTAAAATTGGATCCTTATGCTCACCTTGTTTCCTGCATTTCTCAGATTGGCTTCAAATGTTTCCAACTCAGCTGCTGACAACCAAATAAACTCTCCTTTTTGCACTGAGCTATAGCCAGCCAGTTACCAACCTGTATATTTGTTTTTTACCATATGGGAATTGCTTTCTGCAGCTATCACTGCCTTGCCCATTTTCTGTTACTTTCTAACATCTGAACAATCTGCCATGAACTTTGTTTTCCTACAACTTCTTGGCTAATTAATTTACAAGGTGAAGTATCCATATTTTATCTAGCAAGGACTGCTTTCATTCTCGCTTTATATTGTTAAAATCTGAATGTTCTGATTCAGACTGTCTAAATTTAAAAAAAAAGGCTTTCATGTTTATTTTATCTAATTTTTGCCTATAAAAGTCTCTGCATTTCAATATACTATTTTCCTGCTTTATCTGTAAGGAACATGAGTGAATATGGCACAATATAAGTATTTCACAAAGATTGCTGCTTTCCCAACCAGTTTTCCACCAATCATCTGCAATATGTTTGCAAAAGTATGCTTTTCATTCCTCACTACAGCATATAGCAGGAATGATTGAAGCCCTGCTGCCCTACAGATCCACTGGGATCTTGATGTGTTGGTAAAGTTGTACCTCCTCTACTGCCATGACCATGGACAGGCACAGTGGGCTGCCATCGGTGTGCCAACAAGATAGGAAGATATGCTGGTCACTAAGAGCACTCCACAAATCGGGGCTGAAGTGCACCCACTGGCTAACAGCCTTAGGCAGCTGCTCTTTCAATAGTAGCATGCATGAATACTACAGTCATGGCACTATCTTCCAGCTGGAAGTGAATCAAGAGATAATTACATATTGTCGAGCAAAGTCCTGTATAAGCTTCATAAAGAGCTTCTATCAGGGAAAAGGAGGCAGGTGATTTTATTAGCCTGCTGTTTTGTCATGGTGTGGGCATACAATGTTTAGTAGCGTGCTGGAGGGCACATACCATGGATGATGTGGACTTTGAGACTGTCTGTGCCAGTTGCCTGGTAACACTAGACTAATGTTTCCACCTGCTCTGCCTAAGGGTGGTAGTAGTGGAGGAGGCACCAATGAAGGTAGTTGGTTTTGTGGAATCAGACACAGTATCGGTGAATCTACTACCTTTCCTAGTTTTTTCTTCTTGCTTCTTCTTTCAGTAATACCGACTCAGTTTGCAAATGATGGATCATACCAGCACTAGATAAAATGACATTTTGCAATTTGTTAAAGTAATCCCAAACGCTTTGCTTTGGTGACATACTTGTCTCAAAAAATAATTTTGTGGCTAATGAAGATGTGGGTGGGTTTACCAGTGCCAGGTAAGCTTTCAATAGCATGACTGAGTGATCTTGTTTGTGTATGTGCCTGCTAGTAAGTGAGCTTGTGTGTGTGTCAGTGAGCTTGTCTGTAATGTGCTTATCTATAGTGAGCATGTGTGTGTGTCAGTGAGCTTGTCTGTAGTGAGTCTGTGTGTCAGTGAACTTGTCTGTAGTGAGAACCAAATAAAAAAGTTACCTGCGCTCTTTCCTAAATCCATATGTATATTTAAACAAATGGAGGTTTTTAGTTACCTCCAATGGCCATGAGAGGGTATGCCCAGCCCACCTGCCACGTCAAGGCAGACCTCTTAGGTGGGTCCTAACTCTAACCATTCACCTTGCTTCCTTGAGCTTCTGGCAAAGATATCTCTTATGAGACAGAAAGGTTTTTTTTTTTTTATATATACATCCCTACATGCTTATTAACCCTTAATAGGGAACACATGGGATGGGCAGCAGCATTTTAACATAGCTGTGTGATACAAAAGGGTATACAAATACAAAATACAAAAAACAAGTCCTGCACTCAAACTCCCATTACTCCTGGGTACACATCAGCCCAAATACATACGGTAAAAAACAAAGAAAAAGTTACCTGCGCTCTTTCCCAAATCCCTATGTATATTTAAACAAATTGAGGTTTTTAGTTACCTTCAATGGGCATGAGAGGGTATGCCCACCTGCCACATCAAGGCAGACTTCTTAGGTGGATCCTATCAAGCACTATCCATTAAGCAGTTTGTCTGCTCAAACAAATGCGAGTAAAACTATATTTCTTTACTCCTGGTATTTTTAACATAGTGAGCACTATTGTTGTTCCTTTTTATTATTTTTATGGTCTTCATATAATTGAGACAACTATAAACTTTTCATGTATCCCATAAATGGGGATTGTACCAATGTACGCTATCCATACTAGAGCTGGTTAAAACTCGTTAAAAACTGGTTAAAAACGTGAGTAGGTCCATATAGACTTTTTATCATACACCACTTTCTAGGCTATATTACACTATTGGTCTCTCTTTGTTTTTATTCCAAGAATTCTTTTGACTTTGGCCTCCTGAAAAACATCACAGTTGTTTCTTCTGGCAAGTTTATATTTGTGTTCTTGTGGAATCCATACTGGACATTTCTATATTAATATTCATTATTTATTTATTACCACCATTCTGTTTTATATATTTACTACATCCTGTTTTTATCAGTTTTTCGTGTTGCCTACCTGCTGTAGAGATATATTGT
Source organism: Pelobates fuscus (assembly GCF_036172605.1). Taxonomy (NCBI): domain Eukaryota; kingdom Metazoa; phylum Chordata; class Amphibia; order Anura; family Pelobatidae; genus Pelobates; species Pelobates fuscus. Next base: position 198,279,711 of record NC_086320.1, on the reverse strand, counting down.
TTTGAAACAAACTTCTTTCCCTAACCTAAACAGACACTCACTGACAGGCACACACTCTTTGACATAGACACACACTGACAGACAAACACACATTCTGACAGGCACAAACCCTCTAAATAAGACACTCACTGACAGAAACACACACTGACTGAGACAGACACACTCTGAGAAACACTCTGAGACACATACATACACACACTGACAGACACACACATTTTCTCACACACTTAGAAATTGCTATTTTTATTTTTATTTAAATCCATCCAGCCTCTCTACCTTTGGGAGAGCTGAGTGGATCTTTCCCTGGTATCCAGTGGGGCTCCTCTCTAATCTTCCCACAGTATATCTCTGCTCCCCTGTGTGCTCTCTGTAGTGATGCCGGGGCCAGAGTGATGTCATGTCACTAAACAGTGCACGAAGGAGCAGAGCGGAACTGCAGGAAGGTTACTGCTCTCTCGTGTTCCCCGCGGAGGTAAGCTTCAAAGCTCCCCGCGGCAGCCGGCTTCATTTTTTTTCTGCGCAGCTTAGCTAAAGGGCTGACAAATCCCAGGTACCAGGGAGAAATTTCTAGTTGCCATGGCTACCTTGCGCCTGGGATTATATATATATATATATATATATATATATATATATATATATATGCACAGGGCTCGACATATATATATATATATATATATATATATATATATATATATATATATATATATATATATATATATATATATTTTTAAGGCTGGGCCTGTAGTTTTGCGAGGGGCTTGGGTCCCATTTATAAGGACCTTCAAGCCTCTCTCACATGCCGGTATTGGTCTGGGGATTTGCCCTTCCACCACTCCCTCTTTTCACATAACCCTCTAAGGTGGGCGCTCTTTTATTACAGGCCTATTGCATTGTCAGTTCTGGCACACCACAACCGACTGGTGTTTTTACCTATGGTATTTACTACTATTTATATGTTATAAAACTCTTACGGCAATATTGCCTCCACCACAAATTTATATACAGGGAGTGCAGAATTATTAGGCAAGTTGTATTTTTGAGGATTAATTTTATTATTGAACAACAACCATGTTCTCAATGAACCCAAAAAACTCATTAATATCAAAGCTGAATATTTTTGGAAGTAGTTTTTAGTTTGTTTTTAGTTTTAGCTATTTTAGGGGGATATCTGTGTGTGCAGGTGACTATTACTGTGCATAATTATTAGGCAACTTAACAAAAAACAAATATATACCCATTTCAATTATTTATTTTTACCAGTGAAACCAATATAACATCTCAACATTCACAAATATACATTTCTGACATTCAAAAACAAAACAAAAACAAATCAGTGACCAATATAGCCACCTTTCTTTGCAAGGACACTCAAAAGCCTGCCATCCATGGATTCTGTCAGTGTTTTGATCTGTTCACCATCAACATTACGTGCAGAAGCAACCACAGCCTCCCAGACACTGTTCAGAGAGGTGTACTGTTTTCCCTCCTTGTAAATCTCACATTTGATGATGGACCACAGGTTCTCAATGGGGTTCAGATCAGGTGAACAAGGAGGCCATGTCATTAGATTTTCTTCTTTTATACCCTTTCTTGCCAGCCACGCTGTGGAGTACTTGGACGCGTGTGATGGAGCATTGTCCTGCATGAAAATCATGTTTTTCTTGAAGGATGCAGACTTCTTCCTGTACCACTGCTTGAAGGTGTCTTCCAGAAACTGGCAGTAGGACTAGGAGTTGAGCTTGACTCCATCCTCAACCCGAAAAGGCCCCACAAGCTCATCTTTGATGATACCAGCCCAAACCAGTACTCCACCTCCACCTTGCTGGCGTCTGAGTCGGACTGGAGCTCTCTGCCCTTTACCAATCCAGCCACGGGCCCATCCATCTGGCCCATCAAGACTCACTCTCATTTCATCAGTCCATAAAACCTTAGAAAAATCAGTCTTGAGATATTTCTTGGCCCAGTCTTGACGTTTCAGCTTGTGTGTCTTGTTCAGTGGTGGTCGTCTTTCAGCCTTTCTTACCTTGGCCATGTCTCTGAGTATTGCACACCTTGTGCTTTTGGGCACTCCAGTGATGTTGCAGCTCTGAAATATGGCCAAACTGGTGGCAAGTGGCATCTTGGCAGCTGCACGCTTGACTTTTCTCAGTTCATGGGCAGTTATTTTGCGCCTTGGTTTTTCCACACGCTTCTTGCGACCCTGTTGACTATTTTGAATGAAACGCTTGATTGTTCGATGATCACGCTTCAGAAGCTTTGCAATTTTAAGAGTTCTGCATCCCTCTGCAAGATATCTCACTATTTTTTACTTTTCTGAGCCTGTCAAGTCCTTCTTTTGACCCATTTTGCCAAAGGAAAGGAAGTTGCCTAATAATTATGCACACCTGATATAGGGTGTTGATGTCATTAGACCACACCCCTTCTCATTACAGAGATGCACATCACCTAATATGCTTAATTGGTAGTAGGCTTTCGAGCCTATACAGCTTGGAGTAAGACAACATGCATAAAGAGGATGATGTGGTCAAAATACTCATTTGCCTAATAATTCTGCACTCCCTGTATATATCTAAACACACATGCAAATATACACATTTTATAACTGCCCCTCCCCCACAACTTTTGTCCCTGGCCCTTCATGTGCCTCCCCTAAATATGAATCCCAGAGACGCCACTGCCCTTACTGGAATGTAAGCTGTAGGCTGTCACCCTATGATAGTTGCTCTTGGTACAGAAAATAGTGGACTGTTGCCTCTCCTTTTGTAATTCATCTATATCACAGTCAATTTCCTCCTGGGGCAGACTTAAACAGTTTCTAGAGTAGTGCTGGAAAGAACAATTTCAACATCAGTATATTCCTCAACTTCACCAGACAATGGAGACACCACTTGGGTACTCTGCTTCATTAAAGAGTGGCACTGATAGCACTAACAAATACTCTTTCATAAGTGTTCCCTTAGCTGCTTCTTGTGGGAGGATACAAGACATATGGTGTAACACATGTAGTGGCAATAAGTCCATTGGTTTCACAAATTCTCTGCTCTGAGCACCAAAAAACACAGTAGATGTACCACATAAACTAGCTGCGGCGCCAATGGAAGCAGCTGTAGATGTTATTACAGCGTGAAAAAAATGTATACATAATATGCCATGTCTTTGGCGCAAATAATAAAAGTACTTGGTGTGCACACACAACCCATTGTGAAATAGTGCAATTTAATGTTACCTGTAACAGGTTTTTATATGTAAAATATTGTCATGCATGAAAAAGGGCATTCATTCTCGGGACAAGAATATCATGTTGCCTCTTTATAAATCACTGGTGAGATCACATATTGAATATGCTGTGCAATTTTGGGCACCTGTTCTAAAGAAGGATATGATGGCACTAGAAAAAGTGCAGAGGCAGGCTACAAAATTAATAAAATGAATGGAACAAATTTAAACCTTTTTAGTTTAGAAAAACGTCGCCTGAGAGGGGATATGATAACATTATACAAATATATTCGGGGCCAATACAAACCATTGTGTGGAAATCTATTCACAAACCGGACTTTACATCGGACACGAGGTCATGCATTTAGACTGGAAGAAAGAAGATTTTGTCTAAGGCAAAGGAAAGGTTTTTTTTCTGTAAGAACAATAAGGATGTGGAATTCTCTGCCTGAAGAAGTGGTTTTATCAGAGTCCATACAGATGTTCAAACAGCTACTAGATGCATACTTGCAAAAACAGAATATTCAAGGATATAATCTTTCAATGTAGGGTAATAACTGCTTGATCCAAGGATATATATGACTGCCATTCTGGGGTCAAGAAGGAATTTTTTTCCTAGCTTGTTGCAAAATTGTGCTTCAAACTGGGTTTTTTGCCTTCTTTTGGATCAACAGCAAAAAACAAATGTGAGGAAGTCTGAACTTGATGGACGCAAGTCTCTTTTCAGCTATGTAACTATGATGTTGATTGGGATACTCCCATGTGTATAAAACTAATAATAAAAGAGTAACTGAATATAGGAAAATAATTATATCTGGTAAATGTATGTAAATAAATTAGAGGCTGCATCACATATACATATGAGCGACTTGCAGACAAACTTAAAAATATATAAATTGTAACTATGTGAGCGCTCCAAATAAATATTAACACCGTACTCAATCTGTACTCCAGCAATAAACAAAGAAGAAACTTATGTCAAATATGTAACATATACAGATAACAAAAAAGGTTTATATGAAAACAATCTCGTCAGATCTTTATAACCCCACACACACTATAATCACAGTGTACCATATGTCGGGAGATGTAAAATAGCTATTTATTCAATTAAAATACTATTAAAGTTTAGACATGTCAGGAATACACATCAACATGACATCACTATAAATCATATAAATAAAATAAAAATTATAATATAGCAACAATCATATATAAAATATATAAAAGTTAAAAAATATATCAAAATGTCCAAATATAGACTTAAAACACAGTGAGGGCCCCCTACACTGGTAAAGGTCTAAAGCCCAAATGTCAAAGCTAGAAAATCTGTTATCATCGACAAAGTGATCCTACCAATGGATAAAGAAGGAGGATAATGCCCAGGGGGCAGGGAGCTCTGAAACCCACCAAACATCTTAGTGTTGACTAAGGGAGCTGCACTGGTATTGGTCCCCAAGTCTGAAAAAACTCTGGGGGTGAACCAGAGCAACTTACCCTATCCGCTGACCTAGGCGTGAGGCTGGGGGAGCACGCCAATCTGCCCGCCAACGATATCGCTGTAAGTGCTATATTTCTGCAGCTTCTGTGACCGGGAAGCACTACCGGGTCATATAGTTCACGCTGGAGATGCAGTTAGAAATGTAATAACACAATCAACAGTCTATGCGTTTCATCTTCTCACAAGACTTTTTCAAGACTCATATTCTCATATACTCCCATATGTAATAACAATAAATAAGTAAACAAAAAATAGAAAGTAGAGAAAAACGTATAGTGTAGTATTTAATACAAAAATATGTATACAGTGTGGGAAGTACAGGAGCCTCCTTATTCCTATATATTTAAAAATAAAATAAAGATAATATAACATTTATTGTAATATGTAAAAAGGAATCAGGTGGCCCGTAAAATTCATAATGTATTAAACCATATTTTACATGTTACGGTTGCCTCAGGCTAGCTGAGAGTTTGACTGCTTGGATGTCCTTCTCCCCGATCCTGGTGAGCGGTAGAAAGCTCCAATTCAGCAGCTAGCTATCTTCCTGTAAGTGTAAAGTATCCCTGGAGCTCTGAGCAGACCTAGTGATCAGCATTTCCCTACAAGAGGCTGCGAGTTGAGGGTAAGAAATCTGGTTTATAGAACAGAAAGGCATTGCTTATATACACATTTTCAGGTCAGAGGCACACCCCACTGGACCCGATGGTACACAGTGTTACAAGGGACAATAGCCAATAGGAACAAAGTGCATTTTTTCAAACCCACCCCTCTATTCTGGAGATAATTAACTTAAATGGTTACAGTAACTTAATTATCTCCAGGTACAGGCAATATTCTGGCTTTGAAATTACACTAAAAACCACATAAAAACGTATACATTCAACATATCCTCAAACAGCTTGGATCTGAGCGCACAAGATATCCAAAAAGCGCTCAGATCTCACGAATAGGATGGGAACGCCATGGAGATAAAGTTTGTCTCCAGGGTTGTTCGGCAAAAGTCAGCCCAGTAATTAGCTCCACAATGTTCTGGAATAGGGTCGGTCTAGCCTCCAGAGTCTCAAAGTACCGAACGGCATGGTGTTTGTGGATTGAAACACACTTAGATGATCCTAGTGGGGTTCGTGTACAATAGTGTCAGAGAATAGTACCAGGAGGTCGACGACCTAGTCTTGCTGGACGTTCGGCAGTTAAAGATTGCCGCCGCCACGTGCTCGTGCATACGAACGAACACCACCCAGCCGATCGTCAATTAGGCTGCTGTTAACAACAAAATGCAACTTCTGGGCAGTTAATAAGAGGCACACTCCTCATGCAGGTGGTCAGTCGTTCAGTAATATGTTGGGGTTAATTCAGCTATACACGAAACTCTCTTAGTTAGATGGATATTTTGCTAGAGCCACACCCTCTGTGATAGACAGGATCCCGGGAATCAGTCAAGAAGACAAGAGATGTGTTCTATAACCAATTCAAAGTTTATTATACAGTCATATGCATTTATACCCCACTCTCATGTCGGTGGGGGCCATGAGCATTAGTGACATAATTTGTTTTTCACAAGTTATAAACAGCTGTTTCTAGTTATAATCTTTCGCAATATAACGCAATACATATTTGATTAAAACCAGATATTTACAAAATACCGATATCTTGGACAATTAACAAGAACATTTCGAAATCAGTATTTTTCCAGCAAAAAGGATTTTATACAAATCCTTTTTCCGAGAAATAAAGATGAAATGCCAAATTCATTCTTTGTTCAAATTAACTCTTATATGGACAGCTAGGATAGATATCAAAATGGATATTTGCATCTACAGTTCCCCTCTTAGATCATATCATGATCTATCTTACGGTAGATATCCATGGGAGGCCTGCGGCAGAGAAACAAGAGGAGGTATATTCAGACGTGCTAATCACGTCTGCGGGACTTTCATTATTTCTTCACCTCGATTTCCCCCATTTGCTCTGTGCCATAGGTTTTCCCTTAAAGAGGAGTTCAAGCTGTTGATTTCAGCTTTTTCAATTATCTGCTGATCTTTTAAGTGTACATCATGTTATCTGTATCTTGAGTCTTGGGTCAATATAGGCAAAGTGTATTTGTGAAGGCAAAGTGTTATTCCCAACAACGGGAATATTATTATTATTACAATTCAAAATGTAAGCTCGTATAGTCAAAACGGGAATAAGATCCATCCCCTCTTTGGACCAGGGTCCTGGATTACCATTCCACCCGGTGATCTGGGGCCAGGTCAAAAAACCCAGTGGCAAAAACTCATATTTGAGGAAAAAAGCACATCTGGGGAAACTCTGAGTGAGGGCCATCCCCTCACGTTGACAGCATTAGTGACTTATAAAACCCTGCATTTGTAAGTAAATAGCTGGGTATCGGGATTGGGAAACATTTCTTGATTAGTTTCAAAAGGCCCATTTACATATTAAATCATGAGATAACTTATAATCAGTTTGTAATTCTAACAATAATACCAATCATGACCTTGCGTCCTATGCCTCCTAATCACATCACTATTTCGATGGTCCAGTCATATCCACACTTAATAAATAGGAATCCATCCTTAGTACACTCAACATACATCAATGACACACATAGTACATCCATGCCTGAGTAAGTTAACACTTCCTCTCTCTCCGGCTAACTCTACAAAAATAAAAATAACAAAATAGTTCAATAGTCCAGCATAGTCCAGCATAGTCCTAAAAAATAGAATAAGTCTTTCAAGGAGAATAACGAATGTTAGACACCATAAACTTTGTTCCATAATCTTAGACACCATAACATAGCTATGGGTAGCAATATGGCTGACAACAAGACAATGTCAGCTTCCACATAGTTCTTAATTCTTCTGTTTGCTGGATGTTCACCACAATGCTCTGTGCAACACCCCAATTGTTGAAAGGGTTAATACAGACATAGCGGCATTAGACAGCACTGCACCTTCAGGACTTTCCAAGTCAGTTTATGTACTCATAAGTAAGCATCTTAGTTTCTTCGGCCAGCATGGATTTTGACCAAACAGATTTATTTGCAAAAAAAGGTAGGTAGGCAGGTAGGTCAGCCAGAGAGATTGGTGTGTAGTCCCAAGTATCAGGCGGCACAAATACTCCAGTATGGTCTCTATAATCATACAAACACAAGGATCAGTACGACATCAATAACTTCATTATCTAGGCTAAACTCAAATTAGAGACTAAAGTTAAACCCTTAACTTGTGTAACATGTACTTCTCTTAGCTTTGCTTATATTTCATTGCATTGTCCTTTATACAATTGTAATACATAATTTCCCTTTAGAATGCCTTTGCATGGATGAGAGAAGCACTCATTCTATATAAATGCTTGTTGAGTACTAAAACACTAACATATACATATTGGATTCCTAATAATTCCTAATAAAATACTGTTCTTAAACTTAAACCTTAATTTGATAATCCCAATTAATTACTTTAATAGAATTGGAATGCTGAATTCTGTCAAAAATGTTGTGGACCCAGGTAACATTTTTTTAAACCAAAGCCTTTTATATATCCCGATGTCCAAAAAGCCACCAATTCTGTATGTGTGTGATCATGTTTAATACATGCTGGAACCTCCATAGAGTTATCCCACTTAAACAATATTTTTTTTCAGAACAACTAGGAATAAAATAGGAGAAACAAAATGAATTACTGTTGTTGCAAAGTGCTTTGTTTAATACAGAGTTGTCTTGCTTTGTTAAGGTTGCAAGTGGCCTCTGATAAGGAAGGGGCACTCACTTGTCAGGTCTTGTAAACTCACTTATTTTATTGCAGATGCCTCTATGATACCACGTTACAAATTGACTAAGCATACTTATTATTATCCTATTTTATTTTAGTTATTTCACATTGCGCAGCCTATGCAAACAATGTCTACATCTCAACTTCAGCTTGTACTTTCCCTAAGAGCCAGCATTAATACTGTTTTATCTATATATAAAACATTAAGAACATGAACCATCTGTGTATTGGGCTGAGGTTATTGGGTGTGGGTATAGGTTGGAAGCTGTGGTTGGTATTGAGGAACCTGCCAGGGTGGGTAGGCACCACAGGCACCAGGGAAGCCAGGGGCACCAGCAATACCAGGAGTACCAGTGGGGCCAGCCTGATCAGGTTCACCACGAGCACCTTGGGGTGAACCCCTGCTCTCCACAATTAAAACAATTAAAACAGTGCTGAAGTTGCCACCTCTACAAAAGTTAGACCCTTTGATCAAATTCTCTACCTCTGTCTCCAAAACTTTCAATCTCCTATCACCTCACAAATGTCCTTGTCTCCCCTGCTTAAAATCACAATCCTTTGTTACCGATACAACATACTTTTCCCTCTTTCTTTATATCAAAACAACCTGCCGTATCTTTCTCATGAAGCATAACAAAACAACCTGCCGTATCTTTCTCATGAAGCATATTCCATATGCAGGTCGAGATTACCTAACTCACCTAACTCACACCCCCTCTTTGTGTACACTTCTTTGTGTACCACACAGATAATATTAATAAGCTTTTGAAGATTTATTGTATACTTAAATTTTGTGATTTAATGCAGACATGCGGTTAGGTACTTTTCCATTGTCAGAATACATTGAAAACACTAATCATATTGCAGCTGTTACCTATACCTATAAGGATATGGTTGTAATACTTCAATTGAGTTCAAATTGAGTATCAAAAGTCTAACCACAAAAACTAAACGTTATATGCTTATCAAAAATGAGTTTAACCCCTTAGAGAGTTAATAGGGTGACCTCTTCCCATAGTATGGTTCCTTTTAGAATTATTATATTATTTATTCTCTTCTAGGTCTGCAAAATGCTTTCAATATACCAATACAAATATAATACAGTAGTTTAGAATTGCCTCAAAATAAATTGTCTGATCTCTATTAAAAATACCATTTCATCATTTTGCTATAATCAATGAGGCATATAAGATTAATCTTAATCTGGGAAAAAACTTATCCTATATATCCATTAATTTTTTTTCTTGTTAAGTAACCATATAACATAACAATTGTTTATGTTAAAGATAACGCTAAATACTCCCCTAATAATATGAAGAATGAGAGATCCACGATTTTGAGAAGCAGATTTTTTCCAGGGGCCCCTTTTTCGTGAGCTGATCAGCATTTAATCTGTTGTAAAAAGACACTAAAAGCTTGCGTTAATGACATGCAAATATTCTTTAAATATTCTTCATACTCATCGTAATATCACACATGTCCTCTTATAACACAGAACACAACGAATGTAGCAGATATCCAGCAGACATCCCAACACAAAAACCCATTAATGGACAGGCAATTAACTCAATCCAAAATACATTATTAAATGTCACACCCAAAAGAAACACAGACATAATGTAGGTTTCCCTTGTTTGTGCATTCTGCAACCATGCAAGCAGTACTGCTTTAAGATCAGAAAACCTGGCAGCTGGACTGGAAAGTCGAATTTTGGCAAGAAGTCCATTATTACAACAGAATTTTGGAAAACAGCTAAAACTTAGCGTGTTTTTTTTTTTTCTTTTCTTTAAGGATTACAACTCATATTGCTCTTGGACTAGTATTCAATAATAAATCAGTTATTTAATAGATTATTACGCTGCCACTTCCAGCTTATTCAATACTGAGACAAACATAGTTTAAATATAATTTAAAATAGCACAGCAAATTACCCATTAACATACATGACAATCAAACTGCATACTTTAAACTGAGTAACCAAAACACATTTATCACAATCACCATTTACACAGAATACACTTTTAACAGCTGTATTCAGAACATATTATTGTATATTTTCTTTATTTTTATTTGATTTTATTATTTAGGAGTTCTGGTACCAATGGTTTTCTTATTAAAGAAGGGATCCCGTATGGCCATATAACGCGTTTAACTTAAACATTTGTATAACACTTGCATTAACCAGTTACAACAAATGTACCTTATCAATAGAATTTCTCTCCTATACGCTTATAGAACATTTGGACCAGATTACACAGACTTGGTATCACCTGCATTTGTCAGAACTCTCAAACACTCAAAATATTTATACTACTCCATGTTAAAAGCATGGGAAATTTTGACCGGTCAATTTGAGTTCCCAAAAGTCATAAAAACACAGGTAAAAACCTTTGTCCATGGTTTCTGATCCTACATTCTATGACCAAAATTTCAAACCCACTTCTGCACAGGGGGTCCACCATTTGGGTCACAATCAATAAAATCTCTGCATCCCAGACAACAATTTACAGATTTGCACAATGCTACAGAATACATACAATTTAAAGCATTTACAACATGTCAGGTACCTGTAGCAAGCAAGTTAGTTTACAGCACGAAATTAAGCATGTGCTGAAAATATAAATTTCATATTAATTTATAATCATCTACATTTACAACATGAATTTGTAGACCCCCTTAATGAACCTCTATTTTTTCTTTTATTTATCATCACCTTCTCATGTACCTTTGACATTCCCTCAATTATTTTATTGCCTTAATTCTTATACCTGGTTTGGACACCCTCAGGGCTTTAGAGGAGCTGCCCAATCCTTTCTTCCTGGGGAGGGGGTAAAAGGGAACTCTATGGAGCAGTGGGTACTAACTACCACAGCAAGGATAGCACCCAATCATCATTATCTTTAGGTAATCAGGAGGGGGCAGTGATTTGCAGGTATCAACAACAGTCTCTCCTCTTGGGAAACAGGGTATCAGTGAGGTGCAATCTTAAGCCAATTCTCACCCCCCTGTATCATGTATTCCTTATCCCATCCTGGATCTCCCTCATATCAAGGAAAATATTTCTTATCTCACAAACATAATCCCTTAACCATACTCAGAAAATCATCATTAGCCCCGTCTTTAGGGAAGGGAGTTTCACTACCCTGTCATGGTGTCCACCCTGACATATTATCCACCCAAGGATCCTCTGAATAATCCCCCAGCTCACCAACTCTAGCAACATACTGTTTGCAAGTCTCCCCTGGATTAGGGCGAGGGTCTTTTTTAGACTGGGAAGTACCCATTTCAAACTCAATGAGAATTGGATTTGGAATAGCTGATTATTCAGTGGTTAAAGAACAGCTGTACGGAATCAAATGTTCCAACAAAACTGCTACTTCTCCACGAGCTGTATCGCTTAAAATCAGAAATTCCAATCCCTTGCAAAAAGCACAAAAGCCAACAGATATATCGCAAGCAAGCAGAACAGCCAAACAGGTTGCAGGACAGCCAAATACCCATCAACAGAGTACGTAGTTTAACACAATTGCCTTTTTAATTTTGTTTTATTTATTTTATTTATTTTCCTTTGCTAAAACATTACAGTTTGCAAAAGTTTTACCTGTACATAACTTTACCGCAGTCTGCTAAGAGACTGAATTATACACCGCAGTCTGTCTAACAGACTGAATTATACCGCAGTCTGTCTAACAGACTGAATTATACCGCAGTCTGCCAATACCTGTCAGACTGAATACCTTTTTTTTACAACCTTAACAAAGGCAACCTCTTTTCTTTCAAAGAAAGAGGGGTCCTGGGACGTCTCCCACAGTTATGTACAACCTCATCTCCTACCTAAGGAGTGAAAAAAATCTCAAAAGTGAAATTCCCCTTTAAATAAAATCATAATCTAATGTGCAATGTGTAAAGGTTGGGAAAAGACAGGTAAAAGAATAAAGGTCAAAAAAGACACCAAATCCTCCTACCTGATTTCCTCCTTTAATTGACCCCACTTCTGGTACCAAGTTGTTGGGGTTAATTCAGCTATACACGAAACTCTCTTAGTTAGATGGATATTTTGCTAGAGCCACACCCTCTGTGATAGACAGGATCCCGGGAATCAGTCAAGAAGACAAGAGATGTGTTCTATAACCAATTCAAAGTTTATTATACAGTCATATGCATTTATACCCCACTCTCATGTCGGTGGGGGCCATGAGCATTAGTGACATAATTTGTTTTTCACAAGTTATAAACAGCTGTTTCTAGTTATAATCTTTCGCAATATAACGCAATACATATTTGATTAAAACCAGATATTTACAAAATACCGATATCTTGGACAATTAACAAGAACATTTCGAAATCAGTATTTTTCCAGCAAAAAGGATTTTATACAAATCCTTTTTCCGAGAAATAAAGATGAAATGCCAAATTCATTCTTTGTTCAAATTAACTCTTATATGGACAGCTAGGATAGATATCAAAATGGATATTTGCATCTACCGGTCGGTCTAGCCTCCAGAGTCTCAAAGTACCGAACGGCATGGTGTTTGTGGATTGAAACACACTTAGATGATCCTAGTGGGGTTCGTGTACAATAGTGTCAGAGAATAGTACCAGGAGGTCGACGACCTAGTCTTGCTGGACGTTCGGCAGTTAAAGATTGCCGCCGCCACGTGCTCGTGCATACGAACGAACACCACCCAGCCGATCGTCAATTAGGCTGCTGTTAACAACAAAATGCAACTTCTGGGCAGTTAATAAGAGGCACACTCCTCATGCAGGTGGTCAGTCGTTCAGTAATATGTTCAGTAGTTTGTTCGGAAATTCAAAAGTGAACGGGGTTAACAAGCGTAAAACTGCAGTTTCTGGGCGGTTAATAGGCGGCACACGCCATATGCCGGATGGTCTGTCATTCGTGCATACAAATGACCTGGGGAAGGTTTTCGTGGGTTTTATTATAGCAACATAAACAGATACAAATACAGACAAACATACAGACACATATACACATAGAGACATAGAGACATACAGATACACATATACACATAGAGACATACAGATACGCATACAGACACACAGAACACACAGACTCACATGCGGATACACAGACTGATACACATATAGACACGCAGGCAGATACACAGACACACTTAATGACAAACATCAGATACACAGAATGACACGCAATGGTTAATCAGTTTTGGTTCGTCACTAGTAAGCAAAATGACTCAGCTGCTTTATATCATAAGGTGTATATAACCAACTTGACCCATTAGAGGACTGTAAGAGCAGGACTGTTAATTATAGATGATAATAATAAGACATTTGAGTAACATGGTACCACTAATCACGACACAAGTATTTGTACTAAAATAGTGGTCATAGTAGGTTGCCCACTGACAGCCGTATGAAGCATATGTTGTTAAGGTCTATTAAGTGCTGCGTGTAGGGAATAGGCTGAGAGGAAGCCCAATGTGAGTCCCGAGTTTCTGATTCATATTGGTTGTTGAGTTGTAGAGCAGTTGCAATATACACATAGTGTGTCAGAAATGCTAGACAGATCCATATAATGTTATTCTAATGACTAAATGTCTATTAAAGAGGCTCAAAATGGGTGTAACAATTAATTTTTTGGAGTGTGACAATAATATACTTAGATGAGAGTTGTGTATATAGCCGTTAAGCCATAGCAGAGACATAAATATGACTGACATCATGTTAAAGTATGATTAACTAGGCCCATGAGAAGTCCTGAAAGGCTGAAACAAATGTAAGTAATGTAATGCTCAAATGAGGGGCTGTAATTCATGTCATAGTAGTTTTGCCAACTGAGGGCTTTATGTAATCATATGATGTGGAAGGCCAAGTTAGGGCCAATTATAAGTGTGTATGCGTGATAGGCTGAATTAGATCCTAACATAATTATACCGAGCTGCAGGATGGCCGAATGAGGGCCTAATGAGAAGTTATGGGGGAATGATAGAGTTAAATGGGGTTTAATGAATGTTGATGATATTTGAGTAGGCTGCCTTCAATTTGCAAATATATTAGTGACACCCACAAGGCGGACCTTGCTCGTTGCATGTCTTGATTTAAAATGTGGCAATACAATATGGCTGAATGAGAGCCGTATACAGTAAGCAGAATATATGAAGCAAATTGAGGTATCACTGTGATGCTACATGGATACAAAATTGCTGAATTTGCATCAGTAATGAAATTAAATGTGGTGGATCCATGTCAGATGTAATAGACATGCTACTAATTCAAATATCATGAGAAATAACACTTCTAATAGCAGTGATGGTAAAGAAGGTGTTAGAAGTCCTCATGGCCAGGAAGAGCTGTTCAGAGTACTACTGTTGATGGTGAATTGGAGAACACGGCCATTCCCCTCCCCTCCCCTCCCATATTTTATTCTTGGGGTTTGAATGTAACTTTGATGACGGTGGGTTTATTTTTCTTAATACTATCAATTAGATACATAAAGATTGTGTATTATGTAAAGTGACACAACTTTATTTAGCAAAAATATGTGTTTGTGTTGCAAAATGGGTAAGTTTTTGGTGGATTTACTGTTTTAATGTTATTTTGCTTGACATTAATAAATGCTACACAATGCCTGCACACTTGTACAGTGCACACTCAAAAAAATAATTGGATTTTCTTTTTCAGAAACAGGTAACAAAACAAAAGCTTTTAACAAATGTACATTGCTAACATACTTTCACACTAGGATCAATTACTAAATGGCAAACTACTATCTCCCACTCAAAATTGCTTTAGGTGCCCCTGGCACTAGTTAAAAATTGTACAATAGCAAGATAAGCCTAGTCTCACACTAGAATCAATGACTCATGCTAAGCATATTTTCTATCACTGAACACCATAATCCCCCACCCAAAAAGTAGTTTCATTTTCACACAAAAAAAACAACAAAAACATTTTAACAACTAGAGCTGGATTATCTGTTAAGTGAACAAGGCATCCAGCTAGGGCTTAGGCTCAAACAGAGGCCTACTGCTCTGTCTCTGGGTATGATGGAGTCCCCCTTGAGCTGTCAGGGAGATCAAAAGATTTCCCTGCTCGGCCTTGTTCCCCCTATTTTCACTGAGGGAGCATTGTGGTCTTTACTAATATCAGGTACAGACCACTTTAAGAGTGTCCACTTGGTCCCTCAGCACTTCTCGATGATTCAGAGCACTGCACCACACTCTGAGTCATTGACTGAGTGCCTGAACCCCTAGGACACTCCTAATGCGGTCTGTTTTGATATTGGTTCAGACGATGGAGCTTCCCCACCAGACCACCAGGGATCCAACTCACCTCCATGTGGAGGCTTGTAAATCAGACATCTACTACAAGTCTAGTATCTATATATGTGGATTAGTGTGGGTATCCATTTTTGAGTATGTGTCTATGTATTTATGTTAATCTGCCTCTGCATATGTGTGTAATTGTTTTTGTATGTTAGAGTGTGTGTGTGTGTCTATGTGTGTTTGCTAGTGTGTCTATATATGAGTTTAAATGTGTATATGTTTGCGTGCTAATGGTTGTCATTGCATGCATGCTAGTATGTGTTTGTGTACTGTAATTAGGTTGGTGTGTGAAAAGTTATATATGTCTTTGTGTGGACAAGGTGGATAAGTTAGTATATCTGTTCAAAAACTCTGCTTATTTGCATGTGAGGTTATGTCTCATACTTTGTTTGTTTTTTTTTATACCAAGAGCTGTGGTATTTGTATGTAATAGAGCCTTTTTCTCAAGTAATAGCATTGCTGAATAATGTAGGGGAAATACTCCTGAATGGATAATATAATTTTTAAAACCATTTTATTGCAATGTTTTGGACTAGTCTCTGTTAAAAAAAAACAAAAAAATAAATCTAAATGTATTAACTTCTTGAAAATATATTTTACCTGTCCATACTGTCTTAAATGACTTCCTATAAATTCTGGTTTTCTTTTATACACAGTTTAGCTTTTGAATTTAAAATGAAATTTAATGACAATACAATAAAATAAATTCTGACCTATATAAACATTTTACTTCCCTGTTTATGAATTCATGGGAAGCTGCTACAAGCATCAGTCAAGGAAACAGTAACTACAAAGAACACATACAGCTGGGGCTCAAAATGCATTTGTCCCCCAAAAAGCCTACAGGCTAAACCTTTCAGTTTGAATTTAAGCATTATACATTGAAAGCAATTTATTCTATCAGTTTACTGTTCTTTCGGCCACATGGTGCATTCAACCAAAGCTACAAGTTTATGTATCCAGATGGCTAATGAATAAAACACAGAAAAAATCACAAATTACTGTATTTTGACTGTAAGGGGATTGTCATTCCTAGTCTAGAATTGCTTTGAATCAGATAAAATATCAACTAAGTACTTTAGAGAATAGCAGCTTTGTTTTGACACTTGTAAAACTGCATGAATATCAAGAATTGTATCTTACATTTTTACATTGTGCGATGTATCCAATATGAATGTGAAATGCTTTTAGAAAAGATAACAGGGTATGTAGTAATTTCAGGTAAGACGTTATATACGTTATTTTATGTACATCATGAAAATAGTTTTAGAAATAATAATTTCAATTTGGAATTAATATAAAACTTGGTATGTTTGTCTTCTAAGTTTAATAGCCATCACAGAAAACAGAGTTCAGTATATATCAAGGAGGAACCTATACCAAGAGATATGCAAATCATTGCTGCAAACAACTTGCATATGTTGCCATAAGTAACTTAAGTCAAGGTGCAACAGCAACTGAAGACAGTTAATGAACAATGCCCGAAAGCCAGATGGTATTCACCATGAGTACTTGAGGAGCCAAGTATGGAAATAAGAAAAAAAATTGTTTTTAACCCCTTAAGGACACATGACATGTGTGACATGTCATGATTCCCTTTTATTCCAGAAGTTTGGTCCTTAAGGGGTTAAAGAAACAAATTTTTGGCAATTGAAACTCATATAATACAAACAAAAATAATAAAATAAAGAAAAAATCTGAATGCCACCCGTGTATTGAGAATTTAAAATATGGAGGGGTACAGAAATTAGTTTAAAAGAGAGACAAAGGATAGAAATCAATTTTTTGTCAATTAGTGAGTGCTCATTGAATTTGCCTGTACTCAGGTAGGACAGGCAGAGTGTATTTTTAAATTTGTATCTAAATTTCTATGTTACAATGTTGTAACAAATGTTGCTCAAAAAAAGGAGTACATGTAGCAAGTTAGATAGGGACATACAAAGTACCCCATGATCCAAACTCCATAAAAAATGGAGCTTAAGATCAGTATAAATTAGAAAGAAATTAGTTAAAGGGGGAATATTAAGCACCTGAACAACTTTAGCTTAATGCAGCAGTTTTGATGTATAGAACATGCCCCTGCAGCCTCACTGCTCAATCCTCTGCCATTTAGGAGTTAAATCCCTTTGTTTATGAACCCTAGTCACACCTCCC
The DNA here is from genome assembly GCF_036172605.1 of Pelobates fuscus. Taxonomy (NCBI): domain Eukaryota; kingdom Metazoa; phylum Chordata; class Amphibia; order Anura; family Pelobatidae; genus Pelobates; species Pelobates fuscus. The sequence goes on along the minus strand of NC_086320.1, from coordinate 198,261,760 downwards.
TGCATGTGACTTGCACAGCCTTCCATAAACACTTCCTGTAAAGAGATCCCTATTTAGGCTTTCTTTATTGCAAGTTCTGTTTAATTAAGATTTTCTTATCCCCTGCTATGTTAATAACTTGATAGACCCTGCAAGAGCCTCCTGTATGTGATTCAAGTTCAATTTAGAGATTGAGATACAATTATTTGAGGTAAATTGCATCTGTTTGAAAGTGAAACCAGTTTTTTTTTTCATGCAGGCTCTGTCAGTCATAGCCAGGGGAGGTGTGGCTAGGGCTGCATAAACAGAAACAAAGTGATTTGACTCCTAAATGACAGTGAATTGAGCAGTGAAATTGCAGGGGAATGATCTATACACTAAAACTGCTTTATTTAGCTAAAGTAATTTAGGTGACTATAGTGTTCCTTTAAGGTAGTCATCCTCCAAACACATGTGGACGAAGATAGACCCCCACAATTGTGATACATTAAACAGTATCTATGGGTACATACTAACGAACTCACACATTGAGGTAACAATAGAGGCCATCCAACTCAAGAGAAGTGCTTTTAAATTTACCTACCTAACCCATTTCACGCAACAGAGCAAAGTTAAGTAGCTATTTGTCTCTTCTTTTAACCCCTCAAGGACCAAACTTCTGGAATAAAAGGGAATCATGACATGTCACACATGTCATGTGTCCTTAAGGGGTTAAACCTCTGGTATTAATCTTTCAGGATTCTTTTCTTTCAGCAATTGTACTAGATGATTAGAGAAAATCAGATGTGATTCCTATGATGAAAAAGGTTCAAAATCTTTGCCTGAAAATAATAGGCATGTGAGCTTAATGTATGTGTCTGGGAATGTATTTGAATGTTTATTAATGGATAATATTTTGGAAGGATTTTGGGGGTGAACAATCAGCATAATTTTATGAAACATAGATCATGTCAAACTAACTTAATTGCAGTCTACAAAGAAGTAAGTAGAAGTACAGATCAGTGTGTTGTAGTGGTTAGGATCTACTAGGATTTTGAGATGGTGTTCAAAACAGTTCCACTCCATAGTGCAGTAGTATTCAATCTAAAATAAATTGATGTAGATTAAAATTCTTGTTCTTCGGTGTCTTAAACATAGAAAACAGAGAATTATCACGAATATAGCATTAAGTGGTCTGTTCTGGGACAACTAATATTCAACATACAGTGCTCTTCACTAATATTGTCACCCTTTGTAAATATGAGCAAAGAAGAAAAAAAAATGTACTTACTGTTTAACTTTTTGATCTTTTGTTCCAAAAATACACAAAAATGCTCTCTGCAAACACAACACAGAATTATAAAAGAAAGAATCTATGTGAAATGTATGTGTGCCACAATTATTGGCACCCTTTTAGTCAGTAATTTGTACTACCTCTCATTGCCAAGAAAACAGCCCTGAGTCTTCTATAATGCCTGATGACAGTTCCTCCATATAGAATCTCTCCAGATCTTTCAAATTTCGAGGTCAACACTGGTTGACTCTACTCTTCAGTTCACCCCACAGGTTTTCTCTGAAGTTCAAGGCACAATTAATTTCTGCAATTCTCCAGGTATAATCCTTGGGGATTTTCTGGTCACTCAAACCATCCTCTTCTCAGTGCATTAAGACAATATAGACACACGTCCTCATCCTGGTTGATTGATTACATTTCCAGTTGACTGGAAATTCTTAATTATTGCCCTGATGGTGGAATTGTGCAATGCTTTTGCTATTTTCTTCTACTTCTTATTTCAATATTTTGCTGCACATCACAGCTATATTCATTGGTCTTACTCATTATGATGAATCACTGTGTGTTACCTCATATTTATACCCGTGTAAAACAGGAAGTCATGGTTTAACAATTTTCTTTTCCAAGGCACCAATGTGTGCTAAAAATGTGCAATATCAATAGGAATACACTTCAAATATATTTTTCTCAAATAATTTCATAGATTTTTTTAGGGTAAAAAATTTTTTCTAGGGTAAACCTATGTTGCATTTGCAATTGCTAAATATCCATGAGAGCGGAGTATTTATTTGTTTTTTTTAACAAAAGATCAAGAAAGTAAACAATAAAGACAATTGTTCACAGCTTTCTTTGCTCATATTTACCGAGGGTGCCAATATTAGTGGAGGGCACTGTATTTAGAAATGATATTGAAATACGCATTGAAAGTCATGTGTCAGAGTTTATTAATCAGTAACCTTAGTGAAGCCTTCTAAACAAGAGGCATCTCTACAAAATGTGTGTGAATCCTTCTCCTAAAGGAGTAATCCTGAATGTAATATCCAATAATTACCAACGCTTAATCGAGAATATAACTAGATCAGACATAAAGGGTGAAATAATTAAAATAGAAAATTGATAAATCTTTGTTATATTTCTATGAGAAACTATAAATTATGAAACAAAAAGAAACCTAAGTTGTGAATCATACCAATCTGACTAGCTGGTAACAGTAGTAGCTTAGTTACACAATGGCTGAGAAGAATGATTTGGGGAAATGTGGATAGGAGAGCTGAACCGGAAAAATAATGCTAGGGAGTTACATTTTGGAAAAATATATTCAGGCAAAATAGGATGCAAAATTGTGGAGGTTATAGAGACCTTTAGCCAATGGCAGAAGATGTTCGTTAACTGAAAACTATCCTATATCCTATATGACCTGAAATTCAAAAAATAGTATACAAACAGCACACAAACCTATAAAGTGCAGTGCTCAAATACAAATAGTATCTACCCTTAAATTGAGGTAGGGTAGATAACATAAGGATTCCTCAGATAAAAAACAACAGGGGCCAAACATAGAGTAGTACAATAATACACTTGGAGATGTTGTAATCCAATGTTAAACTCACAAGTATATCGTAAAAATACGCTTATCTGGTTCCAACAGCAACTCCTTCAATCGTGTTGAGGTATGGAGATTCCTGCAGTCAGCATGCCAATTGCATGATCCCTCAAAACTTGCGACATCCGTGGCATTGTGCTGTGTGATAAAACTGCACATTTTAGAGTGGCCTTTGATTGTGGCCAGCCTAAGACACACCTTTGCAATAATCATGCTGTCTAATCAGCATCTTGATATGCCACACCTGTGAGGTGGATCGATTACCTAAGCAAAGGAGAAGTGCTCACTAACACAGATTTAGACAGATTTGTGAACAATATTTGAGAGAAATAGGCCTTTTGTGTACATAGAAAAAGTCTTAGATCTTTGAGTTAACCTCATGAAAAATGGGGGAAAAAACAAAAGTGTTGCGGTTATAATTTTGATCAGTGTATTTATAATATAAAGAAGGGCTTTGACCAACACAGTGTGTCAACCCATTTTAAAAAGTATTATAATAGGACCCAAAAGGTTTAATGTTCCTAGGAGTACAAATTGTTAAGAAGTCTTGGAGAGGGGGCAACTATGTCTTAAACATAGGTAAAGAAAAAATTAAGGGGTGCACTGGTTCGGTACTTTAGAACCAAGAGGCCGGAATGCAGAGTTTGATTTGTACAATTTCTAATAAAATAATGTTTTTAGTATTTTTTAATTGTAAAATAAGATTGTCGTTTCCAGTATTTTTTTTAACTAGAGATTAGTTTTTAATGTACATGCAATAGTATGTCTTTCCCATTTTGTTTCCCTTTTTGAGATATTTTAGGTACTATGAAATTTATTTATTTTTAAATTATATATTTTGTAAATTATATATATTTTATAATGTATATTTTTGAATAGTATTTTGTAATATTAGTTTGTATTTTTATAAATAAGTTTTTATTGATACAAGTTTAGATTGCATTTAGTATTAAGTAGAGTATTTTGTTTAGATTATAGATTGTATTATATATCGGTTATTCCCTTTGCGACATTTAGATGATTTGCCACTAGTGATGTCGCGAACACAAAATTTTCGGTTCGCGAACGGCGGACGCGAACTTCCACAAACGTTCGCGAACCGGTGAACCGCCATAGACTTCAATGGGCAGGCAAATTTTAAAACCCACAGGGACTCTTTCTGGCCACAATAGTGATGGAAAAGTTGTTTCAAGGGGACTAACGCCTGGACTGTGGCATGCCGGAGGGGGATCCATGGCAAAACTCCCATGGAAAATTACACAGTTGATGCAGAGTCTGGTTTTAATCCATAAAGGGCATAAATCACCTTACATTCCTAAATCACAATGGATATGGATTGACACCTGACCTATGACATATTGACACGTTGACATATGGATTGACACCTGTCCTCAGAGACCATGATACACACTGACACAGAGCAGAATAGGGACTGTTCCCCCTAAATACTGCGTGGTGGGTGGGGGCCATAAAAATAATGAGGGGGGGACCTACTGTCCTCCCCCTGGCCCCCACCCCTGCGCGGTGGGTGGGGGCCATAAATCACAATGGGGAGGACCTACTGTCCTCCTGCCGCCCCCACCCCTGCACGGTGGGTGGGGGCCATAAAAATAATGAGGGGGGACCAACTGTCCTCCCCCCAGCTCCCACCCCTGCGCGGTGGGCGGGGGAAATAAATCACAATGGGGGGAGGACTTACTGTCCTCCCCCCGCCCCCACCCCTGCGCGGTGGGTGGGGGCCATAAAAATAATGAGGGGGGACCTACTGTCCTCCCCCCCTGACCCCAACCCCTGCGCGGTGGGTGGGGGCCATAAATCACAATGGGGGAGGACCTACTATCCTCCCCCCGTCCCCACCCCTGCGCGGTGGATGGGGGCCATAAAAATAATGACGGTGGGACCTACGGTCCTCCCCCCAGCCCCCACCCCTGCGTGGTTGGTGGGGGCCATAAAAATAATGAGGGGGGACCTACTGTCCTCCCCCTTGGCCCCCACCCCTGAGTGGTGGGTGGGGGCCCTAAAAAAAACAATAAGTGGGGGACCTACTGTCCCCCCCCAGCCCCCACCCCTGAGTCGTGGGTGGGGGCCCTAAATAAAATTTCCCCCCAATCAAAGGTGACTAGTGGTCCCCAAGCCCCTAGTCACCCACCCCCCCCACCCCCAAAAAAGTTAGCCCCTACCTACCCCCCTCACCCTAAAAAATAGTGAAGGGGGAATAAAATAACTAACCTGTAAAGAAAAATTAAACTTACCATTTGACGTCTTCTTTTTCTAAAATCTTCTTTTTTCAGCCCCAAAAATGGCCAAAAAAAAGCCATAAGAATCGACGCAATTAAAAAAAAAAAAAAAAAAACGCAAAAAAAATAATCCATCTTCACCCACGGAGGGCTCCGCGCAGACTGAGCTCTGCAGGGTGGGGGAAGGCTTATAAAGCCTTGTCACGCCCTGCAATTAGGCTAAGAACACTCTGATTGGCTGGTTTAAGCCAATCAGAGTACTCTTTGTCATTTTACACAGCGTGGGAAAATTCCAAAGAACTTTCCCACGCTGTGTAAAATGACACAGAGCACTCTGATTGGTTAGATTCCAAGCCCACCAATCAGAGTGCTCTTTGTCATTTTACACAGCGTGGGAAAAATCCAAAGAACTTTCCCACGCTGTGTACAATGACACAGAACACTCTGATTGGTTAGATTCCAAGCCCACCAATCAGAGTTCTCTTTGTCATTTTACACAGCATGGGAAAATTCAAAAGAAATGGGGTATGTCTAGTCTTTTCTAGTAGCCATTTGGTCACAAACACTGGCCAAAGTTAGCGTTAGTATTTGTTTGTGTGTGAAAAATGTAAAAAACGCTATTTTTGGCCAGTGTTTGTGACTAAGTGGCTACTAAAAAAGACTGGACATACCCCATTTGCAATACCTTGGGTTGTCTACTATAGCAAATGGTATGCCATCATAGGGGTAATTTTCATTCTTGGGCTACCATAGGGTCACAAATGCAACGTAAGCAATCTGGCGAATTTTAATGTGAAAAAAATGAAACACAAGCCTTATATTTGATGCTGTAACTTTTGAAAACACCATAAAACCTGTACATGAGGGGTACTGTTGTACTCTGGAGACTTCGCTGAACACAACTATTTGTGTTTCAAAACAGTAAACGTATCACAGCAATAATATCGTCCGTGTAAGTGCTGTTTGTGCATGAAAAAAGCAAAAAAAACACTTTTACTGGCGATATCATCGTTGTAATACATTTTACTTGTTTAAAAAACTAATATTTGTGTTCAGCGAAGTCTCCCGAGTAAAACAGTACCCACCATGTACAAGTTTTATGGTGTCTTGGAAAGTTATAGGGTTAAATATAGTGCTAGCAAATTCATTTCCCTATACTTTCGGCATGGGTTGTCAGGCAGGTCCCGCTAATTGTAATTAATTGAGCTACCTAATTATGTAAAAATATTACATAAATATATGTGTAGAATTAATATATGTGTATATATATACGTATGTGTATATATATGTTTATATATGTAATTTGTTAAAAATATTTTTATTTATATATAGGTATATATATATATTGATATATACGTATATATTTATGTATATGGATATATATATTATTTTGTTCTACGTGTATTTTAATATATAAATATATATATATATATATTAATATCACAATACAGTTAGAATGAAATAACACACATCTATATATTTTTTAATTATTTATTTTTAATTATTTTTTAAATTTTATTTTTTAACGTATATACATATTTATTTTTTATAAATATATATATAACAATAATTATGTATATATATATTTAATCAGTATCAGTCTACGTGTAATTTGATATTAATATATATATATATATATATATAATTATATATATATTAATAGTAAAATACACCTAGACAGTGTGTGTGTGTATATGTGTATATATATATATATATATATATATATATATATATACTTAGATATATGATCTAAGTATATAATTATTATTTCTTTACACTGATTTAATTAATTGTATTTTATTTCCAGCCAGCAGGGGGACTAACTGTCATTTTACTCTTTAGAGATATCATCTTGTGGAATGGATGTCCAATTTTTCCATCTTTAGTGGAACAACCATTTCACTCTAGTCTTTTCTGTTTACTTTAACCATTGTATGGGGTTCATGCCCCCTGATATCTCTGTAACCCTTTAGGAATTTTGATGTGGGCTTTGTCCACTTCTAAGATTTCCTCTCTTGTCTCCTAACTGTCATTACAGTTAATCCCCCTGCTGGCAATGCAGCAGGCAGCTAACCCGGCCATGTGATTGTGAGGTCCTCGTAAGGACCTCACTCTCACATGGCCGGGGCGGCCCCCAGGACGTCAGATGTCCCGCGGGGGGCTCCCTGGGTGTCCTCCCAACCGCGATCGCTGGCGTGGGATCGCCGGCGACCGGGTAAGTAAGAAAAAACCGGAGGGCGTAGTAGTACGCCCGGCGGTCTTAAAGGGTTAATGTTAATGTTGGCAACCTCTCCTGCATTCTTGATCCATTTAGAGATCTACACACGCTGGAAAGTTAGAGCATCTGCTCTCTATTTGCGAGTGTTTCTTTGTCTTTTAGCACATATAATATTTAAAACAGGATTACACTATGTATTTTTTCTGTGCTTTTTTCTTTGACTTCTACATTGTAAAGCAACATATTTTTGTAAGCGCTTTACTTTCACTACATACACTTTGGCAAAGGTTTGCACTGCATTGAGGATTAACTAAGTGTTGCACAAAGACACTTTATATACTTATGTGCACTTTATATATTATAAGGCTACCCCATTTTATATTTGTATAGTCTTAAAGACAAAGAGCACCTTTATTTGATTTTTGGTTTTGAGAGTGTATGTATATGGACTATTGCACTTTAGGTGCCGCTTTTATGTTTGGACTATTTATCATACAGTTTATTATATTTCCACAAGACTTTTTATTGTAGCGCCACTTGTTGTGCCTGATCATTAAATTCATGAAGCGCCAATATCAAAAAGCAATAATCAATTACCCTAAGATTTTTAAAAATATTGGTGGGCACCAAAACCCTGAGTGAATTGAGTATTTGAGAAAGGGAAAGACACTGACACCAAATACTTGTAAATAATCAATACAAACTTTATTGACTAATAGAGACTAAATTAAAAAGGTAAAACATTTAATCTATAGTGCACACTCAGATTAAGGAAGCAGTTTAATTATCTAGATATTCAGCTTAAGTTATACATCACCATTAGAGAAGCTTGCTGCACTTTACTGAGAGAACTTCTATCAGTCAGACTTGAAGGGACCCTCTCTTTCTGGGAATCAGCAAAACCAGCAAAACGCGTCCGTATTACAGGTGGGTAGTACTCCAAGCGAGTGCCAAGTTTTCTTGTCTTTTATACCTTTCTTACCAATGGGATGGATAGTCTGTACTTTTCCAACAAGTTTCCTTATCAGTGCAGCCCAGCAAAGACCTTGCATAAGCGTTGGATGGGACCGCCAGCTGGCCAGGCTGTTCAGGCCCACCAACAATGCCATGCCAGGTTTTTGTGGTTAATTATCTCTTATCTAATAATTATCTCGTGATGGTATGCATGAGTCTTTCTGATGCTATGTTTTGTGTTTTTAATAATTTTTTTAGTGCTGTGTATTAATAGTTGTGACATCCAGGCCTGCATCTAGTGATACTGACTGTGTGTGCTTATGTGTTTACCGGCGCCATCTTAACTATCTATAAGAGTTTAATTTTCTCAATAGTGATCAATCAATAATTCTCCCTTGAGCACTTAGTGAGCAAAACCTCACACATTTACACATATCATTCAGGTTATCAGCAGGGGGAAAGCCCATTTACCCACTGATTCCCATATTGCTCCATTCACACCTGGAACCAATTCAAGCAATAAAGCTATCCAAGTCGAAGATCGCCTAAGTTAGCCAATTTTAAACAGGATAAACCTTTGGACATACCTCTTCCCGCTTAACAATCCTAATTAAACTCTTCTAGCTCTATACTAGTATTTCTTTTTTAATCTAGCCATTCTTTGAATGCAGCAAATTGTAATTTTGTAGCACATATAAATACAAAGTATAATAAACCCCCCCCCCCCGTAATTCCTCTTATTTTTTTAAAAGGTGTCAGGGGTGCTGTTAGTGCAGCAGTAGGTTGCACCACTTTCCTCTATAATAGTGTATGCTTGCTTTTTGCTTTTCTGGTTTGCATGACTTACCCAATAGTTCTTCAAAAGAAATATTAGAGCTTACATGTGTATATGTGGTATGTGTCAGCCAAAGGGCGTTGTAGATTCTAATGTTAACAAATCAAATGATTAATTTGCTAACTTAATATAGGTCATTGTCTCAGTTTTATTGTGGCTGAAATAGCCTTCTCCATACAGGCTCTCCCTCATGTTTGGACAGTTAACAGTCAGGCAGGTTACTCTTATTTCGATTTCTTTCCATTTCATCTCTGCGGAATCATTCTGGTCCCAACCTCCAATCTCGTTGCTGGTTTCTGATCTGACCAAAGGGTGTAGAGTAAGCACAGCAATCACAATAACAGCCAGACCACTGAGCTTTGCCTGTAAAGAAACATCTCATTTTACTCTCTTAAATAACATTTGCCCGAAGGCACATATTCCCATTTATCGTGACCTGACATGGAGAGTATCACGGTATTGTCATAGTCTGTTGCAATAATGTCTGCTGGTTCTGGGGGACCTTTCTCTGTCCTCACCCAGACTTTGGCCCCTGGATTTAGGTTAGTAGAGACACATCCCTTATCTCCTCTCACTGTTTGTAAGATGGGGGCTGTTCCTTTGTGTACCTGTCCCTGGTAAATAGGGATGATAACCAATTGGGCTATTCTGCCCCCAGTCTTGCACTAGCAAGTCTTGTGGTCCCTGATTTAACAAGAGGACCTTTATTTCTCCTTGGTAATTAGCGTCTATGACCCCTCCCATTACATGTATCCCTTTAAGGGCTAGGCTAGACCTGGGTGCAATTAGTCCAAAGTGTCCGGGGGTATCTGTATTCCTATACCTGTGGGGAACATCAGAACTTGCCCTGTTTGAAGTCTTTCTTCCTTTCTGGCTTGCAAGTCTATTCTGGCAACCTCTGGGGTAGCTCTGTATTGTGCCAAGGCTCCCTCCTCTGTTTCCCAATGTGTGATGGTGTTAGTTGCTACATATGGTTTAGCTTGTATATTGGGTGCAATCATTCTAGTGAGGGGGTGTCATGATCTGAGAGTGGCCTATTGTTTAAGATGTTCACAGCTGTAGGCAAGTTATCTCACCAAATTTTCTCAATTGTTGTTTCAATAACCTTTTCACCCTTTCAATCAGGATAATAAGGTATGTGAAATATCCATTCAACATTGTTTCCTCACAAAAGTCTTGTACCAATGTTAATTTCAAGTGGCTTCCACTGTCACTCTGAATCTGTAATGAAAGACCATAGTACTGTATCATGGTTTCCAACATTTTAATAGTATTTATTTGGGTAGCCCTCTTGCAAGGGTGAACCAATAAATGCCCTAAATATGTATCAACAGCCGTGCATACATATTGACAATTTTTACTCATAGCAAGTGGACCTATGTAATCTACCTGTCATATTTGCCCTCGTTCTTTTCCTCTTTTTATTTTACCTCGTACCATCCCTGCTACATGTCTATACCTCGCTGTTGTGCCCACCTGCGAGTGACTTTCTCTCCCAAGTGTCCACATTTCTGATGGGCCTAATTAGCCAATCCCAAAAGTGAGTTAGAATTTTCAACGGACACCTCTGAGATCTTGTCTTTCTCGTCTGCAACAGAGTTAAACAGATGATCCAATGAGTCAGTATTGCAGTGAGCATCAACATGATTGTTACCTCATTTTGATGTACCATCTCCCATATCTGCTCCCACAAATCCCTAGACTTCCTTTGTATGAATCATGAACTGATGTGACCATTGGAATCTGTGTATATATGACAACTTCCAGGCATTTCTTGTTTCAGAGCCTGAAACACTGCATATAACTAGGCATACTAGCTACTTTTTCCTGTTCCTGTTGTAGTCAGTATTTTCTTGGTTTCTGGATTGTAAGATACTGCTTTCCATTGTATTTCATTACCAATGTATTTTGATGAACCATCAGTAAACCAAGCATGCTTTGCTTGATCTTGTGTTAGTTGCATAAATGACTTTCCCCACTTTACTGGAGATTCCTCTGGCTTGTCTGCTTCTGGCAGATAACCAGGTTCTTGTATTGGCGCTTCTGCAATTTTCTCATGTAGTACAGCCGTACCACTATTTCCTGTTTTAGCTCTATCCTGTATGTACCACTTCCATTTTATGATACTGGACTCTTGTGCGTGACCTATCCTATGTGTCTTAGGGGAACTAAGTACCCATTGCATGATAGGTATCTCTGGGCGTAAGAACACTGTATGTTCAGTATCCAACAAGGCTCAATAACAGGCCAAGAGCTGTCTCTCAAAGGGTGTATATCTCTCTCCTGCCTTGGGTAACTTCCTTGTCCAGAAACCAAGGGGAACCATAGTCCTTCCTTGTTTCTGCCAAAGGCTCCAATTAGCCCATTGCTGATATACTGATACATTTAAGTCTATGTCTCCATCGTGTATGGGCCATAGATCAAGGGCTTGTTGAATAGCCTGTTTAGCTCCCTCAAATGCATTTTGTTGCTCTTCTCCCCAATCAAAATCATGTTTTTTCCTGGTAACTTTGTACAAAGAGGAAAATAGCTGACTCAGGTGTGGTATGTGTTGTCTCTAAAAACCACAGAGACCTATAAAGCTTTGAGCTTGTTTCTTGCTTTTGGGAGTTGGAAAATCTAGCACTTTTTGCTTAGCTTTTGAAAGGATTTCTCTGTGTCCTTTGTTCCACTGTATTCCCAAGAATTTCACTGTCTTAGCAGGTCTCTGTATTTTACTGGGATTTATCTCCCACCCTTTGTTTTTCATATGCTCGATAATCTCTTCAAGAACCTGCTGACACTGTTCTTCACTCTTTCCCTGAGTCATAATTTCATCTATATAATGGGATATTTTCACCTCTGACTGTATTTTTACCCCATCAAGATGTTCTGCCACCAGCTGATGACAGATGGTGGGACTATCTGGTGGGACTAGTATCTCTGTGGCAACCTACTGAATGTGCATTGCCTCCCTAAACATGTGAAAGCAAACTGCTCTTGATTTTCTTCAGCTATTGGAATAGTGAAGAAGGCATTAGCCAGATCTATGACTGCATACCAGATCCCTGGATGCTTCTGTATATTTTCAATAAGAGTGATTGTGTCTGGGACAGCAACTGTCAGTGGAGGTGTGTATTTGTTCAATTCTCTGTAGTCTACTGTCATTCCCCATGTACGGTCTTACGTATTGGCCACACAGGATTGTTTCAAGCAGTAGTGACCCCTCATAGGACCCCAGCTCTTATTAAATCATCTATTGTTTCTCCAATTTCTTTGTGGCCTCCTGGGATCATGTACTGCTTCATTTGTACTACTTTAGTAGCTGGTGGTAGTTGTACAGGGGGCATTAACAATTTTCCTACCACCACTGGTCTGGTTGATATATAGGGTTTAGTTCTAAAACTGTAACAGCCATCCCCTAAATGTAAGGTCAATCCTTTAAGGATATAAATTCCAATTATGTTTTCAGGTATGGGGACAATTAAAACTGAATACTTATTTTTTAGCAACTGTGCAATTTTCAGTTCTACCCAGGTCTGGACCGCTTCTGTTCTCTTACCTCCCAGACCTGTAATTGCATAGGGTAATCCAACAATTTTTTAGGGTTTCCATAAATTAAAGTGGCCTCTTTCAACATTTTTATTTTTCCAGTGTATTTCAACTTTTACATGGGTCTATGATCTTTTACTGAAATGTCAATCAGAGGAGCCTGCCTCACCAGTCAATTCCTATCTCCTAGGTCTGTCATATCCAGGTCTCCCAGATTAGGTAATTCTTTTTGTGCGAATTCCTCTAAATCAGGGTACAATGAACTCACTTTCCTTTCCCCACTTGCCTCCATCCTTTCCAACAAGTCTTACACATGCTTGCTAATTTCACCAAGCTTTTTAAAGTTATTTTCCAATTCCTCCCCAAATTTCCCTGGAAAGCTAACTACCTCTCCTTCTCCTGGCAAGAGAGGTGCTGTAGGAATCAAAGCAGGTAGCTTTGGTGGTTCCTTTGCCTGGACATCCTCAAGGTGTTGGAGCATCTGTCCACAGATTATTTACCTTGACTCCTTTCTTATAATGTCACATTTTCTTGTATAATCTCCAGAGAGTGGGAGTATCTTTCCCATCAATATCCTCTTTACTTGCCCCTTCTCTGAAGAGAGCAAGGAACATTTCTTTTCTACTTACCCTGTTTTCAGTATTTCCATCCTTTGGGATCCCAGATGGTCTGAATGTTGATGAACCTTGTCCTGGGAAGCCTCCCTTAGCAGGGTTCTTGGGTGTCTGGGTTCTTGGTTGCGAAGTCTCTCAATTCTCCCAATTGCATAATTGCTTCAGTAACCAATTGCAATGTGTTTCTGGTTTGATTTATAAGCAGTGTCAATATCACCTACTTATATGCTGGAGGGGCAGTTTTTATGATCTTGTTTGAACTGTCACAGGCATTTCCATCAGTCTATCCAGTTGTTGTGAATTCTGGATAGCCTATCTGACCATCTCCTGTTTCAGTTTCCTTACTGCATCTGTCAGCCCGTACCATGGTTTGTCATTATCTGGCCAGTCACTGACAGATGGATAACGCAATTTTAACCCCATCTGGACAAGCTCCAGGAGAGTGAGTGAAGCCGGATTCCCATCTACTGCGGGAGGTCTGTTTAACAACATCCTCCTGACATTCTCATCCTCTGAGATTGTAGACAACTTTGGTGAGTGTATGGCATCAAGATTAATGCCTCCTGCTCCTGTTTCAGCTAGTCTGACAACCCACTCATCCAGCAGTTTCTTTGACCGCTGTCTGAAGGTTGAAAGAATATCAGCCATCTCTTGCTGTGTATAGTCTTCAATAGAGGTCTTGCTTACTCTCCCCAGGTCAGTGTACTCCAACTTTTTTGTGACCACAGGCAATGCATTTACCACTTCGGACTCTTCATCTGAGCTCCAGATGTTGCCATCCCCAGTTTCAGGATCCCAATCGGGTTCTACTTGTGCTAAATGCACCTGCATCTTCCTCTTGCTAATCTTGGCTCTAGTTACCTTCATCAAAAGATTTGTGTAACAACATTTCATACAAATGCTTTCCTTTTTCTATCTGACATTTATCCTTGTGTGCCTGTCTAGATGCAGTAAGTATTACCCAACCTCTCTTCTGTGACTTATCTTTTCGAATCTCCTTCAGGCATTTCACTTTTTTCACATTCATAGTCATATTTACCAGTTGAACAAGCCCATTCACTGGCAATCAATGTATATGGCTCATCTTCCCATCCGGGAATGATGGCATCATCACCCTTTTTCTTATTCTTTTTAAACATTGTGCAAATGTCCTATGGTTTAAAAAACAAAAAACAAAAAACTCCTTGGGGATATGTGTTCTATGTGTTTATTTAATTTCACTTGAATGTGTACTAATCCAGACACCTGGTGTCTGGCTTATTGTCCTATTCTTCACTCAAGCCTGACCAGGCGACTATTCTGGCTGCAGGTTGACCACACTGGCTTTCCACACACTCCGTAAAGTGTATAGGGGCGTCTATGATCGAGCCAACAATTTCACACTTTCAGGAACACCCTTCCATAAACTTCCACAGTCAGTACTGGCTTCCAGGACCTGTTAAGGTGCGTAGGTGCACTGTTACTGACCAAGCACAATCACCCATTCGTGCCAAATCACCCCAAATAATCTTGTGGTATTGGTGACCTCATCTTAATACCTGGTATTGAGCTTATTGAATTAGCAGCAATTCAGCCTTATTCAGGATGCTGTCCTGTTCAAGGGTATCGCTCCCCAGCCAGCACTGACATTCTACACACCTTTAAGGTGTATAGGTGCGTCTACTGACTGAGCACAACTTGTATTCTTGAATCAATCTTCAGAATCACTCCTCAATCTTTTTAGATGGAGCATTCACACATCAATCTTGCTCTTGCAACATCATGCAATTATTTTCAAGTTTACACAATGTTCAAAGTTACATGATCTTAAGATCTCTATAGTATATTTACTGCAGCACTCAGAAGAAACTGACAGCTTTTAAACTCCTTTTTATCTTCGTGACGCAGCAGAAACTAAACCTCATACAATGTTAGTTTCACTTTCACTCAAAATCTATATGAACAGTTCTAACAGTTTCTTGTAGTGTGGCCGAGCGGTGCGGACCGCGGTACAGGAGCTTATGTTTCCTGTACCCAACTGGACTGACAGGAAGTGCTCGCTGAGAGAGCACTTCCTGTCAGTCGAGCCAGGTTCAGAAAACTGTTCCTGTACACCGATCCGCTCCACCCGGCCATGCTACAAGAGAGGTATGAGGCACACCAGGAAGAGGAGGGGACCACTAAGAGGATGGGGGAAAGGGTAGGGGAGAGAAACACTAAGGGACAGGGAAAAGTGGGGAGGGGGATAGGAACACTAAGTGACAGGGAAGGGAGGGGACCACTAAGGGACGGAGAGGGGAGAGAGGCTGGATGTGAAAGAAACACACAGCAGGGCTGGAGAAAGTAAAAAAGAGACACATAGAGGGGCAGGGGGGACAGATGGGCTGGGGGTGAAAGAGACACACACAAAGGAGCTGGGATGAGCAAAAGACACAAAGGGTCTGGGAGAGAAGGAGTCACGCAAAGAGGCTAGGAGGAGTAAGACATACAAAATGTGGGAGGATGTAAAAGTACAAAGAGAGGAGATAAGAGACACACAAGGGGGGTTGTAAGAGATACACAAGAGAGGTGTAAGACACACAATGGAAAAAAATAGGAGATAAGATACACTAAAGGGAGGTTAAGAAGCACACAGGTGAAGATGTTATTTTTTTGGGAGGGAGGGGGGGTCAAAAAATGCATCTTCGCCTATATATCCAAAAGTCCTTGCACCGGCCCTGCTTTCTAGGTAATGTAAGAATTCCAAAAAGTCTTCCACAAGATAATTTGCTACAGTAATGGCTATGCATGATATTGCTATTGTTTGCATTTGTGTGCATTTGTGTGAATGTTACTCACTGCCTCAATTTATTTTTTTTATTTTAATTTACCATTCTCCTTAAAAAGGTAATACTTAATCTAAAATGATAACAGTTCTTTACAACCAACCATATAGCAAGCAATATTTAATATTTAAAATTATTTGTGTACAGAAAAACTGTGCATGTAGCCTTGAAAACATCTCCAGATACCTGTGATTATCTTTAAAGGGACACTTCAGGCACCCAGACCACTTCTGCCCATTGGAGTGGTCTGGGTGCCAACTCCCACTACCCTTAAGCCTGCAAGTGTAATTATTGCAGCTTTTATAAACTGCAATAATTACCTTGCAGGGTTAAGTCCTCCTCTAATGGCTGTCTATCAGACAGCCACTAGAGGGACTTCTGTGTTCTTAGAACACGAAAACTGTTTTAAGCGACGCTGGACGTCCTCACGCTATGTGAGGACCTCCAGCATTGCCGAAATCCCCTTAGGAAAGCATTGAATAATGCTTTCCTAAGGGGAGGTGTAATGCACGTGCACGGCCATTGCCGCGCATGCGCATTAGGTCTCCCCCGCAGACGTCTGGAGGAGAGTAGGCGGAGCCTGACTCAGTGCAGAGGGACATCGGTGCTGGACTCCGGTAAGTCACTGAAGGGGTTTTAACCCCTTCAGCAACTTGGGATGGGGGGTGGGAGGGAAAGTGCCAGGAAAACTAATATGTTTTCCTGGCACTGGAGAGTACCTTTAAATATCACAATTCTTCAGTATACATAATAATAAAGATATGAGGTTGCATTCCATTACTAATGGCAGTAAATGTAAGATATTAATGACTGCTATGCAGTATTTTGAAGACTATTTCAATAAACAGCTCAGATGTATTTGTTAAAATCATTCTACTTTTTGCCAAATATGGTCTGATACTATTGCTCGATGCAAAGCATATCTTTACCTATTGAATTTTCACACCGTCACTTCCTTAGCAACATTTGTTGTTTCCATAGTAACCAAGAAGGGGGAAAATCAGCATCTCTTCTCACCCAACAGCTGCCAGACTGAATTTTTTTTCCTTTTAATATAAGCAGCGTACTGCAGAGTAGTCATCGAAAAGGTATAAATTCACCATATAAACACGACAACCTCTAATAATCTCTGACTATTCAAGTATTTGATTCCTTATGGTTTAACATCATTTTGTATTTCATGGTTTTGCATCAATAGTACAGGCAGATATACTTGTAAGTAGTATGGTTTATTAGCTAAACATTAAATTATGGTGAACTGAAAAGTTGATTTTAAAAATGTAGGCAAAAAAGCTGTAGCTATAATTTAGTTGGGTAATATTTTTAGCTCAGCTATTTGACTTCAAGTAATTCACTGTTTAGTGAACAAACTCATCTGTAATTGGTTTGTAACAACCTTATTAACTCTTGAATATAGGCTGATTTGCACTTTGCCTTTCATGACTCTTCCAATGCATTAAAAAATATATTTGAAATAACTAAAAAAAACATCTAAATGATACCAAAAGTTAAGATGTGTTTTGCATTTCATTGTGCCATCTAGTGGAAGAAAAGAATATTGATTGAGCAGCATAGATTGATTGAAGAATATTTAAAACATTCTCTGCAGAGCACCAGCATGTCACAACTGTGAAATCACATAAGTCCCAGGATATAAACACATATACATATACAATACAAGGATGAGGGCACTCACTATTCTCCAATTGCTTTTCTAAACGTAATGATGTAATGCCTTGGTGCACCACGCTGGAACCAATATATATCTAAATATTTCAGAAAAGAAAAGTGGGCACTGGCAGGTCTTACTTAGTGAAAGAAATTTAGCAAATTCATTAGTGTAGCATCAATTTTTTTGATCTGTTCTCGATCCTTTCTCAAGACAGATCTCAAGACTCTCAATAATCTAGAACAGATCCGAAACATTGATGCTACACTAATAAATTTGCTAAATTGGCTAAATTACTCCAATCCATGCCACACTCCCCCCAAACCCTGCCACACTCATGCCACCCTATCATTTTAACAACTCTAATCTTGTCACATTAACACCCCTTAATCATGCCACACTCACCTTATCTCGCTCTGTCACACTTCCTCTTTTAACCATGTTACACTTACCCAACCCCTATGATACTCACCCCCAACTATGTCACACTCACCCTGTCACATTAACACCCCTTGATTCTGTCACACTCACCTCCCCTTGCTCTGTTACACTCCCTCCTCCAACCATGCCACATTCAATGCAACTCTGTGATACTCATCGGGACCATGCTACACTCACCCTGTCACATTAACCCCTCCAATCCTATCACATTCATCCCCCAACAATGCCACGCTCGCCCTGTCACATAACCCCCACAATCCTGTCATACTTGCCTTACCTTGCCTGTCACTCTCCTTCCTCCAACCATGCCACATTCTCCCCAAAAATGCCAAACTCTCTATGTCACATTAACACCCCCCTAATCCTGTCACACTTAACTCCACTCACCCCGTCACACTCTCTCCTCCAACTATGTCACAGTAACCCTTACACCCCCCTCGCCCTGTTTAACTCACCCTGTCAAAGGCACCAACTGAAGACATTCATCATACACACCCATGCATCAAACATAGCTTTGCCATAAACACAATGCACAGACACACCACAAGCAGCTAACCCACGCACAAACAGTCCAAAACACATATACATGCTGACAGAGACATTATCTTATTTGGAACTTTATTATTTGATAAATTCTTTTTTTAAAAGCTATTTTGCCCAGTCAAAATGTTCATGTTTGTTTACAATAACCCTTTGACACTGGCACTTATGTTTAAATGATTAGCATAATTACAAATTCAATTTGTTTGGAAATTATTAATTTGTTTATTGGAAATGAATTTTGTTTGCAAATTATGCTACAACTACCATCACAGAGCTCACAATACCTGAGCACAGGGAGCTTTCTGTATCCCCACCCTTCAATAGAACTACCGCACCTTATACACACACAATGCAACCCATGATTATTTCACTTTGGGTATTAGTGGGAGCCTCATTTTTGCTCCCACTGACAAAGGCCTCACAAACTCTAGAGCCGCCACAGGTCTCCCTGCTGGACTATTCTAGAGAATGGGCTTCCAAAGAACTTGGTTGTTTTTTAGGAGTTTTTATTAGTTAAAATACAGTATTTTTGCTGCTCACAGGATATTCACTTTTGTGAAAACCATTGGATCTATACTACCATATAACCATTAAGATTATTGCAGAGTCCAAAACAGTCTTTGGGGAGAAGTCCTATTAGGATTACTTCCGTTTTTCTACTGTGTTCCAGAGCCATTGAAATCCTATGTAACACTGTATCTGTTTGTACCTTAAAGGGATACAAGAAAACACTTCATAGTGTAAAACTGTTATTTAATTAAATACATGGAAATAAACCCTTTCCCCCCCAAAGGAACCCTTTCATGTAAAAATGGTGATTCTTATTTCTAAGATATCACAAATAAGCATATGTAGAATCTACATAGAATCTACCCGGCACTGAACTTGTTAACGGGTAGATTGAGCGGAAGTTTCAAACATCAGATTCACGAGCGGTAACAGCTTCTCTCCTTCTACATATGCTTATTTGTGATATCTTACAAATAAGTATCACCATTTTTACATGTAAGGGTTCCCTTTGGGGGGAAAGGGTTTATTTACATTTATTTAATTAAATAACAGTTTTACACTATGAAGTGTTTTCTTGTATCCTTTTAAGGTACAAACAGATACAGTGTTACATAGTATTTCAAAGACGCTGGAACACAGTAGAAAAACTGAAGGACCCTAATAGGACTTCTCTCCAAAGACTGTTTTGGACTCTGCAATAATCGTAATGGTTATATGGTAGTATAGATCCAATGGTTTTATGTGTATTTTCTTATATTGGATCCATTCTTTATCCAGTGGGATGACCTCAGTTTGAGCTTTCTTGCTTAAGATTTCATTGCATTGATTTTCCATCTCTTTATATATCTCTTTTTTGGATTTGTTTTTGTCAGCTCTGATTTGACTGGAATAATTTTTTATCCACTCC
Source organism: Pelobates fuscus (assembly GCF_036172605.1). Classification (NCBI taxonomy): domain Eukaryota; kingdom Metazoa; phylum Chordata; class Amphibia; order Anura; family Pelobatidae; genus Pelobates; species Pelobates fuscus. The sequence continues at coordinate 198,241,642 of NC_086320.1, read as the reverse complement.
TATTTTGACTGCCTTACTCATTAGAAACTTGTGTCCAGTTGGCATACTCATTTTGCTGATACTGTTAATGTTTATTTTTGATTATATTTTTGCATTATATTTTATAGAATAAAACTAGTTTACATTGTTATGTTTTAATCTATTTTGCAGTTTCTTATTATTAGCATTATATCATACAAATTGATATTTTATTGGGAGAGGATGAGTGCTAACAGCTGAGTAAAAATACAACCTGCATAATGTGTTTGCTTTGTCTATTGTACATTAAGGTGATGGAGTTGATTCACTGCATTGCATTGTATGGTACTTGTATGAAAATATGCAGAAAAATCTGATGAAAACGGATATTAGGGGTACAAATATTTCCTCACAACTGTACTCTCAAAATTATGAGAAAATATTGAAAGAAATTTGTCACTCTCCAGAAATGGAAACATAAAATCCTATCTTGGCTTGGTCACATAGCAGCATTTAAAATGCCAAAGATTCTTTATCTATTCTGCTCCATTATATGTAAAATTTTGCATATATTGTGTATTAATATTGTTTTTGTGTTTTATTGTACCATAATGTATCAATGCAATGTTTTGTGGACACAGGACATACTTGAAAACAAGAGAAATCTCAACGTATCTTTCCAGGTAAAATATTTTTATAAATAAATGTAAAAAAAAAATTCTAATGTCATTGCCTGGCACTTTTTTCCATTCATTATGGAAATGTATTAAAACTATTATTTGTCAGGAAAAAAGGCAAGAGTAACCTATAGAATTTTGCAGATACCTATTAATAAAGGGAGACTGGGGATACCCAATACACAGTTGTATTTAAATGTATGCAACCCCCATTAAAAAATCAGGTTTATTGTTGAAATTTAAAGACTTTCACCTGTTTGCAATAAACAAATTAAACAAAAGCAATTGAAATAGCCACCACAACGAATGTATCAAATGATTTCCCCAATTTCAACTGAAAATGCAACTTATAATGACTTCTTCTGTCTCAAAATGATTCAACCCCCTTAATAAAATTCCTCACAACAGCACAAATATGCAAAACAGATGTTGCCTCAAGCACACCTAATGCAACTAATCAAGGGCTTCATGAGTTGCACTAGGTGTGCTTGAGCAGAAACACTTGAAATGCCTGGCTAGAGGTTTGTTGAATGTCACATTTGACTGCATGTTAGAAATATGGCTAAGTCAAAAGAATTGTCCACAAAGTTAAGAGAAGAGATCATCGCCCTTCCCAAACAAGGAACAGCATACAAAAAGATAGCAATGGATGTTCCAAGAGACACTGTTGGAAGCATAGTTTGCTTTAAAGTTGAAGGAACGGTGGTTACACAACCTTGATGGGGCAAAAAACGGAAGGGGTTGCAACCAGATTTCTGAGAAGGCAGGTTGTGAAAAACCCTTGAGAGACTGCAAAAGACCTGCATCAATTCTTGGTGGCAACAACCACTGGATTTCAGTGAGCACAGTAAGGTGCATACTAAACGCAGAAGGTTTCCATGCCAGAACTCCAACACGTACACCACTACTGACTCAAAAGCACAAGAAAAGTCATCTACAATATGCTTCAAAATCATGTAAATGATACACAAATGTTTTTGGATTCTGTTCTGTGGAGCGATGAAACAAAACTGGAACTTTTTGGCCCACTAGACCAGTGGTATGGTGGTGACTCATGATGCTCTGGAACTGCTTGGCATCCTCTGGCACTAGAAAACTACAGTATGTGAATTGCAAGATGGATTCACTGAAGTATCAGGAAAACCTAGGAGAAAACGTCTGTGAGGAAGCTGAAGCTTGGGCGTCATTGAAACGTCCAACTAGACAATGATCCCAAGCATACCTCAAATTCCCACAAGGCTTGGTTGCAGAAGTAATCCTGGAAAAGTATACAGTGGCCATCACAGTCACCTGATTTGAACCCCATAGAAAATCTCTGGTGGGATTTGAAGAACGTAGCTGCAATATTACTGAACTGGAGGCCAGTGCTCATTAGCAATGGGTTAAGATTCCTCAGTAACGCTGCCAGAAGCTGCTGTCTGGCTATGCATCTAGTTTGCAACAGCTCATAACAGCAAAATGTGCTCTAATAAATACTAAAGATGCTTTCCATGGAGGGGTTGAATAATTTTGAGACTGGAGAAATCATTATAAGTTGCAATTACAGTTGAATTTGGGGAAACAACTTGAAGCATGCATTGTGTTGAGCTATTTTAATTGCTTTTGTTTGATTTGTTCACTGCAAACAGATGAAAGTCTGTACATTTTGACAAAAGACTGGGCATACCCCATTTGCAATACTTTGGGTTGTCTACTATTGCAAATGGTATGCCATCATGGGGGTAATTCTTATTCCTGGGCTACCATACGGTCTCAAAGGCAAAGTAATCAATCTGGCGAATTTCAATGTGAAAAAAATGAAAAATGTAACATGCTATATTTGACCCTGTAACTTCCCAAGACACCATAAAACCTGTACATAGGAGGTACTGTTGTACACGTGAGACATTGCTGAATACAAATATGTGTATTTTATTGCAGTAACATCTAACAGTACTATGACATTCACAGTTAAAATGTCACGCAGAACTAAAAAAAATAACATTTCTTAATTTCTCATTTTTTTTTTACATTTTATTCATATTAGATTATGTTTTATAGCTAAATACGTTAAAGGAAAGCAGTATTTCTCCTGAATGAAATTATATATAATAAGTGTAGGTACACTTAATATGAAAGAGGTGAATTACGGTTGAACAGTTTTTGTTTTGGGGAAGTGCAAGTAGCTGGTCTTGCATAGGGCACAAAATAATCTTGCACATGCCCTGGTAAAAACATTATGAGAGATGTAGTCCTGGCCTATACCCTACATAGACAACTCTTCTTATGCTCCTCTCATTTGGAGCTCATGAGAAAATGATTCTATATCAGTTGTGGTCTATGGTGGTGAGAAACATGTTCACCAACCCAACATTCTGTCTATCCCACACCCAAGAATACTTCCTGCTCTTTGATTACCAGGGGCTTCCCCAAATATATCCAGACGTTCCCGTTTTCCATTTGCATAGTTGTCCTGAACCTACTTTTTTTTAAATTAAACTTTTACCACTATTCTTTCATATACTGCCCTCATACATTGAATCACACTCGCTGCTTTTCTAAACTTGATATCATGCAACTGTATGTAATGCTCTGAGATACACTTTGTCATCACTTTGTCAATTATGGTTTAGTTTATTTTTCCACTTTAATTTAATGTTTAATGATTTACCCTGTGAGTCCAAGATTATAAACCTGAAAACAGATCTCTCACAGATAAAACAATCTTTCTGAGAAAGTGTAATTGTTGACACAGAAATATATTTTATGTTCTGCAAACATGAAAGACATGAAATGTGTCATCAACAACTAGGCCCACCATTTCCCAAGTCAAGTATCTCCTAATTGTTTTGTTCACCTCTATACAATCTATGTAAATGAGTAAATCATTTAGCTCATCTCAGTAAACTATATTTTATAAAGGAAAATGTTACATGGAAGGATTTGTTCTGTTTCCTATTAGCAAACACATCCTTAGGCTGCCATCTTGTGGAATATTTGATGAGCTACAAATCACAGGACAAATTAAACTCTGATTTGACAAACCTGCATTCTATGTGTAAGAAGAGATGTAAGGAGCTGTGTGTCACATAAGATTCAAAAACTGTTATCTTTATTTGTAAATGAACCCTAAAATAAACAATTAATACTGACAAGATCTAGTGTTCTTAAATGGATAAAGCTGCACATCAGGGTAAAGCATTAATCAATAAAAAAAAAAAAATCAATTGTTCTTGCTTTGACTTGTAAGCACATTGTAGTTCAGTTAGGGGGAGCAGGTTTTTTAACCTGTTTGTGACAAGCACTCCTTAACCTGGATGTTTGTCATGAACTCCTGGAGGAGCCTGCTAGCTAGCCTCCTGCCCAAGGACTATGGACCACATACAAAGACCCTGTTCTGGAGTTAAATCTCCCCAACCACCATTAGTAGCTTGCCCTGGGTGTCCCTGGTTCGGCACTTCCCCTTCATGCGAATGGAACGGAAAGCTGGCTCTCTGGCGGCCGTTCGAGTGAACCAAATCCACAAATATTTCCAGCGGTACTAAGCCGCGACCGCCATGGAACTAATTTCAGCATTAGGACTTTGTGGGTCCCAGTTACCTCAGCGGGACTTAGCCATGAATATTATGGAACTGTTTTCGGCCTGAGGTGACGGACAACTTGGTCCGAGGTTTTGAACGACTTTGAAATCCGCCAGCTTTTTGAAAGGAAGGTGACTGAGACTAAGGGGAACAAACAATACCCGAGACCCAGGTGGAGCAACCCGTATTGCGGCCAAAAGAGCTCCAAAAAGTTGATCGGCCAAAACACAAAATGCCCTGGAACTGTTTTGGGCATAGGACCATGTGTGCGGTCGGTCAGAACTTCCACACGGTGGTGTTTCCCCCCAGTTTCCTCTCCTCTTCTGTAATGAGAGGCACTTATGTCACCAACAAAGTCTCTGCTGATCTCTCCCTTAGTTGCTTGTTGGGGAGTTATAAGAAATAGAGGGTAGCATAGACTCTGGTAGTGGAGTCCTGAAAGAAAATAGCTGGCCTGAAAGCAACAAGCGTCTTTGTAAAGATGATGGCAAATGCTAGCCTGTGTGCTGCAAGTGTCTTTGCAAAGGCAGTAGTTGTAGGCAGTGCAGGAAAGAGGTCAATAACTACCTGAAAGAAGGAGGACAGGTGGAGGGGTTGATACCTGCCTGGATGTAGCTGAATAGACAAAGGGGTTGATACCATCTGGAAGGAGGAGGCAACTAAGGGAGAGATCAGCAGAGACTTTGTCGGTAACATCAGTGCCTCTTATTACAGAAGAGAAGAGGAGAGGAAACTGACTATGATACAGAAAAGAGTCTTGAAAAAAGAGGCAATAGTCCACAATTATGCACACCTACATCAGTCTATCCTTGCAAGCATGCTGTCTTTGTGTCATACTTGATTCTGGCCTCACCTTTGAGCCTCACATCCAGCATGTTACCAAATCCTGTAGGTTATATCTTAAAAAACATAGCCTGCATCCACCCCTTTCTTACACAAGATGCTTGTCCATGCTCTAGTAATTTCCTGCATGGATTATTGTAACCCTCTCCTAATTGGTCTTCCCAAAAACCACACTGGCCCGCTACAGTCTGTAATGAATGCTGCCTCCAGACTGATTTTCCGGTCTAGTCGGTCCTCTCACACCTCACCCCTCTGTCAGTCCTTACATTGGCTTCCTGTATCCTATAGGAGTCAATTCAAAATGCTAACCCATACCTATACAGCATTGACCAATTCCAGACCCTCTAAGCAGTAATGTAAACATTGCTTTTTCTATGAAAAGGTAGTGTAGTGTTTACATTAAAAAGCCCGTAGAGACATGCTATACACACCAGAACCACTGCAATTACTTTTAGTTTAGGTGACTGTAGTGTTTTTTTAAATTACTTTTTGTGTTTCATACTTGTAAAAACTGTTTTGTTAAAATGAGTAAACAGGCACATTATTCTGGACCATTGTAGAGAAAACAACATATGGAGTTTACCAATAACAAAAAAACCTTCTTCAATAAACTTCTAGTTTCTGTGAAAAACTGCTTTCTAATAGAGACTATTAACTAAGTTAATATAACTGATCATGTAATTCTTTTACTGTTAGAAATCCAATGGTGAATGTATGACATGGATTTAGGATGCCACAAAATTATTTGCCGGTGGGTAAATAGAGTTAGTTCATTCAACAGTTACAGAGTTACAAAAGGACAAGATTGCTATATATGTTGGAAGATTTAGATTACAAATGTACAAATTTACTAAGCGTTTTAAAATATCTATATGCAAATCCTAGAGTCCCAGATGATTAATGACTTCATTCCGTCTGGTTGATATTTAATTATTATTTTATGAAGTGATTATTCTAAGTGGGGATGATGTACCATGTTTTATGAAAATACTATGAATTAAACAATATCATTGATCATAATCAATTTGACAATATACACAAGTATGAACAAAGGATTTATCAATGTAATTATATGGAGATCATATTTTTGTTATTGTTTACAAATATATGAAACATGCTTTGCATATGTGTGAATATCATGGGTCATATTGGTATTTTTTTAACTTAAGGACAGGCATTTTGGTCAATATTAATTCATAGCTGCAGAAAGTAACCTGCCACCTGGAGTCAGGCAAACAAGGCTTTCTTAATTAATGATTATAGTAACCTATTTGCATGATTCAATGAATCCTCAGAATCCACCCAATCCATAACCAGGGGTAGATAGCAGAGTAATTAAGTGGCCTGAGAATTAGGCATCAGAGTATAACATAAGAAAGAGGAGGAACAAATGAAAGACACTGATAAAAAGCACACACAGAAAGACAGAAAGGGTAAGGAAAGTGTGGCCCATCTTTTGCAAGAGATTCTCAAGAAACCCATAGGAAAAAGGCAAGGTCACCACTAAAGCCTGATAGAAAGGCCCACATCCAAATCCAAAGACCGTAGCAAGACTAAACAACCAGTGGTGGTAATTTTTATTCCTTATTATAATATAATACTTACCTAAATGAACTTACCTAAAGTAGTGGGAATCCAGTTTTCTACTGAAGATGCAAATTAGATATACCTCTTTTATTCATGGAAACAAGTGCATTTTCGTTTCACTTTTATTTCACTGTTTACATTTATTACAATTGCAATACGTTAATGCTATTGTCTTAAATCAAAGAATTTTTGAATTACAGGGCATAGAATACGATATTGCTGTTTTTTTTTTTTATTTAGTCTCCATATCCAAATATTATAAATACTTATGTATTGCTGCTAGACAATGTATGTGCCTTTAATTCTGCCCTGAGGTAAAATCACATGTAGTCAGATATTAATATTAGCAAACAGTGACAGATTACTGATGCTAGTGAAAGTGTTTAGTTTGCGAATGCATCTAGCTAGCTACTGCCAGGAGTACTTGAAACAACTTTGAGTGGTAGAAAAGAAGATTGACATGTTGTCATTGATCTTCGTGTTAACTGTTTGGAGAAAGAAAATCATTTTTTGAGAAAGGTGTGTTATTCAATAAAAAAATAAAAAGAAGAGAAAAAGTTAATCTTGTCTAGCTTTTCCCACATTGACACTAACATTAAGTGTTAGATTTAGCTTGCTTTTTTCATCCTAACTGTAAACACCATTTTCGTTTTTTACAGTTAGTGGAGATACGCACTGCTAGTCACTTTTTCTTAGCACCTACTTGGATTCTGCACCACTCACCTGCTTCTGGACATGCACTGCTTCCTACCGGGGGTCCAGGGACAATGATCCAAACAGAGATGCCTCTGAGCCCCTGAACTGTTTATATAGCCCCAGACAGCTCGACCTACAGGTGGGAGGTGGCTGCTCAGGACTCTGTCAACCTATTTAAAACTATAGTGCCTCCCGATCAGTTCTTGGCTGTTTAAAGCTCCTTATTCCTAACACCTTATGATTTTCCTGTTTCCTGACCTGACTCTCTTCTGATTGTTTTCTGGTTCCTGATTCCGACTTCTCTTCTGACCATGCTTTCTTCCTGACTGTTCTTTTTTTTTTTGTAAGTATTTTTGGTTAACATAGCGTGTTTGCGTTCGCCACGGTGGGCGAACACATGCGCGGTTCGATCCGCCCCCTATTCGTCATCATTGAGGAAACTTTGACCCTGTGCCTCACGGTCAGCAGACACATTCCAGCAAATTAGCAGCAGACCTTCCCTTCCAGACCCTCCCACCTCCTGTACAGCATCCATTTTAGATTCATTCTGAAGCTGCATTCTTAGATAGAGGAGGGAAAGTGTAGCTGCTGCTCATTAGATAGGGAAATTGATAGCTAGGCTAGGGTATTCAGTGTCCACTACAGTCCTGAAGGACTCATCTGATCTCTGCTGTAAGAACAGCACCCCAAAAAGCCCTTTTTAGGGCTAGAACATCAGTCTGCTTTTTTTTCCTGTGTAATCTAATTGCAGTTGCCTGCCTGCCAGCTTCTGTGTCAGGCTCACAGAGGATACTGTGCCCACTTGCCCAGTGCCTCCACTCATATCTGGTGTCACAATAGCTTAAGCTTGAAATGTAAAAATATTTTTTTTTCACTGTAATAGATTGAATAGCAGTTAGTTGTCTGCCAGCTTCTGTGTCAGGCTCACAGTGGATACTGTGCCCACTTGCCCAGTGCCACCACTCATATCTACAGTGTCACAATAGCTTAAGCTTGACATTTAAAAAGAAAAAACATTTTTTCACTGTAATAGATTGAATAGCAGTTAGTTGTCTGCAAGCGTCTGGGTGTCAGGCCTTCAGCTTGTACTCTGCCAACCTCTGCCAGTGCACATTGCCACTCATATCTGGTGTCACAATAGCGTGCATTTAAAAAGAAAAAACTTTTTTCACTGTTATAGATTGAATAGCAGTTAGTTGTCTTCAAGCGGGTGTGTCAGGCTAACAGCGTGTACTCTGCCAACCTCTGCCAGTGCACATTGCCACTCATATCTGGTGTCACAATAGCGTGCATTTAAAAAGAAAAAACTTTTTTCACTGTTATAGATTGAATAGCAGTTAGTTGTCTTCAAGCGGGTGTGTCAGGCTAACAGCGTGTACTCTGCCAACCTCTGCCAGTGCACATTGCCACTCATATCTGGTGTCACAATAGCGTGCATTTAAAAAGAAAAAAACTTTTTTCACTGTAATAGATTGAATAGCAGTTAGTTGTCTGCAAGCGTCTGGGTGTCAGGCCTTCAGCTTGTACTCTGCCAACCTCTGCCAGTCCACTTTGCCACTCATATCTGGTGTCACAATAGCGTGCATTTAAAAAAAAAAAAATTCACTGTTATAGATTGAATAGCAGTTAGTTGTCTTCAAGCGGGTGTCAGGCCTTCAGCGTGTACTCTGCCAACCTCAGCAAGTGCACTTTGCCACTCATATCTGGTGTGACTATAGTGTGCCTTTAAAAAGAAAAAAAGTTTTTCACTGTTATAGATTGAATAGCAGTTACTTGTCTTCAAGCGGGTGTGTCAGGCTAACAGCGTGTACTCTGCCAACCTCTGCCAGTGCACATTGCCACTCATATCTGGTGTCACAATAGCGTGCATTTAAAAAGAAAAAACTTTTTTCACTGTTATAGATTGAATAGCAGTTAGTTGTCTTCAAGCGGGTGTGTCAGGCTAACAGCGTGTACTCTGCCAACCTCTGCCAGTGCACATTGCCACTCATATCTGGTGTCACAATAGCGTGCATTTAAAAAGAAAAAACTTTTTTCACTGTTATAGATTGAATAGCAGTTAGTTGTCTTCAAGCGGGTGTGTCAGGCCTACAGCGTGTACTCTGCCAACCTTGCACAGTGCCACTCATATCTGGTCTGACAGTAGCTTGCAAGCATAGTACCACTTATCCAAAAAAAAATGACAGGCAGAGGCAGGCCACCCCGCAGGGGCCATCGTGGTCGTGGTGCTGTGATTCCCTTTGGCCCTAGAATAATGCCCAGTTTTCAGAGGCCACGTACCCTGAACTTGAAAAGTTCTGAGGACATAGTTGACTGGCTAACACAGGACACCCAATCTTCTACAGCTTCCGCTCGGAACCTTGACGCACCATCCTCCTCCATCTTAGCTTCGGGCACCTCTCAAGATACCACTCACCCGCCTGCCGCCACCACCAAAACTAGCAACACAGCCGCTTTACTTGGTATGTCAGAGGAGTTATTTACACATCCATTTGAAGAAATGAGTGATGCGCAACCATTATTGCCAGAGGATGTAGATAACAGGGATATGTCTCAAGCAGGCAGCATTACACACATGGACGTACGGTGTGGTGATGATGATGTTGTACCCGCTGCTGCTTCCTTTGCTGAGTTGTCAGATACAAGTGAAGCGGTTGATGATGACGATGCGTCCATGGATGTCACGTGGGTGCCCGCTCGGCAAGAAGAAGAAAAGGACGAAAGTTCAGATGGGGAGACAGAGAGGAGGAGGAGGAGACGAGTTGGAAGCAGGGGGAGGTCGTCGCAAGGAGCTAGTGGCACAGTCAGACAGAATGCATCGGCACCCGGGGTCAGCCCGACAGCACGCCAATCAACGCATGCTGTGTCCACCACCAGAATGCCGTCATTGCAGAGCTCAGCAGTGTGGCATTTTTTTGTGTGTCTGCCTCTGACAACAGCGATGCCATTTGCAACCTGTGCCAAAAGAAACGGAGTCGTGGGAAGTCCAACACCCACCTAGGTACAACTGCTTTGCGTAGGCACATGATCGCACATCACAAACGCCTATGGGATCAACACATGAGTACAAGCAGCACACAAACTCAAAGCCGCCATCCTCCTCCTGGTCCAGCATCTTCAGCCACGTCAACCACTGCTGTCCTCCTTGCCCCCTCTCAACCATCCGCCACTCCGTCTCTCGCCTTGAGCAGTTCCCGCTCATCTGCCCACAGTTAGGTGTCTGTCAAGGACATGTTTGAGCGTAAGAAGCCAATGTCAGAAAGTCACTTCCTTGCCCAGCGTCTGACAGCTGGCTTGTCCGAACTATTAGCCCGCCAGCTTTAGTTTTTTTTTTATTCTTTATTTTTGCAGTGCAAAAAATCATAACAGCAGGCGTGTGGTGCCCCAATAGCATTCCTCACACTGATCATCAACATTTTTAACAATGTTTTTTTTTATAAATCCGTGCACATTTTTTTAGTTATTTTTGTCGAGATTGTCCACGTTTACACATTACACTGAGTATACAATTAAAATGTGGTCCTAGTTTAGCTGAGCAGGTCTAATGAAACCTTGGCGGCACAATGCGTTATAAACTTTATGGGGCATTCAATCTAGGCACTGGCTTATCTAACTGATCTAGGACACTTGAATACAAATGTAACATCGCTAAATATAGTATAAAATATTCAAAGATCTTGTTACCCTGACTAGGCACAGGAAAAGCATTGAAAAGTAGTTAACAGCTGACTGATGATTAGTATAGTAGTACCTAGTTGGAATAATACTTATAAAAGTTAAACTAGGTGTACACAGCTAGGGGGCGTCATACAGCAGTTAGCATTGCTAATTGTGCATAGGGAAATCACAGCTGGCTTTCAATACCATAACAGCTAGGAAAAGCATTTTTCGTTGATATGCATTTTTATTTCTTCTTAGATAACAAAAAAATTCTGAGACGACATTGGCAGGGCTATTCACTTGTGTGATCTGTCATGAATTGTAATTTGAATGTTAATTTGAACTGTGGGGCACAAGAACTTGAATAGAAAACATATTTAAACCAACTATGTTTTCACTAAGCTTAGTGAATAACTAACATTAACGAGTCGGATTAAACACACTCTGCACTCGAGGTATGATCTGTTTAAATGACCCCACTCTGGGTCCTAAATGGTAAAACGTTTCACATGGGCATACAAAAGGTACACATGGCAATTAAAATCAGAAAATATGTAAAACATTTTTAGATATACTGGAAATTAGTACACCAGTACGATTAAGCACGTTGATTAATAAAATAAAGAAATGTTAATCTATCAAAGCGGCTTGAGAAAATATATGTTTCAAAAGATACAAAAATATCAAAATCTGCTTATAAAAAAGAAATACTGCCTTAAAATTCAAAAGGCAAGTATGAATATTAGCACACACAAGCTATCTACCAAATGTGAAAACTATTATTTAGCTTTTCTGGCAACTAAAACTAACATACTACAGAGTTTACTATATTCAGTGCAATATCTAAAGGAAGTACTGGCTAGAAAATTCAATGCAAAACTAGCAAAGTTGTAAAAAACTGTATTAAGTCGGTTGTCTTCTTTTTATCTGGTGAATAAAATGTTTCTACATTATATCACACAGCTATTTTTCGTCTTCAAAAAATTCTTCTTGTGGTTTTGTCTTTCTGTACTTTCAGGATTCATGTTTGCACGTTTTTTTTTCAGAATTTGCCAGGAATCTATTTTTGAAGTTGTTCCTTTCCTCTTGACATGATCAATGACCTGAGAGTCTCCGTAAGCAGGGTTGACCTGTTAGTTCCGTTTTCCATTCAAGTTGCGGATGATGTCCCAGCTAGGTTTCTAGGGACAAATGTTGGAGCCTCGGCGTTGCCCCAATATGGAGGGAACGTGGAGTTTGTTGGAGGCTTCAAAGTGAGTAGCGAGTCCGGTGGGAGACCCAGTTGCCCCAGGATTCCCTCTGCCTCCTGCATGTTGCGTCTGGTATGCCTGGCGTCATCCTTGGTAACCTGCAGAGTATGCGCTGGTCCCCAGCGGTACTTGATTTTCTGCATGCACAGGAGGGAGGTGAACTGTTGCAGGGTTAACATACAAGGGTTAACATACAAGCTGGTGGAGTCTGAGGCGTTCAAAAAATTTGTGGCTATTGGGATACCGCCAGGGCCGGCACCACCTGTAAGGCGACCTAGGCAGCCGCCTAGGGCGCAACTTATCAGGGGGCGCCGGATCCCTGTCCCCGCTGCGCCTCCTCATGCTGCGCCGCCTGAGCGCTTTAACAAGCCCCAGGCGGCGCAGCACTGCTGCATGGAGGGCGGCCGGGTTTAAGTGACCGGCAGGAGGGAAGCGCAGAGCGCTCCCTCCTGCCGGTCTCTCCATGTAGCGTGGCCGGGCGGCGCGGAACGCGTGACAAGAACCTCTGTTTCCTGTACCCGGCCGCCGGCGGAATGACAGGAAGTGAGCGCTCAGTAAGCGCTTCCTGTCATTCCGCCGGCGGCCGGGTACAGGAAACAGAGGCTCCTGTCCCGCGTTCCGCGCCGCCCGGCCACGCTACATGGGCAGGAGGGGAGGGTAAGGGCCACTATGGGAGGGGGGAGGGGGGTATAAAGACCACTATGGGAGGGAGGGGGGGATAACGGACCACTAGGGGAGGGAGGGGGGGAATAACGGACCACTAGGGGGGGGGATAACGGACCACTGGGGGGGGATAACGGACCACTAGGGGGGGTAACGGACCACTAGGGGAGGGAGGGGGGATAACGGACCACTAGTGAAGGGAGGGGGGGATAACGGACCACTAGGAGGGGGGAATAACGGACCACTAGGGGAGGGAGGGGGGGAATAACGGACAACTAGGGGAGGGAGGGGGGATAACGGACCACTAGGGGGGGATAAGGACCACTGGGGGTTGGTAAGGACCAGGGGGGTAAGGACCACTGGGGGGGTAAGGACCATGTGGGGGGGAAAGGACCACTAGGGGAGGGAGGATAAGGACCACTAGGGGAGGGAGGGAGAGGGGGGATAAGGACCACTGGGGGTGGGTAAGGACCAGGGGGAGGGTAAGGACCACGAGGGGGGTAAGGACCACTAGGGGAGGGGAGGGTAAGGACCACTAGGGGAGGGAGGGGGGATAAGGACAACTAGGGGAGGGAGGGAGAGGGGGGGATAAGGACCACTGGGGGTGGGTAAGGACCTGGGGGTTAAGGACCATGAGGGGGGGAAAGACCACTAGGGGAGGGGAGGGAGGATAAGGACCACTAGGGGAGGGAGGGAGAGGGGGGGATAAGGACCACTAGGGGAGGGAGGGGGTGGATAAGGACCACTGGGGTGTGTAAGGACCAGGGGGGTAAGGACCACTGGGGGGTGTAAGGACCACTAGTGGAGGGGGAGGAAGGACCACTAGGGGAGGGGAGGGTAAGGACCACTAGGGGAGGGGAGGGTAAGGACCACTAGGGGAGGTGTGAGTCTGGACCACTGGGGGAGGGGGGTGAAGGAACACAGGGGGAACGGGGGTGGGAAGGAAGGACCACTGAGGGAGGAGGAGGGGAGGTCCACTAGGGGTTTGGGAGAGGGAGGACCACTAAGGGGGGGAAGGGCCACCAAAGGGGGGTAAGGAGGGAGGACTACTAAGGAGAGGGAAGGAGGGTAAGGACCACTAGGGGGGGGGGGGAGATTACCACTAAGGGGGTGGTGGGAGTAGAGGAAGGCCTACTAAGGGGTTTGGGAGAGGGAGGACCACTAAGGGGTTTGGGAGAGAGAGGACCACTAAGGGGGGGAGAGGGGAGTGTGAAGACCACCAAGGGGGGAATGCAGAGGGACAGGGGGCCAAGGGAGAGCACTAAGTGACACACACACACACACACAGAAACATACAATGCATTCCTACTCACACACAGACACACCCGAAACACACAATGCATCCCTTACGTTCTCTTACATAATTAATGCACCCCTTACAGACACACACTGCATTCAATTACATACACAGAAACAAACCTTGCACCCCTTACACACACACACACACACAGAAACATACAATGCATTCCTTACACGTTACTGGATGCTCATGCGCAATGCCTGTAGGCTCATGCATCCTTTTGAGGAGGTGACAAACCTAGTCAGTCGCAACGAAGGCACCATCAGCGACATCATACCATTTGTTTTCTTCCTGGAGCGTGCCCTGCGAAGAGTGCTGGTTCAGGCCGTAGATGAGCGTGAAGAGGAAGAGGAAGAGTTGTGGTCACCATCACCACCAGAAACAGCCTTATCAGCATCGCTTGCTGGACCTGCGGCAACGCTGGAAGAGGATTGTGAGGAAGAGGAGTCAGAGGAGGAATGTGGCTTTGAGGAGGAGGAGGAAGACCAACCACAACAGGCATCCCAGGGTGCTCGTTGTCACCTATCTGGTAACCGTGGTGTTGTACGTGGCTGGGGGGAAGAACATACCTTCATTGACATCACTGAAGAGGAGGAGCGGGTAATGGGGTCTTTCATGCTGTCGTGCCTGTTGAGGGACCCTCGTATAAAAAGGCTGAAGGAGAACGACCTGTACTGGGTGTCCACGCTACTACACCCCCGGGATAAGCAGAAAGTGCCTGAAATGTTACCGAATTACAACAAGTCGGAAAGGATGCAGCATTTGCAAAATAAATTAAAAAGTATGCTTTATATCACCTTATTGACACTTTATCACTCCGGTCTCCATACTCTCTGCCTATACCCATCTATTTAGAGGGAATTGCCTTGCCCCTGACAATATTATATAATTCATATCTGCCAAGTGGATGGATTATATCAATACATATCTGCCAAGTGACCCTATGTAGGGGGAACAGTCTCTATTCTGCTCTGTGTCAGTGTGTATCATGGTCTCTGAGGACAGGTGTCAATCAATATCTGCCAAGTGACCCTATGTAGGGGGAACAGTCTCCTATTCTGCTCTGTGTCAATGTGTATCAGGGATCCTTAGGATAGGTGTCAATCCATATCTGTCAAGTGACCCTATGTAGGGGGAACAGTCCCTATCCTGCTCTTTGTTAGTGTGTATCAGGGTCTCTGAGGACAGGTGTCAATCCATATCTGCCAAGTGACCCTATGTAGGGGGAACAGTCTATTCTGCTCTGTGTCAGTGTGTATCATGGTCTCTGAGGACAGGTGTCAAATCAAGATCTGCCAAGTGACCCTATGTAGGGGGAACAGTCTCTATTCTGCTCTGTGTCAGTGTGTATCAGGGATCCTTAGGATAGGTGTCAATCCATATCTGCCAAGTGACCCTATGTAGCACCCTATTCTGCTCTGTGTCAGTGTGTATCAGGGTCTCTGAGGACAGGTGTCAATCAATATCTGCCAAGTGACCCTATGTAGGGGGAACAATCTCTATTCTGCTCTGTGTCAGTATGTATCATGGTCTCTGAGGACATGTGTCAATCCATATCTGCCAAGTGACCCTATGTAGGGGGAATAGTCTCTATTCTGCTCTGTGTCAGTGTGTATCAGGGTCTCTGAGGACAAGTGTCAATCCATATCTGCCAAGTGACCCTATGTAGGGGGAACAGTCCCTATTCTGCTCTGTGTCAGTGTGTATCATGGTCTCTGAGGACAGGTGTCAATCCATATCTGCCAAGTGACCCTATGTAGGGGGAACAGTCTCTATTCTGCTCTGTGTCAGTGTGTATCATTGTCTCTGAGGACAGGTGTCAATCAATATCTGCCAAGTGACCCTATGTAGGGGGAACAGTCCCTATTCTGCTCTGTGTCAGTGTGTATCATGGTCTCTGAGGACAGGTGTCAATCCATATCTGCCAAGTGACCCTATGTAGGAGGAACAGTCCCTATTTTGCTCTGTGTCAGTGTGTATCAGGGATCCTTAGGATAGGTGTTAATCCATATCTGCCAAGTGACCATATGTAGGGGGAATAGTCCCTATTCTGCTCTGTGTCAGTGTGTATCAGGGATCCTTAGGATAGGTGTCAATCCATATCTGCCAAGTGACCCTATGTAGGAGGAACAGTCCCTATTCTGCTCTGTGTCAGTGTGTATCAGGGTCTCTGAGGACAGGTGTCAATCCATATGTCAAGGTGTCAATATGTCATATGTCAGGTGTCAATCAATATCCATTGTGATTTAGGAATGTTAGGTGATTTCTGCCCTTTATGGATTAAAACCAGACTCTGCATCAACTGGGTAATTTTCCATGGGAGTTTTGCCATGGATCCCCCTCCGGCATGCCACAGTCCAGGTGTTAGTCCCCTTAAAACAACTTTCCCATCACTTTTGTGGCCAGAAAGAGTCCCTGTGGGATTTAAAATTTGCCTGCCCGTTGAAGTCAATGTCGGTTCGCCGGTTCGCGAACGTTTGCGGAAGTTCCCGTTCGCGAACCGAAAATTTAGTGTTCGCGACATCACTATCAGTATGTATTGTGCAAGTGTGTAGGGCACTTTGTGTTGTGTGCAGTCTAGGGATTCTTATAGTCAAATTCAATAAATTCATCAAGTGTAATCCCATTTTGCCAAACAAACACCTATTTTGATCAATAGTTTTGTTAGTTTGCACAATACACTAATACCTAATTAATGGTATCAAGAAAAAGAAACCCTCCATCAGCAACGTAGAATCCTAATCCCAAGAAGAAATTAAAGAAGAATAGGAAAAGGGGTCATGTTCTCCTCTTCACCAGCAGCGGTAGTGCCATGATCTCTAAGAAGCTAAACAGCTCTTCCATGGCCATTAGGACTGCTGACATGTCTTGCTCCACTACCTCTACCACGGCCATCACCACAAATATTAGTATTAGTATTAGCCTTAGAATAGTAGGATTAACAGCATGTCTGTTATGTTCTATTTATCATTCAGGTAGAAATAACTTCTGCTGCTGCTTCCACTGACCCTGCAGTTTCTTCCACCACAGTCCAAGCATTATATAGAACCTTTTTTATGGTGCTCAGAACAAAGGATCAGTGAGATCAGTGGACTCAATGCTGTTGCCTAGGTTACCCCCTATTTCTCGTAGCATCTAAGAAGCAACTGATGGAGAGATCATCTGAGACTTTGTCAGTGACATCAGTGCCTGTCGTTACAGAAGAGGAGAGGAAACTGACTATGATACAGAGAAGAGTCTGGAAAGAAGAGCCAGTAGTCCACTATTTTGTGCACCTACTGTGCACATGTCACTTTGTATAAGTCCATCTTTATCTGCAGTAGTATTGTCTGTTTTAATGGAAAAAAATGGAGCATAATCTACTACCAGTACCATAAATAGCTCAGATTATTATTAATACATAAAAATAAATCCTGCGCTCAAACTCCCACTACTCTTGGGCAGCAGCAACGACCATAGTACACATCAGCCCCAATACATAAAGTAAAAACCAAATAAAGATGTACCTGCGCACTTCCCAAATCCCAATGCATATTTAAAAAAATTAGGTTATTTAGTAACTCCAATGGCTATTAGATGCAAGCCCCCCTGCCATGTCAAGGCAAACCTCTTAGGTGGGTCCTACACTAACTATTCACCTTGCTTCCTTGAGCTTTGGGCTAAGACATCTCTAATGAGACAGAGAGGGGTATTTTTTTTTTTTTTTAAACCTCTGTGTATTTGTATTCACTTTTGTATCACACAGCTATATTACAATGCTGCCGCCCACCCTATGTGTTCCCTATTTAGGGTTAATAAGTATGTAGGGTTATAAATTGTGCAGCAAAGAAGTGGGGAGGTGGAGAGTGAAGAATCACTTCAATAGTGCCAGTATAACTAACATCTTAAGACAACATAAGTCTGCATTACTGAGTAAAGAAGCAGAAAGAGAAAAAACTATGGTAGGCAGATATTCCACTGGTATCTGATTCTGTGCAAGCAATTACTAGCATTGATACCTCCTCCACTACTATTACTGCCCTTAGGTAACAGGGACAGACTCCAATTCCGCATCATACCACTCCATTTCCACCCACCCTGGACCCAAGACCAGCTTCCAGTGGGTAGACCTCTCCTCCAAGAGAGTGTAGCAATATGCTCTTAAAAGAGCAAGTGATTATAATCCCAGGGGAGTATAGTTATATAGCAATTCCCAGAGTAGGTACAGCCATTCCCCCTCACACATGAGATGAGACTCTATGTTGAGAGTTAACAGGAATTACTTTATTGGTAGCCACAACTGGCCTTATATGCAGGTCCCCATGCAAAGGGCACTCCCCCCTGGGAGAGTAGACTATAGTAAAAACATACACATGATTACATTGGCTCTCAGGTCCAGGACACACCCACATAAAGCAAGATAATCCCTCCTCTGTGCTTGGGAGATGATTGAGTTAAGCACTGTATTAAACTTAATTATCTCCAGGCACAGAAAACATAATTTAAAAAAAAAAAAAAAAAATACCATTAAACACACAAAACCCCCACAAAAGTTACATCCCCTGATACCCCCAATCTGGATGACCAACATATCCAAAAAATCACTCAGATCAGTTCAGGAATTTCATGGAAGTCATAATTTGACCGACCGCATGCATGGTCCCATGCCCAAAACAGTTGCAGAGATTTAGGTATTGTGGTCGGTCTAGTTCAGTAGTTTAAAGCTTAACAAACTACCAAACATAGTCAATCTTCTTACCCTGAAGCTTGTTTCCCTCATCCAGACGAACGATTCCTCCGAACAGTGCCCTTCTAAGTTGTATAGAACCGATCGCAGTCGATGATGGAAGTCCAAAGGTGTTCGGGAGTTTCTGTGTCCGATTTTAGTTCCAGGAACTTGGCGACCAAACACCGCTGCCTGCATTCATGCGAACAAGATGGCCGCCACCTCGTGGTCATTCATGCAAATAGCAGCCACCCAAACAGACAATTAGAACAATGCGGTTAGAATCGTTACTAAGTGTTAATAGGGTTTAGCAAGCTCCCGGGTGGTCTCTGTGCCTCTTCGGGAACCGAACCATATAATCCCAATTGCACGAACAGAGCCTTTTTAAAGTATTTTAGCCAGGTCTATTGCAGGGGGCCATAGTCTTGGGGCAGGAGGCTGGCATGCAGGCTCCTCCAAAGCCTGTGGTGAGGTTCTGGTCGCCACAAAGACTGTTTATACTCTACTATCCTATTTGTACCATTTTTTGCACCCTTTTATTTTTATTCCAACATATTGTATTTATTTATCTTAATTACATTCTCCTATTATCTATATTATTTTACACCACTCCTGGTATATTACAAGAGTTCTTCTAGTTTCTATTTTTCTTTTAACAAAATCACCTGCCTGTTTGCCCAGTTAAACGCTATTGGGGACACTTACTTTTCTATGATTATAGGAGAATTATTTGAGCATCTAATAATAGCCCTTGCTTCCCTCACAATTCACTTTAAGCAGGAATAAAGTCTTATCACTGTACCATTCCTGCGCATTACTATTGAAGGAGCATCTGCCTAAGGCTGTAGGTCAGGGGGTGCACTTCACCACATATTAATGGAGTGCTTCTAGTGGCCAGTAAGCATTGCTCTCCTTGATGGCACACTGGTGTCACCTTATGGTGCCTCGGCATGGTGGTATTAGTGTGAAAGGTCCATCCATAGCAGAATATATAAGGTTGTGCCTGGATCCATAGAACAGCAAGGATATCAAGCTATACTGTTTTGTATATATCCTACTAGGGCAGAAAATTTGGTTTGGTTCAGCACTTTCGAAATTTGAGATTTTGGCAATTCGGGACTTCGGCAACTCGCACTTTGGTTAGGTTCGGCACTTCCTAAATTCAGGACTTTGGCAATTCCCTACCCCTAACTCTACCCCTGAAATGGTTAGAGGTAGGTCTTGAGTTTGGGGTAGGGTTAGGGTTAGATTTCTGTCATTCCCTTAATTTTCCCTCCCTCTCCTGTTTTTCCACTTTTCAGAAACCTGAAGCACTTCGGCACTTCTGAAATTCTGCACTTCGGCAATTCGGTTCAGCAATTAGGCACTTCGGCAATTCGGTTCAGCAATTAGGCACTTCGGCAATTCGGTTCGGCACCGAAATTCAGCAATTTGGAAGCGTCCGAACTGCCGAAATTATTCCGAATTTGAATTCGGACCGAAACAAACTGCACATGTCTACATCCTACATCTTGTGGTAAAGGGTGCAATTAACAAAGCCAATACAAAGGTGCAAGCCACACTTGAGCAGTGCAAGATGATTACTGGCTATTTCCACCGCAGTTTGAGGCTAGCAAACTATTAAGGCATGTTGTCAGCACATGGTAGAAGTACACTTTAGACATGTTGGGAATACTTATGAAAGCACAGAGGACTGGACAATAAAATTGCAGCTAGTGGCAGTTCTTATTCCATATAGGTACATGGCATAAACTTTAAGCCATTTTGGGACTGGTCTGGCTTGTTCAAAAGCATCCAGAGCTTAGGAAATACATGTTGTGGAGAACCAAAAAGAGTCAAAATCATTCTTAAAAAGGTTATGCAGGTGGAGGAAGCTTGCAGATTAAGGGACTTTTTACCTCCTGGTTTTATTTGTCAAAGTGTATGGTCGAGTTGTGGCTGATTAGTGTACTGATGACACCTGATTGTTGGAAATGGCGATATGGGACAGTTAATGATGCATACATAGTTGTGTTATTGCTCATTTAAGATACATCTATGAATGAGCAATTTTTTTGTGAATTATTTCTGTACTGTTGAATAGCTGCTATACATCCAAATTCTTAGGTGTATGTATACATCTCAATTTCATTTTTTGGTGTAAGTTTTAAGGTAGTAAATTTGATTGGAATCATATGCATGCACAGAACATTTCAGGCAATTTGTTTTTTCTTAAATGTTTTTTAAAAAAGGTAAAGATTATTTAAGAGCATTATTTATATAATGTAAGGGTAGTTTAATTTTTTCCAAATGTGCAAACTGAAATGTAAATATCAGTTCAATGATAATGTTGTGGTTACCTGGTATGTATACAAATACAGTAAATCTTTATCTGCATTACTTTCTCCCCAGATCTCAAGCAATTGAAATGAATGCTTGGAACTCTTTTTTTTTTTTATTATTTTATCTTTTTCTTTATTTATACATTGGCATTCCAGCATAGTTATGGCCATAATAACATTCAAAGTTCACAGTTTGTACATCAATCAAGCAATACATAGTGACACAATAAATGGTACATAGTAGCTTTACAGTAATTTAGAATTGGATGCCGTATTGCACCATTTCGCGTACTAGGGTTGCAGATAGAGCATTTAGTAATAGCTTTATCATTGCCATTTTCTGCATTCTGCCAGGTTTTACTTTAGTTTAACATGAGAGGAAAGAGAATAGTGTAAAGTGAGAGAGTATAGTAAGGAAGAACTAAAGAGAAATGACTGGTTGATCTCTAGGGAGCTGTGTCCAGGATCTGAAATATCTTATGCAGTGAGTCAGTTTAAGCAGTTAGCCTGTACCACAGCCTTGACCAGAACCCTTCCTGAAAGAGGTGCCACTGCCTCTCATTGGGGTTCTAGAGCTGGAACTCTTTTTTTGCAACACAACCCAGTTACACTACATACTAAGTGATTTGTTTAACATAAATTTGCTTTTTTTTCTGACACCACTAAGTAAATTGATTTTTAGAGTCTTATGGTCATGGGAGGATTAATAAAAAACGTAAACCAAAGGGAAATATGTTGGATCTTCACGTTAGATATACGTAAACCAGAACTCATAAACTCAGAGCAGGATGTATTTTAATAGCATAGAAATAGTCCCATCTATTCTGTTTTTGACCACCAGATGTCACTAATGGACCATAAAGTATATGGCTTTACTTCTATTCAAGCACAGTGCTAAGGAATGGAGAACAGAGACAAACACAGAGATAGGTAGATTTTATTAACACTCATTTGTGTGCATACGTATTTACATTCTTTCCAGCAGTTTGAATATGTGAGTGTGATGAGTTGAACAGCTACTAGACTGAGAAAATGTGGGTATAACTGGGTAAGAGTACGATTTATGAGGTGTGGGAGGTAAAGGTAGGATAGACCTAGGAGGCCAAACGGAAGGAGGGCTTTAATAGTTAGGAGAGCATGAAGGTAGAGATGGCTCAAATCTACTTAAAATGACAAGATCACCCTGGTGTGCAGGCAGTGTAATAGAGCAGTAGGAAATGCTAGCAGAATGCTTGGTTGTATAGGGAGAGGTATTAGCAGTAGAAAGAGGGAAGTGTGTACAGAACACTGGTGAGACCTCACTTGGAGTATTGTACACAGTACTGGAGACCGTATCTCCAGAAGGATATTGATACTTCAGAGAAGGGCTACTAAACTAGTTCATGGATTGCTGGGTAAAACTTTCCAGGAAAGGTTAAAGGATCTTAACATGTATGGCGAGACAGTAGGATGGTGGATTCAGTGTGTATAGTTGGTCCATATTTGTGTGTATAGTAGATGTAGTGTGTGTTTAAAGTGAATGCAGTGTATGTGTTTGAGTAGATGATGCAATGTGTGTGTGGTTACATTTATGGGGTGGGGTAGAGGCTGTGTTCTGTTGGCAGGAAGGATGGATCAGCATTATTTTGTTATTGTTTTTGCTGTTGAAAATGTTTAATTATATTTTTATTTTACGCCCCCTTCCTTGCCTCTTACAATTGGCAAAGGAGGGGTGACATTATACTCCATGGTAGTCCCGTGCAACAGCAGCCTTTATAGTGAAGTAGGGGGCCAGCAGACTCTATCTTTCCCATCCAGCAGGTCTTCTCTCTCTCTCTTGTGAGCTGATGCAGAGTGCAGAGCATTGCCATGGCAACCCACAGCAATGCTTTGACAGCTGAAGCTCTTGCCAGAGAGGACTTGCCAGAGGGTGAAGATGAAATCTGCTGGTCCTCCTCTTTACTATAAAAGTCAGGAGTAGCCTGGGGACCCAGACATATAGCAAATATATATGTTCGAAATGTAAGGCCTGATTCTCCCAAGCTCTCCAGGGGGCGTGGGCCCTGTACAATCATATCAGCTCTAGCTCCCTGATGGCGGCCCTGTCGCTTTTAATGTGTCATAATCCACAGTTGAGTACATGAACTGAAATGGGCAACATATGTAATATATTAAGGATTCATCATGCAAAATTATGTTTAGGGAAAATAATGCCAATATAAATTTGATGTTAATTTTATTAAAAAATAAATAAACAAGTGCTTATGTAGAAATGAAAGTAATTAGAGTAGTTTATGAATGTCATTAGAACCCTAACACTGCATTATTTTCCCCTTAAAACACACTTGACCATGATACATTTTTATATTATGTATTTTTTACATTTCGGTTATGTATAATTAGAGTTTTATTAAAGGGGAATTGTCACTGTGACAGAATGCTGTCACTGAGTGCAATACCCACATGTGCCCCCTCCCCCCACTTGTCCAGTCACATTGGACCCCAAAGACTTAGACTGTGGACTCACTGAATTGTTGCAGGCCCGTCATGGGTCTGGCCACAGGTCTGTCTATTTCTCTGGGGAGAGATTTGTGATGCATAGCCTGATTTGTTTGGCATGGGCCACATGCTTGCAGCGCCATTTTTGTGACTGTTTTATGTGTGACTGTATATGCACCTGTGGGTCAACAAAGGAGGGGGAGCAGCAGCTCTGTAAAGTATAGTTAAGTGAAATGTATTGCTTATCTATGGCTCTCTACCCCACCCCCCTCCTTTCTTTTCCTGTCATGGCTGTACGTTGTCCCTCTTCCATCCCCCATCAGCTTCTTGGGATGAAAACCCCTGTTGTCTTGTGTTGGAGACCCCATGTAGAGTTCAGTCTGTGTTGTACCTCCAGAGCTGTGTGTCGGCCACTTACTGGGGGGAATAGGTCTCTTGATAAGTGGTTCCTGCGCCGCTGAAGGAAGATATTAGCGGAGGTAACCGATCGGATTAAAATTGGTGGCAAGCAGTAGGATGGCACTTCCCAGCCATACGGAACCAACGTTTGTTAATGGAAAAAGCATGGCGTCAAACTACAGTAAGTCAGAGATTGATAATCTGCAGACTAGGCTGCTGGCTTTCTATGGACCCAACCCCGCTGAGGAATACGTACAGGACACACGGAATATTGTGGCCAGGCACCTGCAGCACAGGGTGGCTGTGGGAGTTAGTGGGAGTGAATACAACCGGTCTCGCTCTCCAGTATAGAGAGAGAAGCGTTCCGTCCTTCATCCCAAGTGGCAGTGTGAGGTACAGACACAGTCGGACTCTCTCCTCAGTGGCAGAGTGTGATATTGGGAGAAGAGACAGTCAGTCTCTCTCCCCAGCGGCAGAGTGCGTTACAGGGAGAGAAACATGTTGTACTTCCTCACTAGTAGCAGTGTGGGGGCCAGGGAGAGGATACAGTCGGTCTCTCTCCCCAGTTGCAGAGTGTGTTATTGGGAGAAGAGGCAGTCTCTCTCCCCAGCGGCAGAGTGCATTACAGGGAGAGAAGCATGTCATCCTTCCTCCCCATCAGTGGAGTGAGATGCAGGGGGAGATGGAGTATTTCTCGCTCCCTCCCCAGTATCCCAAGCAGCGCCAGGAGGAGAGCACAGTTGGCTCTCCTCCCCAGGCACCAGACACAACCCCAGCAATGAACAGGAAGCGGGGCTGCGACAGACTCCACAACCTACGCCCATCATCCTCAGCCAACCGGGAAAACTGCAGGAACACAGGTGATGGAAGGGCCCAGGGGGGCACACTTGTTTGGGTGGGGGGATTTACAGGCTCTGAGGCCCCTGTGTACTGGAGCCTGGGCTGGACAGCCCCCCTGGCTAAAGATGCTTCATGTCTAAGTCACCCTGTACCCAGGAGGGTGTAGGGTGCAGGGTGCAAAGCTGGCCAGACCCCAGGACTGTAGGGTCTGGCTGAGGTCAGTTGCTGTTGCAGGCACTCATAGACTGTGTCCACTTCAGACAGCAGTGAGCTGATCCATGGGGCTCATGCTGCGGCTGTCAGAGGTGGACAAGGGGGAGATGTGTGATGGAACGTCGTCAATGAGTGCAATACCCACATGTGCCCCCCCCACACACATGTCCAGTCACATTGGACCCCAAGGACTGTGGACTCAGGAAAGGGTCTATTTCTACTGGGGGGAGATATGTGATGGATTGCCTGATTTGATTGGCGCGGGCCACAAGCTTGCAGGGCCATTTCTGTTTTACGTGTGTCTGTATATGCAGCTGTTGGTCAACAAAAGGGGGGGAAGGGGGCAGCAGCTCTGTAAAGTTTAGTTAAGTGAAATGTATTGCTTGTCTATGCCTCTCCCCCTTCATTTTCCTGTCACAGCAGGATGTTGTGCCTCTTTCATCTCCATCAGCTTCTTGGGATGAAAACCTCTGTTGTTTTGTGTTGGAGACCCCATGTAGGGGTCTGTGCATGTAAAACCTTGTGTGACGAAATACACAAAGTTAGTGTTGTCCTTCCAGGACTGTGTGTCATCCAGTAAGTTGGGGGAAATGGATCTCTTTACACTCTAAATGGTTCCTGACCGGCTGAAGGAAGGAAATTAGCAGAGGTAACACTTTTTTGGGGGGGTTTGTGGGGATAAAATTAAATGTGGAAATCCACACCTTTTTATCCCACAACTGGATGCCTCCACCTTCCCTGGCAATATTTTTATTTTTTTTTGTGCACAGTGGTGTATTATCATGGTTTTGTGCTGCCCTAGGCAGGACAAAACTCAGGCGCCCCCCTCCCGCCCGCGCCACCCCCACCCAAACCTTCCCCCGCCACCCCCACCCAACCCTTCCCCCGCCTTCTAAATACACACACACACATTCGCTGACAGATACGCATACACTAGCTAACAGAAACACACACACTAACAGACACACACACACACTAACAAGACACACACACTAACAAGACACACACACTAACAAGACACACACACTAACAGACACACGCACACTAACAGATACACACACACTAACAGACATACATACACACTAGCAGACACACACACACTAACAGACATACATACACACTAGCAGACACATACACACACTGACAGATACACACACACTAACAGACATACATACACACACTAACAGACACACACACAGACACTAACAGATACACACACACTAACAGACATACATACACACACTGACAGACATACATACACACTAAAAGACACACACACACTAACAGACACACACACTAACAGACACACACACTAACAGACACACACACACATACACACACACACACATACACACACACACTAACAGACACACACACACTAACAGACACACACACACATACATACACACACACACACTAACAGACACATACACACTAGCAGATACATACACACACTAACAGACACATACACACACTAACAGACACATACACACTAACAGACATACATACACACACACACACACACTGACAGACATACACACACACTCACATTTTTAACACATTTTTTTAAATGTAACCCCCCCAGCATCCTTACCTTTGGAAATGCTGGGGGGGAGGGGGTTCTCTTCCTCCCTGGTGGTCCAGTGGCTGCTGGGCGCGCGGCTTTGGCGCGCGGCAGGCTGGCGAGGGAGCACTTCCCCTGAGCTGTCTGCTCAGCTCCCTCGCACGTCGCAGAGTGAGGCTGGGAGCTGGAATATGACGTCATATTCCGGCTCCCAGCCTCACTCTGCGGCGCGCGAGGGAGCTGAGCAGACAGCTCAGAGGAAGTGCTCCCTCGCCGGCCGCCCACCAATGCCGCCCGCCCAGCCTAGCAGCCCGCCGGCATGTCTGTTAGCCGCAAGGCTAACAAGACATTTGCCTTGGGCATTTGAGGGCGGCATTTTTTGCCGCCCCCTGGAAAATGCCGCCCAAGGCAAATGCCTTGTTTGCCTCACGCCTAATACGCCCCTGGTTGTGCAGTTACAGAAAATATAGATAACATCAGTATGAGTAATGCAAACACGGTATGTCAAAAGCAATACATGTCAAAATGGAATCAGAAAAACACAATGACAGGTATATAGTAGGGTAAGTTACCAGACATCAAGGACATGCTTGCTTAATATATACTTCACATCTTTTGTTATGTTCAACAGACGTAAAATGATAATAACAGGTATACTAGGCTAATCAGGAGTCAGAGTGAGAAGTGTGACGGCAACTGGATACATAAACCATTCAGTAAGAACGCTCAGCCGATTCCCAAACGTAATTTCAGTGACATAATAGAAGTTCGCCCCCAAGCTTGGAACAGCCAACAGGGGCTGCAGAGCCCACAGAGTGTTAGAGTACAGCATTGGTAAGTAATCAGTTTCATTCTGTATCAGGAAATGCTGCCGATCTGCTGCAGGTTCTGGGACAGTAAAACCTGTGGACCGGACAGTGCCAGGTTCCTCCACTTGAGCTGGACTCCGGGAGATACACTGTTC
The DNA here is from genome assembly GCF_036172605.1 of Pelobates fuscus. Classification (NCBI taxonomy): domain Eukaryota; kingdom Metazoa; phylum Chordata; class Amphibia; order Anura; family Pelobatidae; genus Pelobates; species Pelobates fuscus. The sequence goes on along the minus strand of NC_086320.1, from coordinate 198,213,964 downwards.
CTTCTCTGCCTCTTCGTTGGCAACCTGCGATAGACAATGGCAAACTTCCTGCATGCTCTGGGTAGACAAAAGGTATTTTGACCTTCGATGCCTATTTGAAATCCAGTCAAGAATCTCTTGAATATGGCATTCAGCATGCTTAGAGTGGATGCCACCCACATCGAGGACAGAGAGGAGGCCTCAGGCGTCGCCACCATTTCAGCTTGTAGACAATTAGCAAGGTGGTCAAAACCCTAGGAGAGCGGCTGCCTCTCCCGGGTCTACCCAGCAAGTGTGCCACAAGGAAATCAGAGCAAAACAGTGGCCAAGCTCGAAAGCAGCAGTATCAGTGAAACCACCGGCGGATCCCCAAGTGACAGTCGAGTAGTGGTTTAAATAATTAGTTAAATCCATCTTTTTAGGCATGATTGAGAGATCTGATGAAAAGCTATGGCACTTTGCTTGTATCTCGCATGGTGGCCAAGCTCCCCCTACGGCAATCATTTTTATGCTTTGGTGGAGATACTTGATCAAACTACACGCCTTCACAGCCTGAGCCTGCTATAAGTGGCTCTGGTAAATGTTAATAGTTCTATGAAACAGCCTTGCTATTAATACCTTTAAAACAGCATTATACTATGTAAGTATTTGTCTTTATGATTTTTATATAGATCTGGACAAACGTATACCTATTGAGAAAACCATTATAAGTATTTACTGTTAGTATTATATGTGCACTCCCCACCTTGACTTTGTATTGTTTTATAGGTTGTGTCCTTTGCATCTAACAGTCAGCATAGAAAAAGTATACAGGGAAGAGGAGAAACAATTCTCTTCCTCATTCACAATGTTTGTCCTGGCTTTGCCTTGCCTGAACTGGATCGTGATGTAATTTGCTAAATCTTTAATATAAATTTGAAAGTAAAAAATAGCATTTCAGGAAAATATGGTTAACCCAAGTGATATTAAATCTTTTTGAGTTTTTTTGTGTATGTGTATTCACTTTTGTATCACACAGCCTTGTTACAATGTTGCCACCCATCCCAAGGGTTAATAAGTATATAGGGGTTTAGAAAAATACCCATCTCTGTCTCATTAGAGATTTATTTGTCTGAAGCTGAAGGAAGCAAGGTGAATTGTTAGTGTAGGACCCACCTGAGAGGTTTGCCTTTACGTGGAAGCTTACGACTAATCGCCATTGCAGTTACTAAATAACCTCCATGTATTAAAGAATATGCATAGGGATTTGCGCTAGTGCGCAGGTAACTCTTTTTTTCTTTGGTTGTTTTGTATGTTTTGGGGCTGATGAGTGCTATGGTCATTGCTGCCGCCCAGGAATGCAGGACTTACTTTTGTGTTAGTGATTTTTAATGTTTAATTCCATGGTGCAAATTTCAAAGTTATAGTCTCACTTTAATCTTAGGGGACATATAAGATTGGTATTAGTTGCACTCCAAGGCAGTAGTTACGATTTTTGCTGTTGTCCCTAATTCAGCCTTTCTCTTTTTTTATTTGCCTGGAGAGTATTGCCTCTGTCTACTATGTCCTCTTCTGACAAGAACTGATGACTAAAATACATGTATTCAAGGTTTTTTTTATATACACAGAACAGACAATGCAGCAGAATGTGACTGGCCTTTATTTGGGCTCTTATTGATATGTCCAGTTAGTTAGAAATGCAGTATTTATCTGGACAATTAACTCAAATTAACAACTCTGTTCTTAAATAGAAGTGACCTTGGCAATGTTGTATAAACACAGACATCTAATCAGATATACATTTGCATATGAACATCTACAGTATAATAAAAAAATAAACAATACATCAGACGGCATTAACATAAGTTAAGATAGATAGATAGATAGATATAGTAGATAATTCTTTCTGCAACGTTTATGTACCATAAAATACATATATTATATATGCCTCAATGTAATTTTTTTGGATACAGTTTTCAAGCACGGACCCAGGAAACACCTTTAGTGGCCGTCTGCGGAGTGGCCACTAGAGGTGTTCCTAGGCAATAATGTAAACACTGTCTTTTTCTCTGAAAAAGCAATGTAAAAGCCTTCAGAAACATAGTATAAACACCAGAACAACTACATTAACCTGTAGTTGTTCTGGTGACTATAGTGTCTCTTTAAATTCAGGCTCCTGCAGCACATATATTAAACAAGACATGTGTAGCGGACCACGGGTTACCCGATTGGTTACCTCTGCTAATTCCCTTCCTTCAGCCAGTCAGGAACCACCTAGAGTATGAGGAGACCCATTCCCCCTCCCCCCCCCCATCCCCCCCAGTAACTGGACGACACACAGTCCTGGAGGTACAACACAATTTTATTGGCCACACACAGCTTTTATACATAACTCCATGCAAGAGGTCTACCACACAACCATACAGGGTTACATCCCAGGATCCTTCCCCTTGCTGGGGTCCTAGCGCTGGAAGGGACTCTGTTCCCTTTGTCCCCAAAGCCCACCACTAAATCCACATGGTTGCAACGTAGGTGTGAAACCGCAAGGGAAGTAATTAATGAGTGCTCCCCTGGGTGGTCATCATTCGTACCGATGAGTGGCGGCCTGGGGGAGCAGGGTATGAATGCTCCCCCAGGCCATAGTGGCTACTGAAGCTGAACAATTTGTCAAGGACATCAACAGTCTACCTAGCCCCATTAAAATCATCGCCAATATCAGCGATACAATGATACAATATCTGGATTTGGAGATTTTTATCAAAGAGGGCAAAATTGAGTATCAACTCTACTCAAAACCAACTGATAGGAATACCATACTCCATTTCAAGAGCGCACATCCAGAACACAGTAAAAAAATCTCTGCCATATACCCAGTTTCTAAGAGTCTTTCGGAATAATTCCCTCGCTGAACGGGTTGAAGATCAAGTAGATGCTATGTATAACAAATTCCTCACGAGGGGTTACAACCGATACATACTCGACACAGCTCTACATAAAGCAAGATTGGAAAGGGAGAAAACCCTGAGCACCCAGCAACAACCTAAGACACCGAGATTGACTTTCCCTATGAAGTTTAATTCAGCTAGTACTAAACTAGTTCAAGCTGTGAGGGGAAATTGAAATATCCTTACGGGGGATCCAACTCTGCCAAAAGTATTTTCTCAAAAGCCGATGATAAGTTACAAGAGAGAAAAAAATTTGCGAGACTTGTTAGTCCGCACTGATCCGGAACAGAGTTATCTGCGAGATCAGAGTAAATTTCTTAATCTGGGATGTTGTCGCTGTTTAGGATGTGTGACATGTGGGCACCTCATCCCCACCAAGTCTTTCCTTCATCCTCACACTCAGAAGAAATATGCAATTAGGCATCGCATCTCTTGTAAAACAGATCATGTCATTTACAAATTGTCATGTCCATGCGGACTAAACTACGTTGGCAAAACAGACACACAACTGTGTGAAAGAATAAGGGGACATCGCTCGAGTATACGGATGGCGATTAGAGATGGCACTACGGATAAACCAGTCGCCCGCCACTTTCTTGAACAGAAACATCCCTTGACGGCATTGAAATGCATTGCCATTGATCATGTTCCATTGTCTAGACAAGGAGGAGATCGATCCACTGCACTGTTGCAAAGAGAGGCATTTTGGATCCGAGAACTTAATACCATGGCTCCAATGGGCCTCAATGAAAAATTGACATTTATATCTTTTATTTGAATTTTCAGATGAGCAATTACTTTTTAGCTTAGTTTTTTCTGCATACATATCAATATTTATATCCCTAGTGGATTCCATATGAATTTGAATATAGGTACATATATTGTGAACATATAGATCTATGGGTAGGATTATTACTATAATTGCTATTTTCTCATTATATATATACAGATCAGTGAGTTTGTAAGCAAGTATTGTGATTTATGGAGACTAATTGACCCAAAAGTCATTACAGAGTTGATATCCCCCAAACTAGATCTTTCCGTTGATATGTAGCAGATCACTATTTTACTATAGGTTAAGCCAATTATAAATAGTTAGTATGTATCACACTGCTACCCTTTATTAGCATAATGTCTCCCCTTCCTATACCTTTGCTTAGTGTTTACTTGGAGGCCATGTCTTATGATTGCATGCACTTGTCACTTTAAGAGATTAACACATCACTGCACGTTTTTGTGTTTTGGAGCACTGGCACTTTTTCTCTGCATTATTGCTTAGGTAATGCATTTTCACCTCACCAACACTTTTTCACACACAAAGTGATGGGTATTTTTACAGAGATCCATACAATAGACCTTTATGTAAGGCACTATTCCTATATTCAATTCACTTGAGTAGCGATTTTTTGATCTATTTATTAGATCCATAACAGACACATTTCAGACCTCATATGTCAGCTCGACACTTAGATCGAGCTTAGCAGCTCACATTTGACACTGCCCATAGAAGCATACACATACTGTCGCTGTTTTTTGCGATCTGTTTATTTTGATATAGCTCACATGGGTACATACACACAGATCGCCATTTTTCGCGATCTGTTTATTTTGATCACCATGGTGACGGATAGGTAGCACTTCCGTACCGGAAGGGGTAAGGCGATTTGACACGCATGCGCAATGGGTAACAGACCACGCCGGCACACAGGTGAAGGAAGTTTGGTAAGTTAGCTTTGTCCTTATTTAAGCTGAATATTTTATTATGTATTTTATGTCCTGATGAAAGTCCACAGTGGTGGACTGAAACGTCGATCTCTGGAATAAAATGTTTTTTCTACTCTTTTTTTCAACATTTAAGTCCCTGAGTGCTAGCATTTCTTTGAACTGTATACATTTGTGCAGCTGAGCACCGGGCAATATCCACAGGAGAGCTGGAGTGCAACTCCCATCATCTTTTGTTTGTATATATATATATATATATATATATATATATATATATATATATATATATATATATATAATTATAGTAACAACCCCTGGATGTTGGGCTAAGGTAACATCCCCAGGACGTACTTGGAAACCAGAGTAATCTGAATGTACCTTTCCTGGTTAAATACTTTGTTATTATTATATATATATAATTATATATATATTAATATTAAAATACACTTATACAGTGTATGTGTATGTATGTATATGTGTATATATATGTAGATCATATATATATATGTAGATATATGTAGATCATATATATATATATATATATATATATAATAAATATATATATGATCTAAGTATATATTTTATGAAAAACTGTGTTTTAACTTTGTTTGACCAATTACAGACAGCAGGGGGAGTACCTGTCATTACAGGCACTCCCCCTGCTGGACTTGCTATGCCATCCATATAATCGTGAGGTCCTCGCATATCTCCATTTGTTAACATTAAATCTAGTATGGCCTCTCTACGAATTGACTCCTCAATAACTTGTTTTAGAGACAATCCCAGTAGGGAGTTTAGAATATGTGTGCTCCTGGCACAAGCAGCTATTTTGGTGTTCCAGTTCACATCAGGAAGATTAAAGTCACCCATGATGATAATTTCCCCCTTCATTGTCATTTTAGCTATTTCCTCAACTAGTAGATTATCCAACTTTTATTTGTCCTGGGGGCCTATAACTCACACCTACTCGAGTTACTGTGTGATTACAAACTTCTAACGTAACCCAAACGGACTCTATGTTCGCCTCACTAACTTTTATTAGGCTAGTTTCTATGCTATCCTTCAAATACAGGGCCACCCTTCCCCCTTTCTTGCCTTCCCTGTCTTTTCTATATAAAGAGTACACTGGTATTGCTATGACCATGTAATTTTTCTCATTATACCGTGTCTCAGTAACAGCGACTATATCTACATTATCAGTTGCCATTATTGTCACAAGTTCATGGATCTTATTCCCTAAACTGCGAGCATTTGTAGACATGACTCAAAGCTCCTGTACTTGTTTTGGGGGACAATTGGACTGATGTTTTATCACCCTTTTGCCCCCCCCCCCCTTCCTCCTAGTTTAAATACATCCTAGCAAAACCTCTTAACTGCTCACTGAGAACATTTGTTCCCTTTTGATAAAGATGCAAACCATCTTTTTTGTACAGTGTGTTTCCATTCCAAACAGAGCTACCATGAAAAATTAAGCCAAATCCTTGCTCCCGACACCATTCACCAAGACACAAGTTCACGTCCCTAATACGCATCCGTGTGTCATTCTGAGTGTTATGCACAAGCAGAAATTCAAAGAATAACAGTGTGGAAGCAACCTGCCATACATCATTGGCAAAAACACAAAAACATTCCTTTACCTCTGAAACCTTATTGCAAGCCAAGTCATTTGTCCCTAGATGGACAAGTACATCCAATTCCACTTCCCGCTTTGCTCGCTTAACAATATTACAAATACGCCTCTGTGAGCAGTAGCTCCAGCAAGATATCTCACAAGACCACTATTGTCCAGCTCCTCGTATGATAGAATCCCCCAACAACAACTGCTTTCTATCCAGCCTCACCATAGTCTGCAAGCCTGTCTCCATAATACCACTACACTCGGTGCCTGAGAATGTCTCTACAACACCACTACACTCGGTGCCTGAGCCTGTCTCTACAACACCACGGCCCTTAGTGCCTGAGCCTGTCTCCACAACATCACTACCCTCAGTGCCTGAGCCTGTCTCAACAACACTACAACACTCAGTGCCTGTGCTTGTCTCAGTAATACCACTACACTCAGTGCCTGAGCCTGTCTCCATAACACCACTACAATTAAGCCTGTCCATAACACCACTACAATTAAGCCTGTCTCCATAACACCATTACACTCTGAAAGTGCTGAAAATGGATTATGTAGAGCAACAGACTGTGCAATATGCCTTTCATCCACAACTCTAAGTCTACCAGATCCTACAGTAATCCATCTGCCATTCCTACTACATCTCTGCGGCAGTGGTTTTGCAACAGTTCCAGCCTGAGTTTGTTTACCAGATAATTTACAAATCTCAGACTTCAAAAATACAATCTCCTGCCTCAGTATAGAGAATAGAGTTGAGTGAACCCGAACTGAAAAGTTCGGGTTCGTACCGAACATTAGTTTTTTTTGGACTCCGGACCCGAACACAGACATATCACTGTATGTTCGGGTTGGAGTTCGGTGTTCGGTGATTTAATGGCGCGTTTTCAAAGGCTGCAGGGCAGCCAATCAACAAGCGTTTGACTCGTGTGCCCTTAGAGGCCATCACAGCCATGCCTACTAATGGCATGGCTGTGATTAGCCAGTGCAGCATGTGACCCAGCCTCTATATATTAGCTGGAGTCGCGTAGCACCGCACGCACATGCAGTCTTATTAGTGTAGGGATAGGACGCTGCCGCTGATAGGGACAGCTTAGGAAAGAATTCTGCAAACTAGTACATTAGTGGGGTGGGGTGCACTTCATATCTGAGAGTCAAATAGAAGCTTCAAATACCGCGGTTACATCTGAGTTTTAAAAAGTTAAAACATTTTGGTGCGAAATAGTACATTAGTGGGGTAGTACATTAGTGGGGTGCACGTCATATCTGAGAGTCAAATAGAAGCGTCAAATACTGCTGTCACATTGCAGTTTTAAAACTTAAAAATTTAAGTTTCATATCTGAGAGTCAAATAGAAGCGTCTAATAGTGTGCTTACTGCGCACTTGTAAACATTCACATTTTTTTGCTGCTAATCCGCTAAACAGTACATTTTGTGGCCTGCTCTTCATATCTGAGATTCAAATAGAAGCGTCAAATAGTGCGCTTACTGCGCAGTGGTAAACATTCTATTTTCTGGGTGCTAATCTGCAAAATAGTACATTCTGGGGCCTGTTCTTCATATCTGAGAGTCAAATCGAAGCGTCTAAGTGCTTACTGCGCACTTGTAAACATTCTAATTGTTTTGCTGCTAATCTGCTAAATAGTACATTTTGGGGCCTGCTGTGTACTTCATACCTGAGAGTCAAATATAAGCGTCAAATAGTGCGCTTACTGCACAGTGGTAAACATTCTAATTGTTTTGCTGCTAATCTGCTGCTTACATTGGAATTTTAAAAAGTCAATTTTTATTTATTTATTTATTTGTGCTAAATTGTATATTGGGGGTGTTCACTTTATATCTGAGAGTCAAATCCAAGCGTAACTTTGATTAGAATTTACCACATCGGTCACTTGTAATATTGTTTCACACCTACAACACTTGTTACACAGATCTAAGTGATAGAAAACCGATTGATATTTTCTACACTTGAAACTACCAGATAACAAGCTGCTATATTTAAACCAGTGATCAATAGCTAAGAGGTACTTCAACAATATTGTAATTCTGGGGCAATACCCTCACAAGTCAAACTGAGAGGTCAGTTTATAGGGAAAACTGTTGCCTGGAGGAAATTCTAAAACAATTTCAATATGTCCTTTGCAGACTTTACATGCTGGAAAAACACAGGTGCCAACTGCTGTGGCTTTCTGCAGTGTGCATTCCGGCAAGGAGGGCAGGGTTGAGGAGTGGGTGGAAGATGATGTGGAGGATGATGAGGTCCTAGACCCCACATGGAATCAAGGTCATGCGAGTGACGTGTGCAGTTTGGAGGAAGAGGCGCTGGTCGCACAGAGGCACCAGCATATCATGAGAGGGAGTAGGGTGCAAAAGCAGAGCGGCCGTGGAATGTGCAATCAGTAACCTTTTCCTATAAATGAAGCTTACCTGTAACAGTAAAAAAAGAAAACTCTTAGCAAACTCTTAGACAGTTGAAGATTCTGTAAAACTCTCCAGAATATCTCTAATCACACACTTTAAAGCAGCACTTAGATGTAGCAACCAACCTAACATTCTAAATAATATATCGGGGTGGTCCCCATTCAGGGAGCGGGCACAATACACAAAACCATTGGAGAATACACAGAATATTGTTGTAGATCAAATCAAGTGTTTGATTATTTGAATATCTGCCCCTGCCCAAATTGTTAATATAAAATGCGTGCACGCTCTTAAAGTAATTCAGACCAGACACAAGTTTCAGGTTGATGAAAGACTTTAGGAATGTTTATTCAGGAGAGCGGGAGGCCCCTTATAAAGAAAGAATACATCATATGCATAATTATAGATAACAGAGAAAATACATCAATAATTGGTTAGGTGTTAAGTGGTTTTATCTAATGCCATCCTACAGGGTGTGATGTCACTGAGATCATGGGATTCTCCTCCAGATTCCAGCGCCATCTTGTTACATGAGGTGGCTAGTTGATGGGAGGGGGAGCTTCTAGTAGCCATTTTGAGTAAATATTGAATAATGCTGATTATAGTTATGCAGAGTAAATAGGCATTTTACTAATTCTAATATTATGTCCATAATATAAAAGGGAAAGTCATGAACAGGCATCGGTTCTGCCATACAGATCCCCCTTAACCACAAGCCGGCAAACACAGTCGGATCCCAATGGATCGACTTGGGGATGTCCGGGGGAGTATTAATGTCTGTCTTGACAACACGTTGGCATTTGCATTTTGCTTACCGGGCCTGTAATGAATAGTAAAGTCGTATTATTGTAGGGCCAGACTCCACGTATGGTTGTAGGGCCAGAGTGTCACGGTAGTGTACCCCAACACACAAGATTTAGTCCAAAGAGAGACAAGATAAAAAAGATACATATTACAGGGCCTTAGAATGGCCGGACTCAACGTAGTACAGAGAAATGACAGAGTCAGGAACGAGCCGAGGTCAAGGGAACAGAGAGACAGCAAAAACAAGAACTAGCCAAATACTGGTACACAGGAGTCAGGAAACCGGCAAACAAGACAAAGTAGGGATAAAGAGAAAAACAGAGTCAGGTACAAAGCCAAGGTCAAGCACGAAAAAAACACTACTGGAAAAAACAAAACCTGCCAGTAGGGTAAACCCGGGCAGATTGGAGAACATCTCCCTCTTTGCAGACAGCGTCTGCTGTGCCTGTCTGCGTTCCTTCTCGGTTAGTCGGTCCCCTAAGTGGACCTAATCTATGGACCCTGCTTAAGCTCCATCATCAAGGAGATCAGGCAGTGGAAGATTATCAAAATCTTCTGAGGCTGGAGCACATATGGCGGCTATATCGTCTGTCCACTCGTGGTACGGCTTTAGCATGGTAACAGGCATCTAGCCCCGGGGCCCGAGCAAGTACCGATCACATAGATAGTGTTCACTACCCGGTATGGACCCTGCCAGGCAGCCTGCAGCCTGTCATAAAAACCAAAACCTTCTGACCGACTTGAAAGCTATGGATCCTGGCGACCTGATAATACCAAGTGTGCCGGCTCTTCTGTGCCACCTAGAAGTTCCCACGCACCAGGTGAGTGAGTTCCTCCAGTCGGTCCCCAAACTCCAGTAGATAGGGAATAATGCGCATCCCTTCCTGTTCCCCAGAACCCTCCCAGTGCTGCCGGACAAGGTCTAGGTGCCCTCTTACCCTCAGCCTGAACATTAATTCAAACGGAGATAATCCTGTGTATTCCTGGGGCACCTCCCGATATGCAAACAGGAGATGCTGCAGGAATCTTTCCCAGTCCTTGTGAGTCACTGCAAAGGTACGGAGCATCTGATTCAACGTGCCATTGAAGCGCTTGCACAGGCCATTTGTCTGGGGGCGATAGGGGGAGCTTATAATTGGTTTAATGCAGCATAACCTCAATAGTTGGTTAGTCATCTCGGCAGTAAACTGGGTGCCCCAATCCGAGATGACCTCCCAGGGAAAACCCATCTGGGAGAACACTCGAATCAGGGCTTCGACCACAGTCCCCGCCCGAATGTTGCTAATGGGTGACTGCCTCGGGGTACCGAGTCGCGTAATCCACAATGGTCAGAATGTACTTCTTCCCAGAGGGGCTAGGCTTTGCCAGGGGACCTATGATGTCAGCAGCTACTCTACCGAAGGGGTCTTTCATGCGGGGGCAGGGCTGGAGCTTGGCCTTGTGCCGATCGCCTCGCTTCCCTACTCTCTGGCAGACATCACAGGTCTGGCAATACTGCCTCAGATCATTGAAGATGCCTGGCCAGAAAAAGTTTTGGGTGAGTCGATGCTTAGTATGAGTCACTGCCAAATGCCCTGCCAGGGGAATATCATGAGCTTTCTTCAACAGCTCATGCCGATATTTCCTGGGTGCCACCAGCTGTCTGGTGGTAGTAAGACCTGTCCCTGACTGTCTTTGATCGACTATGTGGTATAGTAATACCCAGTCTCAGGTAAACCGTTCCCCCTCTTTCCCCACCTGACCAGTGGCCACCCAATCCCTATACGTCTAAAGGGTAGGGTCGGATATTACTTCCCTCCAAAACTCGGCAGGGTTATCCCAAGGTAAGAGGGCCGGGTAAGGGGAAAGACCACAGGGAACTGGGAGAATGGGACAAGCATGGGGGCCTGCCTACAGGGGTGAATACTTGGAACTGAAGTATGGGGACAGGTACGTGTGCCTACCTGAGCCTCAGAGTGTGAGCCGTGCCGGGTGGTGCAGGCCTGCTGCCGGGTTAGTTTTTTTCCAGAGTCTGGAGGGGCATATAGGTGGAGGTAGCTGGTCCATGAGCCTGACTTTCACTCAGCTGGTAGCTGGTCCATGAGCCTGACTTTCACTCTCTGGTCTCTAACACCCCAGTCGAGGTGAACGTGGGAAGTGGGTAGGTGAATGTTCCCCCGGTCTGCTCCTCCTCTGTAATGAGCTGTGATTGAACTAGAGTCAGGGTGGCCCTGGTGTCGGGTGGCCCTGGTGTCTGGCAGCCCCTGTACAGTTTGCCCGTTCAGGTGGACTGTCCGCCTGTTGTGGGCCCAGTTGTCGGTGGCGGCTTGGATGGGATTCACCTACTGCGGTCGGCCTTTGGACTGATGGCAATTCTGCTTGACGTGACCGGGCTGGTAGCACTGATAGCATTGCCAGTATGCCCAGGTCTGGGCACACTGTGGTGGTGTCAGAGACGGGGAACCTTGAATCCGTCTGGTTGCAGCAGGGTTAGGCTGTGGAAGGTGTTGTATGGGGGATCGGTAGTTGTGAGAGGTAGCGTGGCGTTCGGGCCATCGCGTATACTCGTCTGCCCGCTGGGCTGCTTCGGTTAAGGTCTTTGGCTGCTTGTCAATGTCTCCCATTGTAAAAGTGCTCCAGCATAAACATCTAGAGGATCTGTTCGGGAGACTTTGCCTGCTGCGAGTTCATCCAGTTCTGGGTGGCTTGGGTGATGTGACAGGCCCACTAAACATGGGAGTCTTCCTCCACTTTCTTTGTCTCCCTGAACTTCCTGCATTATGTCTGCATACGGCATACCTGGCTAGAAGGACCTGTTTTACAAAGTTGTAATCCCGGAGCTTGTCCTCGGGTACGGCCTGGTAGGCATCGACTTCCCTGCTAGCTTCTGTGGGGGCAACGTCTTGTTAGGCTGTGGAAGGTGTCGTATGGGGGGTCGGTAGTTGTGAGAGGTAGTGGGGCATTGGGGCCATCGGGTATCGGCAGTGGCATTCAAAGTCCTGCAGAAAGTCATCAACGCCCTCCTCTTCTTCCTTGAAATCCTTGAAGGAGTCAAAGGGCAATTTGTGTTGTTGTGCAGGGAATGCCGGTCTCCCCGGGGACCTCTCTCCCGCCCCGTCATTGGGTTGTGTGGGGTTCGCCCCATTCTTCTGAGCCAAGACATAGGCTTGTGCCATTGAGAAGGTCCTGGGCATAATTTCTGCTGAGGGGGTTTCTCCATAGTAGGCCAGGCGCTTTGCCATTTCTTTGTTGAGGGCATCCTTCTCACTCTCCGGCTGCGGTACAGCTGCCTCATCGCTTAGGCGATCTTTCTCCATGAGGGCAGCAATCAGATCAACTTTGGTACATTTGCTGGCCGATTGCCCTCTGGCTTCCAGCAAATTCTGTAGTGTTTGCCTATTTAACGTCGTGTTGCCCATGGGTCTGTTCGGGTCATGAACACTGGTTCCGTTCAGCTGGGAAGTATGATCCCGCCACTTGCCACCAGTTTTAGCAGACCACGGGTAACCTGACTGGTTACCTCAGCTAATTTGCTTCCTTCAGCCAGTCAGGAACCACCTAGAGTATAAGGAGACCCATTTACTCCCAGTAACTGGACGGCACAGAGACCTGGAGGTACAACACAATTTTATTGGCCACACATGGCTTTTATGCATAACCCCATGCAAGGGGTCTACCACACAACCATACACGGTCACATTCCAGGATCCGCCCCTCCCTGGGATCCTAGTGCGGGAAGGGACTCCCTTCCCTTTGTTCCCAATGCCTGCCACTAAATCCACAGGGTTTCCCACACCAGGGTTTTCCTAGGAGCCTCTGTGCCTGGGAGTCCAGGCACAGCAAAAAGGGACCATGCCTTTGTCTCCCAGGCACAGGAAAGCCCGCCCACAGTAAAAGAGCTGGTCTCTTTGTCCCTCGGGCACAGGAACACAAGCACAACCAACAAGTGACCCAAGAGCATCCAAACCAATCTCAGGGATCTGCACAATGGCTCCTCTTTCAACTAACCTCTGTTAGCGAGGTACCAGTGTGAAACCCAGACAAGGGAAGTGTCTCCTTTCAGGGTATGAATGTTCCTCCTGGGTGTCGCTCGTCGGTAGCAACCCAGGAGAGCACTCATTAATTACTTCCCTTGCGCCGGACCACCCCGATACTCCATTTAGAACATTTAGTTAGAATGTTTACACCTCGTTAACGAGGTGTGTAAACCGCAGACCACAAGGGAACAAGCGGCGCATGTTTCCCCTGAGTTCCTGCCAGTTTGTATCACCAAACACCCACCAGTGAGAGCATTCGTCTCCCAAACCGACCGGCGCGTACTGTCTTCGATCGGGAATCATCTTAGCTGCTTCCCAACGGAGCTATAATCACTGTTACCCCCCCCCTCCCCCCACAAACTGGCAGCTGCAAGGCTAGGCTCGTAGCTGCCCAGGAGAATGCTCTCTCCGGCAGATACCCGAGGGGATCCAGAGAGAGGGACGTGCACCAGTTGGGAATCTCTGGAGCTGTGAGTCAGTGAGTCTGGTTCTTAAGGGGTTAATCTGATTGGGCGGAGACGCCCCTCTCGCTCCATCCCCTGATTGACGCAAATTGGTTTTGCGCCTTTCAGAGGATTGGTGCAATTGGGTTTTGCACCATTTCTTCTGATTGGGCGGCGTAACTCCTTCTTCTCCCAAACGCTGAATGGCGCGATTTGGTTTGCGCCCTTTCAGCCAATTGGATGTTGCTTGGTTTAGACGCGAAGTTTGAATTCGCACTAAACCAAGAAACTCCCTGGAACTAATTTCGGGGATGTACAGAGCCTCGAACCCTAGACTTTGGATGCTAATATCTCTGGCTCTGTACATCCAATCACCCCACTTTTTGCAGGGATCCCAGAAGGGACCCAGGGCTATTTATCAATATAAGTTTCAACCCTGTAACCCCTCCCCACCCTGGGGTGCCGAGCCCCAAAGTTCACCATGTGTTTTCATGTGTTTCCCTGTGTCCTGTTAGTATCTCCCAGAGAGGGAGATGGTTATCTGTAACCAAGCCCCCTCCTGCCTGGGATTGTATTGTGTGGGATGGAGACCCCCTGTGGAGTTCTGTGCATAAAAAGCAAATAAAGATTGTCAAAAGCTGTACCCTGGAATTGTGTGCCGTCCAGTTACTGGGGAAATGGGTCTGACCTATTATTAAGAAAGGGAATAACACCTATTACCTCAAGTACTTTTTTTTTTACCAAGTGCAGAAACTCCTTTCTCTATCAAGATTCATTTATGTTACTCTGCATGCATGCAATTGTACTGAAAATGATAGCTCACTTAACCAAACAGCAGTTTTTTAAGGACAAACTTTATGGCTGCATTCATACATCCAGAGTTTAAAGAGGATTTTGGGAGACCTATCTGCAAAGAAAAAATAACTAAAGTGGGCTGTAAGAGGACTCTGTCAGCGTTATTAACAGGGGATAACTATCTTTGAAAATGAAATACATACAAAGAAAACACACCTAAGAAAATGGCAACAATAGCAATTTAACCCCTTAAGGACCGGACTGTTTTTGTGATGTTGTACATTTGCGACCAGGCATCTTTTTACACTATTGTGGTGTTTGTGTTTAGCTGTAATTTTCCGCTCTCTCATTTACTGTTCCCATACACATTATATATTGTTTTTTTCAGGACAAAAGGGGCTTTCTTTACATACCATTATTTATATAATCTCATGTAATTTAATTTTTAAAAAATGAAAAAATATGATGAAAAATTGAAAAAAAAAAAAAAAAACTGCTAAATAGATTCAAAATTTTGTCCTGAGTTTAAAAATACCCAGTGTTTACATGCTTTTTGCTACTTTTTTGCATGTTATAGGGCTATAAGTACAAGTAGGATATTGCGGTTTCAAAACATACATTTTTAAAATGTATCAATAGTGACATTGTAACACTATTATCTGTCATAAATTGCTGAATAACACCCCACATGTACATATTTTTTTTTAAAGTAGACAACCCAGGGTATTCAATATGGGGTATGTCCAGACTTTTTTAGTAGCCACTTAGTCGCAAACACTGGCCAAAGTTAGCGTTCATATTTGTTTGTGTGTGAAAAAAGTAAAAAACTAAATTGAACGCTAATTTTGGCCAGTGTTTGTGACTAAGTGGTTACTAAAAAAGACTGGACATACCCCATTTGCAATACCTTGGGTTGTCTTCTTTTGCAAATGGTATGCCATCATGGGGGTAATTCTCATTCCTGGGCTACCATACGCTCTCAAAGGCAACGTAACCAACCTGGCCATTTTCAATGTAAAAATATTTGACCCATATATTTGACCCTGTAACTTTCAAAAACGCTATAAAACCTGTACATGGGGGGTCCTGTTCTACTCAGGAGACTTTGCTGAACACAAATATTAGTGTTTCAAAACTGGAAAACGTATCACAACAATTATATCATCAGTAAAAGTGCGGTTTGTGTGTGAAAAATGCAAAAAAAAGTCACTTTCACTGACAATATCATCGCTGTGATATGTTTTACTGTTTTGAATCACTAATATTTGTGTTCAGCAAAGTCTCCCGAGTAAAACAGTACCCCCCATGTACAGGTTTTAGGGTGTCGTAGAACGTTACAGGGTAAAATACAGTGACAGCAAATTAAATTCTCTGGACTTTCGGCTTGGGTTGGCAGGCAGGTCCCTTAAATTGCAATCAATAAAATAACTTAATTATGTAAAAATATTACATAAATACGCACGTAGAATTTAAATATATATGCATATTTATATATTTGAAGTCTACGTGTATATTTATATAATTATTTATGTAATTTTGTATATGGACATATGAATAGTTCGTATTCTTTTTATTTATTTATATATACATAGATATATATACAATTTCATTCTAAGTGTATTTTGATATAAATATATATATATATATATTAATATCAAAATACAGTTAGAATAAAATTTCGTATAGATATATAATTTTTTTTAAAAAAATTTATTATTATTTTTACATGTTTAATTTAATTTAAATTACTTTTTATTTGTATTTTATAATAATATATATATATACAATATATATAGTTATTATATATATTATATATATACGTGTGTAAATTAATTATAAGTGTATTTTTATATTAATATATGTACATATTAATATAAAAATACACTTAGTATGACATTATATATATGATATATAGACATATATTATATAGGTATAATATATGTCTATATATCATATATATATATACACATATATAATAATCATTTTTTTTATTAACTATAACTTTAATTTTTTTTTTTATTTTACACTAGCAGGGAGACTGCCTGTCAGCACAGACAGTCCCCCTGCAGGCAGATACTTGGACACCTATTGTGACCATGTGGTCGCCCTGTTGGGCGATCACATGGCCACAGGGGGTCCTAATCCGCCATGGGGAGACTGTCTGGGCTGCAGGCAGTCTCCCCACACCGGGAGCACCGCCGATCGCCGCCGGGGGAACGACGGCGATCGGGTAAGTACCTCTTAAATTTAGGATGATTCAGGACCGTCGTCGGTCGGCAAGGGAAAAATGCCGATGACGGTCCTGAACCGTCCTGCCTCGTTCTGGGGTTAAACATTTTTTTATTTATAAAATATTGAGATTTCTCTTGTTTTCAAGTATTTCCTGGACCCTCAAACACTGCATTGTTGCAATAGAGTACAATATAATATTACCAAAAATAAATAAATACAACATACAGGTGGGAACAGCTAGGGAGAACATTCAACTCAGGTAGAGTGGAAGCTTCCAAGAAAAGCTCTTGTGCACAAGGCTAGAAAGATGAAGGGTGCGTTGGGATTCCAGTGATAGCCAGTTCTTTTACAAAGTGGCAGAATGTATTATACAATGTATTCAGTTTATGAAGGTGGGTTTGCTGTGCAGATGCGTACATTACTTACATATTATCAATGACTGGCATTAGCATTTGTTGCACTATCTGTTTCTTTACTGTAGGGCTTAGGTGGGATTTGTTTCTGCACAGGGTACCTAGTTTTGGATAACGTTTTGAAGAGAGTTTTTCAATGTGAAGACCAAAGGATAGATTGGTGTCTAGCAACATACCTAGATATTTGAAAGAACAAATTGCAATCAGTGTGCTATTTGAATTTTGTATGATACATAGTTGGAAATTTCGTAATTTATGTAATTTGGGTACTGTTCCAAAGATCATTTTGACAGTTTTGTCAGTGTTTAAGAAGAGTTTTTTTTTTTTTTTTTTTTTTTTATCTGCCTCTGTAAACTGGTCTTGGAGCACAGCCTCAAGCCTTTGTAGATTGGGTTTACTAGTGTAGATTACAGTGTCTTCTGTATACATGTGTACAGTTGAGGCTTTGCAGACGCTAGGCAGATCATTTATAAATAATATAAATAGTAGAGGGCCGAGTATGGAGCCTTGGGGGAACACCACACTTAACACCTTGTTCCAAGCATACGTTTGACTTTTTTATTTATCTATTTTGGTTTCACCTTCTATATATGTTAATATGTGTATTAATTACATAATATTATATGAAATTAACTATAATCTCTAAAATGTTTTATCCTTCCAAGATTTCTGTGAAAGACAACACACTAGTAAGAAATTATCACAACACTTTACAAATTGTGTTGTAAGCATTCCTGAATATCAGTCTATACACAAAGTGCTGGTTTGTACTTCATTTTCATTTTTCAAATACATGGTATAGTATTTTTTGTTTAAAACAAAATGTCCTTGGTATACAAAGGGTTCTGCTGTGATGTATTATGACAGCATTGACCTTCATTAGCCCTTAAAGGATTTCAATTTTTTCACCATGGTATTCACATGCATAGAACATGTATGTAACACTGTGTTAAAGAAATAAAATTGTTATTAAATGACTCGGAATATACAATATATTTATATTAAAGGTGTTTAAAACTCCAAAGGTTATACTGATATAGATGTTAGGAAACAGGTTCATCTGAGAATTTCTTCGACATTCCATCGTTACAATATATCATATTTTATATTTGAAAATAAAATGTCAGTCTTTGAAAATTTCTAGGACTCTGGTATACAGAAGCGAGATTTACAGGATTTGACAAGTCAGCTTACATATGTGGAAATGTCAAAGTAATTACCAGAAAGCTGTAAATAGGAACTACCATGTTATCTAGAATTGCCAAGGAATGCAACCTCAATAGAAGAAACTATTAATGTGCAATTACCAGAAAATATTGTGAAAAATGCTTTGTAGAATGAAGAAAGCAGCCTCTCCGATTGTAAATGGATTGTTTCTTAAAGGTCATACATAGAAATGGTTTTAAGAATAACAAAATCCAGCTTTGTATCATAGCATAAGCCTCTGCAAAAAAAAAAAAAAATATATATATATATATATATATAAATAATATATGTATCACAAAAGAGCGCACTCACTAGTCTTGCTTCCAAATGTTTTCAATACTTTATTAAACTACATCAATGACTTTTCCAGCCACATATCTAGACTTTCCTCAGGACATCCAACAGTGAAAGTGACTCTTCCCAAGCGCAGTGTGAAACTGGTACTACATCCCATCTGTTATTGTGAAACGCAAGTGGAATGCATTCAGGTATCATTTAAGAACAAGTCAATAAGAGTGAAATGCAAACATGCACATACCTACAAACCACTTGAAACAGTGAACCAGTGAAGATATAACTAATATTACCAAAACAACATTTTTCTAAAAGTATGAAAAAGTAAGAATCTTACATTGCGAAAACACAAAGGAGGTTACCAGAACTGGTTACACGTAATATTAAGAGGCAATATTTCCTAATGTATACACACAACTCGTATATTCAAATATCCAATAGGAATTACATAGCAAAGTAAAACATTAAGGCTAATCAAATCATGTCCCAATTCCACAAAGGGACAGAGACAGGGACTTGGAATTACTCCAAAAAGAAGAATATTGTATTTTTATGTTGTACACTGTATCATCGAAAGGCTTCAATGGGAGGAATTATCTTCATTGTTTTTTACTTAAAAGATAAATGATTTGCTCTCAGGTTCATATTATAGAGGCATTAGGTTGCTAGGATAGGACCTGCCAAAAATGGGGTACATTGGCATTGTGACAGACTTATGTAATGTATGATCATATTCTGTAACTAACCCCCCATTATTTTTGCCTAGCTGAGATGGTTTTAAAAAACACGCAAAAACTGTTACATTCTGAATGAGGATCTTGCATGTTATATATATTACATATGCTGTTTTGTATAAACACCAAATATTTTCTCCTTATTCCAACTTGTATATTAATAATTTATTGATTTGCATTACACTGCAATATGCTTTAGTTTCCGAGAAAGCATACAGATTGTTTACCAAATGTTGAGAATTTATATAAATTTATGTGTCCATTAATTAGAACATACGTTTTAGAGCAGGGGTCCTCAAACTCCGGCCCCCCAGATGTTGCTGAACTACAATTCTCTGGCTATCTATGTAATTCAAAGAATCATGGCAGTTGTAGTTCAGCAACATCTGGGGGGCCGGAGTTTGAGGACCCCTGTGTTAGAGCATTTGCAAACAATTTGCATGATGTTGACTAAAATAACTTACATGAGAACATTACACTAACAGATGGTTGTAAACTCTCTTATTGTAAATTATTTAAAACATTTGACTCAACTACAGTTAGTTAGAATAGAAAATCATTAGCCATCGTAGGCCATTAGGTGGCATTAGGCAGCATCTTTAAAATTATTTCTGTAAAATGTGCTTACCTGGGCCGGCCTTAGGTCCTTAAAGGACCACTCTAGTGCCAGGAAAGCATACTCGTTTTCCTGGCACTAGAGTGCCCTGAGGGTGCCCCCACCCTCAGGGACCCCCTCCCGCCCGGCTCTGGAAAGGGGAAAGAGGCAAAAACTTACCTTTTTCCAGCGCTGGGCGGGGAGCTCTCCTCCTCCTCTCCGCCTCCGTTCCTCCCCGTCGGCTGAATGCGCACGCGCGGCAAGAGCTGCGCGCGCATTCAGCCGGTCACATAGGAAAGCATTCATAATGCTTTCCTATGGACGCTTGCGTGCTCTCACTGTGATTTTCACAGTGAGAATCACGCAAGCGCCTCTAGCGGCTGTCAGTGAGACAGCCACTAGAGGAAATAGGGGAAGGCTTAACTAATTGATAAACATAGCAGTTTCTCTGAAACTGCTATGTTTATAAAACAATTAGTTAACCCTAGCTGGACCTGGCACCCAGACCACTTCATTAAGCTGAAGTGGTCTGGGTGCCTAGAGTGGTCCTTTAAAGGGACACTCCAGGCACCCAGACCGCTTCTGCCCATTGGAGTGGTCTGGGTGCCAACTCCCACTACCCTTAACCCTGCAACTGTAAATATAGCAGTTTTCATAAACTGCAATATTTACCTTGCAGGGTTAACTCCTCTTCTAGTGGCTCCTCTAGTGGCTTCTATGTGAGGACCTCCAGCGTCGCTGTGTGAGTCGTTTTGCTTTGAAACTCTGGATTTTCTTGAAATAAAAACTCACAGTAATGTGCAGTGTATATCTAATTATCACTGAGCTCCACAGCAAAGCACTATACTATCACTGAACAACATTAAAGGATGTCAGTCATACACACACAGTCACATGCACAGACACAGGCAGTCAGTCAAGCACACAGTCACATGTACAGACACAGGCAGTCAGTGACACACACAGTCACATGATAAGTAAGCCATACACACAGTCACAGATAGTCAGTCACACCAAGACACAGGCAGACAGTAACACACACAGTTACAGGCAGTTACCTCATTACATTATGGGTACTGGGGGATGAAGTGGAGGCACTGCATTCCCTGGTGTCTAGCGCTTGGGGAAGCAGGGACTCCTTCCCCCTTAGTGTGCAGTAGTAAGCTAGAATTGCATCTTCTAAAGTTATATTATCTCTCTCCCCTGAGTGCTTCCTCTTCAGCTCCCTCGCGCGCCGCGTACTGATACCGGAGCCGGAAGATGACGTCATCTTCCAGCGCCGGCATCACTACGCGGCACGCGAGGGAGCTGAAGAGGAAGCATTCAGGGGAGAGTGCTCCCTCGCGCGCGCGCCAGCCTGCCCACCTGCCCAGTGACCGGCCGCCCAGGAGCCCAGCAGCACCACTGGACCCCAGGAAATCCCCTCAGCACTCCAAAAGGTAAGGAGGCTGGGGGATTACATTTAAAAAAAAAAAAACATGTGTGAGTGTTAGTGTTAGTGTGACTGTGAGTGTGAGTTTTAGTGTGTGTGTTAGTGTATGTGTTAATGTGAGTGTTAGTGTGTGTGTTAGTGTGAGTGTGTGTGCTAGTGTTAGTGTGTGTGTGAGTGTTAGTTTGTGTGTTAGTGTGAGTGTGTGTGTGTTAATGTGAGTGTTAGTGTAAGTTTTAGTGTGTTAGTGTGTGTGTTAGTGTGAGTGTGAGTGTGAGTGTTAGTGTGTGTGTGATAGTGTGTGTGTTAGTGTGTGTGTTAGTGTGTTAGTAGAGTGTTAGAGTGTGTGTGTCTGCTAGTGAGTGTCAGTGAGTGTGTCTGTTAAGTGTGTGTCTGCTAGTGAGTGTCAGTGAGTGTGTTACTGTGTGTGTCTGTTACTGAGTGTGTTTGTGTGTGTGTTAGTGAGTCTGTTTGATGTCTGTTAGTGAGTGTGTGTTTGTCAGTGAGAGTGTATGTTTTGTGAGTGTGTATGTATGTCTGTCGCTGAGTGTGTCTCTGTCAGTAAATGTGTGTGTCTGTTAGGTAGTGTGTATGCGCCTGTTCGTGAGAGAGTGTGTGTGTGTGTCTTCAGTACTTACCTTTCTCCAGCTACGGAGTCCCTTGGTGCTGGGGATCCCTACGCCTCTCAGCTCCGAATGTGCCGCGCACGCATTCAAACCGCCCACAGGAAAGCATTACTCAATGCTTTCCTATGGACGTTCAGTGTCTTAGAATCGCGGAAGCTCCTCTAGCGGCTGTCAGTGAGACAGCCCCTAGAGGCTGGGTTAACCCTCAGTGAAACATAGCAGTTTCTCTGAAGCTGCTATGTTTTTAGCTGCAGGGTTAAAACTTTTCGCACCGGGGCCCCATTGGTCATGTGTACGCCACTGCTCTGATGCATCAAGGCATGTCCTCCACAAGACCTTTGAACATGTTTTTTGGTATCTGGCACCAAGACGTTAGTAGCAGATCCTCTAAGCCCTGAAAATTGCGAGGTGGTGTCACCATGGATCTGATGTGTTGTTCCAGCACATCCCAGAGATAACACAAAGCCTTCCTGCTTTCTTCTCATAGTGCATCCTGCTGCCATCTCATCCCCAGGTAAATGATGCATATTATTATTATTATTATTAATACTATTATTATTATTTAATTATTTATATAGTGCCATCACATTCCGTAGTGCTGTACAATGCACACGCCATCCACCTTATCTAAGAATAAGAAAATGTGATACATCAGACCAGGCAACCTTCTTCCATCCCAATTGAAGTTGCTTTTGGCAGTGATCAGTGGTCATTGTGGGCACTCTGACCAATCTGTGGCTATGCAGCCTCTTACACAGCATACTGCAAAACACTGTGTGTTCTGACACATTTCTAGCATAGTCAGCATTACGTTTTTTTAACAATCTGAGCTCTAATCTTCTGTGTGACTAGCCTTCTCTGCTACCGATTCACCAGTTGTCCTGTCCTTCCTTGCATTACTTTTGGTAGTTACTAACCACTGCATAATTAGAACACCCAACAAGACTTACCGTTTTTGAGATGTTCTGACCACTATTTTTTCACTTGCCCAATTTTCCTGCTTCCAACACATGACATTAAAGAACTGGCTGTTCATTTTCTGATTAATTTATCTAACTCCTCGACCCCTTGACACTCTCTCCTATCTCCAGACCACTTCACTGACAGGTGAATGGTCTTGGTCATGGTCAAGGGCCATTGTAATGATATAACAGTTATTCACTTCACTTGTCATTGGTTTAAATGATGACGCCGATCTGTGTATTTATTCATTTTGGATTAATACTCAAGGATTATATCTAGGTCTTATTGTAGAAATGTAATGAGCTCTGGATTGTTATATTGCATTTAAAAGGGCATCATAAAAGCTTTTGATGATATCAAAATACAATCTCCAATCATGGAAACATAAAAGGTATGTTACTGAGGTATTGAATAGCAGCTATAAAGTCAGTAATTTTCTGGCAGAATTTTTAAAATGTGGATTTGTTTTTAAATCCTCGTAATCAGTTCAATTGCATAAATTATCACTGAATAGCATTTTCCACATTTGCTGAAATGTAACTTGTTAACAATTCTCATTATTTTAACCAATTCCATTTGTTTGTATCAGCTTAAATGTTTTAATGCAGCTGTTTTTGCAAGCTTGAAGTCTTGTGATGCTCAGATTAGCAGTCATTAGTTCATCCATTACTACTGTAAAGCAAGCTGATATTTTGGTGTTTATCCTGCTTTGATTATACATTGATATGTTTGTTTAGGAAAGCATACACATTGAAATATCTGCTGTTTGCTAATACAAGGAATAAACACATTATCTTTTAAATAGTTTATGTTAAACTTTAATGTAATATTAATTTCCATCTTAATGTATACATACATATAAAACTTATTTGTTTTTCGTATACTAAAAGTTAATCTCTACTCCAAGATTAAATGTGGTTAACACTTAAAAATATCTTACTACGTGTGAGTCACATATTTCAAAAATACACTGTGAAGCCCAAACGACTTTCAAACATGCAGAATAATCTACTCTATTCATTAACAAATATTGGTCCATTGATAAGAATGCATAGAACACAGAGCCTAAAGACATCCAGTGTATGACTGCACCAAAAAAAGACAGTTGTAAAAAATGAACATGATATATATATACAACTTGAAATGTCTCAGAGATTACCAGATGGTAGTAACCATTGCTCCTGAGATACATCAGGGCCAATATTCAGGCTACACACAAATTGAACTAATTCAATAGGATGTCATAGCCAGTAGGCAAATTAACTCCCTAACTCCCTAACATATTTGCAGGATGTCATGTAACCCATGAATAGATCTAGATCAGGGTGCCCAAAAGGTAGATCCCCAGGTGTTGTAGAACTACATCTCCCATAATGCTTTATATGCCTTTGGAATTCATTTAGAATGGCAAAGCATTATGGAAGCTGTAGTTTTAAATAATTAAGGGTAAATACCTTTTGGGCACCCCTGATCTAGATAGTGATAACCCCAATTATGGAAAGCAAGAAAGATTCCCCATAAGCCTGGCTGAAGAACCACCATCTTCTTCTCAATTAGATAGACACCGTTTTGCTCATTCAGTTCAATTATTTAAATGAACAGCATGTGGAAATGGAAATGTGATTGTTGGAAGCAATACAGCCAATCACATTCAGAACATAGCAATACTATATTGGAATAAATTCCCTGCTATATAGCTTTACTGCTATACTTAGTGCAGCTATTAACCCAGTAAGGATTTATTTTTATATGTGGCTTTTTGTTATGGCTTTGTTTTAGACTTTAGGGATATTTAATGTTTAACCCCTTAGTAAATTGGTAATTCATATACCAACCATAGGTTTTAGCCAATGTTTACACTAACTTTAACAGTATGCCTACTCTATCCTTACCCTATACTAACCTTAACCCTATAGCTAACTCTAACCCTACCCTATAGCCCCTATATCTAACCCTACTATAACCCTAACAGCTCTACTAACCTCCACCCTAGGAAACGTCTGCTAATATCAATTCTAATATTAGAAAATGTGTTGAACACAGTAGATAGTGGTCTGTGTCTGCCATCCACATGCTGTTTTTATTATTATAGTCACTGTAATTATGAATGGAGCCTGCTTGCAGCCAGCACTGTAGTGTAATTGTCTCGGGACAGGCTGGGAGACACTGGGACACTGGGATCTCATTGAAACAGCCTGAGAAACACATATGTTTACATTAGTCCAAAACATGCTTCTAGTGGTTTGTAACGGATCACCTGGCACCCTGACTGGGTACCTCCATTGAAGGATGCTCCTAGCGCTTCCTTAAGACTCCAAGCACTCCAGCCGACACCATAACCACCGTAGACACCTTCAGAGAGCAAGAAAGGAACAAGCTCTTAAAAGAGCTTAAAAGTGATTACCCTATGGAGCATGCAGAGCATAGCAATCCCTTGTAGTGATATAGCAATTCCCCCAATAAGAGACAGGACTCTAGAGTGAGGGTGAAGAAGAACTCTGGTTTAATGACACACACTCTGCTTTTATGCAATTCTCCCATGCAAGGGAGACGCCCACAGACAATTATACATTAGCCAATCAAAAAATGGTTACAACCCACATATTCCTTCCCCTCAGCCTGAGAGGTAACATAATTAGCCGTACAGTTTAAAACATACTTTTTACCCAACTTTCATAACTCTGAAACTATACATCCAATATTAATAAAAGTCACATATTATTAATCAGCACATTTCAAATACAAGCATAGCCAAAAACCATTTGAATCCGTTCAGTCGTTCGGGAGATAGATATCAGTCACTTTTAACCGACCACAAGCACATTTTCATGCCCAAAACAGTTCCATGGATTTGGGCTGTGCGGATGGTCTATTTTACACTGAGAAAATGACTAAGTCCCATTCGAACGAGCGTTTGAATCTTCGAACGGGACTTAGTCTCCAGCCGCAGTGTCGAAGTAGAGTAGAAGGTACGGGTCAGCAGTGTTCGTGCAATTGGGTAGCCGAAAACAGTTCTATAGATTTGGCTGCACACACCGCTGACCGCGTTCGAATGAGTTAAAATGGCCGCCGCCACGTGTTCGGTTTTCGAATGGTGGCCACTTAGATGACTTCGCCACTTCGACTGCATCCGAAGTGCCAGTTTAAAAATACAAATCCTTTCTCTGGGAATTAAAGGGCCAGAAACAGCAATAAGAAAAACAATTATGCCCAAATCAGTTCCTAGAAGGGCAATGCATCCCAGGGCCATAGTCGCAGGGCAGGAGGCTGGCAAACAGGCCCCTCCAAAAACCAGTGGCGAGGTCACTTTCGCCACATGGTTGTCAAACAGAGAACCAATAGAGGCGTTTGCTCCTTTAAAACCTTCAATTTTCAAAAGTCTACATATTTGCTATCATCATTAACAGCATGATAACACCAAATGTGGTTAATGCTCCTCATAGGCAAGGATTAATTGATTCACTACTAGGAAGTAATAGGGCAGGCTGTCTGCTTGACAGCTGGGAATATGTAACAAGGTTAATTTATAGAAGTAAATATTTAAATCAAAATCAATACTTTACTAAAATGGAAAAGTGCTTTATGTGTTTGGAGTATTCCTTTTATCTAAGTGGACTATTGGCCAACTGACTGTGAGTATTTACCCTCACCCCACTGACCACAGTTTAAGGAAATAGATAACCATATCAAAGGAGAGCCCTTTATCTATGATTCTTTCTAATGCATTATCCATTGTTTTTTTTTGCAAAAATTGTAAAAAATTACAAAATAAAAATCTTACTTGAACAGAACTGTGAGAACTATTTAAATATTGTTGAATATCTGCTACTTTGCTACTTTGTGTTTCTTGCAAATACCAGATTTGTATGAATGTAAAAAGTAAATTAGTTTCCGGATTTAGAAAAAATCGATGATTTTTTTTAACAGACCATGAAATGTTCCCATCTGTGATATCTGAGTGATGGAAAAGAAGCTGTTAGGGGTTATTAACATATCCACCCCTACTAGTAATGCATGGGTTTTCATATTCTCTGTGGATTTTGTTTTTACTTGTGACATTTCGTGCAATATAAAATAGTGGTCCCAGAAAACAATTTAAGTGATTTATTTTGCTTGTAAGAATCCACACTACAGCTGAAAGCTTCAAATGATTGCACATTTCCTAAAGAAAATATAACAAAGTCTTTTTTTTTATTTATTTATAATTTTAAATGCATTTTAAATGCAACATTTGCATACAGTACGACATATAACAGGTTAATATAAGAGCTTAGGTAGAGCATATACTCTGTAATATCACACAAATAATTACTAACGTAAGGTTGCATAATGGTAGTATGAAAAATTAACATTTTCTTATTGGGAACAGCTTTCTTTTAGTGGGTGTGAGCAAGTTGGGAGATAAATTTCCAATGAGATATGTTAGTAACATATTGGCTGATCGGCCAGCTTTAAAGGAATAGTATAAATGGTAGCAATCATAAAGCGATAATGTAAAATGATAGCATAAGGAACAGAAGCCTACAACATGCGTTCCTATTCATAATGTACTTGCGAGACGTCCAAGCTGTTGCAAAGTTTAGGTTGTCGGTTTAGGTGAGTCTGCAACACGGCTCGCTCTTGGGAAGGATGGTTGAATTTTCTTCACGTCCCAGAGCCTGGAGGTAGTCGCTGGTGTCAGTGCTGCAGAGGTATTGCTTGTAGTGGCCTCCTGAGATATGCCCAAAGCCTGAAAAAACTTATCAGAGTTACTTGCTTGTGCGATGTGCACTCTTTTGCCTTCAGGACTGACAGAAAGCCTGCACACTCGTCCCTAGCGATATTGTATCCCCTTGGCCCTCAGGAGCTGAGTTGCTTCTTTCATGGAGTGTCACCAAGTTACAGTTGCTCTGGAGAGGTCGTTATAGAAGGATAGGTCAGAGCACTCAAACTCGTAGGTGTTTGCTTCACGGGCTGCTTCTTGGACTAGCATCTTGCCCCGGAGCGATTGAATGCAAATAAGTAAGTCCTGTGGGACCTCAGCTGGGGCTCTTGGAGGCTTAGGTAATTGAAAATGGAAGTCCCGCAAAATAGATTTTGCTTTAGCTGGTAAGAGAAGGGAGGTCAGTAATCTGCGTAGATAGTGTAGGATCTCAGGATCTTGCACTTCCTCTGGTATCCCCCTAATCCTGAGGTTTCAATGGCGTTTAGAGTCTTCCAGTACCACCACTTTGTTTTCCAAAGTAGTGCTTGTCTGCTTAAGTTGGGTCATTTCCCTCTGCAGGGACTCAATTTTGTCCACTGTAGACGCTTAATTTACCTCTATGGCCTGTATGCGGGCTGTCATGGTGCCCAAATGTTCCCTGATTAGGGCAACGTCAGCTACTGATTGGGCTTTGGGTGCCTTGAGCAGGTTAATGATATCTGCTTTTCTTGCCGGGATCTGTTCAGGAGGTGGAGTACTCTGCATCCTGATGCTTCCTCTATTTGCTAGTGCCTTGGCAAACTCACCCTCACTGTCATCCGAGGAGTAATCAGAGGCTTCCCGCGTGGGTGCCATCTTGGCAGGCCACAGCATTACTCTGAACAAATTGCCAATATTTTTAGAAGTCAGCGTCGTCTCACTTCGTAGTTGTTTTGATTTGCATCTCATTATGTTTGGACAGGTGTAGGAGGTAAGTGGGGCTTCCTAATCTGCCTGTTTTATGCTTTTTTTAGTGGAATTTCTCCCGGAGCTCAGTGCTTGCACGTCTGCTTGAGTTGCACATTAGCTCCGCCCCCCGCACAAATTAGAATTTTCACTTGTTTTAAAAAAATTATACATTTTTATTGTCCAAAATCATTTTCAAATCTTTACAATAGATAAGCAGATATTCTGAGATGTACATATATTGTTTATTTCCTACTGGCTTCCTACTAGTGATGATATATTATTGGGACACTAGATGGCAGATTGTGTCTGTTGCTTCTCCACAAAATTAAAAAGAAGCAAATGAAAATAAGAATAAATAAATACATTATTGAACAGGATAACTCAGTCATATTAAATATGTAGATATTGAAGTTTGGTAATGTAAGGCACAACTTGATGTCATTCTATTTGATTTGGAAATCATTGAGTAAGTAGGCATCCCCTATTGTTCAGAAATGTTCTCCAACTCTTTTTATTAACCTTCGATTACATTATTGTACAAGAAAATCCAAATTACTCTGCTCACCTATTAACTGATTTTTAAAATGCATTAAAATACAATAAAAATATCGGGCTGCATTGATCTATAAAATATTTGATTTGTACAATACATGGATTACCAATTTGTTGGAGTTTGTAGAATAATTCTTTAATAAAGTTAAATGCTATACTGTAGATTGCCTACATCTGAGCATATTATACCTTATACCAGGGATAGGCACTGGACTACATCCCCCATAATGCTCTTACACCCATAATGCTGACAAAGCATCATGGGAGGTGTAGTCCAAAACAGCTGGAGTGC
This sequence comes from Pelobates fuscus, assembly GCF_036172605.1. Classification (NCBI taxonomy): domain Eukaryota; kingdom Metazoa; phylum Chordata; class Amphibia; order Anura; family Pelobatidae; genus Pelobates; species Pelobates fuscus. The sequence continues at coordinate 198,184,274 of NC_086320.1, read as the reverse complement.
CGAAGGTTACCAATGCCTGCCTTATACCATGAATGATCAGCATTATTCTCTTAACAACCACTGACATCATTTGTTGCCATTGCAATCTTGGTCCTAAAGACTTCATGCTGATAAGGTATATTCTACTTATTTACCAGGAACCTTTCTATTCAGCCCTATTGTCATTTAATGGCTAGAATATTATATTGTGTGTAGGATACTTCAAGACTGTATTATTATGACTGCATAGACTGCCACTTGTTCTTGAGGGTCGAGTCATTGATTAGTTGGTAATTCTGAGATTTTTTATTAAGATTTATGCATATTCAGTTTCATCATTACTTTACATATGCTAAAAGCTGTTTTTATGTAAATCTGTAGCATGAAATATTTGATGAACCACAACATAAAATGATTATAGTGTGTGTAGTTGTCTGACCATTGTGACCATTCAGGCAGGCTACTCCTCCCATGGGCAAAGCAACACTGCCCTTTAGGGTATCAGGTACAGGACAGCAATCTCTTATGCGAAAAGGTGTGGGTTTTTTTACATTGTGCACAAAATCCAAGCAGCAATCAGTCTGGTCATAAATCCAGCAAAACAGAAAAGAAAATCTACAAATAAAATCCTAGCTCAAATTTGAGCACTTATTAAACATCAATAATGCCCTTTACTAATCCAGGGTAATAATATAACAACATCAGAAAAATAAACATAGGTTTCACCAACTTTTAGCAATTTTACAAGAGTGCTGCTCTGCACAGCCCTGCTCCAGGCAGGTCATATTGTATCTCTCTCTCTCTCTGATGCCTGCTAAATAACGCCTCAGCAGTTGCTAATTAGGGCAGGTGAAGGAGGCTATGGAGGATTCTGGATCCTACTACACTCCCAGGCACTCTTTCTCAACCTCTCTTTCTTATATCGTCCTGAAGTGATTAGTTTGGGGGTCACTGAATACTTTTGAGAAAGGTGGATTTCGCTGAAACGGGTCAAGTGAGGTGGACTATTTGTTTTATATATGAGATCCAGGGCTGTCTTTAATATTGATTGGACCCGGGGCAAGCATTTGCTTGGGCCCCCTGGACCCCGCCTGTTAAAGGGGTTACTGTGCTAGGGTGGTGTGAATGAGACAAAGTTGGGCAGTGAGTGTGACAGACTTGGGGGCAATGAATTGACACAGTGGTGTGGTATGGTTGATGGGTGAGTGTTACAGGGCTGGGGTGAATGTGGCATGGTTAGAGGAGGAAGTGTGACACGATTAGGGATTGATTCATGTGACAGGGTGTGTACAGCATGATTGGGGGGATGAGTGTGACAGAGTTGGAGGGGTTAATGTGATTGGGTGAGTGTGGCAGGGTGAAAGGGGGTGAGTGTGACAGAGTGATGGAGGATGAGTGTGAAAGCATGGAAGGGTATTTGTGACAGTGCGAGAGAAGGTGAGTGTGACAGCATTGGGGGAGTTAAAGGATCACTATAGTGTCAGGAAAACAAAGCGGTTTTCCTGACACTATAGTGCCCTGAGGGTGCCCCCTTCTGTTACTTACCTTAATCCAGCACCGGGCTCCCTCTGCGCTGGTGACCGCTCCTCCCCCACCGACGTCAGCTCCCATGTCCGACATCAGCGGAGCCAAATGCGCATGCGCGGCAAGTGCCGCGCGCGCATTTAAAGTGTCCATAGGAAAGCATTTCTCAATGCTTTCCTATGGACGCTCTGCGTAATGGAGGCATAATATGCCTCCAGTGTTGCAGATGCGCCGCTAGTGGCTGTCCGGAAGACACCACTAGAGGCTGGATTAACCCCAAATGTAAACATAGCAGTATCTCTTAAACTGCTATGTTTGCATCAGAAGGGTTAAAACCTGAGCTGAAGTGGACATTGAGCTGAAGTGGTCTGGGTGACTATAGTGTCCTTTTAATGTGAGTTTTGTTGAGTGAAAGGGGTGGCATTGTGTGGAGGGTGACATGAGTGTATGTGTGCAGTGTTGAACATGCAGGGGTGTATTTGTGTGCAGTGTTGGCATTAAAATACTGCGATGTATGCACTGCCACATGTACAGGTATGCACACACACTCAGAAACACACAGATACCCAGGAGCAAAAAAACACTAACACATAAATACACATGCAAAAGCAAATATACTGACGCACAGGTACACATACATACAGGTATATAAACACACATGTATACATACATACACAGATACAAAGACATACATATACACACTGACACACAAGTACATACAAACATGGACACATAGGTACATACAAACACAGGTACACATATACTCTGACACACAGGTAAACAGACACTCTGACACACAGATACACATACACCGACATAGAGATACACATACACTGACACACAGATACACCTACACTGACATACAGATACACATACACAGACACACAGATACACATACACAGACACACAGATACACAAACACAGACACACATATACACAGACACACAAACACAGACACACAGATACACAGACACATGGGTACACAAACAGACACACGAGTACACAGATACACAAACACAGACACACAGATACAGACACACGAGTACACAAACACAGACACACAGGTACACATGTACTCTGACACACAATTACATACAAATACACATACACTCTGACACACAGGTACACATGCACTATGACACACAGATACACATACAATCTGACACACAGGTACACATATACTCTGACACACAAATACATACAAACACAGACACATAGATACACAGACACATGGGTACACAAACAGACACACGAGTACACAAAGACACAAACACAGACACACAGATACACAAACACAGACACACAGATACAGACACACGAGTACACATGTACTCTGACACACAATTACATACAAATACACATACACTCTGACACACAGGTACACATGCACTATGACACACAGATACACATACAATCTGACACACAGGTACACATATACTCTGACACACAAATACATACAAACACAGACACATAGGTACACATACACTGTGACACAAAGACACACAAATACACATACACTATAACAGACAGATACACATACACTCTGACACACAAACACACATACACTCTGGCACATGGGTACACAAACACACAGGTACACATACACACACAGATATGCACAATCTCACATACACATGTACATATATAGATAGTAATTTATGTTTTCTTACTTTTGCTGCAGTGCACTGGGGTCCAGGAGGAGCTGGCTGACCTAAGGTGATGGGTGTCAGCCTTCTTTAGAATACCTCGTGTCTGCCACCTCCTCCTCTTCCTCCTCCTTCCCACCGGGCTCTCTATTAGCTGGCCGGGAGGAAGTGACCTGTACTCACTCCTCCCAGCAGGCAATGCGATCCCAGCCATGATCCGCAAGGGAGTGGGGCCCGGCCGCGGGGAAACACATTGTTAGGGGCCCGGCCGCGGCCCTCATGATTAAAGGGCCCGCGGTAAGTATAATGATAGGAGTCTGGCCGCGGTTTGTCTGGGAAGGGGTCCGGTGAAAAATTAAAGGGCCCGCGGGGCTCAAGGGGCAGATGCTTTGGGCCCCCCTGGAATAAATGGGCCTGGGGCAGCTGCCCCTTTTGCCCCGCGTTAAAGATGGCCCTGATGAGATCTAGTATTTTTAGTGCTTTAAATAAACTTACCTTGTATGCTGGTTCAAAGTCAGTGGAAAGCGAGAGGGGGGCTGTACCAAGCTGATCTCAAAAGTACATTCACTTCATCCTTCTATTGAATAAGCTGTTAAGTCTGAGTCAGCTATCTGAGTGGCTCAGAACCATGTGAGTGGGATCATATGTAGGTTATTTACAAGATGGTTGCTGTACGACATTACCTTATGGTCTTTTCTTTGTGTCTTTTATTGTAGGCTTGAATAGTACAGCCTGTGGTAAAGATATATTTATTATATTTTTTTTTTAATCTTTTTAAATGTATTTTTATATTGTGTGCTCTACCTGTTTTATTTAATAATTTTACTCTTTCTCAACCACTGAGTATGTTTGTGCATGGGGATACATTTTTTTATTTTGCTCGGGTACATACTGGGATGTTCTTATCCCCTGTGTACTTGAGAAAGAATCGCTCCCCGGCCCACATCAGATGCGCCTGTCTGTTCTACAAATTCCTTTGTAAAATCTGGGGCAACAAAAATTGGATCAGCACACAAAACCTCCTTCTGGGCATTAAATGCCTCCTCTACTTCGGGTGCCCAATTTATCATAACAGGGCATTTTTCCTTTGTTAGATCTGTTTGCGATCATAGCAAAGTTAGGTATGAATCTACGGTACTAGCCCACTAAGCCAAAAAATGCCCTGACTTGTTTCTTCATGAAAGGACGTGGCCAATCCCAAATAGCATCTACCTTACTTTTCTGTGGTTTATGGAGACCTCTCCCAATAGTGTAGCCCACATACTTAGCCTCTTCCAAACCTATAGTACATTTGGCTAGATTGGCCATTAGACTTGCATCTCGGATTGACTTTATCACTGCCTGAACTCAGGGAAGGTTTGTTTCCCAATCTGTGATGTGTATAACCACATTGTCAAGGTAAGCAGCGTGTGTGTGTGGGCCAGTAAGTTTGTCATTGAGAGTGTGCATCTGTCAGTGTGTGCATGGGTGTCAATTAAAAGGTAAGCACCATCTAGTAGCTGTCATGAAGATAGTTAGTAGAAGTGTCTTTAGCCCTGCAATATAAATATTGCTGTATATCAGAAAACAGGGCCAATGCACCCAGACCACTTCATTGGCATGAAAAGGTGGCTATAGAAGGCTATATAAGATATATTAATTGTATCGTATAGTGGGAGTGGTAGGTGGTTGTTTAGGAGGGGGGACTTTTTGGTGACAATTTGTCCATGAACCAAGGCAGCACAATATCATGGACAAGACATTTTATGTTCCAGGGATGAATTCTTGTTCGCTAGGAGTATTGATAAATGAAAAGCATTCTTCTTGAATGTTATAGAGAGAGCATTAAAATGTTGCTTAAAGGAACACTATAGTCACCTAAATTACTTTAGCTAAATAAAGCAGTTTTAGTGTATAGATCATTCCCCTGCAATTTCACTGCTCAATTCACTGTCATTTAGGAGTTAAATCACTTTGTTTCTGTTTATATAGCCCTAGCCACACCTCCCCTGGCTATGATTGGCAGAGCCTGCATGAAAAAAAAAAACTGGTTTCACTTTCAAACAGATGTAATTTACCTTAAATAATTGTATCTCAATCTCTAAATTGAACTTGAATCACATACAGGAGGCTCTTGCAGGGTCTAGCAAGCTATTAACATAGCAGGGGATAAGAAAATCTTAATTAAACAAAACTTGCAATAAAGAAAGCCTAAATAGGGCTCTCTTTACAGGAAGTGTTTATGAAAGGCTGTGCAAGACACATGCAGGGAGGTGTGACTAGGGTTCATAAACAAAGGGATTTAACTCCTAAATGGCAGAGGATTGAGCAGTGAGGTTGTAGGGGCATGTTCTATACACCAAAACTGCTTTATTAAGCTAAAGTTGTTCAGGTGACTATAGTGTCCCTTTAAGGTTGAGGTTTATACAGTAGTTGTTCATATTAGTAGCTTAGTAGATAATGGCAAAAAGTATCATTAGTGATATATACTAAACTGTGCAGCAAGAACAAAATACCAGAATATTCTAAGGTATGTACACATAATTGTTAATTTTCTTGAGATGTTTTATTATAGTTCATTATATTATACTAGTAGATTTACCTGAACCTGCTTAAAAGTAACATTTTAAAGTTGTTGGGTATTTGGAATAGCTGCAGTGGTTTTTGCTAATAAATGAAAATAAACCTGGCCACTATGCTAAAAAGACATTTTTCAAAGCATTCAGTTTTAAAATTGAGTTAAGAGGTACTTTGACAGATAGAATTGAGATAAATATATGTTACTGTTGAGCTCTCACCACAACTGTTGAATGTAAGTGGATAGTGGACAGCAGGCAATCCATTCTTGGAACATAATAAACCAGATGAAATGATATGTTGAAAGTGATCCATATGTCGTTATTTTTTCTAAATCCATGTTTTATTTTTTTGAAATTTTCCAGGTGAATAGAAGCACCATAATTAGAATCTGTACAGTTTATATATTTGTTTACCAACCATTTCCAACTTTTTTTTTGTTTTTTTGTGTAATTTTGACATTAGTTACATAATGCATGTTGTAAAAAAATTAAAAGCAAGTATAATACGCAATAACATTTTTCTTTATCGTCCGTTAAAAAAAAACACTGTTACCCCAACCCACCCAAATACGTATTTGACTGTTATGAAATGTCACTGAATTTTCAAAGCAGTCAAAATATATACTAAGACAAAGTAAGAACTACTTTGTATTTTTCCTATGCTTGACAAAACTTGACAAAAAGGTGGAGCCATCTTTGTCAAGTTGTCAATTGCCCCAGCTATTGCAAATTATGAAAATACCACTGATGATGACAGAGCTGCTTTAATTTAATAAATCATGTTTTTTTTTTAGATAAAGAACATTTACAAAAATGTGAATTTATGAAACTGCACAAAGTGATGCTGAGTCTTTATAACAGTGTCCTTTGTAGTAGTATGTTTCATATATATATATCATTTTTTTATTATTTTTTTTATTTGATGCCTTTGTCAGGCTGCCTGTTGCCACTGCACAGGAAGGGATCCAGCCTGTGGGTCTTCTCCCACCTGATGGGAACACTTCCCACACTCCTTCCTCTCATCTCGGCCTTTCGGACGCCAATGCGGTAGCTCCGCCACTTTTTATGACGCGGCACATTTTGGGGGCGTGGCTATCCATTAAAGAAACAAACTGTAAAAAGGGATCACTTGTAAAGAATCATTAGCCTATATATACAAACAGTCCTTGCACACAAACTAGAAAAAAATTAAATGCCGGTTGCCAGCCAAGGTTGAAGTTATCCAAATAAAAGTGAAGGAAAGCTGCACTCACGGTCTTCCATTAAAATCTAATTTATAAGGTGTGCATTAAAAGGATTGATGTTTCAAGGATCAAACATAGCACTTTTCACACACAAACAAATATGAACGCTAACTTTGGCCAGTGTTTGTGACTAAGTGGCTACTTGAAAAGACTGTTTATACCCCATTTGTAATACCTTGGGTTGTCTACTTTTGCAAATGGTATGCCATCATGGGGGTTATTTTCATTCCTAGGCTACCATTTGGTCTTAAAGGCAACATAACCAATCTGGCAAATTTCAATGTAAAAAAACAGAAAAATGTAATGTGCTATATTTGACCCTGTAACTTTCAAAAACACCATAAAACCTGTACATTGGGGCTACTGTTTACCTTGTGAGACTTCACTGAGTACAAATACGTGAACTTTATTGCAGTAACATCTAACAGTATTATGACATTCACAGTTATAATGCCATGCAGAACTAAAAAAAATTACATTTCTAAATTTCTCAATTGTTTTTTATATTGTATTTGTATTGATTTATGTTTAACATACAAAGATTGGATGTGACATGAAAGCCCTGTTTCTCCTGAACAAAATGATATATAATAAGTGTGGGTGCACACAATATTAACCCCTTCAGGACGGGTGACGGACAAGGTCCGTCATCCTGGGGATACCCTTAACGACGGGTGACGGACCTCGTCCGTCACGCGTAAAAATTAACCCCAGATTGCGGCAATCACGGCGATCGCGGGGTTAATGGTGCTCCGGTCTGCCTCTGTATTAGAGGCAGACCGGGAGCACCGGATCGGGCTGTCCCAGCACATGTTCCCGCTCTGACAGCATGTCAGAGCGAGCACATGTGCTCAGTATACTTACCTTCCGCCTCCCTGCACTTCCGGGTTCACTGTGAAGTGCAGGGAGATGGATCAGTGCTGATCCTGCCCCCTGTGTAAAAAATAAATAAAGTTTATTTAAAATCCAACCCCCCTTTACCATTTTAATAAAAAATTAACCCCTTCCCTGCCAATCGATCACTGACTACAGTGATCAATTGGCAGGGATTACATTTTACTGTCATCTGATTATTTTTTTTAACCCTCAGGGGTTAAATTTATTTTATTAATTAATTTAAATATTTTAAAATTATATATTTAGCTAACTGGGGTGGGAGGAAGTTAGTGGGGGATTTGGGGATTTTGAGTTAGGCTAACTAGGGGTTAACGTTAAAAAAAGTTTTAAAATGAGCTTTAAAAAGTTAAAAATTACTTTTTAAAAAAAAGTTTTAATAACATTTAAGTAAAAAATAAAAAAGACACCCGCCTTTACCCAGTCCAAATAAAAATTAACCCCTTCCCTGCCAGTCGATCACTGACTACAGTGATCAAAATACAGATCACAGTATTATACTGTGATCTAATTTGTTTTAACCCCTGACGATTAACTTTTATTTATTTATTAACTCTCAGGGGTTCAATATATTTAATTAATTATTTTAAATATTTTATAATTATATATTTTGCTAGCTGGGGTGGGTGGGAGTTATGGGCAAATGGGGAATTTATGGTTAGTGCTGCTTACTGCTAGGTAGGGGTTAACGGTAAAAAAAGCTTAGAAAAATGTTAAATCTGTAAAAAAAAGTTTTAAGAAAGTTTAAAAGTTTTAAAAAATAATAAGCAAATCAAAAGTTTAAAAACTAGTTTTAAAAAGTTTAAAAAGCTTAAAAAAGTAAAAAAATACATTAAAAAATACTCATTACCACTACACCTGGAACAAACTAGAGAAAAAATGATCCCACGCTAAGGTTCAAAAAATGCCTTTTGAATTTCCCCAGGGTGTATTCTTTAATAAATAGTGTTTGGGGGGAAGTTTCAATAACCAACCATCTAAACTACTCCAAATTGGAACATGGACACAGCGTAAAACTTCAAAGTTAGAAAAAAACTGAATGGCTGCGTCTCAAATGTGCCCCTTCAACATTCACATATACCTGGCAAAGGTACATATGGAGGTATTGCTGTACTCAGACGACATAGCTGAGCAACATATGAAGTATTATACAGTCATAGCACACATAAGGTTTGCAAAATATACTGCGCAAACTCACTTTGTGTGTCAAAAAGTCAGAAAAAAACGCTTATTACCACTACACTTGGTACAAGCTAGCGGAAAAATTACCCCACGCTAAGGTTCAAAATATGCCTTTTGAAATACCCTGGGATGTGTTCTTTAAGAAATGGTATGCCTTTATGGTGTAGTTGTGATATGTAGCCTGCTCAAGTGATCCAAAGTGGAACACGGACACATCAAAACCCTCCATGAAAATTCACACTTAAAAATGTAAACTTGTCACGTCTCTTTTACAGTACTGTAACTTCACAAAATATTGCCAAAGACATACAATGGGGGTGTCATTTTACTCAGAAGACTGAGCATAATTTGGGAGGTTTGAACTTAGTGGCACATATCAAATATACAAAAGGCCCAGCAAAAATGTAATCCGTATGTAAAAAATGCCCAAAATTATTTTTTACCACATACTTTGGCATATATTGGTGAAAAAATGGGGGCATGTTAAGGCACAATATGCACCAAATGAGATACCCTGGAGTGTCTACTTTTACAAATGGTAGGCCTTTATGGGTTTTTTTTGAACAGTCAAACTGTTATAATACCCCAAATGGAAGCATTGACTCATTAAATCCGTCTCTCAAAATTCTACTGTGAATACTGAAAAGGACAGGTCTCATATATGGCACTGTAGCTTCACGAAATAGTGCCAAAGACATACAAAGGGGGTGTCATTTTACTCAGCAGGTGTAAGTGAACACAAAATAAAACTTTGTAAAGGAATAGCACACACCAACTTTACAAAATACACATGAGAAGTTCTTTCTTATAAGTTTGTGTGCGAAAAACCAAAAAAAAAAACACAATTTTGCTCCAAGGTTGGCGGTGACATGACTACGTAGAAAGTGTCAAAACAACCTTAGGTAAATAGTCTGTGATGTCTACTTTATATAAATATATACTTTTGTGTGGCAATTTTGTTTTCTTTTATGGCTATTAAGCTTACAAGACAAACATACCAAATTCTAAAAGTGATCCACATTAAAAGTTTATTTTACTCCTTGTGCTTTGTGACCTGTAACTACCCAAAAAAACCTTAAAATCCCAGACACATTATATATTCTGTAAATCAGAACAACTAAATTAATTTATTTTTAATTGCTTTCTTTAACCTGCACTAATTATGCACACATTATTATTGCAAAAACTGTAAAAAAACAATTTTTTTTTGCATTTTTCTGTATTTTTTTGATAATAAATAAGCATGTATATATATATTTGTTACACCAAATTAAAGCCCTTTCTGTCCTTTAAAAAACAGTATATAATATGTGTCGGTGCAATAAACGAGAGAGATGCAAATTGCAGTTGAACACAAACAGCAAGAAAATGCAAAAATTGCTTGTGTCATTAAGCATAAGACAAGCTTCTGAAGCTGTGTCCTTAAGGGGTTAAAGAGTTGAATTACGCTTGAACAGACATATAGCGCAAATTCAAGGTTTTGTTTACATATTGTTTTGATCACAACTTGTACCACTGCCTCAGTCCTTAAGGGGTTAAACCAGCTTACAATCTGTTTTATTATTATTATTATTATTATTATTATTAGTAGTAGTAGTAGTAGTAGTAGTGGTAGTGGTAGTAGTAGTAGTAGTAGTAGTATTAGTATTATTATTAGTAGTATGCAATCCTGAAGAGATTAGTTTTGAAGTGAAGTGGACAGTCTGATGAGGGTAGGCAGGCTGTTACAAAGAAGAGGAACAGCCTGTAAGATGTCTTATTAGACTTTATAGGTAAGAGTTAGTATTTTGAATTGAATATCCCCAGGGTGGAGGGAGCCAATGTAAGGAATGACAGTGGGGTAAGGTGTAATAGGAACGACAGTAGAGAAAAATCAGCTTGGCAGCAGCATTCATTATGGACTTTAGCGAGGCAGTACATAATCAGGAGAGAATTACAGTAATCAATGCGAGAATTTACTAGGGTATGAACAAGCTTTTTCGTAGAATCTTGAATAAGTAAGGGTAAATACAGCAAGTTTTTTTAGGTGGAATTTTCAGGTTTATGCAACAGACTGGACATGAGGTGTAAAGGAGATGCCAAAAATATAACACCAAGCCAGCAGGCTTGCAAGAGTGGGCTGATGTGCATTCAAATCAACTTGCAGGGAGAGCAAAAGAGAAGGATTAGTATTATGAGGAGGAAAGATAATAAGCTCAGTTTTAGAGATGTTGACTTTTAAAAAGCGGGAGGACATCAGATCAGAGATGGAAGAGAGGCAACCAGAGATGTGTACTAGAAAAGCAGGAGAGAGATCAGGGGAGGAGAGATATATCTGGGTGTCATCAGCATTCAGGTGGTAGCAGAATCCAAAGTAATGAATACATTTACCAAGAAAAGCAGTGTAAACAGAAAAGAAAAAGGGATCGAGAAAAGAGCCTTGGGGGACTTTGATTGAGGCAGGGGGGCACATGGTGGGCCAGGAACAAAAGTAGGGGGGCACATTTAACCCCGCCCTCGCCGCAGTTTGACCCCACCCCTGCCGCATGTTAAGCCCCGCAACCGACACAATGTGTTTTTTTTTTTTTTAAATAATTCCTGGTGGAGGATTCATTATTTTCCACCAGAGATTATTAAAAAACAAATATTTCCCTTGATATAGTGCCATAGTTGCCTCCATTTGAGACATTGGGACAGTCAGCGCTCCCTGTACAGTACTGCTCTCTGTATAATACATGGCTGTGTGTATAATATCACAGGGCAGTCAGTGCTCCCTGTATAGTGCTGCTCTCTGTATAATACATGACTGTGTGTATAATATCCCAAGACAGAGAGCAGCACTATACAGGGAACACTGATTGTCCCAGGATATTATACAGACACAGACCTGTATTATACAGAGAACAGCACTATAGTATTATACAGATAGCTGAGCATATACCCCATGTCCAAATCTCTAGACTACTAGTACCTGTCAACAGCAGCTCCCAGACGCGTGTAACAGGGCTAAAGTGCGCGGCAGCTCACACAGATGATTCAGTGGTAAAGCGCACTCGCTGGCAGAGCCAAACTGGAAAGCAGCCCTGGAAAAAATGTATGCCATTCCTACAGGTCAATATATACATATATATATATATATATATATATATATATATATATATATATATATATATATATATATATATTGTACAGTGAGCACATAAGCTCACTGACATGCGCAAATATGCTCACTGACAGACAAAAAACTCTCTGACTCACACACAGGCTTACTACAGACAAACTCACTTGTATAAACACAAGGCTCACTACAAAGAAGTTCAGGCACACACACAAGCTCACTAAAGACAAGCTCACTGACACACACATGCTCAATAAATAGAAGCTCACTGACACACACAAGCAGTACCATCTTAACAGTGTTAAGGGCCCCCGGGCAAAGCAGTGCACTGGGGCCCTTCCCACACAACAACTCACAGGAATATTTTTTTTTATTCTTGATAGACTGCTGAGTACATACACACAGTACACAAATACGAAAACAGAAAGACTTCTGAATACACACACACAGATTTCTGAATGCACACAGACTCCTGAATGCACACAGGTGTTGCTGAATGCACACAGGCTGATTTATACACTTACACAGACTGCTGTGTCCAACACACACACACAGCTGAGTCACTACACACACAGACTGCTGAGTTCATATACACACACACACACACACACACAGAGTGCTGAATCCATACACACACACACACACACACACACACACACAGACTGCTGAATCCATACACACACACACACACACACACACACACACACACAGGCTGCTGAGTCCATACACACATACAGACTGCTGAGTCCATACACACAGACACAAACACAGACTGCTGAGTCCTTACACACACACATACTGCTGAGTCCTTACACACACACATACTGCTGAGTCCATACACACACATAGACTGCTGAGTCCATACACACGCATAGACTGCTGAGTCCATACACACACACAGACTGCTGAGTCCATACACACACACATACTGCTGAGTCCATACACACACACAGACACACAGAATGCTGAGTCCACACACACACACACACACACACACAGACTGCTGAGTCCATACACACACACAGACACACAGACTGCTGAGTCTATACACACACACATGTACTGCTGAGTCCACACACACAGACTGCTGAGTCCATACATACATAGACTGCTGAGTCCACACACACACACACACACACGCACAGACTGCTGAGTCCATACACACACGCACAGACTGCTGAGTCCATACACACACGCACAGACTGCTGAATCCATACACACACGCACAGACTGCTGAGTCCATACACACACACAGACTGCTGAGTCCACACACACACACACAGAGACTGCTGAGTCCACACACACACACACACACAGACTGCTGAGTCCACACACACACACACAGACTGCTGAGTACACACACACACTTTTCCTGAGTCCACACACACACACACACACACACACACAGACTGCTGAGTCCACACACACACACACACACACACACAGACTGCTGAGTCCGCACACATACACACACAGACTGCTGAGTCCACAAACATACACACACACACACACACACAGGCTGCTGAGTCCACACACCTACACACACACACAGACTGCTGAGTCCACACACACACACACACACACACACAGACTGCTGAGTCCACACACACAGACTGCTGAGTCCACACACACAGACTGCTGAGTCCACACACACAGACTGCTGAGTCCACACACACACACACACACAGACTGCTGAGTCCACACACATACACACACACAGACTGCTGAGTCCACACACACACAAACACACACAGACTGCTGAGTACACACACACACACACACACACACAGACTGAGTCCACACACACACACACACACAGACTGCTGAGTCCACACACACACACACACACACACACACACACACAAGCTTCCTCACTAGCAGACAGACAGACAGAGACACACACACACACATACACACACATCAAGCCTACCTGTTGCTGGGCCATCTTCTGGCCTTTGCAGCAGCAGCATGGGCTGCTGCTTAACGGCGGGGCGGGGCTTATGTGCGGAAGGTGGGGCTTTGTTTGGGGGCGGAGCCTTGCTGGGGAGTCTGTCAGTGCTTCCTCCGGCCACAGACAGCACCCAGCACTGCTCCAGCTGCTCTCTCCTTCATTCCCTTGGGCTGTCACACACTGTTACAGCCCGAGGGAATAGAATTTAAACACATGGCCAGCAGGTTGCTGGCATTTGGGGGGGGCCCAAGGGGGGGCACAACATGATGTAGGGGGGGGGGGGGCATGCCCCCCCTCCCCAAGCGACGCCACTGTTCATCTCTATGAGGAGATGCTGATTGGCCAGGGCTGTGTTTGATGGGGTATAAAACACAGTAGACATTTGTTTGCATGGGACTGAGGTTAGTGTTGTAGAAGGAGATAGCCAGAGAAAGACAAGAGAAGGTAGGGATGGATGAAAGTTGGGAATGGACAACTGACAGTTACTGGAGGTCAAGAGAATTCAGATTTATCTTGAGTTGAGAATGTTGGGGGAGGGGGCATTTAAGAAAGAGTGTTACAATGATTAGAGACTGTGAATGCATCTAAAAAAAAAAAAAGATTGAGGGTGATGCCAGCTGCATGTGTGATAGAATTAGCCTACTGGGACTGTCTGAGGGAAGAAATAATTGAAATCAAGGAATTAGGTAACTGAGGTAGTAAAATATTCCAGAAATACTACCTCAGCATTTGGCTCTGGCTGTAAGACTTGAAGACTTGCTGTTTGGGGCACTGGCTGTAAGAGAGATTCTGGAGTTAGATAAAACACCAATTGGGTGGAGAGACTTGCAAGGAAGAAAGCAGAGGAAAGACATTTGAGATCTAAGGGATGTTAAACATAATGTAAACAGTAATGCTATAGTGAAGGGATTTAAAGAGGAATACAAATGAAAAATATTAATAGATGAATTAAAAAGTACAAGTATTATTGAGTAGATCTTCCAGAAATGCTACATCTGCACATGGCTTTGGCTAATTCGTGAATGACAATAATATAAATGTTTTCACTGTGTGGCCATAAAATGTAGACCAAGGAGAACTAGTGGGCTAAATAGGACATCTGTTCCTTGAGTGACACAGACATCTCGTCTCTGTTAATTCCCACTTGTTCATTTATATCAGACAGAGGGAACTGAAAAGTGTTTTCCTAGAACCATCTGTCTTTAATGCAGTTCTCTGAGAGGGAGCATGGAAGAAAAATGAGTGTCGCCAAAAACAATTGCATCCATCATGACTCTTACAATGTCAGCACATAGACTGATAACTAAGAGTCTTACTTTATACTCCACTTCAAAGAGCGGTGTCCTCCCTGGCAATCAAATGTACCTAAATGTATGAGGTTTGCCATAGTATATTATTTACTAAAATATACATGTTAGATGCATCTTTCAATAAACAAATTGTTTTCCTTAACAGTGCACAGCAGAGAAAATGTATCCTATATCTGGCATCCTGTATCGTATTTCACAGTAGAGTACATGAAAGAGAAACATATTGTTCTGAATTTGAGAGCCTTGCAAATTTACTATGTGACCCCACCAGTATTAATGCTGTTGAAGCCAGGCAAGTTGTTTTAACGTTTGACATGAAAAAGCTTGTGGTGAAATTTCTGCTAAGGACAGAATAGCCTGAGCTGTCAGGATGTCAGTTTCCCGTCTGCAATCTCATATTTTATTCCATGCTGTGCAGCTTTCTTAAATTGCTCTGTATCCAACTCCATCTACTGTGCAAGTGGCTATTCAGTTTGCTTTCACACCATAAGACAGAAAAATGAGCATCCATAATGAACTGTATACAAATTGGATAACCTGACTGTAAAATTTGAAGCTTTTATTGGGTAAACTATTTACACACATATTAGAATTGTGCATGTATATTTTTCTGTCTGTCCATCTATTTCTCTATCGGTAACAGAATTTTTCAGTTGGATTGCACCTTCTATCCATCGTCAGCCAAAGGTGCCCAGTTACAAATATTTGGTAATAAATAGATATAGTATTTGCATATAATTTTCCACTAAAACATTTGCAGAGTTTAATGAAGGACTAATTATTTATTTTGAAGTTAAAGAAGTAGTCGACCTTGTTGTTTTATTTTATTTATTTTTTTCATTATTTGAGGTGAGAAATGGGTTGCAAGCTTGTGTCTGATGCAATTTATGGGAACCGCATATTTTTTTTGAATGGGGTTATTCATGGTCTCTATTTGGCAGACAATCAGACCAGTACTTTCAATCAGCTCACTGAAGAATTAGATTCTTACTCTCCACGAAAAAAGGTTTGTCTCAGTTTAGCAGCATAGGTGCATTGAAGATTATGTTTGCATTGAAATGATAATGCTGATTTTACCTAGGCAAAACAAAAAACTAATTTCATTAAAGTACAAGACTAATCTTTTAAATGTGGCTCTACATGTCTAACTCAGGGACGGAACTAGCAGTACTTCACCTCCATCCCTCCATCCCTGCTTTATAGGGGGGCCCAAAATGTTTACATTAAAGGGACAC
Organism: Pelobates fuscus; assembly: GCF_036172605.1. Lineage (NCBI taxonomy): Eukaryota > Metazoa > Chordata > Amphibia > Anura > Pelobatidae > Pelobates > Pelobates fuscus. The sequence continues at coordinate 198,167,654 of NC_086320.1, read as the reverse complement.
TATAGTCACCAGTGCAACTACATGTATTCCTGGCCCTATAGTGTTAACCCAACCATCCAGCCCCCCCTGGGCCCCTCATACCTCCATAAATATAGTAAAAATCTTACTGTATTCAAGCCAGAAGCTGTAAATCTGCATGCTGTTAGACTCAGGAAAAACAAGCAGTCTGCTGACATGTGATAGCCTGATCCAATCACAGTGCTTCCCCATAGGATTGGCTGAGACTGACAAGGAGCCAGCATGATTCAAACACAGCCCTGGCCAATCAGCATCTCCTCACAGAGATGAATTGAATCAATGAATCTCTATGAGGAAAGTTCAGTGTCTGCATGCAGTGGGAGGAGATACTGAATCACAGAATGCTCATGCACAGCAGATCTGAGTGGATGGAGGCATAGTATACCTCCATCAACTCAGAAGTCCCTCTGGTTCACTCTGAGTGACTGTAACTGGAGGTGTTCCTAGCTTTCAATGTAAACACTGTATTTTCTCAGAAAATACAGTGTTTACATGAGCGAGGCTGCAGGGAGCTATAAATCTCACCTGAATTTATAGTTGAAGTTGTTTGGGTGACTATAGTGTCCCTTTATTTCCAACATTGGTCTACATTCACATATAGTGGGGTAGATATTTATGCCTATGCCTATATTTGGTGCCATGGAGTCATGGAATAAGGACAATAACTTATTTTTTTACTTCAGCTTACTTTTATGGTATAATGCTACTGTAAATAAAATACACAACATGTACATGGACATGAAAGGAGGGCTTTAAATAGATTTTATATAGTCATTTGAACGTGTTAGAGACTCCCGATATATATATATATTGTTATATTATGTGAACTGAGTTTATCCACGATAATTTGTTTCATTAGTTCTATGCTGTGTGTTATCAAGGTGAATACTCAGGGATTAATTTTTATTAATGTTTACAGTTTTACAGTTTTGTCTTTCCTTAAAACCTGGAAACAGAAGAGATTCATGTGAGATTTGTCTTTTAACCCCTTAGTAACCGCGGACGTATCCGGTACGTCCGACAAAAAACATTCGTTAATGACTGCGGATGTGCCTGATACGTCCACAGCAAATGTGAGCCCTGGAAGCCAGGGTCGGCCTGAGGCATTGTGCTGCCTGGATCAAAGGATGAAATGCTGCACCCTTCCCCCCATCCCCAACAAAACCACACCAAGCAAAACACACCCACATCCATTATGTTTTGCTATATGTGTATAGTGAATACAGTGTCTGTGTAGTGGATGCAGAGTGTGTATTTGTGTAGTGGATGCAATGTGTGCAGTGGCATCAGTGTCTGTGAATTGCATGCAGTGTGTGTAATGATTGCATTGTGTGTCTGTATAGTGGATGCAGCGTGTGTGTATTTTGTAATGTATGTAGTGTGTTGATAGCGGATGCAGAGCGTGTGTGTGCATAGTGGATTCAGTGTGTATGTGCATAGTGGATTCAGTGTGTGTGTGTGTGTGTATAGTGGATTCAGTGTGTGTGTGTGTGTGTGTGTGTGTGTAGTGGATGCAGTGTGTGTGTGTGTAGTGGATGCAGTGTGTATGTGTTTAGTGGATGCAGTGTGTATGTGTATGGTGGATTCAGTGTGTGTGTGTGTGTGTAGTGGATGCAGTGTGTGTGTGTGTGTGTAGTGGATGCAGTGTGTATGTGTTTAGTGGATGCAGTGTGTATGTGTTTAGTGGATGCAGTGTGTGTGTGTATAGTGGATGCAGTGTGTGTGTGTGTGTATAGTGGATGCAGTGTGTGTGTGTGTGTGTGTGTATAGTGGATGCAGTGTGTGTGTGTGTGTGTGTATAGTGAATGCAGTGTGTGTGTATAGTGAATGCAGTGTGTGTGTATAGTGGATGCAGTGTGTGTGTATATAGTGGATGCAGCGTGTGTGTGTGTATAGTGGATGCAGCGTGTGTGTGTGTGTATAGTGGATGCAGCGCGTGTGTGTGTATAGTGGATGCAGCGTGTGTGTGTGTATAGTGGATGCAGCGTGTGTGTGTGTATAGTGGATGCAGTGTGTGTGTGTGTGTATAGTGGATGCAGTGTGTGTTTGTGGTGTTGCAGTGTGTTTATTGTGATAAATTAAATGTGGGGGTGAGCAGTTTTTTTGTTTTATGTTTAACTTATACCTCCCCTCCCTGCCTCTTATCTGTGGGCATGGAGGTGGAATACATGATTCCCTGGTGGTCCACTGGAGCTGGAGGACAGTGAAGAGGGGGGCCTGAGAGTAATCTTACACCTCCAGCAGCCGCCTGTACTCTGCAAGAGTGTTACTGTGGCCTGCCTTGTGTGCTGGGCGCAGCATTGTCATGGTAACCCATGGTAACGCTCTTGCAGCTTGCGAGAGACGAGTACTGGCTGCTGCTGGAGGTGTAAGATTATTCTCAGGCTCCCTGTGGTGAACAGGACCTCACCATGAGCTCCTGGAGGAGCCTGCTTGCCAGCCTCCTGCCTCAGGACTAAAAGGCACTCTGCACTTTAAAAGGCTCCGTCCATGTGATTTATGTACTTTTGTAATGCAGAAAGAGAAACTGACCGCTAGCCCTGATTCACTGGAACTGTTTTGGGCATAGGACCATGTGCAAGGTCGGTCAAAATTATGACTTCCATGGAAATTTCAAACCTTTGTACCGATCTAGGTGTTTTTTGGATATGTTGGTCCCCCAGATCGGGGCTAACAGGGTATGTTACTTTTGTGGGGTTTCCATGTGTTTTGGGTGTACTTTCACATTGTTGTTAAAATGTATGGTTTCTGTGCCTGGAGATAATTGAGTTTAGTACAGTTCCTGACTCCATTATCTCTCAGGCACAGGGGGAGGGATTACTCTGTTTTGTGTGGGACTGTCCTGGATCTGAGAGCCAATGTAATTATGTCCAGAGGGGAATGCCCCTGGAATATGTATCCAGAAACCCCTTGCATAGGGAGTGACATATAAGGCTGCATGTGGCTCCCATTAAACCAGTTCCTCTTCATCCTCAACATAGAGCCTCGTCTCATGTGTGGAGGAAACAGCTATATTCACTCTGAGGGAGGGGGTGACAGGTGGCTACTAAAAAAGACTGGACATATCCCATATTGAATACCATGGGTTGTCTACTTTCAAAAAACATGTACATGTGAGGTGTGATTCAGAGATTTATGACAAATAACAGTGTTACAATGTTTTTACATTTTTTCATCATAGTTTATATTTTTTTATAGTAAATTATATTATATGATGAAAATAATGGTATAGTTAGAAAGACCATTTAATGGCAAGAAAAACGGTATATAATATGTGTGGATACAGTAAATGAGTACGAGGAAAATTACAGCTAAACAAAAACACAGCAGAAATGTAAAAACAGCCCTGGTTCCAAACGGGAAGAAAATTGAAAAACGGTCTGGTCACTAAGGGGTTAAAGACAAAGTCCTAGCTAGAAGACCATGCTAAGTTGAATTGCAGCAAAAGCATTTCATGGGTTAGCAGATGTGTATTTGGATGAAAGATTTTTAAAGGATGAAATTTATTAAGATCAAGATTAAGATTTCCAGTGTAAAATTTAGGAAGTTGATTGTTAACCAAGCTGCATGAATTCTGTGATTCACATTGAACGTCACACATAAATGGAACTACTGATCCACTCCTAGCCTAGGATCACTGACCCCATTTACCCCAAACACACAAGAATCGAAGACCTCCCTTTCACTTGATCCCAATGCTGTGCCTCCTCTCCTCCATGCTAGCTATCACACACAAATAATAGGTAGAGCTAAAAATACTAGAAGCAAGAAGGCAAGTGTTGTTAATTATACATGGCATTTCAGTTTGCAATGCAACTGAAATGCTGGTTATAATTAGTAATCCCTCCATGCACATGTCAACTAAATGGTGATTTCATAGCCTCGTGTAAACATATAAAACTGGCCAATGAAAGAACAAATTAGCAAACATGCACAGCAAGGAAAAAAAGAGGGACAGACATATGTGAAACAAATATACTTACTGCATATATGTATTCTTGTCATGTGTCTGGTCTCCCTACAGTTCAGCTTATTGCCCAGTGCTGTGGCAGGCCTAAAGTGCAGAAATCGGCAAAACATTTATTTTATTTTATGCAAAAAACTATTCATATTTGAGCTTGCAAAAAAAATGCATTAAGGTTGTTTTAGAGACAAATCTGCAATAATTACTTTTTGTTTTACTTGCAGAATATGTATGGCAAGTAACAGTGTAGGATGTATATAAACCTTCAAATAAAAAAGGCGACTGTTTTACTCTAGTGATGTAGGACAACATTTGTTCCAATACATTTCTGCTTTAACTATTTCTAAAATGATCCAGCAGTTACAGTTTTAATACTAGAACACTAAAAACACTAAAAAGCACAACCTAAAAAGTACAAAGGGAGACCAATAGTGCAGACTAAAAAATAAAAACACACAATAAAAACATAACTAAAATGCACTCACAAACAAAGGTATAAATAGGCAGGGTATAGTCGGTCTTCTTAAAATGCTTCTTCTCTTCTCAATGTAGAGATGGATGCTTAAAACAAAGCACAGAGACAGACCATAGTGTATAGCTGTATAATATTAAAAGTAAAGCTTTATTGGATACACTTACAAAATAACAGCCCTTTTACTACTGTTATTTTGTAAGTGTATCCAATAAAGCTTTACTTTTAATACTATACAGCTATTCACTATGGTCTGTCTCTGTGCTTTGTTTTAAGCATCCATCTCTACATTGAGAAGAGAAGAAGCATTTTAAGAAGACCGACTATACCCTGCCTATTTATACCTTTGTTTGTGAGTGCATTTTAGTTATGTTTTTATTGTGTGTTTTTATTTTTATTTTTTAGTCTGCACTATTGGTCTCCCTTTGTACTTTTTAGGTTGTGCTTTTTAGTGTTCTATATTTATGATATCGAAGACATTGAGGAGTCTTTGCACCTCCTAATTTGGGGTATTTATATTTTATATTTTTCCCCGTTTGATAGCCACAAGGGTAGTTTTGCAATTTTTTTGCAAATCACTTTATTTTGTTTGTACAGTTTTAATACTATTGCACAAACCCAGCAGTGAACCAAGCTATGGAATTTATTCTGCACTTGAGTTACTTGAGACTTTTGATAAGCTACAATTGTGCTGATGTCCAGTTTATCCTGAATGGAAAGATACAATATAACGTATAAACATGTGACATTTTAATGCCTGTAATGGCTGTACTGATAATAACAAGTTATTCCACTAGCTCATGAGAATGCTTTATGGGGGAAGTATAAAAACAATGTTCCGTTTCATCTCTGAAATCTGGAGAGAGAAAAAAAAGTTTAAAAAGGTACTTTTAAGGTTTTTGATTCATTTTCTGTTCTAGTAATAACACAGATATTGTCAGAGTGAATGTAATAGAGATGAAAACTGTTTGATCTGTATCTAAGGGTTGTTCAATCCTAGCTAATAAAACAACATTGCTTGTTGATGGGGATGCTCCTTTGGGTACCTTTGTTAAACATAAGTATCACAGGCACGCAGAGGAATTGAGTTATGCTGGGCATACAGAGAAAATTACCATTAGAACATTATTTGTAAAATAAAATGAAAATATACTAATTTAAAAAAAAAATTAAATGAGCTACAAAGTATTCATATATTGTTCTGAAGAAAACTAGAAGTATACAAAGATAGTAATAATATTAATAACATGATTGTATGTCAAAGTGTACAATGAGATATCAACAGGGGATATGATGTGAACAGGGTAAAATATACACTAAATATTTAAAACTAGTGACTGCTGCCCAGTCGATAGAAACATAGAATGTGATGGTAGGTAAGAACCATTCGGCCAACCTAGTCTGCCTAATTTTTTCAATACTTTGATTAGTCCTTGGACTTATCTTATAGTTAGGATAGCCTTATGCCTATCCCATGCATGCTTAAACTCCTTTACTGTATTAACCTCTACCACTTCAGCTGGAAGGCCATTCCATGCATTCACTACCCTCTCAGTAAGTCCTCTTGTTGTGGAAGTTTTTCTTTTAAATATAGTCTCCTCCTTTACTGTGTTGATTACCTTTATGTATTTAAATGTTTCTATCATATCCCCCCTGTCTCGTCTTTCCTCCAAGCTATACATGTTAAGATCCTTTAACCTTTCCTTGTAAGTTTTATCCTGCAATCCATGAGCCAGTTTAGTAACCCTTCTCTGAACTCTCTCTAACGTATCAATATCCTTCTGGAGATATGGTCTCCAGTACTGCATACAATACTCCAAGTGAGGTCTCATCAGTGTTCTGTACAATGGCATGAGCACTTCCCTCTTTCTACTGCTAATACCTCCCCCTATACAACCAAGCATTCTTCTAGCATTTCCTGCTGCTCTATTACATTGGCTGCCTACCTTTAAGTCATCAGAAATAATCACCCCTAAATCGATGTCCTCAGATATTGAGGTTAGGACTTTATCAAATTTGTTGTACTCTGCCCTTGGGTTTTTACGTCCAAGATGCATTATCTTGCACTAATCCACATTAAATGTCTGTTGCCACAACTCTGATCATTTTTCTAGTTTACCTAAATAATTTGCCATTTGGCTTATCCCTCCTGGAACATCAACCCTGTTGCATATCTTAGTATCATCAGCAAAAATACATACCTTACCATCAAGACCTTCTGCAATATCACTAATAAAAATATTAAAGAGAATGGGTCAATGTACAGATCCCTGAGGTACCCCACTGGTGACAAGCCCAAGCTTCGAATATACTCCATTGACTACAACCCTCTGTTGCCTGTCACTCAGCCACTGCCTTACCCATTCAACAATATTAGAATCCAAACTTAAAGATTGCAGTTTATTTATAAGCCTTCTATGTGCAACAGTGTCAAAAGCCTTACTGAAATCTAGATAAGCAATGTCTACTGTACCACCCTGATCTATTATTTTAGTTACCCAATCAAAAAAACCAATAAGATTAGTTTGGCATGATCTCCCTGAAGTAAACCCATGCTGTCTCTGATCTTGATTTTAGATGTTCAACAATCCTATCCTTTAACATGGTTTCCATTACATTCCCCACTGCTGAAATAAGGCTTACTGGCCTATAGTTGCCCGACTCCTCCCTACTACCTTTCTTGTGAATGGGCACAACATTCACTAACTTCCAATCTTCTGGCACTACTCCTGTTAACAATGATTGGTTAAATAAAATAAATAAATCTGTTAGTGGTTTCGCACCACTAAGCTCTTTTAACCCTTTAAGTCCGGAGGACGTACTATTACGCCACGCAGAAACCGGCTCTAAACGCCGGCGGGCGTAATAGTACGTCCTCGCTTTTATTGCCGCCCACGTGGGCGGCGGTATTCTCCCGCTGCAGATCGCGGTCGGGGGGGATGCCTGGCCCCCCGGGTAACCCCCCCTGTGGCCGGTGACCGCGATCTGCAGTCTCTGATCGCAGTGACAGGCTGTCACTGCGACCAGTATTCAGCATGTGTCAGCCGATTTCAAATCGGCTGACACATGCGGCCGGCGGCATTCCCGTTGTGCAGATCGCGGTCGGGGGACTTACCTGGCCCCCCAGGCAGTCCCCCTGGGGTCAGTGACCGCGATCTGCTAAGTCTGATCGCAGTGACAGGCTGTCACTGCGATCTCAAAGCACTCTGATCGCAGTGACAGCCTGTCACTGCGATCAGTGTTACATGTGTCAGCCTATTGGCTGACACATGTAACTGGCACAGTGATCCCCCTGCAGATTGGAAGGGGGGAGTGCTTGTACCACCCAGGCACTCCCCCCTGTGGTCAATTACCCAATCTGCAGGAGGTGATCACAGTGACAGGCAGTCACTGTGATCAGGGCTGCCATCAGAAATTTTGGGGCCCCTGACACAGCTCAAGGTCTGGGCCCCCCGGCGCCTGCACCCGAGTCCCCCCCCCCCGAGTCCGCCCACAGGCATGCAGTGTCTGCAGGGCCGGTGCAAGGATTTTTGCCGCCCTAGGCAAAAGTAAAGTTTGCCGCCCCCCCATGTGACATCACAATGCGCCACCCATATGATCTGCCATGTTAACTAACACAGTGCTGCAGTGCCACCGTGTTTACATTAAAAGGCCTGCAAGGACAGGCTATAGACACCAGAACCACTACATTAAGCTGCAGTGGTTCTGGGGACTATAGTGTCCCTTTAATGTGAGGTAAATTAGAGATTAGTGCCACGAATAATATACTAGATTGCCTACTTACAACCAGATGAGGATGATGATGGGCTTCAGCTGCCGTCTGGCTCCACTGGTCTGGTGTAGAACAGGCTCTCTGGAGGCGGTTTGTAACTGTGGTCACAAAAATCAATGTTCTGGGAGAATGGGAAACAGCTCCATTTTTTGAGGGCCCTTTACACAGGGGGGGGGGGGAGGGGGGATGTCCTGATGTGTGTAAGGAATGCATTGTGTGAATCTGTGTTTGTATGTGTAAGGGCTGCAAGGTGAGTTTGTGTATGTATGGGATGCAGTGTGTGTGTGTCTGTAAGGGATGCACTGAGTGTGTGGAAGGGGTGCATTGTTTATTGCTGTGTGTAAGGGATGCATTGCTTGTGTATGTGTGTCTGTGTGTAATGCATTGTGTGTTTTTCTGTGTGCAAGGGGTGCATTGTGTGTGTGTGATGGATGTCAATCTCTCCCCATACCCCCGTCAATTTCCTTCTTCTCCCCCTCCCTCTCATTGCCTTCTCCCCCCCCTCCAATTTCCTTCTTCTCCCCCTCCCTCTCATTTCCTTCCTTCTCCCCCCTCCAATTTCCTTCCTCTCCCCCTCCAATTTCCTTCCTCCCTCTCCCCCTCAAATTTCCTTCCTCCCTCCCCCCTCAAATTTCCTTCCTCTCCCCCTCCCTCAAATTTCCTTCCTCTCCCCCCTCCCTCAAATTTCCTTCCTCTTCCCCCTCAAATTTCCTTCCTCCCCCCTCAAATGTCCTCCCTTCCTCTCCCCCCCACTCCCTCAAATTTCCTCCCTTCCCTCCCTCTCCCCCAGTCATACAAATTTCCTCCCTCCCTCTCCCCCCACCCCCACTCAAATGTCCTCCCTCCCACTCCCCCCCACTCAAATGTCCTCCCTCCCTCTCCCCCCCACTCACTCAAATGTCCTCCCTCCCTCTCCCCCCCACTCACTCAAATGTCCTCCCTCCCTCTCCCCCCCCACTCACTCAAATGTCCTCCCTCCCTCTCCCCCCCCACTCACTCAAATGTCCTCCCTCCCTCCCCCCTCACTCAAATGTCCTCCCTCCCTCTCCCCCCTCACTCAAATGTCCTCCCTCCCCCCTCACTCAAATGTCCTCCCTCCCCCACCTCAAAAGTCCTCCCTCCCCCCCACTCAAATGTCCTCCCTCCACCCTCACTCAAATGTCCTCCCCCCTCAAATGTCCTCCCCCCCTCAAATGTCCTCCCCCCTCACTCAAATGTCCTCCCTCCCCCCCTCACTCAAATGTCCTCCATCCCCCCTCACTCAAATGTCCTCCCTCCCCCCTCACTCAAATGTCCTCCCTCCCCCCCTCACTCAAATGTCCTCCCTCCCCCCCCTCACTCAAATGTCCTCCCTCCCTCTCCCCCCCACTCACTCAAATGTCCTCCCTCCCTCTCCCCCCCACTCACTCAAATGTCCTCCCTCCCTCCCCCTCACTCAAATGTCCTCCCTCCCTCTCCCCCCTCACTCAAATGTCCTCCCTCCCCCCTCACTCAAATGTCCTCCCTCCCCCACCTCAAAAGTCCTCCCTCCCCCCCACTCAAATGTCCTCCCTCCACCCTCACTCAAATGTCCTCCCCCCTCAAATGTCCTCCCCCCCTCAAATGTCCTCCCCCCCTCACTCAAATGTCCTCCCTCCCCCCCTCACTCAAATGTCCTCCCTCCCCCCTCACTCAAATGTCCTCCCTCCCCCCTCACTCAAATGTCCTCCCTCCCCCCCTCACTCAAATGTCCTCCCTCCCCCCCTCACTCAAATGTCCTCCCTCCCCCCCCTCACTCAAATGTCCTCCCTCCCCCCCTCACTCAAATGTCCTCCCTCCCCCCTCACTCAAATGTCCTCCCTCCCCCCTCACTCAAATATCCTCCCTCCCCCCCTCACTCAAATGTCCTCCCTCCCCCCCTCACTCAAATGTCCTCCCTCCCCCCCCTCACTCAAATGTCCTCCCTCACCCCCTCACTCAAATGTCCTCCCCCCTCACTCAAATGTCCTCCCTCCCCCCCCTCACTCAAATGTCCTCCCTCCCCCCCCTCACTCAAATGTCCTCCCCCCCCCCTCACTCAAATGTCCTCCCCCCCTCACTCAAATGTCCTCCCTCCCCCCCCTCACTCAAATGTCCTCCCTCCCCCCCCTCACTCACTCAAATGTCCTCCCTCCCCCCCCTCACTCACTCAAATGTCCTGACACCCGGCGGGCGCGCGAGGGAGCACTCTCCCTGGCTGAGTGCTTCCTCTTCAGCTCCCTCGCGCGCCGCGTACTGATGCCGGAGCCGGAAGATGACGTCATCTTCCGGCTCCGACATCAGTACGGTGCGCGAGGGAGCTGAAGAGGAAGCACTCAGAGGAGAGTGCTCCCTCGCGCGCCCGCCGGGTGTCAGCAGGGTCAGCCTCTGGGGGGCCCTGAGGTGACCGGCTGCTGGGCCCCCCAGGAGAAGAGGCTGGCCCAGTGGGTACATACCGGGGTCGCAGGACCCCCTGCGACCCGGTATGTTCCCACTGAATGTGGGGCCCGGACGACTTGAGCAGTCCGGGCCCCCCAGGACCGCCGGGCCCATGACAACCGTTGCGGTTGTCATGCCCTGATGGCGGCCCTGACTGTGATCACTGATCCTGTGTGTCAGCCAGTGATTTGAAATCACTGGCTGACACTGTCTCTGCCCCCTGTCCTGTAAAAAAAATAAAATATTAGTTCAAAAAATAAATTAAAAAAATTACAGTTACAAATAAAATATACTTAGATCATATGTATTATATATATATGATCTAAGTATATATATATATACACATACACACACACACACACATTTACACATACACGACGTGTATTTAAATATTAATAAATATATATATATATATATATATTAATATCAAATTACACGTAGACTGATACTGATTAAATATATATATAATTATTGTTATATATATATTTATATATAATATAAAAAAAATATATATGTAAATACGTAAAAAAATAAAATTAAAAAAATATTTAAAAATAAATAATAAAAAAATATATAGATGTGTGTTATTTCGTTCTAACTGTATTGTGATAATAATATATATATATTTATATCAAAATACACGTAGAACAAAATAATATATATCATAATATATATATATCTATATACATAAATATATACGTATATATACCTATATATAAATAAAAATATTTTAAAAAAAGTATATATATATACGTATATATACACATATGTATATATATATACATATATTAATTCTACACATATATTTATGTAATAATTTTACATAATTAGGTATCCTAATTAATTACAATTAGCGGGACCTGCCTGACAACCCATGCCGAAAGTATAGGGAATTTAATTTGCTAGCACTATATTTAACCCTATAACTTTCCAAGACACCATAAAACCTGTACAAATATTAGTGTTTCAAAACAGTAAAATGTATTACAACGATGATATCGCCAGTAAAAGTGACGTTTTCTGCATTTTTCTCGCACAAACAGCACTTACACGGACGATATTATTGCTGCAATACTTTTTACTGTTTTGAAATACAAATATTTGTGTTGAGCGAAGTCTCCCGAGTACAACAGTACCCCACATGTACAGGTTTTATGGTGTTTTCAAATGTTACAGCGTCAAATATAAGGCTTGTGTTTCATTTTTTTCACATTAAAATTCGCCAGATTGCTTACGTTGCCTTTGTGACCCTATGGTAGCCCAAGAATGAAAATTACCCCTATGATGGCATACCATTTGCAATAGTAGACAACCCAAGGTATTGCAAATGGGGTTTGTCCAGACTTTTTTAGTAGCCACTTAGTCACAAACACTGGCCAAAATTGGCGTTTTTTGCATTTTTCACACACAAACAAATACTAACGCTAACTTTGGCCAGTGTTTGTGACCAAATGGCTACTAAAAAAGACTGGACATACCCCATTTGCAATACCTTGGGTTGTTTACTATTGCAAATGGTATGCCATTATGGGTGTAAATTTAATTCCTGGGCTACTATACAGTCTCAAAGGCAACGTAACCAATCTGGCGAATTTCAATTTCAAATGTAACACGCTATATTTGACCCTGTAACTTCCCAAAACACCATAAAACCTGTACATAGGGGGTACTGTTTTACACGTGAGACATCGCTGAATACAAATATGTGTATTGTATTGCAGTAAAAGCAAACAGTATTTTGACATCCACAGTTAAAATGTCACATAGAATTAAAAAAAAATAAAAAAATATTTTTTTCTCCCATTTTTTTTATATATTTTTTATATTAAATTATGTTTAATACCTAAATATTTGATGTTAAATGAAAGCCCTGTTTCCCCTGAATAAAATGATATATAATAAAGGGGGGGTGCATTTCATATGAAAGAGGTGAATTACGGTTGGACAGACATATAGCGCAAATGCCAGGTTTTGTTTACGTTTTGTTCTGTTCACAACTTGTACATTTGGGTGCGGTGTTAAGGGGTTAATAACCTTGGGTGTATTTCATCAGGTACCATTGACTTATTTGTCTTTACTTTTGACAGTTGAAATAGAACCTCTTCCTCTGTAAACTCACATGTAACAAATGACTCATTTGTCCTTTTTCCTAACTGAGGCCCTTTTCCTTCATTTTCATATGTAAATACTGAACAAAAATATGAATTGAGGCAATCAGCTAGACCTTTATCCACTTCTACATGCCTTCTTTCTTTTGTTTTTAATCTAACGAATCCTTGTCTTACTTTCCTTTTCTCATGAATGTATTTAAAACATGTTTTGTCCCCCCCCCCCCTTTTTTTTTTTTTTTACTTATTGTGCTATTTTCTCCTCTGTGTGTGATTTGGAAGCTCTTATAACTTGCTTATCTTCCTCACTCTGAGTTTTTTTTTTTTAAATAGAATAAAGCTATTTTTAATTGTGAGCATCTTCAATTTTTAGTAATTGTAGCAACAAATTGTGGGAAAAAAATAATATTTATACTTAATTATAAAAACAGCTGTATACGATACAAATAACCAATGTTTGGTAAGAAACAAAACAGAAATGACTGACATAGTTTTATGTGTGGCTCTCTCAGCTTTTTTTTTTTTTTTTTTTATTGTGCAAAGAATTCGTACAAAATTGGCTGAAGGTGCCACATTTTCCCATACATGGATATTGCAGTCAGTTTTTTGTAACACTTGGTAAAAAACAGCACATTTTACATAAATGCTATGCACAGACAATAGTGAACATTGTGTATTTTGTGGATACATGCAGATAGAAAAGTAACTTTGAAGTCGTTTGATTTATATTGTTAGCTGGGCTACTCAGAGAACATGTATGGTGTTCGTACCGGTCATTGTCTGTCATCTGTGTGTAGTGTCTGTGGTATCTGCTGGTGTCTCATGTATTTGCTCGCATGAAGGTGAGCCAGGGTTCCCAAATTAAGGTATAAAAGCTGTATTTGTGTGTCAGGGAAAATGTCAGCTCTTCCATCTATCTCACCGCCTCCACTTTTTGGATCCACTCCCTTACGGATGGGGCTGAGGATCGTTTCCAATCCAGAGGGATGAGCAAGTTGGCGGCAGTGAGAAGGTGGTTCAGTAAGATGCATTGGGGTTTTGTCATGGGGGTTCGGCAAAAAAGGAACAGTATAGTTTTGGGGGCTTTGTGTATAAGTATGCCTGTGATCATGTAGATGAGGGTTACTATTCTTTCTCAGTATTCTAGTATTACGGGGCAGTGCCACCAAATATGGCCCGGGGTTCCTCTACTCTGGAGACACCTCCAGCATTTATCTGGGGTGCCAGGGAAGATTTTGTGTAATCTCGTGGGTGTGAGGTGCCATCTCAAAAGTCTCTTATAGTTACCTTCTTGTATGCAATTATTGGTGGAGGATTTAAAGAGGTTGGAAAAGATTTGCTTCCATTCCTTGTCTGTTAGCGAAAGGTGAAGCTCCTCTTCCCATTAGTGAACGGCGGGAGGTTGAGGTGTTCTCCTGATGTAGGAGCTTGTGGAATATGGATAAGTGTTTCATTCGAACCTTTTGGTCGGAGCACATCTCCTCAAATAGCGTGCTGGGTCTAGGCTCTCGCGTCAGATCGGGCGTTAAAGTGATAAAGTGTGTCAGTTGTTGGAACCTAAATTATTGCATAGTAGCAGGGGCGAACCTAGAGCATTTGGCACCCGGGGTAGGATCCTTCTTATGGCACCCCCTCCCCCCCCCCTTAAAATGTAAAAAAACACCCACATTTTTTTTACAATGAATGTAGCACTGAGCAGTGTTTGTGCATCTAAATGTAAGCATGGGTTTTTGTATGGAAAATGTGTGAGTGAATGTAGGGGTGTGTAGTGTTGGCGTTTGAATGCAGGCATGCATTTGTGTGTAGTGTTGGCAGTATAGGGCAGTGGTGTGGTTATATCAAAAACATGGTGATGTTTTAAAGGTGTGTTTGTTTGTAGTGTTGTTTGAATGCATTGGATATGCTTGTGTGTAGTGTTGGCAAAATGCTGAGATGTATGCACATATACACATACACAAATATATACGCACAATCAGACAACACATTTGCATAGAATTCATACTAGCCACCCAGATTTCCTGTTCTGCGCTGGCTGACACCTCTAAACTTCGATCTTTGTTTAGCAGATAACTCCTATTTGATATCCCTATGTGAGATTGCCATATTTAGATCCAAAGAGCACCCTAATTTGGCATATTTAAATATGGAAATCTCACATAAGAGCATTAATTTAGGGAATTATCTACTAAACTGCTAAACGATCAAAATGTAAAAGCCTTTTACTTAATTTTAATCTTTCAGTTGTTTAGTAGATAACTCCCGTATTTGTTATCCTTATGTGGGATTGACATATTTAAGGACACCAAATAAGGGAGCTATCTACTAAACACATACACATTTATATACACACAGACTTTTACAACTGTGGTTGTGTGTGTATATAAATACACACACAATCCCAGACATACACCTAATCACAATAAACACACACTTAACGACAGAGATACACACAATCCCAGACACACACAAAAATCACATTCTTACACACATTTAGTAATTAAGATGTCCACCCAGCTTCCCTACCTTGCTCTTGGATCTTCCCCATGGTAATTAACGGTTGCTGCTGGGCGCTCTTCCTGCACAGCTCACTTGTGCTCCCAGTAGTAATGACGATGCCATCTTATCCCAGCTGCCGGTTCACTGCAGGGTGCGCACTAACCTCACTGCCTCCCAGAATATATCTGTTCTTGTCCCTTGTGTAAAAAAAATGTGTTTGTGACAGCATATGTATGTGCATTGTGTGTGACTGCATATGTAATTTGTGAATGTGAGCCTGTGTGTAATGTGTCTATGTGACAGTAGGGGAACAGTTGTATGTGCCTGGGTGGGTTGGAGTAGATTGGGGTCTGGGACTTCGTGTGTGATATTGCATGGGGGAATAGGGCAGGGAGGGTGAGGGTATAATGGCATGGAGGGTGGGGGATATAGGGCAGGGGGTGGGGTTATAATGGCAGGGGGGTTATAGGGTGGGGGGGGTATAGTGGTACCTTACCATTTAGGAGGGTGCAGGATCAGCAGGGTCTGTTTCACCATTTGGTGGCTGCTCTGGGGTTATAATGGCAGTGAGGTGGGGTAAAGGGCAGGAGGGGTGGGAGTATAATGGCAGGGGGGTTATAATGGCAGTGAGGTGGGGTAAAGGGCAGGAGGGGTGGGAGCATAATGGCAGGGGGGTTATAATGGCAGTGAGGTGGGAGTACAGGGCAGGGGTTGTGGGGGTAAATGGGTGGGAGTATAATGGCGGGGGGTATAGGGCAGGAGGGGTGGGAGCATAATGGCAGGGGGGTTATAATGGCAGTGAGGTGGGAGTATAGGCCAGGGGGTGTTATAATGGCAGGGAGGTGGGGTATAGGGCAGGGGGGATTATAATGGCAGGGTGGGTGGGGGTATAATGGCCGTGGGGGTGGGGTAGAGGGCAGGGAGGGTGGTGGTATAATGGCAGGGGGTATAGGGCAGGGGTGGTGGGGTATAGGGCAGGGAGGGTGGTGGTATAATGGCAGGGGGTATAGGGCAGGGGTATAGGGCACGGGGTGGGGTATAGGGCAGGGAGGGTGGTGGTATAATGGCGGGGGGGTATAGGGCAGAGAGGGTGGTGGTATAATGGCAGGGGTGTATAGGGCAGAGAGGGTGGTGGTATAATGGCAGGGGGGTATAGGGCAGGGAGGGTGGTGGTATAATGGCAGGGGGGTACAGGGCAGGTAGGGTGGTGGTATAATGGCAGGGGGGTTATAGGGCAGGGAGGGTGGTGGTATAATGGCAGGGGGGTTATAGGGCAGTGAGGGTGGTGGTATAATGGCAGGGGGGTACAGGGCAGGGAGGGTGGTGGTATAATGGCAGGGGGTACAGGGCAGGGAGGGGGGTGGTATAATGGCAGGGGGTACAGGGCAGGGAGGGTGGTGGTATAATGGCAGGGGGGTATAGGGCAGGGGGGGTGGTGATATAATGGCAGGGGGGTATAAGGCAGGGGGGTACAGGGCAGGGAGGGTGGTGGTATAATGGCAGGGGGTATAGGGCAGGGGGGTGGTGATATAATGTCTGGGGGTTATAGGGCAGGGGGGTGATATAATGGCAGGGGGGTACAGGACAGGGAGGAGGGGTTATAATGGCAGGGGGTATAGGGCAGGGAGGGTGGTGATATAATGGCAGGGGGTATAGGGCGGGGGTGATATAATGGCAGGGGGGGTTATAATGGCAGGGGGTTATAATGGCAGGGGGGTACAGGGCAGGGAGGGGGGGATTATAAGGGGGGTACAGGGCAGGGAGGGGTGGGGTAAATGGCAGGGGGGTTATAATGGCAGTGGGGGGTGGGGTATAGGGCAGGGAGGGTGGTATTAAAGTTACTTACGCTTTTTCATTTAGGAGGGTGCATGGGCAGCAGCTCCTTCCCAGGCAGGCAGCTCCTTCCCAGGCAGGCAGCTCCTTCCCAGGCAGGCAGCAGGTGCAGGGGATCTGTACAGAGTGACCGTGGGGGAGCAACCTGGCTCTGCGCCCCCTGCTGGTACACTCCGAAATAGCCTCCCTGCAGCTCAGTGTGTGAGTCAGAACACAGGCTGGGAATCCCCTCCTTGTGCTCTGACTCACAAACTGAGCGCCGGTCTGCCGGAGCTGCGGGAGAGCAGGAGGTACAGAACCTGGCACCCCCCTGCTGAGTGGCACCCGGGGCGGACCGCCCCCCCGCCCCCCCCTTAGTACGTGTAGCGGTACTTACCCTCTCCAGGGGCCGGCCGGGGTCCTCCCTTCTCGCTGCGCGCGGTCCTGCTCCTGCACGAGCCGCGCGCGGCTCAGCCAACGATGGGATCAGTCAGGCGGGCAGTGACCGCGAGAAGCGGTCACATGTCCCGCCCGACACTAAGAGCGCGCCGCGCGTCTCGGGCGCGCTCTTAAAGGGACAGTGGGAGACTAAATTAGAATCAGTCTCCCATTGGCCCCTGTCAGGCCACATTCCCCATTCACTCACGTTTTGGGGGCGTGGATATGACAGGAGCCAATCTAAGTGAACCTTAGGGTTTTTATACTCACCTGTTTCCCCTTGCTCCTTGCCCTATCGTGGTTTCTGTCCAGTTCCCTTTAGTGCTTGTATCGTTCAGTTGGTTTTTTGGTGCTTGACCTTGGCTTTGTTCCTGACTCCGCTCTCTCCTTATCCTTGCTTGCTTATCCGCTGTTTTGTCCTCTGTGTACCAGTCCTCGGCTTGTTCTACGTTACGCTGTCTCTCAGTTCCCTTGACCTCGGCTTGTTCTGACTCTGTCTTTCTCTCGTCCTAGTCCGGCCATTCTAAGGTCCGGTAGACGAACTCTGTTTCTTGTCTCTTGACTGTGAACTATTCCTGCGTGTTGGGGTATATTACCGTGACATTACGATAGGGCCATGGACCCCGCAGGTTTAGGTCAACAGATGGCCACTCATGAGGCTAGATTCGCAGAACAGGATCACCGTATGGATCAAATGGCTCAAGCCATCCAGACACTGTTATCCAGATCTGTTCCGGTACCTGTACCTACGCCTCCTGTAAACCCTATACCGGACACAGCTAATATGTCTAATGCTTCTGCACATCTAACCCCGCCACCTAGGTATGGAGGGGACGCTAAGACATGTAGGGGATTCCTTAATCAAGTGGAATTCCACTTCGAAATGTACCCACGTTCATTTCCCACTGACAGATCTAAGGTGGGTTTTCTTATGCACCAGCTTACGGATAAGGCACTAGAATGGGCAAATCCTATTTGGGAGGCTAATGGGCCTATGGTACACGACTTTAATAGCTTCCTCACAGCGTTCCATAGAACATTTGACACGACTAAAAGGTCAAAAAATGCCGCCAGGGCATTAATGAGAATAAAGCAAGGATCTAAATCTGTAGCCGATTATGCTATTCAGTTCCGGACCCTTGCCTCACAGGTAGATTGGACTAATAATGGCCTTACTACTGCCTTTATGGAAGGTCTGTCTGATACTATCTTAGATGAGGTAGCAGCTAAGGACCTCCCTGTACCCCTGGAGGACCTGATTGACTATCTTATCGATATAGATAACAGGATCCGTGACAGGTTATATACCAGGTCCAGAAATAGACATTTTGTTCCCTTTAACTCCCCTAGAGCTGAGACTCCCGAGGGATCTAAAGGTTCTGAGGAGGAACCTATGCAGTTAGGGGTTGCTAAACTTACCGACGCTGAAAAGCTTTATAGGAGAAAGGAGGGACTTTGTCTCTATTGTGGTAGGAGGGGTCATATGAGACAAGAATGTCCCGTGCGTCCGGGAAACTATCGCACCTAAGACCGTATAGAGGACTGGCCTTGGGTGTGACATCACAGTCCTCACATTTGCCTCTTAATAAGTTACTTCTTCCTGTTTCCCTGCACCTTGATAGTAACTGCATAGCAGGGAATATACTAGCCCTGGTTGATTCCGGAGCGGCCGAAAACTTTATTGATTCCAGTTTTGTCAAGGAGAATAACATACCCACCAGAGAGAAGGAGACACCCTTGGCCGTTGAGGCCATAGATGGTAGACCATTATGCTCTCCTATTATCACACATGAGACTGTTCCCCTACATATGTCTACAGGGGTGTTACACTCTGAGACCATTCGGTTTCAGATCATTACTTCTCCTTCCTCTCACCTCGTGTTAGGGTATCCTTGGTTACGTACTCATAATCCCACCATTGATTGGGAGTCAGGACAAATAGTTTCTTGGAGTGATTCTTGCCAAGAGTCTTGTGTTGTTAAAGTCACCCCTTTGAATTCTACTCATATTCCTCCCGTGCCTACGATCATACCCTCTCAGTACCTGTCTCTTAAATCTGTTTTTGATAAAAGGGAGGCTGAAAGATTGCCACCTCACAGACCTTACGATTGTGCTATTAATTTATTACCTGGTACGATGCCTCCCAAAGGGAGAATATATCCTTTATCTCCTCAGGAGAATCTGGTTATGGAGCAATATATCAAGGAATCTCTAGAGAAGGGATTTATAAGAAGATCCTCTTCCCCGGCAGGGGCTGGGTTCTTCTTTGTGTCTAAGAAAGATGGCGAATTAAGGCCTTGTATTGACTATAGGGGCCTTAATAAAATCACCGTCAAAAATGCGTATCCCATACCTTTGATCACAGAACTTTTTGATAGGCTTAAACAGGCCACAGTTTTTACTAAATTGGACCTTAGGGGTGCTTACAACCTCATACGTATCAAAAAGGATCACGAGTGGAAGACTGCTTTCAATACCAGGAGTGGCCACTACGAGTACACTGTGATGCCCTTTGGTCTTTGTAACGCCCCAGCAGTTTTTCAAGAATTTATTAATGATGTCCTACGTCAATTTATACATACATTCGTTATAGTATACTTGGACGACATATTAATTTATTCTAATGATTTACAGACTCATCACATGCATGTTAAATTAGTGTTGAGAACTCTTCTGGTTAACGGTCTCTATTGCAAACTCGAAAAATGTTCATTTGATCAATCTGAAGTCCAATTCTTGGGTTATATAATCTCTGCCAAGGGTTTTCGTATGGATCCCAAGAAACTGTCTGCCATTATGGAATGGCCTCTGCCCCAGGGTTTGAAAGCCATTCAGCGTTTTCTGGGGTTCTCTAATTATTATAGGCGTTTTATTAAAGGGTTTTCTGCCATTGTAGCGCCTATAACCAGAATGACCAAGAAGGATGGTAATACTCATGTCTGGAAACCAGAAGCACTCGAGGCCTTTGAATTCTTGAAAGCTACATTTGCCTCTGCTCCTGTTTTACAGCATCCTGTCCCTTCACTGCCCTTTATTCTTGAGGTTGATGCTTCTGAGATAGGGGTAGGTGCTATCTTGTCTCAAAGAGATTCACCTGAAAAGCCGTTACACCCTTGTGGCTTCTTTTCCAGACAGATGTCCAAAGCAGAGAGGAATTATGATGTAGGCAATCGTGAACTCCTTGCTATCATTTTGGCGCTCAAGGAATGGAGACATCTGCTAGAGGGTACCAGGGATCCTATCCTCATTTTAACGGATCACAAAAACCTCTCATACCTTAGTGAAGCAAAACGATTGTCTTCTAGGCAGGCCAGGTGGTCTCTGTTTTTGTCTCGTTTTAATTACATAATCACTTACAGACCGGGTGATCGTAATACTAAAGCTGACGCTCTGTCCAGACAATTCGAGACTACTGACAAACTCGAGGTCGATGTTACCCCTGTCATTCCGCCTGACAGAATAATAGCGACTACTGTTCTTTCTATTTCGTCTTCTCTCTTACAGACTATTCAGGCTAAACAAATCTTGGCTCCTGAGGAGAGGCCTGCTGATAAGCTATTCGTTGATATACCAGAGAGACGAGACATCTTGTCATTATATCATGACACTAGAACTGCTGGACACCCTGGTATTTCTAAGACAGTCTCAGCAGTTTCTAGATATTTCTGGTGGGCTTCCTTGCGCAAGGACGTCACCGATTACGTTAATGCCTGTAGCACTTGTGCCAGTATGAAGTCCTCCCACAGAGTTCCTTGTGGGTTGTTGCATCCGTTGCCCATACCCGAGAGGCCATGGTGCAATATATCCATGGATTTTATTGTTGAATTACCTCCCTCTAATGGTAAAACGGTCATCCTGATGATTGTGGATCGTTTTTCTAAGATGGCTCATTTTGTGTCTCTTGTCAAATTGCCATCATCCAAGGAACTTGCCTCTATCTTTGCCGGGGAGGTGTTTCGGTTGCATGGTATTCCCACTTCGATCGTGTCCGATAGGGGTAGCCAGTTTATTTCCAGATTCTGGAGAGCGTTTTGTGCAGAGATGGGTATCTCCCTCTCGTTTTCTTCAGCCTACCACCCCCAGTCTAATGGAGCTGCTGAACGTGCCAACCAATCTCTGGAGCAGTATATTCGCTGTTTCGTGTCCCACCATCAGAACAATTGGGCTGACCTGCTTCCTTGGGCTGAGTTTGCTCGTAATAATGCTGCTCATGAATCCTCCGGTAACAGCCCTTTTTACGTTGTTTATGGCCGGCATCCCGTGGTTCTTCCAGCTGCATTCTCCTTACAGGGCATGCCAGCTCTGGACGAACATTTGGCTAGTCTATGTAATACTTGGGAGCAGGTTCAGTGTTCTTTGGTGGCTTCAGCTGCTCGCCAGAAGGTTCACGCTGACAAGCATCGCAGGGCGGCTCCATCCTATGCGGTGGGAGACCGGGTTTGGCTTTCTACTCGCAATATTCGTCTTCGTGTGCCTTCTATGAAGTTGGCCCCTCGTTTTATTGGTCCTTTTCGTATCTTACATGTGGTTAATCCTGTCTCGTATGCATTGGATCTTCCAAAAAATCTACGCATTCCTAACGTGTTTCATACCTCCTTGTTAAAACCCCTCCTGTGCAACCGTTTTACTCGGCATATCCCCCCTCCTCCTCCGGTTTCGGTGGAGGGCCATGAGGAGTTTGAAGTGGCGGCTGTAATTGACTCTCGCTTGCTTCGGGGTCGCCTCCAATATCTGGTACATTGGAAGGGCTATGGGCCTGAGGAACGCAGTTGGATTTCCGCTGACGCTGTTCACGCTCCTCGCCTTGTGCGTTCTTTCCACGCTCGTTTTCCTGCCAGGCCTGCTCCTCCCCGCCCGGTGGGCGTGTCTTCAGGGGGGGGTACTGTAGCGGTACTTACCCTCTCCAGGGGCCGGCCGGGGTCCTCCCTTCTCGCCGCGCGCGGTCCTGCTCCTGCACGAGCCGCGCGCGGCTCAGCCAACGATGGGATCAGTCAGGCGGGCAGTGACCGCGAGAAGCGGTCACATGTCCCGCCCGACACTAAGAGCGCGCCGCGCGTCTCGGGCGCGCTCTTAAAGGGACAGTGGGAGACTAAATTAGAATCAGTCTCCCATTGGCCCCTGTCAGGCCACATTCCCCATTCACTCACGTTTTGGGGGCGTGGATATGACAGGAGCCAATCTAAGTGAACCTTAGGGTTTTTATACTCACCTGTTTCCCCTTGCTCCTTGCCCTATCGTGGTTTCTGTCCAGTTCCCTTTAGTGCTTGTATCGTTCAGTTGGTTTTTTGGTGCTTGACCTTGGCTTTGTTCCTGACTCCGCTCTCTCCTTATCCTTGCTTGCTTATCCGCTGTTTTGTCCTCTGTGTACCAGTCCTCGGCTTGTTCTATGTTACGCTGTCTCTCAGTTCCCTTGACCTCGGCTTGTTCTGACTCTGTCTTTCTCTCGTCCTAGTCCGGCCATTCTAAGGTCCGGTAGACGAACTCTGTTTCTTGTCTCTTGACTGTGAACTATTCCTGCGTGTTGGGGTATATTACCGTGACAGTACGCCACTGCATAGTAGTCAGTTGTGCGGTCCGGGTTACGTCTGATAGAGGCCTAATACTATCGTTATCGAGGATAGTCCCCAGTTGGAGATATGGAGTGTCGTGGAGAAATTGGAAACGCGTGGTTTGGCAGCCGGGGGGAAAGATCGGGTTGTGTGTCAGAGGATACAGTGGGGATGGGCAACATGAGGTCCCTTTCAGATCTGAGCCCAGCTTCTCAGGGTGGTTTGTTTATTGGGGTGGTGTGCGTGATTTGGGGTTAGGGGGGTGGAACCAGATTTATGCCATAGAAACGTGTAGAGAGGGGCGTTGAATGACAGTTGTTCCAGTTCGGGGGATGACCACTCATAGATTCTTGTGAGCGTCATGGCTTTGTGGTAGCTTTCTACATCAGTAAGATTTATTCTGCCCTGGATAACGTGTCTCATCCTAAGCTTTTAAGGCAATCTGGGGTGTTTGTTAGCATATACATATGAGGTAAATATCCTTTTTGTGGTCGTGAAGAAGGAGGTTGGGAGGCTTATAGGGAGCGTTTGCATGAGATATTGCAGTTTACGGAGTACGTTTATTTTTAGTATGTGTACCCTGCACAACCAGCCAAAGTGGGGCTTGCTCCAGAGTTTGGTATCACTAATTATGGTTTCAATGAACCGTGGGAAATTTAATTCATAGAGTTGAGTTAGGTTATGTGACAGTTGTATACCCAGGTATTTAACCGAGGTGTGTGGGCCCATTGGAAGGGGTAGCTGGATTCTAGTTCTGTGCTCAGGGAGGGGTCTATTTGGATAGGAAGTATCTCACTTTTGGAAAAGTTTACCTTGAAATTGGAAATGTGATTGTAGAGCATGATCTCCTCAATCAGATTGGGCAAGGAATGTTGTGGGTCGGAGATGGTGAAGAGCAGGTTGTCCGCAAAGGCGTATACTTTATACTCTTCTTCCCCCGCGATGAGTCCCTTAATGTTTGATTGGTAAGATCCTCCAGCTGTTATATAGTTGTGAGTCGTCCAGCATTTTGGTCATATATTTCCTGATTTGAGATTGGTATGAGGTGGCTGAGAATGTGGTGTTGAAGTTAGAGTCTAAAAATACATTCAGATCGCCTCCCATTATCAGGATACCTTCACTGAACTTATCTATAGTGGAGACACTGCCTGAGAAAGTGGTTTTGTCTCTGGTTAGGTAGATAAAGGTTTGCTAGGGTGATGGATGCCTGGCCTATGCGGCCCTTAACTATCAGTAGTCTGCCATTATCCTCTGAGTGATGTGCTGTGTACATGAATGGAAATTGAGAGGAGATGAGGATAGCCACTCCTCTAGCTTTTGCCCCCTCGTAGTTACTGTAATATCCTGTAGGGAATCTTCAGTTGCGGAGGGTGGGGTAGCGTACACCCTTGAAATAGATTTCTTGTAGAAAGGTGATATCTGCCTTGAGTTTGTGCAGTTCGGTAAGCGCAAGAGAGTGTTTAGTCGGTGAGTTAAGACCTCTGACTTTGAGGGTAATTAGCCAGATAGCGGACATGTCTCTGTGCAGTTTAGGTCTGTGGAGCAGTATAGTCTGTACTGTGTGTGTCTGAAGTGTATTCAGAGTAGTCAGTCGGTACAAGTGTAGGTCTGGTAAGTATCGGAACGTAAACAACCAAAAAATTATATACATATAAACTTTGAGTATAGAGGGTAGCTAAGTTAGTATGGTAGTGTACAATAAGCCAAAATTAATGGTGGAGCCCCCTGGACCTGAGTACTGTCCAGGAAAGGGTGTATATTAAAGTCACCGCAACCGAGGGCTGTGCTCAGCTATACTTGGGGGAGAGGGTTAGGTGTTAGAAAGTTGTCTGGATGCACTCCTGCGAGCCAGGCAACAATCAGTATTACGGCAAGGATCAGGAATATCACTGGTGGTGGTAAGCATCTTTTACTGTAGCTGGCCTACACCGGAACGGTAGTGACGTAGGGCTGTGCAGGCAAAGTTAACCATGGAGCCTTGCAACATAATGTGGATAGATACCGGAAAAAGGAATGTTGTTTCCAACTCAGGAGCCTATATAGTAATGTGTCAACTACATTAATGACTGTAATTTTGTGTGTTATGTGGTTTTTCTCCTGTGCGTATTACTCCAGCGTAAGGCACCATCCATCAGTCTCCATTTGGGGAGTTGTAGTGAAATTGTTGGGGGTGCATACCCACCCTGTCTAAGTGCAAGGCAAGAGTCCCGTGCCCCCTCCCCCCCCACCCAGCTTGTACATACTTGCGGTATTGGATGTGAAGTGTAGCTCTGGAGGTGTTTTGGAGTAAAGTCCTCTTTGTTCAGTGATCGGTAGGGGTCTCCTGTCATGGAGTGTCCACAGTGTGGCAACGGCTGGCAGCTGTGAACGTGGGACTCCACTGTCGAGGGGTAGGTAGGTAATGTTTATAAGCCACAGTGGTGTCTTGGTAGGTGTACCGGGTGGCTTTTGCACCTAGACTTGCAGGGGAAGCTTTGTTGCAGCTTGGTCCGAGTAGGAGTTCTGTGTTTGTTTCATTGTAGGCCGGTCTTGAGTCAAATGTTGGGGGGAAAACAGTGTTCAGTCCCTGTTGCGGTCCGCTGGACCATGCCCCTGGGTTTTCCCCGGCTTTGGGCCCATTTCAGCGGGCGGGTCACGCTGGTCTTGACGTCGGTGCTTTGGGGGAGAGAGACCCCGCTGTCTCCCGGGGGGTCGGTGTGTGTTTGGGATCTGAGTCGGGCCATACCAGTCGTTTAGGTGAACGTCAGGTAGTTCCAGGGCCTGAGTGAATACCGCTACGTCGGCTACGTTAGACAATGAGTACGAAGAGCCGTTGTGAGTGACAATCAGGGCAAAAGGGAAACCCCAGTGGTAGCAAATGTTCCTGGTCCTAAGGAGGTCGGTGATCGTTCTGAGGTGGCGTCTCGCTTGGAGGGTGGACCATGAGAGATCTGGGTAACTCTGGATCTGATTGTCGTAGAATAATAGTGGCTGTGAGGCCTGTCGCAGAGCTCGGAGTACCTTCGCTGTCATCTTCTAAGTATTGCACTCTGTCTCCAGTTTGTTTAATATCTGATGCAATGGTATCAAATTTTGTTTGGAAGGAGACTTCCAGCTTGTGGAGCATGTGTGCCAGATCTTGTTTGGAGGGCAGGTTTTTGATTATGTCCCTTAAGTCCTCGTCTACCGACGTTACAGAGTGATTGGAGTCTGCCGGGCTAGATGGAGCTGAGTCTCTGTCATGTATTCATCCGCTTATAGAAATGTGGTTAATGACATTTACTGTCCACACAGGAAAAGTTGTGCCGAGCAGCAACCTAATCCACAGAAGAGTTAATGCTGAGCAGCAATTATGCAAATGAAGCCTGGTAACTGACTTTGGGGTCAAAGGCCAGTTAAAGCCTATCAGAACTAAAGGAGGGGTATTTAGGCCCAGTTCTCATCCTGCTCAGTGCCCTGTCGTGGTTTCCCTTGTGGTTGTCCGAGAGCGCGTTCCTGTTATTAGTTTTCTACCTGTTTTTTGACTTTGGCTTTGTTTATTGACTTCTCTATATTCTGGTATCCTGACTCCTGGCTTTCCTCATCGCTGCGTCCCTTTCTGTGTTCCCTGACCTCGGCTAGTATTTTGACTATTCTATGTACGTTAAATCCGGTCATTCTAAGGACCGGTAATACGTTACTTATTTGTCATCCGTGCTATACAGTTCTACGTGCTGGATCAAACAGTAATCTTGACAGTCTCTCAGCAATGAGCCCGGCCCATGTTGGAACATGCGGCCTCTGAGCTCTGATCTGCGTTGTCTCAGAAGTATTTCATCAGGGTACTGGATCTCTCTTTGGATCGTTTCCCTGGCTAAGGGAGTGTGAACAGGGATTTTTTTGGGGTGCCCCATGTCAATATCAGCGCCCGATGTTTTGGGATTGTCTGTATGCTCGGAGCTCTCTCAGAACGTGGCCATTCAGGTCCGTGGTTGACTCCACCCCCCACTCAGTTTTTTTTTTATAATTACTACAAGAGTACAACAGTGGTTTCTTGAATGTTTTGCTTTTACTGACAAGCCTAATGATTTTATGTTGCCTTCAGTAATGCAACTTTTAAATAATCCCATTTCTCTTGGACTCCATTTAAATTCATCCAGTCTGATAATGACTCCTTTACACATATTCTAATTTTAGAAAAGTCTGTTTTTCTAAAGTCTAAAACTTTTGTTTTTGTGTGGTGTAACTCAGAATGTTCTTATATTAAACCACACTGACTGGTGATCACTGGATCCTAAACTTTCACCTACAGTAATATCTGATACCAAATCTCCATTTGTTAACACTAAATCTAGTATGGCCTCTTTACGAGTTGGCTCCTCAAATACTTGTTTTAGAGACAAGCAGCTATTTTGGTTTTCCAGTTCACATCAGGAAGATTAAAGTCACCCATGATGATAACCTCCCCCTTCATTGTCATTTTAGCTAATTATCTAACTCTTCTATTTGTCCTGGGGGGCTTTAAATCACACCTACGCGAGTCGCTGTGTGATTACCAAATTCTAATGTAACCCAAACGGACTCTATGTTCGCCTCACTAACTTTTATTAGGCTAGATTTTATGCTATCCTTCACATACAGGGCCAACCCTCCCCCTTTCTTGCCTTCCCTGCCCTGTCTTTTCTATATAAAGAGTACCCTGATATTGCTATGCCCCAGTCATTTTACTCATTATACCATGTCTCAGTAACAGCGACTATATCTACATTATCAGTTGCCATTTTTGCCACAAGTTCATGGATCTCATTCCCTAAACTGCAAGCAATTGTAGATATGACTCTAAGCATTACATTTTTTAACACACTTGCTACAGATAGATAGAAAGGCCCGATCCCTTGGGAGTGGGGCTAGTGTTACCACCTTTCATGGCAAAAAAATACTGGCCATGCTAGCTTGCATAATTAATTACATATGCGTGACATCACCTGACATGATAAAACACAATGTTACGTGACTCAAGAGAAAAATAAAATATTTTGTAGAGGAAAATTCCATAAATTGCCAAAACTACTTACAATGTGAATACTATGTCTGACTGTGTATGTAGCATTGTGTATGTATGTATGTTTGTACAGTGTGTGTGTATGCTGTTTCTTAGTGAGTGCGTGTGTTACAGTGTGTATACAGTGTGTTTGAGCGAATCTTTAGCAATTCCCTTGTTTATCAAGAACCCATCAGACACACACACACAGATTTATTCACTAAACAGCAAATTGTAGCAAATTTAAAATGTAATTGTAATATTTAGGCCCAAAAAAATGTGATTTGGAAAAATTCTCCAACACCACTAAAGTCACTGTTTGGCTATTTTACATAAAATGTATCAATTCTGTTTTCAGTTCACACATTTCATTGTTTATAGATCGAACATCATCATAAAAAATCTGTGTCAACACCATCATCCTCACATTTAACTTATACTTCTGGTATAATGTTTCACTGACTTGAGCAGTCTTTAGGGAGGAAGTTGTAACCATTGTCTGCCATTATATAGAATGCTTACTATTACATAGTTACATAGTTACATAGCTGAAAAGAGACTTGCGTCCATCAAGTTCAGCCTTCCTCACATTTGTTTTTTGCTGTTGATCCAAAAGAAGGCAAAAAACCCAGTTTGAAGCACTTCCAATTTTGCCACAAGCTAGGAAAAAACATTCCTTCTTGACCCCAGAATGGCAGTCATATTTATGCTTGGATCAAGCAGTTATTACCGTAGATTGAAAGATTATATCCTTGAATATTCTGTTTTTGCAAGTATGCATCTAGTAGCTGTTTGAACATCTGTATGGACTCTGATAAAACCACTTCTTTAGGCCAGAATTCCACATCCTTATTGTTCTTACAGTAAAAAAAAAAACTTTCCTTTGCCTTAGACAAAATCTTCTTTCTTCCAGTCTAAACGCATGACCTCGTGTCCTATGTAGAGTTCGGTTTGTGAATAGATTTCCACACAATGGTTTGTATTGGCCCTGAATATATTTATATAATGTTATCATATCCCCTCTCTTATATTTACTATGCAATGTGTTACTTATTCTTCTGATCCAAAATTTTCATACTTATTTTATACCTTCAGATTATGTATTTAAAAATCCATTTAAATAATCATCTACCCTTTTCCACTGACAGGTAGTTCCATGTATCTACCAATCATTTTACAAATATCTTTCTATGCTGATTACTTTATGACAAATAATCCTGCAAGGCAAATGACACAGTTAATATTGGTGAGTACTGTGTGATATCAAGGCACAGGATCTTAGAAGTTTAAATGGTTTAAATTGTATTTTTGGAAGTTTGTTTGAGCTTATTGAAGTTAAATATTTATATTAATATCTGATAAGTGCAATAAGAAAGCACATTTTACAGACAAATCAAATGTGTTATGTTTAGGCCTTAGATTGCCAGAGAACATTGATTTGAATTCCTTGGGAAAGAACATACAAAGACCCTTTAATGGATACAGCTTGTATATGTGTGCTTTTTTAATTTGCAAAAAAATAATTTATTCTCATATATATATATATATATATATATATATATATATATATATATATATATCAGTTCCAGATTATGTAAATATAAGTACATCCACCCTCTCCCAAACCCCCATTTGTGACTTTCCTTCTAAATCTATGCTCCAACTTGTCTCTCCTAGTCTGACCCCCTATTTGTCTCCCCCCTTCCCCCCCATTTTTGTGTCACCTTCCTTTTTTTGTATCTCCCCCAATCCATTACTTTGCTTAACTGAAATGAAGTCTCTTGATGGCTGCTGTAAGCTGCAAGCTGGGATACTGCTGAATATAATTGATAAGTGTAGCACCCTCTTGGATGCAGTAAATAAAGGGGCATCAGTATCATATAAATTCCTATCTCTACCTTTCTCCACATACAGCACAGAATGACTCACAACATAACCCTCCTGGCTAGTGCCTGTATCACACTGTAGAACATAACTATCTCAGGGAAACATCTGCATTTGTACAGTCAGTATTTTTGTAATACTGGCACCAGCCAGACTGCCTCAAATACTAAAACATCAGTCAGGTAGCAACTGTATATGGGGCCTGTGAAATAATCAGGGCCTGTGAAATATTGGCCTCACACCCATGTGCATTGAATGTGAGATATTATTATAAATAATATATATTTATAATGGGGGTGTGCAGATCATTGTCCACCCCTCTACCCAGGGGAGGGCTGGCAGCCTTAGGCCTGGGGGGCAAAACCAGTCAAGTGGCCCATTGCGCCACCAAATCAGTTCACCATCCATGCCCACCTTTTTCTGGTTTTATAACGGATATTGATGTAATGCTAATCAGTAGCTCTTTGCCATACCCGCTCCTTCACGGCTCTGACTTTCAATGTTGTCAGAGCACAGGCTGAGAATCTCTGAGCCTGTGCTCTGACTCAGTAACTGAGCGCCGGAACCACGAGGGAGAGGATATGATCTGACTGCACCTACTGCTGGTGCGCACCAGTGGACCACCAGCGAATCGTTTAAATTAAATATGCTGGTGTACCCAACTTGTGAGCTGTGTTGGCCGCCGGGCGCCTCTGTGGTCATGGCACCCTGCGTGACCGCACAGCTTGCCCACCCCAACGGCTGGCCCTGCTGACACACACTGATGTTACTACTTAGACATCCCTCAATATTAATACAGAGATGAGAGTAAACACAAATAAACTGTGGAAACTAGAGCTGATCCCCCCCAAATTTATAAAGGTTTGCTTAGAGGATTTATTCAAGATTAAATCATGCCTCCTCCTCTCTCCCCCATGCGCTGTTCTGTAGGCTGGGAGGAAATGAAGAGTAATCACAGTCTCCCAGCACAACGCCACCTGTGGCTGCATGGGGAACAGCTGTTTAATGTAATGCTTGCAGGACGGCCAGCTGCCGCAGAACCTCTTTGTTTCCGTCTCTGCAAAGGGCTCCAGGCACTGCTTGTTGTGAGTGTGAGCCACTGTAAATTAGGGGCAGAGGGCACTTGCACTGCGGTCAAGACGGGTCTGGGCAGGAGGAGAGTGCAGTGCAATCAGTGCACTCCCCTCCTGTGGGTCACCAGTAGACTGGTGCACCTGCCCAGGATCAGAGCCGGTGCAAGGATTTTTGCCGCCCTAGACAAAATATTAATTTGCCCCCCCCCCATGTGACATCACAATGCCCCACCCATATGATCTGCCATATGAACTAACGCCAGTGCTGCACACAGTGTTACATTAAAAAGCCTGCAGGGACCAGCTATAGACACCAGAACCACTTCATTAAGCTATAGTGTCCCTTTAATGTGAGGTAAATTATAGATTAGTGTCACTAATAATATACTAGATTGCCTACTTACAATTAGATGAGGATGATGATGGGCTGCAGTTTGGCTCCACTGGTCTGGTGTAGAACAGGACCTCTGGAGGCTGTTTGCAACTGTGGTCACAAAATTCAACGTTCTGGGAGAATTGGAAGCAGCTCCATTTTTTGGGGGCCTCTTACACAGCTCAAGGTCTGGGCTCCAGTGCCTGACGGTGAGTATGCCCATAAGGCCCACTCATAAGTCCACTTGTATGTTCCACCCACCCATGAGCTCGCTCACAGGGAGTGGAGTGTGTAGGGGATGTGTTATGTGTTATCTAATATGTGTGCTTATGGTATGTAGTGTATAGGGATACCAGTTTATGCAGGTGATGCAGTGTGTTTGTGTGTAGTGGAAGCAGTGTGTATTTGTGTATAAGGGATGTATTATGTGTTTCTGGTTGTGTGTGAGGGATGCATTGTGTGAATCTGTGTTTGTATGCATAAGGGATGCAAGGTGTGTGTCTGTATGTGTGTGCATTGAGTGTAAGAGATGCATTGTGTTTCTGTGTGTATGTAAGAAAAACAGTGTGTGTGTTTGCATGTGTGTGTAAGGGTTTGCATTGTATGTTTCTGTGTATGTGTGCAAATTATGCATTGTCTTTGTGTGTAAGGGTTGCATTGTGTGTGTGTGTAATGGATGCATTGTGTGTTTCTCTGTGTGTAAGGGAAGCATGTTCTGTTTCTGTGTATGTATAGGGATGCATTGTGTGTTTCTGTGTATGTATAGGGATGCATTGTGTTTCTGTGTATGTATAGGGATGCATTGTGTGTGTGTGTGTGTGTGTGTGCGCGTAGTGTTAAAGAGCTCCCTGTTTTGCCCCCTGTCCTATAGAGCTGTCCCTTCTGTCCCTTAGAGCTCTCCTCTGCCCCTTAGTGGTCTCTCCTCTCCCCCACCCTCCCCTAGCGGTCTCTTCTCACACTCACCCACCCTCCCTGTGCTCTTCTCATCCCCCCTCCACCCTCCCTGTGTTCTTCTCACTCCTCCCTCAGTGTGTTCTCACCCCCCGTGTTCTTCTTACCCCCCTCCTCCCTGTGTTCTTCTTACTCCCCCCCTTGTTCTTCTTACCCCTTCTTCTTATTACTCCCCCTTCTTCTTACCCTCCTCCTTCTTCTTACCCCTTCCTTCTTCTTCTTACCCCCCCTTCTTCTTCTTACCCCCTTCTTCTTCTTACCCCCTTCTTCTTTTTACTCCCCCCTCTTCTTTTTACTCCCCCCTCTTCTTCTTACTCCCCCCTCTGTTCTTCTTACCCCCTTCTTCTTATTACTCCCCCTTCTTCTTACCCCTTCCTTCTTCTTCTTACCCCCCCTTCTTCTTCTTACCCCCTTCTTCTTCTTACTCCCCCCTCTTCTTCTTACTCCCCCTTCTTCTTCTTACTCCCCCTTCTTCTTCTTACCCCCCTCTTCTTCTTACCCCTTCTTCTTCTTACCCCCCTCTTTTTCTTATCTCCCCTTCTTCTTACTCCCCCCTCTTATTATCCCCCTCCCCTCTTCTTACTCTCTCTCTTCCCTCTTCTTACTCCCCCCGCCCTTCTTACTCCTCCCTCCCCTCTTCTTACTCCCCCCTTCTTCTTACTCTCCCCCTCCCCTTTTCTTACTCTCCCCCCCTCCCCTCTTTTTACTCTCCCCCCTCCCCTCTTTTTACTCTCCCCCCTCCCCTCTTTATACTCTCCCCCCTCCCCTCTTTTTACTCTCCCCCCCTCGGCCCTCCCCTTTTCTTACTCTCCCCCCTCCCCTCTTTTTACTCTCCCCCCTCCCCTCTTTTTACTCTCCCCCCTTCCCTCTTTTTACTCTCCCCCCTCTTTTTACTCTCCCCCTCCCCTCTTTTTACTTCCCCCCTCCCCTCTTTTTACTCTTCCCCCTCCCCCCCTTCTTCTTACTCTCCCTCCCCTCTTCTTACTCTCCCCCCCTCCCCTCTTTTTACTCTCCCCCCCTCCCCTCTTTTTACTCTCCCCCCCTCCCCTCTTTTTACTCTCCCCCCCCTCCCCTCTTTTTACTCTCCCCCCTCCCCTCTTTTTACTCTCCCCCCTCCCCTCTTTTTACTCTCCCCCCCTCCCCTCTTTTTACTCTCCCCCCTCCCCTCTTTTTACTCTCCCCCCCTCCCCTCTTTTTACTCTCCCCCCCTCCCCTCTTTATACTCTCCCCCCCTCGGCCCTCCCCTTTTCTTACTCTCCCCCCTCCCCTCTTTTTACTCTCCCCCCTCCCCTCTTTTTACTCTCCCCCCTTCCCTCTTTTTACTCTCCCCCCTCTTTTTACTCTCCCCCTCCCCTCTTTTTACTTTCCCCCCTCCCCTCTTTTTACTCTTCCCCCTCCCCCCCTTCTTCTTACTCTCCCTCCCTCCCCTCTTCTTACTCTCCCCCCTCCCCTCTTTTTACTCTCCCCCCCTCCCCTCTTTTTACTCTCCCCCCCTCTCTTTTTACTCCCCCCCCTCCCCTCTTTTTACTCTCACCCCCTCCCCTCTTTTTACTCTCACCCCCTCCCCTCTTTTTACTCTCACCCCCTCCCCTCTTCTTACTCTCACCCCCTCCCCTCTTTTTACTCTTACCCCCTCCCCTCTTTTTACTCTTACCCCCTCCCCTCTTTTTACTCTTACCCCCTCCCCTCTTTTTACTCTTACCCCCTCCCCTCTTTTTACTCTTACCCCCTCCCCTCTTCTTACTCTTACCCCCTCCCCTCTTCTTACTCTTACCCCCTCCCCTCTTCTTACTCTTACCCCCTCCTTCTTCTTACCCCCCCTCCTTCTTACCCCCTCCCCCCTCCTTCTTACCCCCTCCCCTGTAGGTGGCCGAGCTGCACTCCGGTCCGCGGTCCCGGCCGGAGTGACAGGAAGGTGCTCAGTGTGCACCTTCCTGTCAGTCCGGCCGGGTACAGGAAACAGAAACTCCTGTTCCGCGCGGAACAGGGGTTTCTGTTTCCTGTACCCGGCCGGACTGACAGGAAGTGCACACTCAGTGCACTTTCCTATCACTCCGGCCGGGACCGCGGACCGGAGACCAGCTCGGCCACCTACAAGGGAGGGGAGGGGAGGGGAGGGAGGGGAGAATCTGTTCTGCAGCCGCCTGAGCGCTCTTTACAGAGCGCTCGGCGGCTGCAGCATTTAAAGGGCCGGCCCGCCGCGGCCGGTCCTAAAAGAATTTCGGGCGGCCTGGGGGGCAATTGCCTCCCTGCCCCCCGGCCCAGCCCGCCCCTGCCTCTACCCCCACCCATGGTGTAAATTACATGTTGTGGGAAACATTGTGTGAAGAATGGTAGATGTTAAGTACCACCATATAAGGAATTTTAAATTGATTTCTTGTATTTGTACACCATTGGGAATTTTAACACGCAGGACTATTAGTAATCTATTTTGAGTTATTTTGCTTTAGTGGCACTTTTTGTGTTAAAAATCATAAATGCAAAATTGAGAATTTTTTTAAATATGTTTCCATTTTCTAAGATTTTTCATATTTTGGTATGTTGCATACACAAAAAGGATATCAAACAAAAGCACTATTTCTTATTTAAAAATGATATATAATATGTATGCGTGCACTTAGACAGAATGAATGAAATTGTGGTAGAATGAACACTTAGACAAAGGGCTAAAAGAGCCTTGGTCACAAACAATTTGCATCTCAAAAGAGCCTTGGTCCTTAAGTAGTTATAACAAAATACAGACAAAAATAGCTGATTTGGAAAAATCTTCAACTCAGCTAAAGTTACAGGTTTATTGCACCCTTAATTTTGCTATTGTAATTTTCACCACTATTTACCATTTAATGAATAAGTCCTACAGCGTTCATCTCTGCTCCTTTAACTAAACATGAATCACACCAACAGATTAATTACATCTAAAGTGCCCTAATAGGAATGAATGTTTAAATCATTTTGCAATTGTATAATTTTGCAGTGCAGAGATGGTGACCTTTTAATTGTTCACTTCCTGCTTGCTCTAACCTTTTAATTCTTCATAGTGATGGTTAGAGATAACTATAATCTTCTATAAATATAACAATAGTGGTTGGGGTGGACTACTTTACTGTAACTGACCCCTCACTCACAATTGCCCCAAACCCCTTCACCTGTTCAAAACATTTTCAGTACTGATTCTGTGATTCTAGTAATGGGAAGACCCCAGAATTAAAAAAAAAAAAAAAAAGCATCCCTTTGTTATTTTATTAAAGACTGAAAAATATGAATCTGTTAATTTTTCTATGTCTTGCCATTTGTGACATAGGTGGATATTTCAAAAGACATCCCCTGGCTTGTCTTTGTCGGTATGCAGAAGGGTGAATCTCTTGACCAAAATGCAAGTAAAAATGCCACCAGAACCTATGTCTTTAGAGAATTCTGATGCAATATAAAAATAGTTCTTTATGGAGGTCATTGTGAACTGTAAAGAATATAAATTAGCAACAATTTAAACGTAATCTTACCTGTTCATCTAAACTTGTGTCAAAGAGGAAGAAATTAATCTTTCAAATGTGACATTGGTTAAAAAATGAATACAAGTCGGTCAAGATAATAGAGTAAAAAGAAAGAATAAACAAAGTTATGTTTGCTAATGAATATGTGACAAACACATTGATATTCTATGTATTTTGATCTTGACTTACTGGCAGATGAACATAAAATGATATCTTCTGTGCTAAACCACTTTTACAATATTTATTACAGGTTTTAATGACCTCTTTTTCACCTTTTTATAGTCACAAAACCTTCACGTTTCCTAGAGCTACTAGAGCAAATATACTGCTCCTCATAAATGTATAATTTTGTGTAAACAATTTTATATTCTAAATTAAATCACTTTTTTTTTAGCAATGGTTGAAGAAAATAAAAATAGTATTGAAATGTATGTTTATTAACTATGTTCTAAAATATTATATTATGAATTCAGTTTCAAAGAGAAATTAGATAAAAGTAAGATATAAAGACCACCAAAACCAGAAAAAAACAAAACAAAAAAAAACATGGTTTATTTTATTATAATATAGAAAACATAATATATTGATCAACATGGCTTTAGAAAGAATCGATTTGCAGCATATATTTCTCCAAGTTAAAATGTTAAAATAGGTTAGGACTAATCAATATGTGGGTGCACTTTAAACTGTGGTGAACTTATAGTATGATCAGAGGTGTAACCAGCCCCTCCATGTGTCTCATTCCATCCTCCCCCTAGCCCCTCCATTTGTCCTATTACCTTCCCCTCAGCCCCTCCATGTGTCTCATTCCCTCCTCCTCCCCAAGACCTTCCATGTCTCCCATTCTCTCATACACAGCCGCTACATGTTTCTTTTTCCCTCCACCCCCAGCGCTTCCATGTTCACTATTCCCTCCCCTCAGCCCCAACATGTGCCCCATTCCCTCCAATCAAGCCTCTCCATGAGTCTCATTCCCTTCTCCCCCCCAGCCACGCCATATGACTCATTCCTTCTTCCCCCTAGCCCCTCCATGTGTCCCATTCCCTCGCCAGCTCATTTGTGTCTCATTTCCTCTTCCCCCAGCCCTCCATGTGGGCCATTCCACCCCCCCAGTCCCTCCATGTGTCCCGTTCCCTCCTCACCCCCAACATCTCCATGTGTCTCATTCCCTCTTCCCTCCAGCCTCTCAATTTGTCTCTCCCCTCTTCCCTCCTGTGCCTGCTTTCCACAACAATACCCACCTGACAGGAAGTGCTCTATCAGTGAGCATATCCTGTCAGACAATTCAAGCACGCTACATACAGAGGCAGGAGGGGAGCAGTACAGTAACCTGGCAACCATAGGCCATGGTCTGGTGCAACTGTGCAAAGGCCCTGATGGAATGCCTGCGACCCACAGTCGCATGGCTCCTAGCTGAGTGTGATTTAAATCAAGGCATAATGAACATGATTCAGGTGTTTTTTAAAATAACCTTGAAAGATTTTTTTTTTTTGTTTATGCACAGCTACATTGTTCTATAAGATATACGCCTTGGAAATTTTTGGCTCTAGCAGCACCACAACTAAATAATTAATGTTTCCGGTGTGACCTAAAATACTGTTTTTGTATTTAATGTTATATTTAGTTTTTACTTTCACGTATGTTTCTGTACCTCCCATTGTGCTTACTGTGTGGACAACACTTCTCTATGAGGACCAATTACAAAGCAATCACAGCAGCAGGCAAGTAAGGTTGAGCAGCAGTTGGTCAGCTAACCCTAGAGTCTGATCCAACATAGTTGATGGGCAGATAATTTCTTTATTTTTTTTTTTTTTTTAATAAACCAATATTCATCATTTAAAAAAAATCTCAGTCATTTTGATCAAATGTAATACAATTTTAAAAAATGAGAAAATAAAATTTGATGACAGTTGACCTTTAATACCTAAGGATCAAAGTGTTTCACTTACAGCGAACTTACCAGCCTTCCTTGGACCGAGCACATGCGGTACATTCCTATGGCAGTTCTCCTACTGCTTTCTACCACACAGTTTGAAATATAATACCTAAAAATGCTAATTTATGGCAATTATAGGCTTATAAATAAGTACCTATCTCTTTCAAATTAAACTATATTACCTTTGTTATGATTTACATATAACAAGTTTGCTAAGAAAAAAAAATCATTAAACCAAGGGAAAACATTCTTATGTGTTCTCTTATAGGTTAACAATTATGTACAATAGCCTGTGGCAAACTAATTAGCAAGGTAAGAGAGAGTATCACTAACACAATGCTGTTTCTTCTTTTTGTCTTTATTAATTTCCTCCACTTTACAGTTTTACTTTGTTGTTTCCAAAAATAAACTATGTATTGGGTACCAACGATAGCAATATAGAATATTTATAAGAAGATATATTGTGTGTTATTTTATGATACCCAGAGGTATTGTTACATTTCTTATAGAGACATTTTAAGGTTAAAAAAGTAATATATTTATTATTAATCTTAGTGTGTTCCTTTTATACATTTAAATAACTTCCCCCTCTTTTTAAAAATATTAAAATAATAATGATAAAAAATGTAACTAATATTTAATCTAGCATTGAGATAGTTTAGCATTGGAATAGATCATCACCAATCCAATGCTTGACAAGAATTAGGGACCTTGAGCACATGGCAATCGCTGCATCCAATCAAGTGAATACTTTTCTATGAAAAGCATTAAAAGTACACTCCAGACACCTGAAGCACTTTAGCTTGCTAAAAAGCTTTATGTGTGACAAGTGTCCTTTTTTCATTTTGACCTGGTTACACCCCTCTGACTTTCAAGCACATAACAGGTAATGTTACTTCCTTGTTTGTCTAGCTCAGAGGAGCTAAACTCCAGAGCACCTGCCTTGCAAAGACTTCTCATTGAGGAAGTCTGTGAATGGACAGCCACAGGAAGTTTGGGTTAGTAGGGGGAGGTTTGTAAAAACTGCAGACAGGAGAAGTGCAGGTTTTGCAAGAGATTTTAGATAAAAGTCAAATAAAAAATGCATAATTGAAAGCATGCATGCTGTCATATCAAATATATTTACTAAACAATTAATTTGATGTATTTTGTGTTTGGGCAGAGAAGTATCCCTTTAACAGTGTCTGGCATCATCATGTTATGATGATTCAGAATGAGAAAAACATTTGAAGATCTTTACGAAGAAATGCCTCTTGTGGATTTGGGAGGTTTGTAAGTTACTTATGATTTTCCAAAAGTTTCTATGGTTGGATATGTTATTGTTCAAATTTTCACTGAAATTATGGGCAATTTCTGTGTGTTTTGTGCATGCATTTTGCCATTGTCTATATGCACAGTGATCGTTCATGGAGCCAGTATGCTGGAACTTTGACCACAATGAATCTCTAAACTGCTACATTTGAATTAGGTCAGCTGTAAATCAAGGCAGATGTACCCCTTTTACTCGATTTTACGCATAAGGGCATGCACATTCCAGACTTGCAGGAGTTCAGACTGAAAGAATTCAATTGCACAATCTAGTTCTGGGGTTAAATTAAATATAAAAAAATATACCAATTAATCTAACAGTGGTTTAAAAGGATGAAGTAAGCATGATGTTAAATGTTACTTCACAATAAACATTCAGACTATTTAATGTTATGGTCTTTAAATTAAACATTAATTTTATTTTACTTTTACTCAATTTGATACCTTTAGCCCCACCTCTCCAGTGGACATTAACGTGCTTAATACAACAGAACATAAGGCCACTATTGTCTCCATTATGATGTTTTGAAAAATGTTTAGATACATTGTGGTTAATGAATCTTCTTCTAATATTACCAATATATTCTCTGATTCTCATTTTCAATGTTCTTTAAGTTTTTTCCACATATTGATATTCACATGGGCATGTTATCAAATGTATTACGTTTTTTGAGTTTCATGTCTTCAAGGTTTACATTTGATATTCATTTTGTGTTTCAAAATTTTTTAATGTTGAAATCCTTTTTTCCTTATTGGTGTTTTATTTCCATTCCATATAACTTCGACAGTTGTAAAATTAACTAGTATTAATAGAAACATTAATTAACATCTTTTTTACTTTTCAATAAAACTCTTTGTTTAACCCCTTAAGGACCGCTGACGGTTCAGGATCGTCATCGGAAAAATCCACTTATGGACCGATGACAGTCTTGAACCATCATAACGGTACTATTTACTTACCCGATCACTGTCGTTCCCCGGCCGTCGATCGGCTTTGCTCCCGGTCTGGGGGGACTGCCTGACAGCCCGGGCAGTCCCCCCGCTGCAAATTAGGCCCCCGCAGCCATGTGATCGCTCTAACAGAGCTCTAACAATAGGCGCCCGTGAATCTATATATATATACACATTTACAGATGCAGGGAGACTGCCTGTCAGTTTAGGCAGCCCCCCTGCAGGCAGATTCACGGGCACCAATTGTTAGAGCTCTGTTAGAGCGAACACCAGGCCGCGGGGGCCTAATTTTCAGCAGGGGGGACTGCCTGGGCTGTCATGCAGTCCCCCCAGACCTGGAGCAACACCGATCGCCGGCGGGGGAACGGCGGTGATCGGGTAAGTAAATATTACCATTATGATGCTATATATATATATATATATATATATATATATATAGCATCATAACGGTAATAGACATATATTATATAGATCTAATGATCTTATGTATGTCTATATATCTTAAATATATATATATATATGTATATATATATATATATATATATATAATGTCATACTAAGTGTATTTTTATATTAATATATAGATATATAAAAATATACTTATAATTAAGTTACACACACATATAATATATATATAATATATTTATAAATAATAAGTAAATAAAAATAAATTTCAAAAATTTAAAAATAATTTCAAAAATATGTATATATTATATATAATAATAAGAAATATATAGATATCCATATACAAAATTACATAAGTAATTTCATAAATATACATGAAGACTTCAAATATATGAATATATATTTAAATTCTATGTGTATATTTATGTAATATTTTTACATAATTAAGTAATTTTATTGATTGCAATTTGAGGGGCCTGCCTGACAACCCAAGCCAAAAATCCAGAGAATTTAATTGGCATAACATTTTCAAAAGAAGACAACCCACAGTATTGAAAATGGGGTATGTTCAGTTTTTTTTAGTAGCCACTTAGTCACAAACACTGGCCAAAGTAAGCGTTCATAATAGTTTTTTTTTGCATTTTTAACACACAAACAAATACAAATGCTAACTTTGGCCAGTGTTTGTGACTAAGTGGCTACTAAAAAAGACTGGACATACCCCATATTGAATACCTTGGGTTGTCTACTTTAAAAAAATATGTACATGTGAGGTGTGATTCAGAGATTTATGAAAGATAACAGTGTTACAATGTCACTATTGATAAATTTTAAAAATATATATTTTGAAACAGCAATGTCCTGCTTGTACTTATAGCCATATAACTTGCCAAAAAAAGCACTGGGTGTTTTTAAACTTAGTACAACATTTGTAATTTATTTAGCAGTATTTCTTTATTGTTAAACAGTTCTGATCCTTAACGTACAACATGGACATAACAGTCCGGTCCTGAAGGGGTTAAAACTGCTTGCCCCTCTAGAAATACATTCTGGTTTATTTCTCATGAATTCATCAATTTCCTAACGTTGTTTTCAAATAAACCAGTTCTTCTTTGTAATCTTACACAGGTCTTTCTGTCTAGCATTAAAATAAAAAATAAGCAGAATTTAATTTGTCTCCAAAAATCCTTCTTTTGTTTTGAATTAATTCTGAATTGAATTTTTTCTCTTGATTATGGACTCTTTTTCATACTTAGAAAGTACTTATTATATCCCATCTTTAAAAATTGTCTTCTTAAAACTTTTGCCTGGTTTTTAAATTCCTCCACATCTGTACAATTCCTTCACAGATGGAGTAATTGTCCTTTAGGTATATTTTCAAACAAAGTGACACTAATCTTTAAAATGACTGGTTAAAATCAATAATACTATTTACAT
Organism: Pelobates fuscus; assembly: GCF_036172605.1. Taxonomy (NCBI): domain Eukaryota; kingdom Metazoa; phylum Chordata; class Amphibia; order Anura; family Pelobatidae; genus Pelobates; species Pelobates fuscus. The sequence goes on along the minus strand of NC_086320.1, from coordinate 198,125,781 downwards.
CAACCTGTTTGAAAAAGTTCTTAGGTTTTACTTTATTTTTTTAATCCATATTTTTCTAAATATAAAAAAGTAAGACTGGAATCATTAGTTTTATGGGTAAGTGATATATTACTGCACACACATGAACTAATATAGCTGATTGATAATGCAAAATAATGCAAATAACATGCAACAGACGGATAGGTGGTAGTGTCAAAATTTAGGCTCTTCCCTATATTCTCCCTGATGTGAAATAGCATAGTTATTAAATAGTCCCTATTAATTTAGAAAAACAGAAACATAATGAAGCACTCAATGTGTGTTTCACCTACAACTCAGAGTGATCAGGTACCTTCTTATCTGTTCTATTTAACATGGGGGTGGCCCTGAAATTAAGTAAGAACAGCAAGACTGTAGCATTAGGCATACAGATATATATTCCTATTTCAACAGTGTATACCTTTAGTTTAGGTTCAACCTATGCACATACCATTCCACTTACTTTATTTTTCTCGACTTCCTAAACAATATATTGTTATTTAAATGAACTGCCCAGTCAAGATTTTCATCTGAAACTGTTTTAGTAATACTTAGATCTTTAATGCCATTTTGTTTAATATATTTTACTCCACAGTTTTGTTATTTATGCTCTTTAAATTAGCAAGCAAACATTTAATGGAACTACCAGTCTGCAGTACTATATTTCACTTATTTTCTATGAAATTATTTATCCACGCTGAACTTCACCCTTCACCCTTCACCCTTCACCCCCCCCCCCCCCCCACACACACACACACACTTCTATTACTATGCTAATGGAATTAAGGTGATGACATATTTTTTCTGGCTTTGAAAATTATTATAGGAAATGTATTAAGGGATTTATTACCATTATCACTATGAATACAAATTTAGACTATTTGCTTTATTGACTTATGCGACTTATATGTTAGACTGGCCATTAATACTATTGAAAGGGCATTTTCTTCAATAACCATGTCATTTCATCAAGATCCTAATCATCCATCAATTTTAGAGGTGTATATATCCAAAGTAAGGGTAGGTTCTATCTCTCAATTCTTCTAATGGTTTACTAATACATTCATATAGTATCTTCTCCCAGCCAGAATGAAACTACGATATCTGTAATCACAAACTATTGACCGTAATCATTAAAAGAGACATTTGTTGGAAGGTAAAGTGGAGGTCTCCCACAAACTGTTCATAAGGAGTATCAACCAGTGAATTGAATAGTATTGAAAATAAGACCTGTGGGGTGTGAATCTAGTGAATGTATATAGGGCCACCACATTATTGAACCTTGTGCTGCGGTGGGTTTTTAATCTATTTGTCCTCATTCTGCTAGTGCTGCTAGCAGGCAAATGGTACTTCAAATTATCAATTTGCTAATGTGTATCCTGGCAAATGCATTCAGTTTATATTTGGCCGCCAAGCAGTCAATATTAAATGTCTGACTCCTGTGCTTTATATTGGTTCACATGTGGATATTATGATATCAGAATAACAGAATCGGTTGGTTGGTTGGTTTGTTAGTAAATCTGAGAATTCACAGTGTGGTTGGAATGCAATCAGTTGTCTATTTGGACAAAATCTGTTGTTTAATTAATAACTCTTAAAATGTCATACTATTTAGTTTTAATGTGTTTATACAATCATCTTTGTTTTTTATGTCTGACTCTTTTTTTCTCTAGAATGTCTTCTCAGCCAGTTTGTTAATGTTTCCTTTTTACATGTATAGTTGGCATGTCTCCATGTCTCACAAAATATCCAATCTGTGTTTTCCCTTATAAGATTTATCCAATAAAACTGGAATTCTGAAGAACTGAAATGGACATTTTATAAAAATTCCATCTCATTTTCTCAACATTGCTATTTTTGCCTAAAACATGCAATTGTCTTGTCAATTCTCCAGAATTCCCATTGTAGTAAATCACAATTACAGTTAAGTTGCACTCACAAGTTGGTAGCAGATTTAATCTTTGCCTAAAGAGGATAAATTCCCTACATATATACTATAAACACATAATCACCAACATGTTAGAACAAATACTGCTATTTACATACTAATACACAAAGTATAGTTTGATATAGATAATGGTCTGCATATTGTACATAAAGTTCTAACCAGGAGAGTAGAATTCCATTTACAAAGTTATTGATGTTTTAAATCTGACCCATTGTCCTTCCCTGGAACAGTTCCAACTACCGATGCAATGAGACAGAACTTCATGGCCTGTTTCTTTCAAGAAGAGAGGTCAGCTATGTCCCTGGAGCTTGGCTTTACCAGAAAGTTATATTCCTATTAATATAAAATTGCTATAAAGAGTGTTCATGCATTTGAAAAACTCAGTTATTTCCTGATAGATGTGTGATCTAAATCATTTTAAAGAGAAAAAAAAACATCTAAGTGCTTTCTTAAAGCTCCTATTTATAAATTTATCAAGAAATCAAATCAATATTATTGCATGGTTATCACAAAGCTTTTTCAAGATCATTCTGTTTGTCACATTTAACCTTGTTACTTTGAGTTTTAGATATGCAGCACATTGAAATATTTCTTAAAAGCATCTATTTTATGCTTTCATTTAGGTGTAGATGCAGGTGAAAATGTAGCATGCCTTTAATACATTGAAATAATTAAAAGACAGAACCTTTAAATTTACCAAACAAGTGTAACATTAATAATATAGTTGTCTGGTATGCCTATTGCAACACACAGGGATGAGGGAGTCTGACTTTTGGTAAATTGCTCAACACTGGATAAAAACAGGAGTTCACCAAAAAACCTGTCTGAAAGTGCAATAGAAAAACTGACAACCTGAATTGGTGTAAATGTTCCAGGAGCTAATCCACCTAAAATGGCTTATGGTATATCACCAATAGGATTGTATTAAAATTGATATTGTTAAAAATAAACCAAAGCACAATTAGGTATTTCAGGAAAATAGTGCAGCAGTAGTGTGTGGTGTGTACACCTTTAAATCTGCTACAGGCAGGATGATTGGAGTATACACCAAATACTATACTTTATAGGTAAAGTTGTAAACCATATATGATAGAGAGATAGTATACAGAACTATTCTCTATAATGTGATGGAATTAAGTCACCTGACTTTGTAACGAAATATAACCATATATGGTGCATACGTCTTCCAATCCGTTATAGACAGACAGGATGAAGTATACACCACTATAATATACTTTATAGTGAAAAGATGTAAACCATATATGATATAGGAATACAGTATATAGAACTGCTTCCTATTTTGCAATACAGTCAGGTATCGCTTTAAAATAAGATAAGAAACCACCTATTTTCTAAAATACTGGATGTAAAAAGATGATTTAAATGACAAGAACTTTATTAATATAACAAATATATATTAAAAAGTTAAAATATATGAAAAAATAAGCCAGGAACGATGTGCAAGAATGTTACCAGCAAAATAGTAGTCCTTGTTTGAACTTTGCCACAGGGACCGGCTAGGATGGATATGGATACTCTGTGTTGCAGTTGTTTTCTCTAGCGGTCGGCTGTCAGTGAGGTTGGCGTGCGTCTCAGACCTCACTCTGAGAAATGAACGCCGTATGCCGATCGGTCCCCAATTCGTGGAAGGTCTTTTGGCACAAACAGTGTGCCTACTGCTGGATCTGCAGACTGCATACATATCCTGCTTTGTTTGTTTCAATCTGATGCGTTTCGTGGGTGTCAGCCCCACTTCTTCAGAGATAGACAGTGTAACATTAATATTTTAAGCTGGATAGATTTTTTTTTTTCATCAGTCTTATACATGTTCAAAAATTATCTTGACTATATTTCTCTTCATCAGATAGCTAAAAGTCCAATTCACATATCCTGGAATAAAACAAAGTTAATAAAAACAGGATTTCTTTCCTAATGATAAAATTGTGTTTCTTTCTTGTGCAACATGCCTGTGGCCAAGTACATGTAACAAATTCATCCGCTTATGGTAATGTGGTTAATGGTATTTACTGTCCTGATAGGAATAGTTGTGCCCATTTACAGCCATGCGCCCGGATACCTGATAATCCCAGCATGTCTAGGGCCGCTGGCCACTGCAGATCTATAACCCCATGAACGCCCACATTGAGAATGACATTGGCGTGCGTGTGACGTCACTCGCGCGCATCTTTTGTGGTCAAAGGTCGATTACAGCCAATCAGGAATAACAGGAGGCTTATTTAAACTTATTTTTACATTATCTCATTGTCCTGTCGTGGTATCTGCCTGATGGTAATCCGAGAGTGCGTTCCTGATCTTGATTTTTTGGTATTTGACTTTGGCTTCGTTTTGATTTCTGGTATCCTTGACTTTTGGCTGTTCCTTATCGCTGTGTCTGATTCTCTATCCCTGACCTCGGCAAGCATTCTGTAATGAAACCCCTGGTTGGACAGACTCGTATGATATTCGTATGTTTCGCTATTTCGTGTTGTTTGTAAAAGAGCCGAAACAACTCCTGAACCACCCGACCCCCCACCAGGGTTGTGTGCAGCTCATTAACCACAAGTAACCGGTTAACCGCAAGTAATTGTTGAAAGACTTGGTGGTCCGCGTTCGTTTGCCGAACACGTGGCGGCGCCATTTTAAAATCGGCGAACGCTCAGCGGTAGATGGTTGTCGACGCCCTGGAACTGTTTTCAGACACTTCTTTACCCGCACACCGCTGAAGCGTACCAAGTTCCAGTCCATTCATCTAATAACTCCCGAACACTCTACTGTTCGGGACTTTCCTACCATACGAACTAGACCGACCCCAGGTAGCTGCAGTTATGGAACTCTTTTCGGATTCAATTGCACAAACAACTGATGAACTAAAAACTTTACTCGACGGTATTGAGAACTGTGTTTGTGGGATCTGAGCGCTATTCGTCTATATTGTGCGCTCAGATCCAAGCTATCTGGGGATATGTGGCACATGGAGACTACGTTCTGCGAAATATGAGTTATGGATTTTAATACAGTTTTGTCAAAATGTAAAAAGGACATGTCTCTCTACCAGGAGATAATTAGGCTCTCTCCAACCACTTAAGGTAATTATCTCCAGGATAGAGAGGAGGGGTTGCACTGCTACTGTGGGTGTGTTTAATAATTGTATTGTAAACTGATTGGTTCTGTATTTTGTGTCACAGTTCTCCACAAGGTCCCCTGTGGGAGTTTCCTTGCTGGGAGACCATCATAAAAGGCTGAGTGTGGCCAGCATTAAAGCAGATCGTTTTACCCCTTCATGAAGTCTCGACTCATGTTTGGGGAATTGGGAGCTGTAATCACTACTTTGCTATTATTCTGCTGAGATTTTGGGAGAAGCTGCAAGGCTCGGTCGTACAGGGATAACAGGATCCTTTACACATTCTGACTATTCTTGGATACGTTAAGTCTGGCCATTCTAAGGTCCGGTTAGACATTATCCTTAGTCCTAGGTGTTATACAGTTCTGCTTGCAGGATCAATTAGTAATCCTGACAGTACATTGATAGCACACTCGTCTAGGTAAGACACACTGTGATTATATCATCCGTATGATCCTTAATGGCATCTAGACAAGATGATATCGTAAAAAAATCTGCTGGAAGGCTAAGCTGAGGCAAAAAAAAAAAAAAGAAAATCAACGAAAAGCAGAAACTTCATAAATTGCCCATTAGTTAGTCCCTGCCTAGATCTCAAACAGGTCTTGCCCATTTCTACAATTAAAGTGAGAACCTATACCCAAAGATAGACAAATATAAAGTGTTCATCCTTGAAATTAGCAATCAATGCCACATTTACATATCAAAGATCCCAAATACATGCTTCATTCATGTTGCTCCACACTCTCCATTGCTGAACAAGAATATTTTATCTCCCTGATTCAGCATTAATTCTTATGACCCCAAAATCCTATGCAACTCTTTGCCACACATCTCCACAATAATATCAAATATTTATATTCTAATTTGTTTCTAAAAACAGTCCCAAACCCTTAATCCCCTTAATTTTTAAATTTATATAGCAGTTTCTATACACCGTGTAACTAACTTTCTCAACCCTAACAACACCTTGATGTTCTTCAAATTGGTTTCCATGCTTTTCACTCTACAGAAACCAAGGTAAATAAAGATTTACTCAGTTCTAAATACAAATGTACTCTATTTTAATTATATTTCCCTAAATTGAGAAACTATTGACCACTTACTGTTTTTTTAAAACCTTGGAAACCTTGACTTTCATGATGAAGTCCATTCCTGCTTCTCATCTACCTCTCTCTTAATGCTCATTTAGTATTTTCTTTTCTAAGAATACTTCCTGCACACTAACTGTCTTAGCTTAGAGTCACTGCCCTTGGTCCCCTTTTTACTCTTTAGAGTGGCTCATTTGCTAACATAATTAGCTATTTTGGATTTCAGTAACAACAATATGCTGATGATAATGAGCGTTACCTCTCTTACCTCTCTTTTCCAAAATTCTGTCTTGTCCTTATGTAATACATCATTGCATGTCTTCTATTTCAAACCGGATTACTGGTAGTTTTCTCAAAGTCACTCTTTCTCAAGCTGTACGTTGTCTCTGTTCCTTTGCAGATCAATGGAACACATATTACTACAATCCCCCAGTTGTTGGAATTGGAGTTGCATTAACTGTATTGAGCAAGAACTGCAGAATTACAATGCAAAATGGACACTGGAAGCTGACTCATTCTTAAAAGTAGTGGTAAAATAAAGCTCACAAGTTTTAAGACAAATACTTTATAAATGCTGATTCCCAAGCCATACATTTGGGAGATCTCATCAATCTAAGATAGGAGGAGTGATCGTGGAATAAGACTTTAAGTTATATTGATTTGTCTGTGTCTCCATTTATACCAAAAACTTGTTTCACTATTTTTTTTAAAGAGTTGAAGATGAGTTTAACATGAAAACTCCATATTAAAATGTGTGACAGAAATATATTATCTAGCATTAAATATATAATTCAATGTTTTTTAATAAGAATTGTTGGGATTATTAATACAAAACACTTATGTTGATTTTACTTTTGCAAATATCTTTGTATTTATCATAACAAAAAGTTACCGTATATATAACAGCTATAATAAATGCCAATAATAATAATAATAATATTGTAACTGATATATATATTGTGTATCACTACTATGATCTTAACCATACTACAAATGTTTTATTCATTAACTGCATTTATATGTTTTGAGTATGCGTTCTCAGCATGAAAGTGTTAAAAGCTACTCTTACAAAAGATTTTCTCCATTCTATTATATGTAAAGGAACTATGGGATCTCTTGCCAAAAGAATACTTAGTAATATGTACTTGATTCTATCATTTCAGGAGACCTCATGCTAAGGAATAATTCTTATGATAGTGGCCAATAAAACCATTTATATCACAGGAGAGCAAGTTACTTAATAATTGGTCCAGATGTTTTAAGTCAAATTAAAATCACAACAGTGCCTCTTACAGTTAGTAGTAGGGATTTCTTTTTTTTTATTATTATTATTTTTTTATTCTTTATTTTTATAGAATGACATACAGGCTTATGATGCCCCAACATCAATGACAAGCTTATTGCAAAATCAAAAACAATTACTGTCTTGTGGTGTAAGAAGTAGTTGCACATTTTATATTTTTAGGAAAAAGACTAAGACATAGATCTGATCATAAGACCAGAGATGATACTAGAGAATAAGTAAGAGAACTAGCAGTAGATTAGGCATGTAGCTGTGTCAGTGTACAGGAGCAGTGTTCAACATGAGGAGGAAAGTAGTTTTGTCAGAACAGGTCTGCAGTGCCAGAGGTAAGTAAGGTTCAGTGTCCACACAGCTGGGCAGCGCTTAATGGGGAACACAGGGCAGTCATCCTATGCCCAAGCTGGGCAGGCTTTTTACACTTTTGTGCAGTCCACTAGCTTGATTGACTCTGCTGTGCCGTAGGTGAGATTCTTCCTCCCAGTCCCAGACCAAAGGATCAACATGACTTCTGGTGTCACTTGCTCGTTGAGCTTCTGGTGCTTTCCCGTCTTCCTGTCATGGAGGCTGGGATGTCTGGCAAGATCGGTGTCTCCAATACCTTGCAATTCGTTGTCGTCGTGACTTTATCAGCAGGGTGAGTCTCCTGATGGGTCTAAGTGTGGGATTGTCAGGGGTAGAAGGGACAGCTGACGGTGCAGTAGCTTGGTGCACAAGGGAACCTTCAGGCCTCCTTCCGAGGTAACTTCCTTTGTCCCCTACCTGTATCGTGTCAGGGTTTTGTCGGAGTCATCCTCTCCTCCAGCCTGGCCCAGAAGTGAGCAAAGATTGCATCTAGTCTAGGTGAGATGCTGTATGAGAGGTCTGTTGCTGCATGGCCTGGAGCCGGGCCTCGTATCACAGACACTGTGGCACCCGCCATATTGTTTGAAATTGTCTCGCTCCAGGTAGGTATCTAGCACTGACAGTGTGTGTTTTGCTAGTGTGGACCGGGATATCCCCCACCGGTCTGGGGAATCCGGATACTGCTGGTCCAAACCATAGACTTGAGGGCAAGGAGATTGGCCGCCTCTTCCTGTCTCCATCCCTGGCAAGCCGCAGTGAGATTTCTCTGGCTCCCGGCAGTGTAATCCTGCAGGAGGAGTCTTGTATAGCTTGCCCGAGATTCCCTGACTTAATATGGGCACAGGATAGTATGTGGCAGTGGTAAAGGTGGGTTATATACATATGTTTTAAGCAAGCTTGCAGAAGCTCCAGTGGCACACATCTAGTCAGCTTGAAGCTCTTCCCCTAGTAGTATGGATTTCTTAATTAACTTTGGAGTGGGGGTGGAGCTGACCACCTGAACTGGAATGACTAACAAGTTAAGGGGACTGTGAAGAAAAGAGACCCCCAGCTACCTTTTTCTTCTATGTTTTGTGTTTAATTCCCTTTTTCTGCCAACAATAGCTTATCCGTTCGGCAGTTTGCATCACCGACAATTGAGTGTTCCCTGGGTGGCCGTTGTTTGTATAGCCGCCCGCCACGAGGAAAAGAAAACGGCGGCCATCTTGTCCGCACGAGGCGAGTCAGCGGGACTTGGTCGTCGAGTGTCCGGAACTAAAATCGGACACTCGACCGTGCGAGGTACCGCTGAAAACTACCGGACGGCCGGTTCTCCAACTTGCCGAACACCCAGAAGAGCGGCATTCGGTAGTTATCCCCGTATGGACCAGGGGAACAATCGCTCCTATGAGCCAGGAGAGTATTTTCGGGACTTTTGACAGTTTGCGCCCTTTTTCCCAAGCGACCGACCCCACACACGGAATTCGTGGAACCATTTTGGGCAGGAGCCTCGTGTGTGGTCGGTAAACTAAGACTTCCACACTTTTTAAAAACCCCTGAACCGATCTGGGCGAAATTTGGATATGTTTGCCTCCCAGATCGGGGCTATCAGGGGATATGTATTTTGTGGGGATACCTTGTGGGGAAAGGGGTGTTCCAATGTTGGGGTAAAATGTGTGCCCTCTGCCTGGAGATAATTGATTTAACCTTTAACTTATCTCACTATCTTCCAGGCAGAGGAAGGGGCGTGTAGTAAGAAAATACTGTACAGTGATTGGTAATATGTTTGTTTGTTTTGGGAGGTCCTCTTGCATGAGGACCCCCATAAAAGCCAGCCTGTTTCAATAAAGCTTTAGTTCTGTTACACCCTTCATGAAGTCTTGGCTCATGTTTGGGGAAAGGATACTCTAACTACTGGGAAGGATTGTCGTGAAGCTGTATTCATCTCTACCCCCTGCTGGAGTTATGGTCACTTATACTCAGCAGCTGGAAAAGGAACAAGGGACTGCAGTAACATCTCCCCTGCAGGTCCTAACAACTGGTGGCAAGCGACGGGATTGAATGGAACGCAGAAAGACAACTGATGAATGGCCCAGCAGTACGAGAAACTAAAAAAGACGACGCTACAAGATCTACTGGAAGCCCGAGGCCAGGTGGCAAGCAACAAAAGAAAAGCTACCCTCATAGCCGAACTAATGGAGGGCGACCAAACCAGCAGCGTGACGGACGTCAGCCGAGAGGAAGCGGAGTTCCAGCGGAAGGTGATGTGGAGGCTAAATTTATATGGGCCGAACCCACCACCGGAGGCGATAACGCAAATCCTGGCACAGGTGAATGCAGAACGCAGTGCCCTACAGGCCAGCTTGATCCAAGCAGACAACGCATCACTAACAGGATCTATAAATGGAGGACAGCGAAAGAAAATTAACTATGCTGCATTTAAAAGCTTTGCGGACGGAGAAACAGAGATTGACGCATATCTGCAGGATTTCGAACGTCAATGCGCTTTGGAGGGTCTGGAATCAGAGCAATGGGCATCGATCCTAAGCAGCAAGCTCACGGGCCGTGCAGCCGAGGCCTACAGAGCAGTTCCTGACACAGCCATACATGACTATGCCAAGGTAAAGGAAATTCTGCTTGCTAGATATGCTGTGACCCCAGAGACTTACAGAAAGAAATTTCGGGCCTTACGGAAAGGTGGCCGAGACTCCTACACTGAGTGGGCTTTTAGGCTATATCGAGCGGCCCAAAACTGGATACAAGGCTGCCTAGCCACCACATTGGAAGAGGTACTACAGCTCTTCTTACTTGAACATTTTTTCGAGCACACCCCGGCAGACACCAGGGATTGGGTCAGAGACCGAAAGCCGGCTACCATCGAAGCCGCAGCCAAGCTGGCGGACGAGCATCACGAAGGCCGAAAGGGGGAAGCTAGTGGGAACCGTCCTCTGGTAAGGTCCAGTGCTCCACCACCAGGACCTGTGACCAACCCCAGACCACCCACACCCCAACCTGGTTTTGTACGGAAACCTCCACCGGTATGTCACCAGTGCAATCAGCCCGGGCACTTCAAGATCCACTGTCCTCAGCGGAGCCGAACCAGCTGGGAACGGCCCCCACAAACTCCGAGGGCGGCCGCTCACCACTATCAGCACACCCCGGTGGGCGAGCCAACACCCGACTCCGAACAGTGGGCTGTCCTACATGAGGTAGACCTAGCCCAAGCTGAAATAGACAATCGAGTCCACCACCGACAGTTGGTCACCGTAGACGGTCAAGAAGCCGAGGGGCTCCGAGACACGGGCGCCACCCTTACGCTGGTACAGCCGCATACCGTAGCTGCCAAGGCTCGCACCAACAAGACTGTAGCAGTACGGGTGGCCGGGGGTGCCATCCACAAGATACCCACTGCTCGGGTACAGCTGAATTGGGGACATGGTGACAGGCCGATGGAAGTAGGCATTATGGCGGGACTACCAGCCGACGTTTTGTTGGGGAATGATTTAGGCTGCCTAACTTCAAAGCTGATACAATCCGAACCTGCCGGAGCCTGCGCAGTGACCACTAGGGCGCAAGCCCGCCGAGCTGGACCAACACACTCCGAGGAACCACAGGTAGGAACTGAAAACCCCCTAGTCGCCCCTAACCCTATCCCCTTCTGGGGTACCCCCCAAGATTTTGGCCAAACCCAACAAACAGACCCCACCTTAGCCGGTTACAGGAAGGCAGTAGGGACACCCAGAGAAGGGAATAACCACGAGGGATTCCAATGGGATAAGGGGTTGCTGTACAGGGTTACCGGGGGAGTGGGGAGGGGGGCAGCACAAGTGATAAAGAGGCAGCTGGTAGTACCCCGGAAATACAGGGCGGAGCTTCTAAGGCTCAGCCATGATATCCCGCTAGCCGGACATCTGGGTATCAAGAAAACTAAGGACCGCCTTACCCAGACGTTCTTCTGGCCAGGAATATCCACCGATGTGCAGTCTTACTGTAGAACCTGTGATACCTGTCAACGAGTAGGAAAAAGGGGGGATCACCCTAGGGCCAAATTAAGACCCCTACCTATCATTGACGAGCCATTCTACCGGGTAGCAGTAGACCTGGTGGGGCCTCTCCACAAACCCAGCTCCTCCGGAAAACGCTACATACTCACGGTGGTGGACTATGCCACCAGATACCCTGAGGCGGTGGCGCTCTCCAACATTGAGGCGGAGACGGTGGCAGAGGCCCTAGTTAAGATCTTTTCCCGAGTAGGGTTTCCCCGGGAAATACTTTCCGACCAAGGGACCCAGTTCACGGCAACTGTAACGCAACAGTTGTGGCAGAGCTGTGGGGTTAAACCTTTATTCAGCTCCCCCTATCACCCACAGACCAATGGCCTCTGTGAACGATTTAACGGCACGCTTAAGCAAATGCTCACGGCGTTCACAGAGTCCTACGGTCAATGGGAGAAGTTTCTACCTCACCTCCTGTTTGCCTACCGGGAAGTGCCTCAGGCGTCCACTGGGTTCTCCCCCTTCGAACTCCTCTACGGGAGAAAAGTCCGGGGACCCCTGAACCTCATACGAGAGCACTGGGAGGGCAACACAGGAGAGGAGGGAGTCCCAGTCCTGCCATACGTGCTGGAGTTTCGGGACCGCCTACAAGCTCTCACCGAGTCCGTTCGGGAGAACTTGCGGGCGGCCCAGAAACGCCAGAAACAATGGTATGACCACGGGGCCAGAGATAGGAACCTGGACATAGGGCAAAGGGTGTTAGCCCTCAGACCATCCAAAAAGAACAAGCTCCAGGCAGCCTGGCAAGGGCTATTTAAAATAGTCGAGCGGATTAGTGACACCACGTATATCGTGGCCAAATGTTCAGATGAAAGAGTAAGACGGGCCTTTCATGTCAACATGTTGAAGCCCTATCACGGACGCTCGGAAGATGTGGCTGCCATATGCGCCCCATCTACAGACGATAGTGAGGGACTCCCCTTACCAGACCTACTAGCGGCTAACCCCGGGACGGTAGAACAAGTGGGATTAGGAGACAAGCTAGACCCCCCTCAACAGGCCGACGCTAAGCACCTGCTCCAGGAATACGGTGGGCTGTTCTCCTCTCTACCCGGATACACGTCCGCCGCAGTACACCGAGTAGAGACCCAGGGGGAAAACCCCTTGAGACAACAGCCCTATCGTATACCAGCAGCAGTACGCACGAGCATGTGGAAGGAACTCCAGGAAATGCTCGAACTAGGGGTTATTGAGGCTTCCCAGAGTCCCTGGGCGTCTCCGGTAGTGTTAGTACCGAAGCGAGACGGCACCACTCGCTTCTGTATTGACTATCGGAAACTAAATGACAGGACAATCACAGATGCCTACCCTATGCCGCGGATCGACGAATTGCTCGATCGCATGGCTAGTGGACACTTCCTGACTACTTTAGATCTGTGTAAAGGCTATTGGCAAATTCCCCTAGACCCGGCTGCCATCCCTAAGTCAGCCTTCGTCACCCCATTCGGGCTATACCAATTTAAGGTTATGCCGTTTGGGATGAAGAATGCCCCGGCGACATTTCAGCGGATGGCGGACCGACTTCTGGAAGGAATGCAGGACTTCGCATGTGCTTACTTGGATGACATCGCCATCTACAGCGGCACATGGGAAGCTCACCTGGGGCACTTGGCTTTGGTATTCCACAAATTACAGGAAGCCGGCCTTACCCTGAAACCCGAGAAGTGCCATGTGGGCATGGCAGAAGTCCAGTATTTGGGGCATCGGGTAGGTTCGGGTAAACAGAGGCCCGAGCCCGCCAAAATAGAGGCCATAGCAAATTGGCCCCAACCCCGCACTAAGACTCAGGTCCTAGCTTTCTTAGGCACAGCAGGGTACTATCGCAAGTTTGTCCCCGAGTATAGCACCCTAGCCAAGCCCCTCACCGATCTAACCAAAAAAGCCCTACCCAAGCAGGTATCGTGGTCCCCGGAGTGTGCAGCAGCGTTTCAAAGTCTCAAAGCAGCTCTGAGCAAAGCTCCAGTATTGGCGGCCCCAGACCCTAATAAGACCTTTCTCGTTCACACAGATGCCTCCATGTTTGGGCTGGGAGCCGTGCTGAGCCAGGTGGGGGAAGATGGCATGGAACACCCGGTGGCATACCTCAGTCGGAAGTTACTACCTCGGGAGGTTAGCTATGCCACCGTAGAAAAGGAATGCTTGGCGTTGGTATGGGCCTTAAAGAAGCTTCAACCCTACCTCTACGGCCGAGCTTTTACGCTACTAACTGATCACAACCCTCTTATTTGGCTCAACCGAGTCTCGGGAGACAATCCCCGGTTGTTACGCTGGAGTTTAGCGTTGCAACCATACAATTTTACACTGCAGTACCGTCCGGGCAAACAGAACGGTAATGCGGATGGACTTTCCCGTCAGACAGACTCGGACTCTTAATGCTACCACCCGGACATCCCCTAGCCAACCCGGCAGGGTCTAGGCGGGTATGCCGACCCATGGAACTAAGGGGGAGTAATGTGAAGAAAAGAGACCCCAGCTACCTTTTTCTTCTATGTTTTGTGTTTAATTCCCTTTTTCTGCCAACAATAGCTTATCCGTTCGGCAGTTTGCATCACCGACAATTGAGTGTTCCCTGGGTGGCCGTTGTTTGTATAGCCGCCCGCCACGAGGAAAAGAAAACGGCGGCCATCTTGTCCGCACGAGGCGAGTCAGTGGGACTTGGTCGTCGAGTGTCCGGAACTAAAATCGGACACTCGACCGTGCGAGGTACCGCTGAAAACTACCGGACGGCCGGTTCTCCAACTTGCCGAACACCCAGAAGAGCGGCATTCGGTAGTTATCCCCGTATGGACCAGGGGAACAATCGCTCCTATGAGCCAGGAGAGTATTTTCGGGACTTTTGACAGTTTGCGCCCTTTTTCCCAAGCGACCGACCCCACACACGGAATTCGTGGAACCATTTTGGGCAGGAGCCTCGTGTGTGGTCGGTAAACTAAGACTTCCACACTTTTTAAAAACCCCTGAACCGATCTGGGCGAAATTTGGATATGTTTGCCTCCCAGATCGGGGCTATCAGGGGATATGTATTTTGTGGGGATACCTTGTGGGGAAAGGGGTGTTCCAATGTTGGGGTAAAATGTGTGCCCTCTGCCTGGAGATAATTGATTTAACCTTTAACTTATCTCACTATCTTCCAGGCAGAGGAAGGGGCGTGTAGTAAGAAAATACTGTACAGTGATTGGTAATATGTTTGTTTGTTTTGGGAGGTCCTCTTGCATGAGGACCCCCATAAAAGCCAGCCTGTTTCAATAAAGCTTTAGTTCTGTTACACCCTTCATGAAGTCTTGGCTCATGTTTGGGGAAAGGATACTCTAACTACTGGGAAGGATTGTCGTGAAGCTGTATTCATCTCTACCCCCTGCTGGAGTTATGGTCACTTATACTCAGCAGCTGGAAAAGGAACAAGGGACTGCAGTAACATCTCCCCTGCAGGTCCTAACAGGGACCACAAGTCTCACCTATGCCAGTGAGAGGACTTGTCTCAATAACTACAGCTAAATACTTTTTTTCTCTCTCAAAATTTAGTGGGTAACATTTTAATTGATTAATTGTTAGTTAATCCAAGCCATATGCCAGACTAAATAATCTAATCTTTAATAAAGATTAAGGAACAGTAAGCACATAAAAATACAGTTTTAAATCTTATAAGGCTATTTAAGATCACCTACCTCAGCAAACAAATACGGGGATTCAGTTACACCATATGCCCATATTGTGTTAAGCTCACTACTACTTAACAGTACCCCAATATCGGTGGATCCTACACTAATTCCCAATGTGGGAGACAAATTAAATAGTGATTGTTCTAAATAACCTAAATGTATGGGGACCAACCAATATTTGGGTACTGTGAAGTAGCGGTGGGCTTACTGCAAAATATGGCCATATGGTGGAAATGAATCCCCACATTTGTTTGCTGAGATAGGCAATTTTAAGTAGCCTTATAAGATTTCACTTGTCAGAACTTGCAAAAACTTTTGACAAAGAAAACTAAAATTAAGTGGGAAATCTTCACTATGACTAAATATCTAGAAAATAACATCACACCGAGAGGTTTACGCTTTTTTAAAACTCCTACATTCGATAGAGACAACTCAGAATTTATTGAGATGTGGGATGCTGCCCTTGAGTCTTTTTCTATATGAATGATGAAAATCTGTATACAACAAAGAAAGAGAAATCTATTAAAATTAGATGTTGAAATTAATCAGATTCAAGAAAAATTAAGACATTTAGCAGGCTGTGAAGAAGTTGAAAAATCTTTGGAAATAGTTAAAGACTATGTGGAAAAAATCGAACAAGAAACAGTAGCTATTAAAAAGAAAAAGTTTCTGAGAGATAAAAATGATTATGCTTTTAATAAAGTACGTTCTTTTGCAAAAAAATTTCAACAACAAGATAGATCACAGTCACGTAACAAATCCTATCCACATAGAGGTAGCTATCCTTACCAAGCTCCAACTAATAGAAATAATTATGAGAGTAGGCAACCTGTTAGGAAATTCCAAACACAGAAAAATGAGACATCTGTTTACGTACAAAATAGAGAAAAAAGGAACATACCAAGAAAAGCTCCTTATCAAAGAACATCATATAATAAGATGGAAAATAATTATGGTAAATTCCAAAATTCGAAACTCAGAACCCTATCAGAAAGTTCACCTAAATATTCTCCATCCCAACAATCTCCACTTTTTTTAGGGCAGAGACCCCTAAGGAGAGATTTTAGAAATTCCCCCCAAAAAAGAATCTGGCAGGGAGGAAGAGAGGAGTCAGGGCAGGAAGAATTTTGGAGAGAGAAAAAAAGAGGCAGGACAGCGGAACATTAGGAATTTTTAATTTATCCGATAAAGTCCTTACTAATCCCCAGATGGAAATTTTGAAAAAAGGTTTCAAGTTTGTTCCTTCAGAATATAACCAACCATTTAATACATTTATAGATGTAACTAAATTCATACGCAATTTGAGCATAAAAATGTTTTTTGAAAAATCACCCCATACAGAAGAAACAACTACATCCCAAGAGTTTAAACATACCTCTCTAAAAAAGAAATCCACTTTTTTTCCTCGACATTGTGTGAATAGTGAAATGAAAGTTTTTGAAAGGTTGGTCATGAGTGAAGTAAAGAAAATTAATAGACCTAAACATAATAATATTAATCATCAACAAAGGAAAGCTATGAAAGAATTACAATCAGACACAAGCATAGTTATTAAACCCGCCGATAAAGGCGAGGGTATAGTGATCCTCAATAAGGATCAATATTACTTAGAAATATACAGACAACTCAATGATGTTACCACCTATAAAGAACTGAAGGGTGACCCCACTAGTCAAATCAGAAAGGCATATTCAGAGCTTTTGGATAGAGGTAAAGTGCTGGATATCCTGAATAAACATGAATTCTCATATCTAGATGTTTCTTCCGGTAGGATTCCGGTACTTTACATACTCCCAAAAATACACAAAGACCAAAAATATCCACCAGGGAGACCCATAGTGTCTGGGGTCGGGTCACTTCTGAGTAACCTCTCAGAGTATGTGGACAAACAACTCCAACCCTTGGTAACATCACAGCCATCATATCTAAAATACTCTACATCTTTACTGAAACTCTTGATGGATATACGATGGGAAAAAAACTATCTCCTAGTAACATGCGATGTTACAAGTTTGTATACTTGTATATCGCATGTTCTAGGTTGTGAAGCGGTAGAGTATTTTTTAAAACATCAAAGTGATATGAAAGAAGAACAGATCACATTTATTATGGATAGTATCAAACTTATTCTCCACAACAATTATTTTTGGTTTGATGAAAATTTTTTTTACAGTTGAAAGGTATCGCGATGGGAACCAGATTCGTGCCCAGCTATACCAATCTTTTTATGGCACGTTGGCACGTTGGGAGAATTTGTTTCTCTCAGAGGCTCGCTGGCCGGAGAATCTGGTTCTCTATCGCAGGTACATCGATGACATTTTTTTCATTTGGCGAGGAGATGAGGACACACTTGGATTTTTTATTGATTTTTTAAATTATAATCACTCAGGTATACATATTACCAGTGAACATAGCACTGAGGGCATTAGCTTTCTTGATTTATATGTATACATCAAAAATCAAACTATTCAGACTTTAAGAAGATCGATGTCAATGGGTATATAGATACTTCAAGCTGTCACTATGGCCCATTGCTACATAATATGCCGAACAGTCAATTCTTACGTCTATATAAAAACTGTAGCGATCCCAAATTATTTGATGAACAAGCACAGTTCTTAAAAACTAGATTAGTTGAGAAAAATTATGATGAGAAAACTTTAGACAATTTCATAAGTAGAACCAAAGAAAAAGAACGGAAGGAAATTTTGTTGCATAATAAGATACATAATGTAAAAAAGAAGGAAAGTTTTTCAAATATCCCAATTGTTTTAAACTACAATGAAAATGCCAAACAGATTAAGCATATCATTAACAAATATTGGTATATCCTTAAATCAGACCCAACTCTTGGGAATATTATAGGAGATAAACCGACTATAGTTTATAGAGGTGCAAAAAATCTAAAACAACATCTAACGACTAGTTTTATTAAGGAGAAAAAAGATAATAAAAATTTCTTTAATATTGAGCAGGGTTTTTATCCCTGCAAATCATGTGTCACATGCAAAAAAACCTTATTTAAAAAACAAAAAAACACCTCTTTTACTTATTTTTTCAATCATCGTACTTTTCCTATCTGTCAGGTTTTGACATGCCTTTCCACTAATGTCATATACCTCCTCTGGTGCCCATGTGGTTTGCAATATATAGGGATGACCACCAGAGCATTAAAAACTAGGATTGCAGAACACGTGGGCAATATCCAGAGGGGGTATATGAAACACAGTGTTTCAGCACATTTTGCTAATAAGCATAGAAGCGATCCATCTGTACTATCTTTTATGGCTATTCTTAAGAAAGAAAAAAATTGGAGGGGTGAAAATAATGTAAAGGAGTTGGCAAAAATAGAGAGTAAATGGATCTTTGATATGGACTGCTTATTTCCTAATGGTTTAAATTTAGATTTTTAGTTTTCTCATTTTTTAAACTTATTTTTCATATTTATTTATTTGTGTTATATTTTTTAATATATTTTTTTTAATTAGTGTCCTTTGACATATCTTCTCTGCTTTGCCCTGCTTTGCCAGCTCTTACACCCTATCGATATGTATTCTGCTCTAACATGATTCTTGTTGATATAAGTGCCTAATGTGTGTGGATAGCTTGTGATAGTTTTTGAGCCACTTCTGTGGCTCTTTATTTGTTGTATTCTGTTTTATTTACATCTCTTTTTTTATATTATGAATCTTCTCTGAAATACAAATTTTCTCCGATACCGGAAATGATTGAACGCCGTATGCGTTCCACCATGCGTTCCAACTGACGAAACCGGAAGTGACATCGTTCGGAATTACCGGAAGTGACGTACGCGGAAGGAAAAACACGCACAGGTGATCTGAAATGCCGGGCGCATTTAAACAAGCCACGAGGACTTGAGAAACAGCACTGGAAGAAGGCTACCAAGCCGAAACGCGTCATGATTCCCTTTTATTCCAGAAGTTTAAGGGATTTAAGGGGTTAAGGACACAACCATACCTAGTACGTCCTTGGCAAATATGAGCAATGGAAGCGATTGTGATTGCTTCCAGCCACTCTAAGGGTATTGCAGTGATGCCTCGATGTCGAGGCATCCTGCAATACCTCTCCTGACTGCTGGGCCGCCGAGTGATTGCTCCCGAGGAGCGATCACTTCTGGGTTGCCCAACGTGGCACCTGGCAGTGTAGCAGAGCATCAGAAGCCATCGGGCAGGTTTCCAATGCTCTGCCTATGTGCTGAGTTCCTTGAGTGGTCAAAGCACTCAGTGAAGACTTAAAATAAAATCAATAAAGTATGAAATATATATTTTTTTAAATCAATAAATAAATGAAATAAAATCAATAAAATAAAAGATGCAGAGTCTGTTTCAAGAGGGGGCAGAGAAAGCACACCGTCTTGTACTGTCCTGATTCCCCTGGACAGCCTGGACTATGCATTGGGGACTGCTTCAAGCGATATCACACACTGGTCCATTTAAAAACATTTTTTACATTTGCTGTTCAGTATTTTTTTGGGTTAGGTTTACTGTTACTGTTGAGTTGTTGTTTTGTTTTTTTACTTTTACTGTGCCAGACTTTTTTATGATCAAGTTCAAACTATGGCCCTGCAGAAAACAACCTGAAGTGTTTTCTTGAAATAACCAACAGGCTCACCTAAATCACACACAAATGTGTGTGTAAAAATGAAAAATTACCACCACACATTTTCTCCATTTTATTTGACTAAAACGGTTGCACCAAAGGCATCAAAACACACCATATACAATACCTTGGGGTGTCAACTTTTCAAATATATGCACGTTCATGGCACGTCAGAAGTTTGGCATTGCACCCCCCCAAACATCCCAAACAAATCTATGCATAGGTGGTTTCACTGTACTCAGATGTTGCTAAACACATATTGGGGTGTTCTTTGTGAGTAACACATAACAGGAACTGAGAATCCATGCCTTAAATACAATGTGAGAGAAAAATAACAAAAAAAAAAATGACTACCCAAACGTTTGACAAAGACTGGTGGTAGAATTAGTGCATGGAAAGTGCTGAAATACCACCATTTGAAATACTCTAGGGTGTCTACTTTTCAAAAATATATGGTTTGATGGGGGTAAATTACATTGGCCGGCTTCCAAAATGTCCCAAATCGGACATGGGTGCATGATGACCAGCTGTGAAAATTCCAAGTTGGAAAACTGGAATGCGCACTGTCAAAATAAGGTCCCCAGAGAACCCGACACACCTGTACATGAGTGGTATTTCTATTCTTCAATCCCCTCTTAGATCATATCATGATCTACTTTACGAAAAATATCCATGGGAGTCCTGTGGCATAGAGACAAAAAGACATATTTTCAGACGTGCTAATCACGTCTGCGGAACTTTCGTTATTTCTTCACCTCAATTTTCCCCATTTGTTCTATGTCCCAGGTTTTTCCTTTAAGAGGAGTGCGAGCTGTCAATTTTCAGCTATTTCAATCATCTGTTGAATATGTCTCTTAAGCGTACAAGTTAAATATTTAAAATAGCAGACATGTTAACCAATTTTAAACAGACTGAACATCATGTTATCTGTAGCTTGAGCTTTGGGTCAGTATAGGCAAAGTGTATTATTCCCAACAGTTTCCCTCCTTCATTCTCATCATGAACACATATAGTCAAAGTGGGAATAATACCTGGCCCGTGGACCAGGGTCTAGGATTACCAGCCCACCCGGTGATCTGGGGCCAGGTTAAAAAACCCAATGGCAAAAACTCATATTTGAGGAAAATGCACATCTGGGGAATCTCTGAGTGGGGGCCACGACTGTGTAGAAATGTCATCCCCTAGACACCACTTGTGACTTATAATACCTGAACCTGTGAGTACATAGCTCGGGTATCGGGAGGAATTGGAAACACTTCTTGATTGATTGAAAAGGCCCACTTACATATTAAATCATGAGATAAATTATAATCAGCTTGCAATTCTGACAATAATTCCAACCAGGTCCTTGCATCCTATGTCTCCTAATCATGTGCCTATTCCAACGGTCCATTCATATCCACGCTCAGTTCCCCAATACATGGGAATCCATCCTTGGCACACTCAACATACAACAACGACACACATAATACATCCATCCCTGAGTCAGCTAACACTTCCTCTCTCTCCGGCTAACTCTACAAAAATAAAAATAACAAAATAGTTCAATAGTTCAGCAAAAAAAGAATAGTTCAGAAAAATAGAATAAGTCTTTCAAGGAGTATAAAGAAATCAGCTAAGGGTAGCAATATGGCTGACAATAAGACAGTGTCAGCTTCCATATACTTCTTAGTTCCTCTTTTGTTTGCTGGATGTTCACCACAATGTTCTGTGCAACACTCCAATTGTTGAAAGGGTTATTACAGAACTAGCGGCATTAGACAGCACTACACCTTCAGTACTTTCCAAGTTAGTTTATGTCCTCATAAGTAAGCATCTCAGTTTCTTTGGCCTGCATGGATTTTGACCAAACAAATTTAATTTGCAAAATAGGTAGTGCAAGCCAAATAGATTGGTGTGTAGTCCCAAATATCAGGCGGCACAAACACTACAAAATCTACAAACAATCCACACTCCACAAACACTCTACAATCATACAAACACAAGAATCAATACGACATCAATGAATCAATTACCTAGGCTAAAACTTAAATTAGAGACTAAAGTTAAACCCTTAACTTGTGTAACATGTAATTCTCTCAGCTTTGCTTATAATTCATGCTTTGCTTATAATTATAATTCATTCATATAACCCACAATTTCTTCCTCTTTGATGGTCAGTTCTACCACCAGGTGCAGGGCACAGCTATGGGTACGTCTTGTGCCCCATCATATGCTAACCTGCACCTGGGGTGGTGGGAAGAAAATTTGGTGTTTTCAGACTCTAATGCTGAGTTCACGAAGCATATTTTTTTGTGGAAAAGATTTATTGATGATGTCCTTGTTGTCTGGACAGGCACGGGGGACTCCTTTAGGTCTTTTGTAGATATTTTGAACACCAATGTTCTCAATTTAAGATTCACGTTTGAGATTGGTGGTTCTACACTTAACTTCCTAGACTGCACTTTTAACATCTCTAAAGACTTAGAGATTGAGACTACCCTCTTTAGGAAGCCCACCTCAACAAACACTATGTTGAAGTGGGACAGCCATCACCCTATTCCCCTCAAAAAAGGGATCCCGGTTAGACAATACCTTCGCCTGAGGAGAAATTGCTCAACTACGGAAGAATACATCAACCAAGCAAAACTCCTCAGAACAAGGTTCAAAGAGAGGGGATACCCCAATCGTTGCCTCAAGAGGGCGTATCAGAGGGCCCTTTTGAGTGACAGAGAGGACCTTCTTAAAGATAAGGCGATACCTACCAAACAGGAACCTATACGCTGCATAGCAACGTTTGACTCTGGGTGGGATCAATCTAAACGAATGCTAGGCAGGTTCTGGCCATTGATCTCCCAAGATCCCCAACTTAGGGAGTTGTGACTCCATTTGTCTCTCTTACTGCAAGAAGAGGCAAAAAATTAAAAGAGGTTCTCATTTCCAGCCATCTGTCCTCCAAATGTGCCAACACAAATTGGCTCTCAGTACAGGGCACCTACCAATGTGGCAGGTGTGTGGCCTGCCAATATATAATGAAAGACTCAAAAGTCCTCCCAAACCTGATTGATAACTCAGAACGTCATGTTACACACTTCTTTAACTGCAACACGAAGGGCATCATCTACTTGCTGACCTGTACCTGTGGACTTAGGTATGTGGGGAAAACTATTCGCTCCTTTAAGAGGCGAATCATGGAACACATACATTCAGTCAGAAACCTCAGAGACACCCCGGTCGCTAGACACATTAGAAACTACCACCAGGGTGACACGAGAGGTATAAAGTTTGCAGGGGTCGAAAAAGTACAATTGGGTCGCAGAGGAGGTGACCTGGACCGTACCCTCTTCAGAAGAGAATCCTTTTGGATTTACAATTTCAACGCACTGGCCCCCAATGGACTTAACGAGGGGTTCACATTTACTCCCTTCATTGATAAATGAGTTACATTAAGAGCATTATTTAACATCTTCAGTAATGCATTTTTTCTTAATTTGTACATAGGTTTATTTTTTGTAAATACTTTATTATTATTCATTTGATTATATGGAAGTTTCAGTTCTATCCCTTTATTGGATGTGAGACAAAGATGCTGTCACTTTAAGACTCACAAGTAAATAGGCTATGTTTATTTATCTGTTTATTATTATTTTTTCAGTTTAATGAATATCACATCATAACTCTGTCAGCATGAGACATGATTTATTAATGGACCTTGATCCATTTAGTCATTTGTTTTGATGTTACTGATGTTCATGGAAATCTTTTTCATTGATTTCCATGACATTTAGCTCATTCCCAACTTGAGGGATGAATTTACATGCCCTGTCAATCATTGAGTGACTCATCCAGGGGGGCGGTACTACTTTGGTACTACAGAATTAAGCATGGGTCCGCCACTCCCACTTAATTCTGCCGGCTCGTCAGATATAAAAGAGCCGGCTAGGGGGTAGACATACAATTTACCTCTGACGAAGGCGCAATTAAGCTCTGAAACGCGCGTTAGGAAGTTTAGCTAGGTGCTGCTCCACTCATGGAGATCTTAGTCAGTCTAGTTTTCTACACTAGCTCTGGGACTCTGGTGGTTTATTAGGAGGGGATTTTTGGTTCATTTAGTAATCTGGGCGAGTGATTTAGCCGACTTTGGTTCTGAACAGATACATATTTTGCTCTATGTGGGTGGTCTCCTCCATCTATACTTCTGGGGGGGTCGTTTGATTAACCATCCTAGCATTGGAGTGCGTTTAGTTACAAATGCAACTTTGTTGCCCTATGCACTAGATATTCTGTTACCTCTAGGCTGATAGCCTAGGATTTGTTCTCAGTGACCTAGAGGATTACCCAGGCTGTTTCCTCTTTCCCCTCCCCATCTAGTCACCAGCTGTGACGTTTTGATCTCTATATATAGGTGGTTTTACTGGACAATTTATGCTTTTTCTTTATTATCTTCACTGTCCATATCCACACATTTTTTGTGGTAGCACTCCTTTTTTCCATTTTTTGTTTAATAGATTTTTTTCTCATTTTTGTGTTTACATTATTTTATGCTATTATCATTAAAGGTTAAGTTTTAGCATTACATCTAGGACGGGGTTTCCTTGATAGGTTTATCCTACATAAGGGTGTGGAGTTTCTCCATTACTCTTTGGATTTTCCTTTTCTCTTTTTCTTTCTACACGTATGTAAGGGTTACCCCCTTTTAGAATTCCCCAGACACACTTACAGGCTGGTTGCCTTTGGCCACTGGCTTTTCTTTTTGCCACAATGTTCTGTGCAACATTCCAATTGTTGAAAGAGTTATTACAGAACTAGCGGCATTAGACAGCACTACACCTTCAGGACTTTCCAAGTTAGTTTATGTCCTCATAAGTAAGCATCTCAGTTTCTTTGGCCTGCATGGATTTTGACCAAACAAATTTAATTTGCAAAATAGGTAGTGCAAGCCAAATAGATTGGTGTGTAGTCCCAAATATCAGGCGGCACAAACACTCCAAAATCTACAAACAATCCACACTCCACAAACACTCTACAATCATACAAACACAAGAATCAATACGACATCATTGAATCAATTACCTAGGCTAAAACTTAAATTAGAGACTAAAGTTAAACCCTTAACTTGTGTAACATGTAATTCTCTCAGCTTTGCTTATAATTCATGGAATTTGTCCTTTATGAAATTTTACATAATTTCCTTTTGGAATGCCTTTGTACGGATGAGAGAAGCACTCACTTTTTATAAATGATTGTTGGACAGGATGAGTACTAAAACACTAACGTATACATATGGGGATAACTTCCAATACAATTCTGTTCCTAAACATAAACCTTGATAACCCCAATTAATTACTGTAATAAATCACAAATAATTCAATACTCTTGGATTAACACCCAAAACTATATTTAAAATATTAAAAACATGAGCCATCTAGTTCAGAATTACTCAAAAAAGTATCAATATCTTACTATAAAATATAGGGTTTGCAATATTGACAGTCTGGGTCACCTCCAAAACTCCATTCCCATACCTATGTATAAGAAGCCTTTAAAAAAATAATGAACATTTCTGCAAACTATTTGACTTCTACGGAAGCAGACAATCAGCATTAAAGATAGATCAGAAAACTTTGCAAATGAACAGGAGAGTTGAATAAGTCAGGAAGTCGACTAGTGTAACCGCAACAATTAGCTATATTGTAGATCAGATAGGGCCTACAAAACAGAGCCTCTCAGAGCTGTTAGAACTACTCCAACTCCCACTGCTCTTGGACAAAATGCTAGTATTCAACAGCCAATAAATCAGTAATTTAATAGATTATTACACTGTCATTTCTACCTGTATCAATAGACTGAGACAAACTGATTCAAATATAATTTAAAACAACACAGTAAAATACCAATTAATCTACTCACTAATTAAGCTGCACACTTCAAAATGGGTATCCAAAACACACGTTATCACAGTCACCATTTACACAGAATAAATGTTTAACAGCTGTATTCAGAACATTTTATTGTAAGGTATACCAATTTTAGTTTGTAGCAGATTTATTTAAGGGTTTCTTATGAAATTATTAATAATAATAATTACCTTATTACTTAATCTACTATAGTATTGTTTATGAAGAATGGATCTCTTTATATAGCACGCTCTTGACTTAGATATTTTTATGAAACTTGCATTAACAAATTGCAACATATGTACCCTGTCAATAGAATTTTTCTCTTAGATGGTGCTACATCAACCTAAATCTTATAGAAATTGAGCAAACATTTGAACCAGATTACACAGATATGGTGTCACCTGCATTTGTCAGAACTCTCAAAGAGTCAACATTTTTATACTATACCATGTTAAAAGGCATGGCAAACCTTTGAATGGACCAGTCAAGTTGAGTGCTTAAGAGCCATAATAACGCAGGTAAAAACCTTTGTCCATGATTTTCTGATCCAGACTACATACCTACGTACATATTCCCTGTGGTCACAAGGAATACACATTTCAGCATTTAAAATAATTTAAAAGAACACATACAATGTGAGACCTATTAGTCATAATAGGGAGTATGCCCTTAAAGATTACAGTACAGAGAATCATAAAGCATATGCAGCAGGTGTTGCACTGGATCATTTGAAGTGCCTGTAGCAAGCAAAAGTTAGCTTACAGCACAAAATGCAGTGTTGGACCATTGAAAATGTAAATGTTGCTCTCTAATTTATAAACAAGAATTATATTTACAGTATGGATCCTCTGCAACAAACACACAGGGCAGACAAAATGTGGTGTTTGATGTTCTAATGAAGTGACTTTTGCCCCAGTATGAAAATACAGGGCTCATCATGCAAACAACATAACACAATCATACTATCCCACTCTCATGGAAAGGGTAGTGGGCTTATGTTATAGAAATAATTCTCCTCAACTCCACTAGTTCAATCAAGGTTCCGACAAGGTCTGCCATCTCTCCACGAGCTGGAGTGCTTAAAACTAGAAATTCCAATCACTTGACGGATGGATAACCCTTCTTCCAGATTCTTAAATGCTATGCGTGTCGAAATAATCACCAATTATTATTTTGTTTTAATTTGGCATAGATTGGTGGTAAAATGGTTGCATGAAAAGAGTCAAAATATCCCAAGTTTAATATCTCAGGTTGTCTTCTTTTAAAAAAATATATACATGTGAAGGGTTATTCAGGGATTCCTGACAGATATCAGTGTTACAATGTAACCTTAGTAATTTTGAAACAAAAAATGGTTTGCAAATAGCAAAGTGCTACTTGTACTTATTGCCCTGTAACTTGCAAAAAAAAAAAGCTAAGAACATGTTAACATTGGGTATTTCTAAACTCAGGACAATATTTAGAAACTATTTAGCATGAGTGTTTTTTGGCGGTTGTAGATGCGTAACAGGTTTTGGCAACAACGATTATTCAGGGGATTGGGGCAGCTGTTTGGAACGCAGAGAGTCCCACAAACTGTCCCCACTCCTCGAGCTTTATGCTTAAAATCAGAGGTGTCAAGGATACATAAGAATAGCACAGAAGCTATACAGCAAAATATGTACAAGCAAGCAAGCAAAATTAAGCTCTGGGAGTAGCCGTACGGGTGCTAAAAATGGACAGGAGACGGTCACAGGCAGAGCGGAGAGATCAAGAAGGGACATACCTATGGATCTGTGAGGAGATATAGGAGGGGCTAGAATTTTTCAGTGCTTTATAGGTGTGAATTAGTACCTTGAATTAAATCTAAAAGGATACAGGAAGCCAATGTAGGACCGATTAGAGAGGAAAATCAGTCTGGCGGCAGCATTCATTGCGAAACAATGAAAACAAAGCATTTTATAAAGCATTCTGTGCATCTATTTTGTCTCTTAGAGCATTTGACCATTGTAAGTAAATATATTTATTTATAATGATAGAGCATTATTTTAATGAGAATGAAAAAGTTGACCATAAATGCGGAATCTCTGAAAAATATAAACTAATTTGTGACATTTCCTTTAAGATAATATTTCAGATATTTACAAAAGCATTCCACGGAGAAAGATAGTATATGATCTAACATCTATTTAATTTAGATCTAGTTACCATTACTATTTATACATATCTATTAGAAAATACTGGGTTTTCACATTGAATGGTTTCCTTTTTAATATCAGAAACAAACTGAGTACATCAATTAGCACAGCAGGAGATCAAATCATACTGTAGTCTACTTTTTTAAGCAAGGAAAATGGTTCATTTATTTTTAGAAGCAAAAAAAAAAAACAATTTCACTGCCAGAAAAGTGTGCATTACTTTACTCTTATATCCATCACAGACAAACCTTAAAATAATTTTAACTCCATAGTTACTGTGATGAGACCAATCTCGCCACTGTACATTGGAGGAGCCTGGTTGCCTGTCTGCTGCCTTTTGACTATGGACCGACATTTAAATACTTTATTTTCCTATGCAGAAAGGTCTATTCATGTATTTCTGCCCGGGCGTTCGTTAGATTCAAACAGCCGTCTAATGGCCTCCCAGGAGCCGCAGTAAGCTTGCAGGCGCCGCCAACTGACGCCCAGAAGCCGTGGTTAACTGACTATACCGGGTGGCCGCGGCTACGCATACTGAACACTGGATGGCAGCAGTCTGCAGTTCACACGTGGCCGGTTCATTCACGGATTTACTGAATTATCTCATTTAACCCAGATAGCTATGCCATGAAGCCTATTCGTGCAATAAAAGACTTTGGCTCCATGGCAATTGAACTGTATTTGTGTGGTCTGAGCGCCATTCAGTACTAATGTGCGCTCAGACCTAAGCTATCTGGGGATATGTTGCATGTCTGTATTTTATGTAATAAATGTAACCTTGTGTATTTTATTGTATTTTACTGTCTTTTTACTGCCATGTGCTTAATGGAGTTTTGTCTCTGTCCTTGGAGATAATTGGATTACTTCCCAATTATCTCCAGGATAGAGAGGAAGGATTGTGATTTCATTGCGGGAGTGGTTATCTGTGTTGCATGTTTTGATTGGATGTTCCACAAAACCCTGTGGGTGTGACTATGTCTGTAAAATGTGCATATAAGGCCAATAAAGACACAGCTCAGTCTGTTCCTGCTTGACCCTCAACACGGAACCTTGTCTCGTTCTTGGGGGGATTTACTATATGCTGTTAGAGACTGATTGCCAGGAGTTTAAGCTGCTTGGGTGCTTTTCCTATTCAGCTGCTAGCAGCTATTCGTGAGGTTCCAGTTCAGGAGTTTGGAGTGCTACTTTGTATCCTGGTCGGGAGTTTGGGGTTCTGCGGTAGCTGAGCCTGTGTCTCTGGAAGGGGAAGATCTTGTAAATGGCGGTTTAACCCCTTTTATGCCTGGGGTGCCATTACAGTTACATTCTGACTTTTAGTAAGAGGTGGGCAGGGAGACGGACTGACACAAAGGTGGACAGACAAGGAAGACAGTTACTAAAATATATGTATAGCTATTTTCCTGATTTTTCAATTATTGACCTAATTCTTTATTTTTCAATAACTGACCTAATTATTTATGTCAATTGTAATAGGATTTACGTGAATATTTCTATGGCTTTTAAAGAAAATAACTTTTTTTCCAATGTGTACACATTCATTATAGACTAAATGGTTATGCCTAATAGATGTTGACAGACTTAATAGAACCTGGATAACTTGGGATAGGTTTGCAAGTGTGTCAGCAGTCATTGCATAAACAGATAGTATTGTATCCATGATGTTATTCTAAAAAACACCATTACAGCATTATGTTAGTGTTTGTTTTTCTTCCTAGAAAAGGAATAGTTTTGAGCTCACGTTGACTAATGTATGCTGGTAAATGTGATGGGTGGGTAAACAATATTATATAGCAACAGTTGTCACATGCGACACCTACACTTTTCAAACAGATAGGGATTTAAAAGAAGAAGGCACATTGCACATGGCACATGAAGCATTCATACAAAACTGAATACTTATAAACTACACACACACACATATATTTATATAATGGATTTTAAAAAAATATTCAATTACATCAAAATATTCTTTCTAAATTTCACTTGATATGTAAAACAACATGGATGATAATAATAATAATAATAATATAATAATAATAATAATAATAACAACTAATTACATACATTTTAGGATTCCACTAAAACTACAATAATACAAAGGTTGGAATGTTCACTTTAATTTTCGCCATGCTTTATGTTCAATATGCATCAGCAAGAAAATAATTAATGTTACCCATAGCTGCACTTGACACCAACGTGTGTTGGAGACAAAACATCCATTTGCTTTAACAAAGAGAGAACTCTAAGATTAGCTTTTTGCACACAGTAATAACTATTCTTCTTTGTGTGAGAGTAGTTTTATGTCTCGGGCATACACTATGTAGAGAAGTGAATTATATCATCATAAAAAATACTAAATACCCAGTTCATTCTGATACACGATAAAGGATAACATGTTTCCATTTCAGTTGATGGACACTAGAGTGCAGTATTAAACTATACATTATATTGATCCCCATCTCACATAAAGATTTGTTTTCTTAAAGTAACGTCTAGCCTCTCCCTGGTGTCTAAATACTTAGATCTCCTTATATTTTTATATGAAGACATGCATCTTCTTGGATTTTTATATACCTATATAGGGGAGAGAGTACATTTATATAGTGGGGGGGAGAGAAAGAGAGAGAGAGATACACCCAAACTTGTAGTTTTGAATAACTTTTAAATTTTGAGCCCTGTATATATCTTTTATAAGATGAGAAGGTGAAGTTACACATTTTGGTTTGAGGCATTTCACGTGACTCTCTCTCTCTCTCTCTCTCTCTCTCTCTCTCTCTCTCTCTCTCTCTCTCTCTCTCTCTCTCTCTCTCTCTCTCTCTATATATATATATATATATATATATATATATATATATATATATATAATATCTGCTCAGTGGAACTCTTGCATCACATCAGGCAAATACATCAACCGAACATTAGATACCACACACTGAAGGCAAAATGTCAGGTTCGGGGAGTTTTTTTAATAGTCTTGTTCTTATTTTGTTCCCAGTGGCCATCAAAAAGCATCCACTGATGCATCTAATGCATGATATATTGCCTTTTATTTTAGAAATTTCTTCCACTTTAATACAAATCAGTCTAATGACTGCATGAAAACAGTGTTTATATAATGCCTATATGCAGACAGTGTCCATGAACTGTTTAGCAAATGGTCTTTGAATTTTGAGAACTCCATAATGTTTACTTTATAAGTTCGTATACTTTTTTAATTATCCAAGCTCCAAGTGTTAACAATGAATGAAAATGCTGTTACCACATGAAAACACTACTCCCAATTTATATTACTATATACTACTCCCTATTCTTTCCTAAGTACAGAGATTTTTTGTTCGATTAACCTTGTCACTTTTTTGAATTGGCAAATATTTGGATTATTAATGCATGACTGCATACAAAAGATAAACCATTTTTTTGTGGAGTAAATGCTTTGCCTAGTGAGGCTCACCGGGCACAGGGAGAAGACAGTTGACATATGCACCACAGGAGAGCTCAATGTATCTGTGCATGTGTGTCAGTGCCATATATTGGTTGTAATATGTATTTATAAATATATATTTCCTGGCCATACATGGCAGCATCACATATGGGTAAGCTCCTCCAGGGATAATAAAACAATTAACTTTCCAATAATAGCCCCCTCCCCTCTAGACCCCCTCAGTCTTTTTTCCTGTCCCAGTTGACAGACAGGGATTTAGGATGCCTTAAAGCAATTTTTTATTTATTTCTGGGCTCACTACCATGTTTAACATGGTTCTTCCACAGGGAGTTCAGCCTCTCTCCTCCTGAAGAAACCATTAAACAGACTGCACTGGCACCACTAACTTGTTTGAGTCTATTTTTAGCAAAAGAGACTCCACCATGGGACTGAAGTACCAATCCTATCATCCCCAGCAGCATGGACTAGACGTGTGTCTAACAGTCTGTTTTACCCCCTAACTAAGGGAGTGTGGGAAGGCATCTTACCGGTTAGTTGATTTAACCCCTTAAGGACACATGACATGCGTGATTCCCTTTTATTCCAGAAGTTTGGTCCTTAAGGGGTTAAAGCCTTGCATTGTCAGCAACATGGTTACTGAATAATGCAGCTGGTGTTCAGGATCCAGCGATGTGAGCTTCAGCATCGCGTCTCTGATTTCCAAGATGGCAGCCGCAATCACTTTCGTTTGACCGCGGGACTCTCATGCATGCGCGGTAAGCTCTTATAGCCACGTGGGAGCCATCTAGTGGTATAAAAGTATACTGCAGCTAAGAATTGCCCATGAAATTAAAAATTCAAGTGTTGGTGTAAGTGTAGGCTGCCTTTGCTTCCTGCATTCGTCTCCAAGGTTAGTTTTGCTTTAAAATTTGCTAATGATTTCTTAGAAATATTTAAATCTCTTTGGGATCTTGCCTGGAGCTTAATGATCTGAATTCAGAGGATAAGGAGTAATATGAATACTGGAACAAATCTCTAGACTCTAGAAAGATGGACACACTAATTTCTTTGGTTAGAAGCACCTTACAAATTCCAGAAGATAGCCAGGAAACATCAGCTTCAGATGTCTTTTTCGAAAATGTAATATCTGTCAGACCTACTTTTCCGCTCCATTCTACAATAAAAGAATTGATCCATTCTGAATGGTCCAAACCAGAAAAGAGTCTCCCTCTGCAAGCAAAACTGAAAATAATGTACCCATTTGCATCACAGGAAGTAAAGCATTAGGAAACCATTCCAAAAATTTACGCTGCTTTGATCCGGTTAACAAAGAAGACCATACTTCCCATTGATAGCATGGCCTGAAAGAACGTATGGAAAAGAGAATGGACTGTAATCAGGTTAAACAATATCTGGCAATTGGGCTGGGATTACATCCAGCTGCAGCTTTAATGCCATTAACCAGAAGCATGAAGGTCTGGATTGGAAATGTAGAATTAGATATAGCCAGTGGTATAAACAGAGAGAACTTACTGGAATCCCTGAAAGACATAAAACTAGCAACGGACTTCATTTCTGAATCTTCTTTAGACATCACAAAATCATTGTCAAAAAGCCTTGTATTGTCAGTAGCGGCTAGAAGAGCACTGTGGCTCCATTCCTGGGGAGCAGACTACGCCTCCAAAGCCAGCCTTTGTGCATTACCTTTTCAAGGGGAAAGGTTATTCTGTAAAGTCCTAGATGACACCATTCAGAAGGCTGCAGATGGGAAGAAAGCCTTTCTACCACAGTTGAGCAGAAGACCCTACAATGCACCTTACAGGGACAAGTTTAACAAGGAGATGTAATTTCAAGAAAGTAGGTCATACAAGCCTGTAAGGGAATATGGTAGATAATCCCAGTGGAGATTTTAATCTTGTTCTTCCAATAGAGGATCCAGAGGTAGAGGTACCCGCCAGAACACAAAATCTTTATGAAGGCCAGGACGCCAAAACTGGAATAGTGGGGGGCCATCTGAAACAGTTCTTCCGGTATGTATGACATCCATCGAAGACAAATAGGTCCTGAGTATAATCAAAGACGGCTACAAACTAGAATTCAAAGAATTTCCAAGAAATATCTTATTTCATCGATCAAAGGTGTCAGCCGGCGTAAAACGGAAGTCAATGGAGAACTGCCTAGAGCAGTTGATTGCACAAGGGGTTATCAAACAAGTCCCTCAAAATGAGGAATGCAGGGGATTTTATTCGAATATATATTTTGGCTCCAAAGTCGAATGGAAAAATGGAGACTTATTCTGGACCTAAAAAGAATCAATATATATCTCAAAAACATGCCTTTCAAGATGGAGTACATAGCCTCTATAAAACAGGCCATCCATCAGGGCAACTGGCTATCATCGATAGACCTGAAAGATGCGTACTACCAGATCCCAATACATCAATCCCATCAGAAGTTCCTGAGATTCTGAATATCGGGAAAACACTATCAATTCCAGGGCATGCCATTTGGTTTGAGTTTGGCACCAAGAACATTCTTGAAGGTTCTCATTACAGTTATTGCAATCCTGAGGAAGAGACGGATCCTGGTGGTGGCACAGGAATTCCACACAGCAGTCCATCAAACAGAAGAGGTGATTTCCACTCTACAAGAATTTGGATGGCTTACAAACAGAAACAAGAGCAACCTCATTCCATCCAGACACATAGTGTTCCTAGGAGCAAGTATAAACACAGAAGCTTCAACAATTTCTCTATCCCAAGATCAAATTGCTCGGATCAAGAACAAGATATCGGAACTACTTCCAAGAACAAGAGTTTGCGCAATAAATTATATGAGTGTACTGGGATCCCTCATGTCTATCATAGGTCTGGTCAGATGGGCTCATTGGAAAACAAGACAGGCCCAAGTGCACTTCCTCAACAAGTCAGCAATGAACTGGGATCAATGGATCATAATTTCTCAAGACCTAAAGTTTTAATTGAGATGGTGGAGAAAGGAATCCAATTTGTACAAGGGTTTCCCCATGGAAGACCCCCACTGGGAAGAAATTACAACAGATGCAAATACAAGGGGATGTGGAGCCCATTTCAAGAACCTTGTTACGCAAGGAGTAAAAAACAGTCAGATACGTTTTCTCCACTCCAACATCCTGGAAATGACAGCAGTTTTTAAGGCCTGGTTTTGATGTCCTTTGCCATTTACCTGAAGGGGAAGAGACTATTAATAAGAACAGACAACAGGGTGGTTGCTGCCTACCTGAACCACCATGGGGGCACAAAGAGCTATCAGCCGCTTTCTCAACTGCAACCAATTATGCAATGGTCCATGATTCCGCTGAAAGACCTAAAAGTGGTATATCTACCAGAAACAGAAAATACCTTAGCAGACTACCTAAGTAGAGCAAGTATAGAGCCAGGAGAATGGTCTCTAAACAGGGAAGTCTTCCTACATGTAGTGCAGACATGGGGAATCCCACAAATTGATTTGATGGCCACATCGAGGAACTCACAACCCCCCAGATTCTTCTCGAGATAGAAAGACAACCAAGCCGAAGCCCAGGATGCCCTATCCCAAATGTGGGAGTTTGAGTCGGCATACATTTTCCACTGATACCACTGATCAGCAAAGTACTGAGGAAAATTTGGAAGAAGAATTGCACAGTGATTGCAATCATACCATCATGGCTGAGGAGACCTTGGTTCCCGCTCCCGTTACAGATGAGCCAAAGAGACCCAAAAATACTCCCACTGAGATGGGACTTGCTCGTCCAGGGCCCAGCAGTGCATCCAGAACCCTTGTCACTTCAGTTAGCGGCATGGTTCTTGAGAAATACAACCTCTTGAAATCCGGCCTTTCATAATCTGTCTCCAATACACTGCTATAATCCAGGAAATGCTCTACGTCAGCTTCCTATCATAAAATATAAGAAAAGTTCAGCTCCTGGAGGTTGGATAAGGGAATCAATTGTGATGCACCTAGCGTGGCAGACATAATTAATTTTATTCAAGAGGGTCTGGATAAAGGGGTTAGCCTAAGCACTCTGAAAGTACAAGTTTATGCAATTTCAGCCATGACAAATACCAGATGGGTCCTGACTTCTCTCATGATGAGTTTTTTTAAGAGCAATTTTGAGGATAAGACCACATACCAAACAGATGGCTCCTCCTTGAGACTTGCCTTTAGTACTAAATGCTCTAATAAAAGTATCATTTGAGTCACTAGAAGAAATAGGAATGTATTTACTCACCATGACTACACTATTCCTAATAGCAATAACATCGACAAGAAGGGTATCAGAGATCCAGGCATTAAGCTCAGAAGAACCCTATATAGTATTCCATATGGATCGGGTGGGGCTTGCTACTAGACCTGATTTTTTTTCCAAAAGTAGTTTCTAGATTCTACATTCAACAATAAATTGTTCTACCTTAATTCTTTCAGAATCCAGCAAACAAGGAATTAGAATGGAGTAAATTGTATGTGATGAGATGCCTAAGCGTCTATTTAAAGAGATCAAAGGATTTCAGGAAGTCATAAACGTTTTTTTATCCTACCTTCAGGCAGTAGAAAAGGGGAAGCAGCCTCCATTACAACATTGAGACGGTGGCTATCTCTAGTGATTAAAAGGGCTTACACTTCCCAAGGTCATCAGGTTCCGAGGTTCATCAAACCGCATTCAACAAGGAAGTTGGCTACTTCATGGGCTTCAAGACCGGAGGTGCCGGTTGAGGATATGTGTAAGGCAACTACATGGTCCTCTCCGATTACATTTGTCAAACACTACAAACTTTTTTTTTCAAACGATTCTCACTTTGGGAAGGTGTTCTTTCTGTGGCAGGGCAAAATTTATAAATACTTTGATTTATTTTTAGCATCAATAATGACTACCGTATTGACTGCCTTTTGTTAAATCCCACTCTTCTTCAGAACTTTGGTAATACCCATATGTGATGCTGCTATGTATGGCCAGAAAAGTAGAAAATTGTTTCCATACTTACCAAAGTTGTTTTCCATGCCATGTATTATAGTCAGGAAAAGAAAATAACGGTAAATATGGAAACAATTTTCTACTATATGTATATATAGATTTTATTTGAAAATTTCTGCTATGTCTATATATATACTATATAGACATAGCAGAAATGACTGCACTCCAAGGATTTTGTAGAGATTTTCAAATAAAATTTAACTTTTAATCAATCCATTTAAAAAGTCAACGTTTCAGCTCCCACATGGAGCTTTCATCAGGACAAAACATCAACATCAAATTGTGATAAGTGAAATAAAAATGATTGTAAGCATTGTTAGTATATCAACTAGGTATCTTAACTATATTTTTCACATATATTTTGGGACTTATTTCTCTCATGAAATGTTGTGTATAGTGTTGTCGCGAACCCGAAATTTTCGGTTCGCGAATGGCGAACGCGAACTTCCGCAAATGTTCGCGAACCGGCGAACCGCGCAAACCGCCATTGACTTCAATGGGCAGGCGAATTTTAAAACCAACAGGGACTCTTTCTGGCCACAAAAGTGATGGAAAAGTTGTTTCAAGGGGACTAACACCTGGACTGTGGCATGCCGGAGGGGGATCCATGGCAAAACTTCCATGGAAAATTACACAGTTGATGCAGAGTCTGCTTTTAATCCATAAAGGGCAGAAATCACCTAACATTGACACCTGTCCTCAAAGACCCTGATACACATTGACACAGAGCAGAATAGAGACTGTTCCCCGTCCTCAGAGACCATGATACACACTGACACAGAGCAGAATAGAGACTGTTACCCCTACATAGGGTCACTTGGCAGATATGGCGGGGTCGTGGGAGGGGGAGGATGACTTTCACCTCTTCCCCTGTTAGATTCCCGTTGTGCTGTGACATCACCCTTATACGCTGTGTAAAGCATACTATTTAATTTGATCAGCATGGCCACTTGAGTTTTTATAGTTTTCACGCTGCTTGTAGTTTATATATGGTTCACAAAAATCAAACAAACGATAAAGTAAACATGTAAGGATTCAGAATATTCTTTCAAACCCTTACACATTGTGTGTACGTATTTTTTGTCTCAAGTTTGTGGCTTTAAAGAGGTTCACGTTGTTTCTATGATGTGCATAACATGTTCTTGTAAATGTCTGTTAAATTTTTCCTGGAATTGTAATTTTTGAATCTGAATAAAGATAGTCAAATCCCTGATACACACTGACACAGAGCAGAATAGGGACTGTTCCCCCTACATAGGGTCACTTGGCAGATATGGATTGACACCTATCCTAATGATCCCTGATACACACTGACACATAGCAGAATAGAGACTGTTCCCCATCCACAGAGACCATGATACACACTGACACAGAGCAGAATAGAGACTGTTCCCCGTCCACAGAGACCATGATACACACTGACACAGAGCAGAATAGGGACTGTTCCCCCTACATAGGGTCACTTGGCAGATATGGATTGACACCTGTCCTCAAAACCCCTGATACACACTGACACAGAGCAGAATAGGGACCGGGGTTCTAGTAGCGTGGACACCCAGCACAGGTTGTTCTCCTTCAGCCTTTTTATACGAGGGTCCCTCAACAGGCACGACAGCATGAAAGACCCCATTTGCACAAGGTTGGATGCCGAGCTACTCATTTCCCGTTCCTCCTCCTCACACAGAGCAGAATAGGGACTGTTCCCCCTACATAGGGTCACTTGGCAGATATGGATTGACACCTATCCTAATGATCCCTGATACACACTGACACAGAGCATAATAGGGACTGTTCCCCCTACATAGGGTCACTTGGCAGATATGGATTGACACCTGTCCTCAAAACCCCTGATACACACTGACACAGAGCAGAATAGGGACTGTTCCTCCTACATAGGGTCACTTGGCAGATATGGATTGACACCTGTCCTCAAAGCCCCTGATACACACTGACACAGAGCAGAATAGAGACTGTTCCCTGTCCACAGAGACCATGATACACACTGACACAGAGCAGAATAGAGACTGTTCCCCGTCCACAGAGACCATGATACACACTGACACAGAGCAGAATAGAGACTGTTCCCCCTACATAGGGTCACTTGGCAGGTATGGATTGACACCTGTCCTCAAAGCCCCTGATACACACTGACACAGAGCAGAATAGAGACTGTTCCCTGTCCACAGAGACCATGATACACACTGACACAGAGCAGAATAGAGACTGCTCCCCGTCCACAGAGACCATGATACACACTTGACACAGAGCAGAATAGAGACTGTTCCCCCTACATAGGGTCACTTGGCAGGTATGGATTGACACCTGTCCTCAAAGCCCCTGATACACACTGACACAGAGCAGAATAGAGACTGTTCCCTATCCACAGAGACCATGATACACACTGACACAGAGCAGAATAGAGACTGTTCCCCGTCCACAGAGACCATGATACACACTGACACAGAGCCAATAGAGACTGTTCCCCTTACATAGAGTCACTTGGCAGGTATGGATTGACACCTGCCCTCAAAGCCCCTGATACACACTGACACAGAGCAGAATAGAGACTGTTCCCCCTACATAGGGTCACTTGGCAGATAGACACCTGTCCTCAAAACCCCTGATACACACTGACACAGAGCAGAATAGGGACTGTTCCTCCTACATAGGGTCACTTGGCAGATATGGATTGACACCTGTCCTCAAAACCCCTGATACACACTGACACAGAGCAGAATAGAGACTGTTCCCTGTCCACAGAGACCATGATACACACTGACACAGAGCAGAATAGAGACTGTTCCCCGTCCACAGAGACCATGATACACACTGACACAGAGCAGAATAGAGACTGTTCCCCGTCCACAGAGACCATGATACACACTGACACAGAGCAGAATAGGGACTGTTCCCCCTACATAGGGTCACTTGGCAGGTATGGATTGACACCTGTCCTCAAAGCCCATGATACACACTGGGGGGAGCTACTGTCCTCCCCAACCCCTGCGCGGTGGGTGGGGGCCATAAATCACAATGGGGGGACCTAGTGTCCTCCCCCCCTCGGCCCCCACCTCTGCGCGGTGGGTGGGGGCCATAAATCACAACGGGGGGGCTACTTTCCTCCCCCCCCGGCCCCCATACCTGCGCGGTGGGTGGGGGGCATAAATCACAATGGGACGGACCTACTGATAGGAGTGGAGTATTGTTCATATCAGTTTAATACCTTCCGCATCTCCTATCAGTGGACGTGTATATGATTTTTAGGAACCGCACACCTGGGACCCGAGCAAGGTCACCTCGTTCAAGCTGCTCTGGTTCCTTGATGAGCCAGCTGCCCGTGAGTTAACATGTCCCGTGGAGAAGCACTCTGTCCTGTAAAGCCTCACCACAAAAAAATTAAATAAATAACAGCACTCGGAGTGGTGAGATTAGTAAATGTTCATATCAGTTTAATACCTTCCGCGTCTCCTATCAGTGGACATGTATATGGCAGCCATTTTAGGAACCGCACACCTGGGCAGCGATTTTTAATTGTTGAATCACCTCCCCTTTTTAGGCCAAGGTGGGAAGATGCTTAGACCACTGGTATATTGGTGTCATCTTGGAGGATTTTTTTTGGGTTTGGTTTTTGAAGCCACAGTGCTGCACCAGTGGGCCTAAAAATTAGGCATGTACACATGCCTGAAAAATTTGGTATTGTTGCAGCCGCTGCTGTAGCAGCGGCCAGAAAAATTGATGTTTGTTTCACAGGCAGAAAGTGCCCTAAAACATGGCGGCTTGAACCCTAGTTGGTGGCGGATAAGTCACGCAAGTCAAACGTCATTCAGAGCTAAAATACAGCAGCGTGGGGGGCGGAGCTTAACCGGACGCCATCTCAACAAGCTCCCCAGTAAACGGGCACAATCTATTAAAAATCCCAACACCCTCAGCCGATCCAACCTCCTCCAGCCCCCAGCTGGACTCCCTACCTACTCCCGAGCCGATCGATGCCCTTCTTTGCGGCTTCCAACCATGGAGGCACCACATACTCCATAACTACTTCACACACGGAACGCGGATACCAGCACCGAATATACGACTCAAACACACAAATAACACAGGTTAAGCGGTTAATGACCCGGATCCAAGTTATTGCTTGTATTTTATAAAATTATATAATTGGTGCAGTCTCACAAGATGCAAGATAAATATGTTGATGCTATATACTGGAAATTCTGACTTTTACTGTCATGCAAAGCACCGCAAAAATAAAGAATAAAAAAAAAAAAAATACAGCAGCGTGTGGACCATTTTTAGCCCAAGGCAGCTCATCTCATCAGGCCTTTTTTAATCGAATGTATCGCCCAGTGTCGGTCCCTTCGGGATCCATCCCTCATTCATCTTAATAAAGGTGAGGTAATCTAGACTTTTTTGACCTAGGCGACTTCTCTTCTCAGTGACAATACCTCCTGCTGCACTGAAGGTCCTTTCTGACAGGACACTTGAAGCGGGGCAGGCCAGAAGTTCTATCGCAAATTGGGATAGCTCAGGCCACAGGTCAATCCTGCACACCCAGTAGTCAAGGGGTTCATCGCTCCTCAGAGTGTCGATATCTGCAGTTAAGGCGAGGTAGTCTGCTACCTGTCGGTCGAGTCGCTCTCTGAGGGTGGATCCCGAAGGGCTGTGGCGATGCGTAGGACTTAAAAAGGTCCGCATGTCCTCCATCAACAACACATCTTTAAAGCGTCCTGTCCTTGCCGGCGTGGTCGTGGGAGGAGGAGGATGACTTCCACCTCTCCCCCTGTTAGATTCCCATTGTGCTGTGACATCACCCTTATACGCTGCGTAAAGCATACTTTTAATTTATTTTGCAAATGCTGCATCCTTTCCGACTTGTTGTAATTCGGTAACATTTCCGCCACTTTCTGATTATACCGGGGGTCTAGTAGCGTGGACACCCAGTACAGGTCATTCTCCTTCAGCCTTTTTATACGAGGGTCCCTCAACAGGCAGGACAGCATGAAAGACCCCATTTGCACAAGGTTGGATGCCTCACTGATGTCATTGAAGGTATGTTCATCCCCCCAGCCACGTACAACACCACGGGTACCAGATAGGTGACAACGAGCACCCTGGGATGCCTGTTGTGTTTGGTCTTGCTCCTCCTCTTCCTCCTCAAAGCTACATTCCTCCTCTGACTCCTCTTCCTCACAATCCTCTTCCAGCGTTGCCGCAGGTCCAGCAAGCGATGCTGATAAGGCTGTTTCTGGTGGTGATGGTGACCACAACTCTTCCTCTTCCTCTTCACGCTCATCTACAGCCTGATCCAGCACTCTTCGCAGGGCACGCTCCAGGAAGAAAACAAATGGTATGTTGTCGCTGATGGTGCCTTCGTTGCGACTGACTAGGTTTGTCACCTCCTCAAAAGGACGCATGAGCCTACAGGCATTGCGCATGAGCGTCCAGTAACGTGGCAAAAAAATTCCCAGCTCCCCAGAGGCTGTCCTAGCACCCCGGTCATACAAATATTCATTAACAGCTTTTTCTTGTTGGAGCAGGCGGTCGAACATTAGGAGTGTTGAATTCCAACGTGTAGGGCTGTCGCAAATCAAGCGCCTCACTGGCATGTTGTTTCGCCGCTGGATATCGGCAAAGTGAGCCATGGCCGTGTAGGAACGCCTGAAATGGCCACACACCTTCCTGGCCTGCTTCAGGACGTCCTGTAAGCCTGTGTACTTATGCACAAAGCATTGTACGATCAGATTACACACATGTGCCATGCACGGCACCATGTGTCAACTTGCCCAACTTCAATGCCGCTATCAAATTTTTTCCGTTGTCACACACCACTTTGCCGATATACAGTTGCTGCGGAGTCAGCCACTTTTCCACCTGTGCGTTCAGGGTGGACAGGAGTGCTTGTCCGGTGTGACTCTCTGCTTTCAAGCAAGTCAAACCCAAGACGGCGTGACACTGCCGTATCCGGGATGTGGAATAGTACCTGGGGAGCTGGGGGGTGCCGTTGATGTGGAGCAAGATGCAGCAGCACAAGAGGACTCATCCGAGGAGGTTATGGAAGAGGATGGAGTAGGAGGAGTAGAGGAGG
Organism: Pelobates fuscus; assembly: GCF_036172605.1. Classification (NCBI taxonomy): domain Eukaryota; kingdom Metazoa; phylum Chordata; class Amphibia; order Anura; family Pelobatidae; genus Pelobates; species Pelobates fuscus. Next base: position 198,083,096 of record NC_086320.1, on the reverse strand, counting down.
TGGCAGCAGGACTGCCTGCAATTCGTGGCGGTGTCACCAACTCCTCTGCAATGCCACGCATTCCTTGCTTGTCAGCCGTCAGCAGGTTTACCCAATGCGCAGTGTAGGTGATCTACCTGCCCTGACCATGCTTTGCAGACCAGGTATCAGTGGTCAGATGGACCCTTGCCCCAACACTGTGTGCCAGACATGCCATGACTTCCTTTTGCACAATCGAGTACAAGTTGGGGATTGCCTTTTGTGAAAAGAAATTCCGGCCAGGTACCTTCCACTGCGGTGTCCCAATAGCTACAAATTTTTTGAACGCCTCAGACTCAACAAGATTGTATGGTAAAAGCTGGCGGGCTAATAGTTCGGACAAGCCAGCTGTCAGACGCTGGGCAAGGGGGTGACTTGGTGACATTGGCTTCTTACGCTCAAACATGTCCTTAACAGACACATGACTGTGGGCAGATGAGCGGGAACTGCTCAAGGCGGGAGACGGAGTGGCGGATGGTTGAGAGGGGGCAAGGAGGACAGCAGTGGTTGACGTGGCTGAAGATGCTGGACCAGGAGGAGGATGGCGGCTTAGAGTAGGCGTGCTGCTTGTACTCATGTGTTGATCCCATAGGCGTTTGTGATGTGAGATCATGTGCCTACGCAAAGCAGTTGTACCTAGGTGGGTGTTGGACCTCCCACGACTCAGTTTCCTTTGGCACAGGTTGCAAATGGCATCGCTGTTGTCAGAGGCAGACACACAAAAAAAATGCCACACTGCTGAGCTCTGCAATGACGGCATTCTGGTGGTGGACACAGCATGCGTTGATTGGCGTGCTGTCGGGCTGACCCCAGGTGCCGATGCATGCTGTCTGACTGTGCCACTAGCTCCTTGCGATGACCCCCCCTGCTTCCAACTCGTCTCCTCCTCTCTGTCTCCCCATCTGAACTTTCGCCCTGTTCTTCTTCTTGCCGAGCAGGCACCCACGTGACTATTGTAAAAACAGATATGAGTGGTGGCACTGGGCAAGTGGGCACAGTATCCAATGTGAACCTCACACAGAAGCTGGCAGGCAGGCAACTGCTCTTCTATTACAGTGAAAAAAATGATTTATTTTAAATCTAAAGCTTAATCTATTGTAAAAACAGATATGAGTGGTGGCACTGACTGTGCAAATGGGCAAGGCATCCAGCCTGACACAGAAGCTGGCAGTCAGGCAACTGCTCTTCTATTACAGTGAAAAAAAATTATTTCTTTTAAAGCTAAAGCTTAACCTATTGTAAAAACAGATATGAGTGGTGGCACTGACTGTGCAAATGGGCAAGGCATCCAGCCTGACACAGAAGCTGGCAGGCAGGCAACTGCTCTTCTATTACAGTGAAAACAAATTATTTCTTTTAAATCTAAAGATTAACCTATTGTAAAAACAGATATGAGTGGTGGCACTGGGCAAGTGGGCACAGTATCCAATGTGAACCTCACACAGAAGCTGGCAGGCAGGCAACTGCTCTTCTATTACAGTGAAAAAAAATTATTTATTTTAAATCTAAAGCTTAATCTATTGTAAAAACAGATATGAGTGGTGGCACTGACTGTGCAAATGGGCAAGGCATCCAGCCTGACACAGAAGCTGGCAGTCAGGCAACTGCTCTTCTATTACAGTGAAAAAAAATTATTTATTTTAAAGCTAAAGCTTAACCTATTGTAAAAACAGATATGAGTGGTGGCACTGACTGTGCAAATGGGCAAGGCATCCAGCCTGACACAGAAGCTGGCAGGCAGGCAACTGCTCTTCTATTACAGTGAAAACAAATTATTTCTTTTAAATCTAAAGATTAACCTATTGTAAAAACAGATATGAGTGGTGCCACTGGGCAAGTGGGCACAGTATCCAATGTGAACCTCACACAGAAGCTGGCAGGCAGGCACCTGCAATTACATTACACAGAAAAAAAAAAAAGCAGCCTGATGTTCTAGCCCTAAAAAGGGCTTTTTGGGGTGCTCAGATGAGTCCTTCAGGATTCACCATTCAGGATTGTAGTGGACACTGAATACCCTAGCCTAGCTATCAATTTCCCTATCTAATCAGCAGCAGCTAAACTTTCCCTCCTCTCACTAAGCATGCAGCTTCAGAATGAATCGAAAATGGATGCTGGGAGGGAGGTTGGAGGGTGTGGAAGGGAGGGAGTGCTGCTGATTGGCTGGAATGTGTCTGCTGACCGAAAAGGCACAGGGTCAAAGTTTGCCCAATGATGACGAATAGGGGGCGGATCGAACTGCGCATGTGTCCGCCCGCCGCGGCGAACGCGAACACGCTAAGTTCGCCGGGAACTGTTCGCCGGCGGACAGTTCAGTACATCACTAGTTGTGTATGGGATTTTACTGATAAGGACAGTTCAATAACAGACATATAAAACACTGCGATAGGACATTGTGTACATTCGTCCATTCTGAATAGGGTATATAAGGAAAGTAAGTTGGAGGTATCAGTCAGCACTTTGAGGAAGCTGGATTGAATAGGCGAAACGCATCAGCACTACTGACATTGCCAATGTTACTACACTGATAATCTGGAAGCTGGAAATAAGCAGTAAGCAAGGAATTTGAGAGTGAGAGGACTGAACAGCGCGATTTTATGAGTTGGCTGCAGAGCTTGACACTGCTCATATTTGTGGGTTAAAAACCTTTTTGGTCCCACCAGCAATACTGTAAGCAAAATGTCCTCTTATTTTATTTGGATTAATAAAAGAAGACACACTATTAATATTTTCTATTTGTTATGTTGGGCTCTTTATGATAAATTTAGATTATATATTCTGAGAATTAATTCACACAGAGCCATTACAAATAACTTTTTAAAAGGAACACTATAGAGAAAGGAACACAAACATGTAAAAACACCATATAGCCACCCCCCCCCACCCACCCGACCCTTGCCCCCTAAAATCTTACCTTAATTCCACTACCAGGTCCAACGGCGCTGGCTTTTCCCCTGATCTGCCTCCTTGATGCATCACAATGCATCCTATTTCCTATAGGAAAGTATTGTATTGACTGAGACCAGCAATTCTGATGATCTCAGCCAAGGAGGTGGGGTGGGGGGTGGAGCCAAATGCCACCCTGGACAATTAACATCTCCTCATAGAAATGCAACACTGACCCAATAAACACCCCAAGTAGCTATCGAAGGAGTGGTCACTGGAGGTGTTCCTAGGCGGTAATGTAAACACTGCCTTTTCTTTGAAAAATCATTGTTTACAACAAAAGGGCTGCAAGGACTGACTATACCCACAAGAACAGCTACAATAAGCTATAGTTGTTCTGGTGACTATAGTGTCCCTTTAAGAAACATGTGATTGATATCTATTGTTTTTTTTTAACTTGAAGACGTGCACAATATGTGTTTATTTGTTTTTGCAGTGGGTTGTGCCTTATATACAACATTTGCATGGTTGTGTTACATATCACAAACTATATTGAAGTAGTATTTTAAAGCAACATAAAATTTTTTATGGATATATAATAGACCTGTTTTATAGTAATCACAACATTTTTAATTATAATAACTACCCTAACTGGATGTACGAAGTCTCCTGAGTAAAACAGTACCCCCCATGTACAGGTTTTATGGTGTCTTGGAAAGTTACAGGGTTAAATATAGCACGTGCAAATTTAATTCTCTGCACTTGTTGCCTGGGTTGTCAGGCACGTCAATCAAATTTGAATTAATTAAATCGCATAATTATGTTAAAATATAACTTAAGCATACATGTAGAATTTTTATACATATATATGTATTTAAATTCTACATGTATAATTATGTAGTTATTTATGTAATTATATATATTGTGCACATAGTGGGATGCATGAGGGTGTTGTTTTTGTTTTTTATACTCTTTTAACCCCTTCAGGACGGAGTCAATAGTACACGTTCTCATCAAAACAAAATGTAAACAAAAACTGGTATTTGCGCTATATGTCTGTTCAACCGTAATTCACCTCATTTATATTAAGCGCACCCACACTTATTATATATAATTTTGTTCAGGAGAAACAGGGCTTTAATTTTTCATGAACTATTCATATTTGAAACATAATTTATTATAAATAACATTTTAAAAACTGTGAGAAACTAAGATTTTATAAAAAAAATTGTAGACATTTTAGCTGTAAATGTCATAATACCGATAGCTTTAACTGCAAAAGAACACATATTTGGTTTCAGCAAAGTCTCATGAGTACAACAGTACCCCCCATTAACAGTTTTTAAGGTGTTTTGGAAAGTTAAAGGGTCAAATATAGCACATTCCATTTTTCAGTGTTTTCAAACTGAAATTTGCCAGGTTGGTTATGTTGCCTTTGAGACCGTGTAGTAGCCCAGGAATAAGATTTACCCCCATGATGGCATACCATTTGCAATAGTAGACAACCCAATGTATTGCAAGTGGAGTATGTCCAGTCTTTTATAGTAGCCACTTAGTCACAAACATTGGCCAAAGTTAGCATTCATATTTGTTTTTGTGTGAAAAAAGCAGCCTGGGCTACCATACGGTCTCAAATGCAACGTAACCAATCTGGCAAATTTAAATTGGAAAAAAATGAAATGCAAGCCTTATATTTGACTCTCTAACTTTCCAAAACACCATAAAACCTGTACATAGGTGGTTACTGTTATACTTGGGAGACTTCACTGAACACAAACATAAGTGTTTCAAAACAGTAAAACATATTACAACAATAATATCGTCAGTAAAACTGCAGTTCGTGTGTGAAAAATGCAAAAAACTTCACTTTTACTAAATATATCATTGCTGTAATACAATTTATCATTTTGAAACACTAATATTTGTGTTCAACGAAGTCTCCTGAGTAAAACAGTACCCCCCATGTACAGGTTTTATGGTGTCTTGGAAAATTACAGGGTTAAATATAGCGCATGCAAATTTAATTCTCTGCACTTGCTGCCTGGGTTGTAAGGCACGTCAATCAAATTTTAATTAATGAAATCACATAATTATGTTAAAATATTACTTAAGCATACACGTAGAATTTTTTTATATATATATATATATATATATACATATATATGTATTTAAATTCTACATGTATACTTATGTAGTTATTTATGTAATTATATATATTTATCTATATATAAATATTTGCAGTTATTTGTATTTTATATATAGATAGATATATATAGAATGTCATTCTAAGTGTATTTTGTTACCAATATATATGTATTAATAACAAAATACAGTTAGAATGAGATTACAAATGTATATATAATTTATTTAAATTTAAAAATATATATTTTATTTATTTATTTTATTTATTTACTATTGTAATTATACATGTTAAGGCGGAGCCTGTAGTGGTGGGAGGGGTTAACCGGCCTATTTATACCCAGACCTACCCCTAATCAGGGCCGAGATTGACCCAGACTCCACTGCGTCCACTTCCGGTTCCGGTTCAGCAGCAAGGAAACTCCTATTGCGCACCATCCCGACGAATGGAGGGTCCCCTTTCCCGCTGGCAGTCAGCCAGCCGCAGGCAGGTCCTGCACTAGGACCATGTGTAAATCCGGGCAGTTGCTGGGCTTCTGCCAGTTCGTTGCCACCGTCATTTCCACGCCGCTATTACTTCCGGTCACGTGAGTACCCAGCACATGACTACTTCCAGGTCACTCCGTAAACGCTGGACACATAGTCAGGGGAGCGGAGGGACTGGCAAAAATCACGCAATCACCAAAAGCCAGCTCCCCCCCCCCAAAGTTTCTGTACGCCTAGGACACACAGTTCACCCTTCAGGGGTGCGGAGGGGCCGGCAAGCACACACTCACAAGTGCCAAGTGCCGAATGCCGAGCCCCCCCCCAATTTCTTCTGCACAAAACACCTGTCAGGGGAACGGAGGGGCCGGCAAGCACACACTCACAAGTGCCGAACGCCGAACTCCCCCGCCCCCCAGTTTCTTCTGCTATAATAAACCAACCATCACTCCCATCAATTAAAATAATTCACACCCACTTAGAAAAATATACAGAGTAAAAAGGATATACCACCTATTGCAGATATAAATATGGTGGTTACATCTGTAAAACAAATGAGACATACATAGTGTTTTCCATATAGGTAAAAACAAACAATTGTATCATATGAGGATTGAGCCAAACCCCCCAAAAATTGTATTTATATTCACCCAAAACCATATACTCAAAGTATGAGGGAGGAGAGGGAGGGAGGAAGGGAGGGAGGGAGGGAGCCAGGGAGGGAGAGAAATTTGGTATTCAAAGGGGGACACACACACAAAAAAAGTTTAACCAGTTCCCCATACTTGTGTTTTAGAAAAAACCCTAATATAGGATACCAAATCATTGCGTACCGCACTACCACAAATACATAGGTAAGTAAAAGAAGAATCTTGTCAATGCAAGATCAATATCACGCTCGCATACTCACTCTAATCATTGATTAGGCTTTCCGGAACAGCGCATAGTCCGCGAACTGCAACTCGTACCCACCGGACAAGTTTCGTGCAGGTAATACATTCCCACACGGCACTCTTATGTACATCAAAAAAATATATATATATTTTAACTGTTCCTCTTCATAGGTCTCTAAGCCATCTCAGGTAACCCATGTGCCATTACAGTCTGGAAAACATGAATTCCGTCCCGTAATTCAAGGCAATTGCGCAAACTCGCTAAGTAAGTATCCTGTTTCTTTTCCCGTCTATTCCCCCCATTAAAGGACCACTCTAGTGCCAGGAAAACATACTCGTTTTCCTGGCACTAGAGTGCCCTGAGGGTGCCCCCACCCTCAGGGACCCCCTCCCGCCCGGCTCTGGAAAGGGGAAAGTGTTTAAGACTTACCTTTTTCCAGCGGTGGGCGGGGAGCTCTCCTCCTCCGATCCTCCTCCTCTCCGCCCCGTCGGCTGAATGCGCACGCGCGGCAAGAGCTGCGCGCGCATTCAGCCGGTCACATAGGAAAGCATTCATAATGCTTTCCTATGGACGCTTGCGTGCTCTCACTGTGATTTCCACAGTGAGAATCACGCAAGCGCCTCTAGCGGCTGTCAGTGAGACAGCCACTAGAGGATTAGGGGGAAGGCTTAACCCATTCACAAACATAGCAGTTTCTCTGAAAACATGGGTTAACCCTAGAAGGACCTGGCACCCAGACCACTTCATTAAGCTGAAGTGGTCTGGGTGCCTAGAGTGGTCCTTTAAGTAATCACCCTGTCAGACACACACCTGACAGACCAACAGGTTAAAAAAGGCCAACACAACGGCCCATTCAATCACGATCCCTAATCACATCCACGTTCAGTGGATAAATCCATCACTCGCCACCGAGGCACGACACCTCTACATCGTTCCATAGTTCACCCCACGTCGCACATCATCACACTTATTCGGCCTCATAAACAAAGATCGCTTCGCCCAACGGCATCACGGGCAAACTCACCATAGACACGTACGAACACCCCAATCACTCTTTCATGACAAGGAAATTCACTCCCCGCAAAAGTCTCCTAATAATACTCATCCCCCAAGCGAATCAATGTCCCCTAAGACATGTACTTACTTGTGTTATAGAATGTCACACTCTTCAGACATAGCCGAGGATATCTCCCTACCCAGCACCCCAGCCAGAATCTCCAGCCCAGCTAGACCAAGTACCCGAGTGGATAATGTAGAGACGGCTAGTCCAGCGTCCCTACGCTCCTGGACCATACCCAAGATCGCAGCGGAACTCAGGAGACGAGGCATAGCATACCCGGCCACGGCCTGCAAAGCGGAACTATACCGCCTCCTGAACGCTAACCCTGACACCCCGCGACCAGGCACCAGCACACAGGCAATCGACGGAAGCACACCTGGACTTCAGGCCACAATGTCCGCTCTTCTCTCTTCAGTTAACCTCATCAATGAGAGACTGGAGAAACTTGAAAATCAAGTGGCCATAATCACCCCGGCTGCTATCCCCTCCATGCTACCACAGACTTTGGCTAACCCGGGTAACAGCACAATTTCCAACCGTGCACCTACACCTACACACATCATCATGCCTGCCTACTTAGTGCCCCAGGCTATAAAGAAATACATCTTAGAAGGTAAAGATGTCAACCTGGTATCACTCCTCATAGCATCCCAAGACTTGGTAGAAAACAAGGCTTATTGCTATGGGGAGGTATCGGTTGTACTCAAAGCTAGGGACCCCAGGCTTAACAAAAAACTGTCCATCCCTGATTTTGTGATAGCATTTGGCTTATACAGGGACGTCATCTGTTCAGTCTTCCCTCAACGCAGAGAGGAGCTGGATCTTTACCTCCACAAATTGGTGGACCTAGGCAACAAGTACGGAGGCTACTCTTTCTATGATTATCATAGGTCATTCTCGACGAAGGTGGCGGCAGCGCTGATTCAGTTTAACATACGCTCAGACTGGAGCCAACTAGACACGGAACTGTTCTGCCACCACTTCGCCAGCCTCAAGCCTCCATCTTGTGCCATTTGCACAACAACTGCACACTCCACCAATTTGTGCCCCTCCGAACAGAGCCAACCCTCCACCAGCCACGCAGAGCCCACCCCCAAGTCAGACAGAGTGATCAAGGACAAATTAGGCAGACCCATTGTCTTCCTCGGCAAAGCACAGATATGCAATAACTTCAATGCGGGAGGCTGTAGCATCAGCGCTTGTCGTTTGTTGCATGTCTGTTCCCTTTTCTTTAGGGCACACGCAAAGACCATGTGCCCTAATAGGCTTTTTCCTAGACAATGACTCAAGGAAATTAACGTTAGCAACCTCCCCTATTATCTCTCCAACCACCCCTCCCATCACTTGGTCGAGTTCCGTACCACAGGGTTCACGGTAGGATTCCACACGGGGCTAGTGGCAACCCCCGGGGGCACCCTAGAATGCAGGAACCTGCAATCAGCCATACTAGACCCTTTCACCACCGACGCTCTGCTCACAGCAGAAATCAACAATGGGTTCATGATAGGTCCATTTACACAACCCCCATATGCTAGTTTCAGAACTAACCCAATTGGCATTGCAACTGGGAAATGTAACAATAAAAAAAGTATGATCATTGACCTATCAGCGCCACATTCATCTGTGGTTCCTAGCATTAACTTGTTAATACCATCCAGTGAATTTTCACTACAGTATGCCACAGTGGACAACGCAATGGGGGCAATCTTGAAAACAGGTAAAGGCGCCTGGTTAGGAAAAACCGATGTCACTAACGCTTTCAAGTTGCTACCCATACATCCGTCCCTGTGGCATTTACACAGAGTCAAATGGAAGGGCCAGTACTACTTCGCCACGCATTTGACGTTTGGGGCCAAAAGCAGTCCCAAACTGTTCGACACATTCGGCGAAACACTTTGCTGGCTACTTCTAAACGTGTGTGCTTGCCCAGTAGCAATTCACTACCTGGATGACTTCCTCACGGTAGAGGAACCTCACTGTACTCCCCACAGCATAGACAAAACTGCTGCACTTTTCTCCACACTAGGAGTCCCTCTATCAAGGGAAAAGATGATAGGTCCCGCTACAGCCCTAACCTTCTTAGGGATCCATCTCGATTCCACATCTATGGTGGCGAGTCTACCAGACGAGAAGGTTAACCGCATATCTAACGAGATCACATGCTTCATGAGGAAAAACAGTTGCTCCCGCAAAGAGCTACAGTCTCTCCTGGGCTCACTAAACTTCGCTATCCGAATTATACCACAGGATAGGGCATTGATTTCACGCTTGCTACACCTCCTAATGGAGACCCCCCACGACAATACTCACATTCACATCGATGATAAAGCCTAAGCAGACTTACTCATGTGGGGCAGATTTCTTGCTTCCTGGAATGGGAGATCTATGTTCATACCCCCACTCGATGTAGATTCCCCAGTCATATGGACCGATGCAGCAGCCCACACAGGGTTCACGGCCATATACAGCAACCAGTGGTTCCGTGACTCATGGCCTTCTGAAACCGCAACACTACAGGCATTTAACACCACATCCTCGCTTTACGAACTTTACCCTATAGTGGCAGCCGCACACACTTGGGGTTCGTTGTGGGAGGGCAAAGCAGTTAAATGCCTATCCGACAACGAAGCTACATGCAAGATCATAAATAAAGGCAGATCCGCATCCCTAGTCATCATTAGACTCATGAGGAGACTCACGTGGCTGGCAGCAACTCACAACTTCCACTTGGTTTGCATGCACATACCAGGTCAGTAAAATATTGCAGCTGACGCTCTCTCTCACTCCAACTATCAGGCCTTTTTCGAACAACACCCTACGGCGGCCATCAAACCCGAGCCGACCCCCACATTTCAGGACCTGATAATGGACTGACACCGCTTACTGCCACCTACACCTGAAGCTGGCACACAACACCATCAAACTTTACCTCACAGGCCTACAGCACCACTTACTCACCTTATTTCCTTGCCACAAACCTTTCATGTCATCCTATCTCCTGAAAAACATCCTGAAAGGTATACTTCACACAGACGGCCCTCCTACAGCCAAAAGGCAACCAATTGACGGGAACAAATTTAAGGGTCTATCAGATCTGTTAGATTCCAGCCCATTTGAACCTAGTACTAACTGCATACTCAAAATGGCAATGTACATAGCGTTCTACGGGTTCTTAAGGCCCAATGAGTTCACAGTGCATAGTCTATCTGTCAACACAAGTTACATCAGAATAAGGGATCTGCGAAAAGTGGGTGACCACTACATACTGACCACTACATACTCCAAAACAAATTAGTTGGGACCTCCTACAGAGATCCAGTACTTCCTGACACATAATAAATGGTGTCCAGTGGCAGTCCTGGATACTTTCTGCCTTTCCCTCAAAGGCAAACAAAGCTACTCACCCCTACTCACAATTACCGACAAACCCCTGACGACGGCTAAATTCATATATTACGTAAGGGCTTTATCGTCAGACTAGGTCATGACCCCATGTCCATCTCAGGACACTCATTTAGGATCGGCGCCACTTCAGCCGCTTCCAGCAATAACGTACCCATACACATCATTAAGAAAATAGGTAGGTGGAAATCAGCAGCTTACGGCAAATACATTCCACAACCAGAGAAAGAACTTAGGAAAGCGTTTAAGGAATTGCTCATGTAAATGTCTAAAGCATTAAAGTGTTCTGTTTAAAACCTTTTTGCCCTCATTATTTCAGGCCTACCCGGTCGCCGGTTCAGGCACACCACAACCGACTAGCAATCATCAACTACTACTCCAGATACGGCTTAATATCCCCGACTACAAATGTTAAGGTGGAGCCTGTAGTTGTGGGAGGGGTTAACCGGCCTATTTATACCCAGACCTACCCCTAATCAGGGCCGAGATTGACCCAGACTCCCCACCCACCAACACCATATATATATATATATAAATACTTTTATTTTATTTTAACATGTTTAATTAAATTTTCTTTACAACTCCCACCAGCAGGGGGACAGTTTGACACTCCAGACAGTCCCCCTGCTGGCATATCCACAGCCAGCTATAGGGGGCTCTCTTTGAGAGCGATCACATGGCCCCGGGGGCCTGATTTGGCATGGAAGGGCTGCCAGGGTTGTCATGCAGTTCTCCCGAAGTGGAGCGCCGGGAAGAAGGGCGTATTAGCCGCGAGGCAAACAAGGCATTTACCTTGGGCGGCATTTTCCAGGGGCCGGCAAAAAAAGCCGCCCCCAAACGCCCAGGGCAAATGCCTTGTTAGCCTTGCGGCTAACTGACATGCCGTCTGGGCGGTCTGCTGGGCAGTGCTGGCTGGCGGGCGGACGGGCGGCCGGCGAGGGAGCACTTCCTCTGAGCTGTCTGCTCAGCTCCCTCGCGCGCTGCACAGTGAGGCTGGGAGCCGGAATATGACGTCATATTCCGGCTCCGCCTCCCAGCCTCACTGTGCGGAGCGCGAGGGAGCTGAGCAGACAGCTCAGAGGAAGTGCTCCCTCGCCGGCCGCCCGCCCGCCAGCACTGCCCAGCAGCCACTGGACAACCAGGGAGAAATAGGAACCCCCCAGCATTCCCAAAGGTAAGGAGGCTTGGGGGGGGGGGGGTAAATTTAAAAAAAAAAAAAAAAATGTGTTAAATATGTGAGTGAGTATGTGTGTATGTCTGTTAGTGTGTGTGTGTGTGTGTGTGTATGTCTGTTAGTGTGTGTGTGTGTGTGTGTGTGTGTGTCTGTCTGTTAGTGTGTGTGTGTCTGTCTGTTAGTGTGTGTGTGTGTGTGTGTGTCTGTCTGTTAGTGTGTGTGTGTGAATATCTGTTAGTGTGTGTGAATGTCTGTTAGTGTGTCTGTGTATGTCTGTTAGTGTGTCTGTGTATGTCTGTTAGTGTGTGTGTGTGAATGTCTGTTAGTGTGTCTGTGGGGGGCGCCTGAGTTTTGTCCTGCCTAGGGCAGCACAAAACCAGGATACACCACTGCCGGGAAGGTAAGTATCCCAGCGGCTCCAGGGCTCAAAGACGTTACGTCATTCTATGCCGCTGCAACGGCTTTAAAGCCCATTTAATGCGGGGCGGCATAGAACGCCGTAACAGCGTAGGGGTTAAGTAGTTGAATATTATTGCTTGGTGTGTTCCTGTGCCTGTATAACCTGGTAAAGTGGAGGCAAGGGCCTCTTAAAATGGATGGAATGGAGAACAGGCTGTTTTTTTTATTTATTTGTGTGCTTGTATTTGGGTGGGGGCCAATAAACAGCTTAGTCTAGCATTATGGTCTCCCTGGGCATGTGGGCTTAACCCCTTAAGGACACACGACATGTGTGACATGTCATGATTCCCTTTTATTCCAGAAGTTTAGTCCTTAAGGGGTTAATCTCATGTCCAATCATGAGGTAGCAAAAAAGTATTATTGATAGTTCGGGGACAGCCAGGAGGTGCAATAAAACAACTAAACCTCCAAGCAGGATTCTCCTACACACTTTGACTTCAACTATACATTCTTCCAAACTGCAGTTCAGTCCGAAAGGAAACTCCAGGTCAAATGCACAGTCTTTCACTCATTGGCTGAAAGTGCCTGTCAGTTAATGAATTCAGAACAGTGTCAGCATCCAGGTTCTGCAGCTGCATCGGACTCCATTAAATTTGTGTAGGGGCCTGAAGAGGGAAGCTCCACTAAAATTGTATTGGAGGACAACATGCAGCCGCTACCTTTTACTTTTGTTCTAGGCTTTTTATGTATGGGCTCCGGAGATACTCAGTCTCCTGGCCCATTTTATTGTCACCAAATGGTTAAAATTTAAAAGTTGTTAACCCCACTGTATTTGTCCAATCAAGAGGCTATGGATCCACAAGCGCCTAATCACACATGAAATAAATGTAATAATCCCTCTCACAATAATAGTTTAAAGGACACTGTAATCTATACAACCAGTTCACCTCATTTAATTAGTTATGGTACATTGAGTCCCATTGCATGGTTGCTCTTTTCAGTGTAAATTCAGTTTAACCCTGAATGGGGATTCCTGGCCACCCACTGTAGGTATGGTTAATGGTGAAACTACACACTTCCATCTAGTCATGCCAATTCATATCAACATGGTCACTGTGATAGGCTCAACATAGTCAGCTGACACTCTGAGTCAATCATCACCACTTATTGCTGCTCAGGATAATGCTTCCTCATTAATCCAAGCAATGCAGAGCAGGTGGAACTCTTGTTTAGCAAATGACATATAAAAAATGTTTTATACTCATTGAAGTATTGATTCAAGATCTATTTTCTTCAACCTTCTTTCTCTACCATAAAAAGTGTCATAAAATTGACAAATAAATAAAAATCCATCATAGCTTGGTATTAGTAAATGAAATAAAAATGCCAACCAAGTCACAAAAAACTACAATAAAAAAATAATCCTTTCTCACCCTGCTATCTTCCTCTCTGTTGAGCATGCAAGGTGAAGAATACCTTTCCCACCTTGTAACCAACTTGTCTGGTGTTGTGTTTATACATTTGTTGAGGAAGTGGCTATAGGCTTCGGAACTTCTTGTCACTCGACTGGACCAAAAAATAAATCCAAAGGTTTCCGCTTAATATTTATTTACTCTTATAAAAACAGCACCCTCCCCAACCGCAAAATAAGTTTTTCATAAAGTTAAAATCCAAACCAGTCAAAAAATATATTGAGACAAAGTAGAGACTATTTTGTCTCAATATATTTCTTACGCTTGACACTTGACACTGGGTAGAGCTCCCAACATCTAGAAGTGTCTCGCATGCGCGAGGGTACAGCAGTGACATTGGTTCCTGTTACTGAAGATTGAAGAGCAGAAGCAGATTAAATGAAAAGAAATAAAACGGTAAAAAGGCACTAAATATGTCTAAAAAAAAATAGTGAATTATACAGAAAGGCCATTAAAATATACATAAGGCAATGCCGGGAAACAGAGCTTTCAAATGAGGTCCTCAGTTCCAGATTCCAGTGGAACAATATGGTAAATAAGAGGACAAAAACCCAAATATAGTGTAGTATTTAGGGTATCTGTATGGCAAATAAAAGCAATTACACTTACAATTTTCTGGAGCTGATTTACATATTTGCAGAAGGGGATTGTGACCTGGATGGTACAATCCCCTTCTGCGGATATGTAAATAGTCCTGGTCTTGCATGGAGAGGTGTCTTTGGGCCAGTAGTCAGCGCTTTATGGTCAGCAGTAGTAGGAGTGTTCACATGTGTTCTAATATGCCAGTAAATAATGCTCCAGTAATATCAATATGATGTTAAATCATTTTAACATCATTCTGGATAGAGATATGTATGTACAGGAGATAAACAGACAGCTGGCAGATACAACTACATACCTCAAATTAAAGAAAGACCCCACAGAAGAAATAATGAATAAGCTTAAAATATTTCTAGAAAAAGGCCTTAAGGATGGGATCCTTGACAAAAGGGAATTTTCTTTTTTGAATCCGGAAAACCCCAGGATTCCAGTTATATACATATTGCCAAAGGTCCATAAAGACCCCATCAAGGCTCCAGGTTGTCCGATAGTATCTGGGATTAACTCTGTATTGTCTTTATTATCTCAATATATCGACTGTCATCTCCTACCCTTAGTAAGGAATACTCCTGCCTTTCTGCAGTACTCTATGAGTTTACTTAATACTTTTTAAAACAATTTGTGGCATGATGGTTATCTTCTTTCCACATGTGATGTGTCCAGCTTGTACACCATCATTCAGCACGAGAAGGGGTGTGAAGCTGTCAATTTTTATCTTGAAGCATCTAAGACATATGGAGAACTACAAAGGAATTTTATCTTGGAGGGGATACGTATGATTTAACAAAATAACTACTTCTGGTTTGAGTAGGAATTTTTTTTGCAGACCAGAGTTACAGCTATGGGGACCAAATTTGTGCCAAGCTATGCAAATCTCTTCATGTCATTCTGGGAACATTTTTTTGTTTTCCAGGGACATGATTATGGCGCAAACTTGGTCCTTCATAGGAGATATATTGATTATATTTTTATTATTTGGAAATGATCTGAAGAAACCTTTCTCCAATTTTTTACATATTTGAATCATAATGATTGGGGTATTATACTCACAAAAATGTGAGCCGAGACAATGTGGATTTTTTAGACTTAAATATTTTTATTCAAAATAATGTTTTAATTACCTTTTTTTAAACAAGTCTATGTAAATAGTTTTATTGAATTGGAAAGCTGTCATCATCGTCCATGGTTGACAAATATACCGAAAGGGCAGTTTTTAAGAATACGCAGAAATTGCACTAGGGAAGATGACTATATCACTCAAGCAACAACCCTTAAAAACCAACTTTTAGAAAAGGGATATGACGAATATGATTTACAAAATAAGATAAATCAAGTTGCAAATATGGACAGATCGCTTTTATTACAATATAAACAGAAAGAAGACAATAGACAGAAAAATGATCAGATTCCTTTTATTTTTAATTTTTCAAGTAATATTGGTGCTGTAAAGAGTATTATCAACAAGAATTGGCATGTCCTCCAGCAAGAGGAAGATATTCAACAATATATAGGCACCAAACCAAAATTTATATTTAGAGGAGCCAAGAATCTTAAACAAATGTTGACCTCTAGTTTTATAAAAATAGAAGCCCCAAAGAATTTCTTAACCAATTGGACACAGGAACAGAGAGGTTTTTTTTCATTGTGGAACGTGCCAGGCTTGTTGTAATACCATGAAAACCCCTAAAAAAGTGGAAGAATTTTGTTCTACTGTCACCAATAGAAAATATAACATTAAATATTTACAGGGAGTGCAGAATTATTAGGCAAGTTGTATTTTTGAGGATTAATTTTATTATTGAACAACAACCATGTTCTCAATGAACCCAAAAAACTCATTAATATCAAAGCTGAATATTTTTGGAAGTAGTTTTTAGTTTGTTTTTTGTTTTAGCTATTTTAGGGGGATATCTGTGTGTGCATGTGACTATTGCTGTGCATAATTATTAGGCAACTTACCGTATATACTCGAGTATAAGCCGAGTTTTTCAGCACATTTTTTGTGCTGAAAAACCCCAACTCGGCTTATACTCGAGTCAATTGTCTGTATTATGGCAATTTGCATTGCCATAATACAGACAGGGGCTGTGGGGGCTGCAGAGAGATGTTACTTACCTTTCCTGCAGCTCCTGTCAGCTCTCTCCTCCTCCGCCGGTCCGTTCAGCTCTTCTGTCAGCTCACAGTGTAAATCTCGCGAGAGCCGCGGCTCTCGCGAGATTTACACTGGGAGCTGACCGAGGTGCTGAACGGACCGGCGGAGGAGGAGAGAGCTGACAGGAGCTGCAGGAAAGGTAAGTAACATCTCTCTGCAGCCCCTACAGCCCCCACAGCCCCCTCCTACACAGTGCCCATCCACTGGACCACCAGGGAAGGAGAGCCCCCCTCCCTGGCCAGCTAGCAAGCAGGGAGGGGGGACGAAAAAAATGTATATATATTAATAATAATAAAAAAATTAAAATAAAAAAATAATAAAATAAAAATAATAATAAAATAAAAAATAATAATAAAATAAAAAAATTATAATAATAAAAAAATTTAATGCAGCAAAAAAAATATTAAAATAATAATTAAAAAATAAAAATGCCCACCCCCCACCAAGGCTCTGCATCACACTCTGCATTACACACACACACACACACACACTGCATTCATACACACACACTGCATTCATACACACACACACACTGCACTCATACACACACACTGCATTCATGCACACACACTGCATTCATGCACACACACTGCATTCATACACACACACTGCATTCATACACACACACAGCACTCATACACACAGCATTCTCATACACACACACTGCACTCATACACACAGCATTCATACACACACACACAGCATTCATACACACAGCATTCTCATACACACACACTGCACTCATACACACAGCATTCATACACACACACTGCACTTATACACACACACTGCACTCATACACACACTGCACTCATACACACACACTGCACTCATACACACCATTCTCATACACACACACTGCACTCATACACACAGCATTCTCATACACACACACTGCATTCATATACACACACTGCATTCATATACACACTGCACTCATATACACACTGCATTCTCATACACACACTGCATTCTCATACACACACACTGCATTCTCATACACACACTGCATTCATTATATACACACACTGTAAATAAATATTCAATTAATATAATTTTTTAAGGATCTAATTTTATTTAGAAATTTACCAGCAGCTGCTGCATTTCCCACCCTAGTCTTATACTCGAGTCAATAAGTTTTCCCAGTTTTTTCGGGTAAAATTAGGGGCCTCGGCTTATATTCGGGTCGGCTTATACTCGAGTTTATACGGTAACAAAAAACAAATATATACCCATTTCAATTATTTATTTTTACCAGTGAAACCAATATAACATCTCAACATTCACAAATATACATTTCTGACATTCAAAAACAAAACAAAAACAAATCAGTGACCAATATAGCCACCTTTCTTTGCAAGGACACTCAAAAGCCTGCCATCCATGGATTCTGTCAGTGTTTTGATCTGTTCACCATCAACATTGCGTGCAGAAGCAACCACAGCCTCCCAGACACTGTTCAGAGAGGTGTACTGTTTTCCCTCCTTGTAAATCTCACATTTGATGATGGACCACAGGTTCTCAATGGGGTTCAGATCAGGTGAACAAGGAGGCCATGTCATTAGATTTTCTTCTTTTATACCCTTTCTTGCCAGTCATGCTGTGGAGTACTTGGACGCGTGTGATGGAGCATTGTCCTGCATGAAAATCATGTTTTTCTTGAAGGATGCAGACTTCTTCCTGTACCACTGCTTGAAGAAGGTGTCTTCCAGAAACTGGCAGTAGGACTGGGAGTTGAGCTTGACTCCATCCTCAACCCGAAAAGGCCCCACAAGCTCATCTTTGATGATACCAGCCCAAACCAGTACTCCACCTCCACCTTGCTGGCGTCTGAGTCGGACTGGAGCTCTCTGCCCTTTACCAATCCAGCCACGGGCCCATCCATCTGGCCCATCAAGACTCACTCTCATTTCATCAGTCCATAAAACCTTAGGAAAATCGGTCTTGAGATATTTCTTGGCCCAGTCTTGACGTTTCAGCTTGTGTGTCTTGTTCAGTGGTGGTCGTCTTTCAGCCTTTCTTACCTTGGCCATGTCTCTGAGTATTGCACACCTTGTGCTTGTGGGCACTCCAGTGATGTTGCAGCTCTGAAATATGGCCAAACTGGTGGCAAGTGGCATCTTGGCAGCTGCACGCTTGACTTTTCTCAGTTCATGGGCCGTTATTTTGTGCCTTGGTTTTTCCACACGCTTCTTGCGACCCTGTTGACTATTTTGAATGAAACGCTTGATTGTTCGATGATCACGCTTCAGAAGCTTTGCAATTTTAAGAGTGCTGCATCCCTCTGCAAGATATCTCGCTATTTTTGACTTTTCTGAGCCTGTCAAGTCCTTCTTTTTACCCATTTTGCCAAAGGAAAGGAAGTTGCCTAATAATTATGCACACCTGATATAGGGTGTTGATGTCATTATACCACACCCCTTCTCATTACAGAGATGCACATCACCTAATATGCTTAATTGGTAGTAGGCTTTCGAGCCTATACAGCTTGGAGTAAGACAACATGCATAAAGAGGATGATGTGGTCAAAATACTCATTTGCATAATAATTCTGCACTCCCTGTAGTTACGTGTCATTCCACCAATGTTATTTATCTCTTGAGTTGTACTTGTGGTTTTCAGTATGTAGGGAAGACGTCTCGACAGCTAAAAATCCGGATTAGTGAACATCTTAGGAACATCAAAAAAGGTTTCCCAAATCATAGTGTATCCAGACATTTCTCACAATACCATAATTCAGACCCCAAGTTTTTAACCTTTTGTGCAATTGAAAAGATAGTAAGGAATTGGAGAGGAGGCGATATATCTAAGACACTTAGTCTAAAGGAATCTAAATGGATCTTTGAACTACGCACCTTAGTTCCAAAAGGACTTAATATCAACTTTGAGATTAATACAATTTTATAATAAAACATTTTATAGTGAATATATTATTTTAATATATTTTTTATAATTTATTTTTTATGATATTTCTTATAATATATTTTAGCATTTTTATATGTTCTCTTATTTTCTATTCATTTATGTAGATCAGGTTTGTTAATTAATAAACTAAATTATTTCTATTAGGTATCCCATATGAATTTGTGACATTTTATTACTGGGCTCCTATATATATATTTTATTCATGTATATTTTTTTATATATATTTTTATATACTGTTTATATTGTGTTTGCTTTGTATATATGTTTACACTGTATGATGAAACTAAAATGCTTTTTATATTCTCATTTGCCCTCTTTCCCGGTCTTATATGTATATATATCTCCCTATTACCATATGGGAATATTATACCAAAAATGGCTGCTTTTGGTCCCATGAGAGAGTAATGAAAACTTGAAAGAAGTATGGGAAGGGCGAAGGGACATACCGCCGCGATTTGACGAAACCGGAAGTGACGCGACGGCTTGAAGTTTGACATGCGCACGTCACAGGAAGTGACGCGATGGACTGGCGAAACAGACTTTTCAGTCTCCCTATTTACCAAGACACCTACGAGTGAATCATTTCATTATGGATATCCCGGTGAGAAAGGGAAAAGCTTTGCTTGCACTGTTTCTGTTTGATTTCATGCATCTTTTTATGGAAATAAGTTGGAGGCATTAATACAGTATTAGAGATGTCCGGACCGGATGTGTGGCCATATTAGAGGTGGCATTTCATATCCGGTTCGGACCATATAAGGAAATGGGTGTGATTCTTTGCTACATGTGTAGCAAATAATGTAATTAAGTATCCATGTTAAACATATATAAATGGTATTAAGTTCATTGTATTGCTGAACAGCACCTGAGGAAGACCATATGTAAATGCTTGAGACGCATTGTGCATCTTTTATTTTATTTTATATGTAATAAATCTTTGTGAATACATCTTCTACTCCTGACTCTTGACTCCAACTTTCCACTAAATGGTTTCCACAACAACTGGACCAATTTGAGAGGAGGAAGAGTTTCTTAATGTCCTTGAAAGTGACATAAAGGCGCTATAAGTTCTGAGCCAACTTCCAAACGGCTCAAAAAAGTGTGAGTGGTTTCAGCTCATAATTTTCATATTATTGTGGATTATATACAGATTACACTTTGTTGTGTTGTATATTTTTTGTATAGGAAATTTGTATCATGCATTTTTTAACATATCCATAAAAACTAAAGGGAAGAAAACCTACTAACAGTTACCAGTTATCATATCAAACCACAGGTAACCAATTCTCTACTTTTTGGTGTGCGCTTTTACCCTTTCTTTTCCTTTGTTGTATCTTCTCTAAGTATATGTGGTGGCAATATACTTGGGTATAGCAGCACCCAAGACTGTACACATTCCTAAGCGCCATCTCTATTTCTTTTTTTGTAAAATAAAAACACCCCTAGCAAAAGCTATTCCCTTAACATGAGGGAAACACTGGAATCTTAATGCTGGCAATCTTAGAGTATTCTCCGGTTCTCGGACGCACTTCACCACTTCCGGGAGGCGGGACTTGGCAACGGCAGCATAATGACGTCCAAATGTGATGACGTAAACAGCGTGATGATGCATTTTACCTAAATGGCTTCTTCTTATCACTCCCATGTCCTGCAGATACTCCTTATTTAAATCCATCCAAATGAGCGTGGATAAATTGAAACTGCGTGCCGATTGTTTTTCGTGTGTTGACCTCTAGTTTTATAAAAATAGAAGCCCCAAAGAATTTCTTAACCAATTGGACACAGGAACAGAGAGGTTTTTTTTCATTGTGGAACGTGCCAGGCTTGTTGTAATACCATGAAAACCCCTAAAAAAGTGGAAGAATTTTGTTCTACTGTCACCAATAGAAAATATAACATTAAATATTTACAGGGAGTGCAGAATTATTAGGCAAGTTGTATTTTTGAGGATTAATTTTATTATTGAACAACAACCATGTTCTCAATGAACCCAAAAAACTCATTAATATCAAAGCTGAATATTTTTGGAAGTAGTTTTTAGTTTGTTTTTTGTTTTAGCTATTTTAGGGGGATATCTGTGTGTGCATGTGACTATTACTGTGCATAATTATTAGGCAACTTACCGTATATACTCGAGTATAAGCCGAGTTTTTCAGCACATTTTTTGTGCTGAAAAACCCCAACTCGGCTTATACTCGAGTCAATTGTCTGTATTATGGCAATTTGCATTGCCATAATACAGACAGGGGCTGTGGGGGCTGCAGAGAGATGTTACTTACCTTTCCTGCAGCTCCTGTCAGCTCTCTCCTCCTCCGCCGGTCCGTTCAGCTCTTCTGTCAGCTCACAGTGTAAATCTCGCGAGAGCCGCGGCTCTCGCGAGATTTACACTGGGAGCTGACCGAGGTGCTGAACGGACCGGCGGAGGAGGAGAGAGCTGACAGGAGCTGCAGGAAAGGTAAGTAACATCTCTCTGCAGCCCCTACAGCCCCCACAGCCCCCTCCTACACAGTGCCCATCCACTGGACCACCAGGGAAGGAGAGCCCCCCTCCCTTGCCAGCTAGCAAGCAGGGAGGGGGGACGAAAAAAATGTATATATATTAATAATAATAAAAAAATTAAAATAAAAAAATAATAAAATAAAAATAATAATAAAATAAAAAATAATAATAAAATAAAAAAATTATAATAATAAAAAAATTTATTGCAGCAAAAAAAATATTAAAATAATAATTAAAAAATAAAAATGCCCACCCCCCACCAAGGCTCTGCATCACACTCTGCATTACACACACACACACACACACACTGCATTCATACACACACACTGCATTCATACACACACACACACTGCACTCATACACACACACTGCATTCATGCACACACACTGCATTCATGCACACACACTGCATTCATACACACACACTGCATTCATACACACACACAGCACTCATACACACAGCATTCTCATACACACACACTGCACTCATACACACAGCATTCATACACACACACACAGCATTCATACACACAGCATTCATACACACACACACAGCATTCATACACACAGCATTCTCATACACACACACTGCACTCATACACACAGCATTCATACACACACACTGCACTTATACACACACACTGCACTCATACACACACACTGCACTCATACACACACACTGCACTCATACACACCATTCTCATACACACACACTGCACTCATACACACAGCATTCTCATACACACACACTGCATTCATATACACACACTGCATTCATATACACACTGCACTCATATACACACTGCATTCTCATACACACACTGCATTCTCATACACACACACTGCATTCTCATACACACACTGCATTCATTATATACACACACTGTAAATAAATATTCAATTAATATAATTTTTTAAGGATCTAATTTTATTTAGAAATTTACCAGCAGCTGCTGCATTTCCCACCCTAGTCTTATACTCGAGTCAATAAGTTTTCCCAGTTTTTTCGGGTAAAATTAGGGGCCTCGGCTTATATTCGGGTCGGCTTATACTCGAGTTTATACGGTAACAAAAAACAAATATATACCCATTTCAATTATTTATTTTTACCAGTGAAACCAATATAACATCTCAACATTCACAAATATACATTTCTGACATTCAAAAACAAAACAAAAACAAATCAGTGACCAATATAGCCACCTTTCTTTGCAAGGACACTCAAAAGCCTGCCATCCATGGATTCTGTCAGTGTTTTGATCTGTTCACCATCAACATTGCGTGCAGAAGCAACCACAGCCTCCCAGACACTGTTCAGAGAGGTGTACTGTTTTCCCTCCTTGTAAATCTCACATTTGATGATGGACCACAGGTTCTCAATGGGGTTCAGATCAGGTGAACAAGGAGGCCATGTCATTAGATTTTCTTCTTTTATACCCTTTCTTGCCAGTCATGCTGTGGAGTACTTGGACGCGTGTGATGGAGCATTGTCCTGCATGAAAATCATGTTTTTCTTGAAGGATGCAGACTTCTTCCTGTACCACTGCTTGAAGAAGGTGTCTTCCAGAAACTGGCAGTAGGACTGGGAGTTGAGCTTGACTCCATCCTCAACCCGAAAAGGCCCCACAAGCTCATCTTTGATGATACCAGCCCAAACCAGTACTCCACCTCCACCTTGCTGGCGTCTGAGTCGGACTGGAGCTCTCTGCCCTTTACCAATCCAGCCACGGGCCCATCCATCTGGCCCATCAAGACTCACTCTCATTTCATCAGTCCATAAAACCTTAGGAAAATCGGTCTTGAGATATTTCTTGGCCCAGTCTTGACGTTTCAGCTTGTGTGTCTTGTTCAGTGGTGGTCGTCTTTCAGCCTTTCTTACCTTGGCCATGTCTCTGAGTATTGCACACCTTGTGCTTGTGGGCACTCCAGTGATGTTGCAGCTCTGAAATATGGCCAAACTGGTGGCAAGTGGCATCTTGGCAGCTGCACGCTTGACTTTTCTCAGTTCATGGGCCGTTATTTTGTGCCTTGGTTTTTCCACACGCTTCTTGCGACCCTGTTGACTATTTTGAATGAAACGCTTGATTGTTCGATGATCACGCTTCAGAAGCTTTGCAATTTTAAGAGTGCTGCATCCCTCTGCAAGATATCTCGCTATTTTTGACTTTTCTGAGCCTGTCAAGTCCTTCTTTTTACCCATTTTGCCAAAGGAAAGGAAGTTGCCTAATAATTATGCACACCTGATATAGGGTGTTGATGTCATTATACCACACCCCTTCTCATTACAGAGATGCACATCACCTAATATGCTTAATTGGTAGTAGGCTTTCGAGCCTATACAGCTTGGAGTAAGACAACATGCATAAAGAGGATGATGTGGTCAAAATACTCATTTGCATAATAATTCTGCACTCCCTGTAGTTACGTGTCATTCCACCAATGTTATTTATCTCTTGAGTTGTACTTGTGGTTTTCAGTATGTAGGGAAGACGTCTCGACAGCTAAAAATCAGGATTAGTGAACATCTTAGGAACATCAAAAAAGGTTTCCCAAATCATAGTGTATCCAGACATTTCTCACAATACCATAATTCAGACCCCAAGTTTTTAACCTTTTGTGCAATTGAAAAGATAGTAAGGAATTGGAGAGGAGGCGATATATCTAAGACACTTAGTCTAAAGGAATCTAAATGGATCTTTGAACTACGCACCTTAGTTCCAAAAGGACTTAATATCAACTTTGAGATTAATACAATTTTATAATAAAACATTTTATAGTGAATATATTATTTTAATATATTTTTTATAATTTATTTTTTATGATATTTCTTATAATATATTTTAGCATTTTTATATGTTCTCTTATTTTCTATTCATTTATGTAGATCAGGTTTGTTAATTAATAAACTAAATTATTTCTATTAGGTATCCCATATGAATTTGTGACATTTTATTACTGGGCTCCTATATATATATTTTATTCATGTATATTTTTTTATATATATTTTTATATACTGTTTATATTGTGTTTGCTTTGTATATATGTTTACACTGTATGATGAAACTAAAATGCTTTTTATATTCTCATTTGCCCTCTTTCCCGGTCTTATATGTATATATATCTCCCTATTACCATATGGGAATATTATACCAAAAATGGCTGCTTTTGGTCCCATGAGAGAGTAATGAAAACTTGAAAGAAGTATGGGAAGGGCGAAGGGACATACCGCCGCGATTTGACGAAACCGGAAGTGACGCGACGGCTTGAAGTTTGACATGCGCACGTCACAGGAAGTGACGCGATGGACTGGCGAAACAGACTTTTCAGTCTCCCTATTTACCAAGACACCTACGAGTGAATCATTTCATTATGGATATCCCGGTGAGAAAGGGAAAAGCTTTGCTTGCACTGTTTCTGTTTGATTTCATGCATCTTTTTATGGAAATAAGTTGGAGGCATTAATACAGTATTAGAGATGTCCGGACCGGATGTGTGGCCATATTAGAGGTGGCATTTCATATCCGGTTCGGACCATATAAGGAAATGGGTGTGATTCTTTGCTACATGTGTAGCAAATAATGTAATTAAGTATCCATGTTAAACATATATAAATGGTATTAAGTTCATTGTATTGCTGAACAGCACCTGAGGAAGACCATATGTAAATGCTTGAGACGCATTGTGCATCTTTTATTTTATTTTATATGTAATAAATCTTTGTGAATACATCTTCTACTCCTGACTCTTGACTCCAACTTTCCACTAAATGGTTTCCACAACAACTGGACCAATTTGAGAGGAGGAAGAGTTTCTTAATGTCCTTGAAAGTGACATAAAGGCGCTATAAGTTCTGAGCCAACTTCCAAACGGCTCAAAAAAGTGTGAGTGGTTTCAGCTCATAATTTTCATATTATTGTGGATTATATACAGATTACACTTTGTTGTGTTGTATATTTTTTGTATAGGAAATTTGTATAATGCATTTTTTAACATATCCATAAAAACTAAAGGGAAGAAAACCTACTAACAGTTACCAGTTATCATATCAAACCACAGGTAACCAATTCTCTACTTTTTGGTGTGCGCTTTTACCCTTTCTTTTCCTTTGTTGTATCTTCTCTAAGTATATGTGGTGGCAATATACTTGGGTATAGCAGCACCCAAGACTGTACACATTCCTAAGCGCCATCTCTATTTCTTTTTTTGTAAAATAAAAACACCCCTAGCAAAAGCTATTCCCTTAACATGAGGGAAACACTGGAATCTTAATGCTGGCAATCTTAGAGTATTCTCCGGTTCTCGGACGCACTTCACCACTTCCGGGAGGCGGGACTTGGCAACGGCAGCATAATGACGTCCAAATGTGATGACGTAAACAGCGTGATGATGCATTTTACCTAAATGGCTTCTTCTTATCACTCCCATGTCCTGCAGATACTCCTTATTTAAATCCATCCAAATGAGCGTGGATAAATTGAAACTGCGTGCCGATTGTTTTTCGTGTAAAACCATTACCTCCATAATGAAAGTTCCAAATGCAAACTGCATGACGATTGGTTCTCTTGTAAAACCAATAAGTCCAAAATTAAAGTCCCAAATACAAATCTAAGAGATCGATCAGGGGAGATGTTTGGCATATCTCCTAAATATTGCTTTATGCCTGATACATAGAATACCCAATAATAAATGGACTAAATACTTCTGTCAAGTATATACAGTAACACATGTATAACATAACATAAACACAATCTACTATGGGGGGGAATTGGGCATATCACCTAAATGCTATGTGCTCTTTACATTAAATGATCAATGATAGATAATAAAAACACGTCTATCAAATAAAATCATTATCACATTTACAAAAATGCATATAAAACAACCTACTATAGGGAAAGAAGGGAGAAATATTGTTTTTTATAATTCACTTTCAGTGCTACAGGGTGAGCAATGTATCATGCTACTCTCTGCTATAGTACTAAATAGGTAAACACAATGGAGAGTATGTGTGTATATACTTGTTGGGGATCTCAAGTATGTATTTGTTTTAACAGTTTTTAGTATGTGTAGCTGCACATGAGGTGTTATTATCATATAGTTATATATACATAGATACAGCAGACATACACTAGTTATTTTACTAGGATTGTGGAGGCCTGCATTCATGCTGGGAAAAAAAATGTTTGCCAGCTGTGCTCGAAATTCAGCCTGCAAGCTGTGATAGTAAATGTCACTGTTTTTTTTAAATCCAGAGGCATTGCCAAGTACCAGAAATACTTGCAACTTGATTCCAAAGGAAACTCAATGACCACTGAATGACATGACATTCCCCTGAATTTTATTTTATGTCCCCTCTTCTTTACCCATAAACAGCATGTTGTAGCTCTCCAGGAATTCAATGAAAGCATAGCTAGTAATAAGCATATGTTGCACAACCAGACATTTAATGCAATACCATAATGTTACATAACTAATAGAGGAATGGGCAGTTCTGTTACCCAAACCTCTTTGTCAACCGTCACCTGGTGGACTGCACAGATAGAGTAACTATACATATCCTGATTAATGTAAAAATAAAAATACAAAAATCCTCCAGCCCAAGGCTGCAATAAGATGTTTAGTGAATAACCCCATGTATGTATTCATATGCAATTAATTGTCAACTTTAGTTAATTAGTAACAATACGTTAATCAAGAGTGTTGATCTACTGGATATATTTCTAAATTAAAAATACAAATGCATTTCACAAACATTTTATACAATTGTATTCAATTTTCATCAACTATATTTTATGTCAAGTATTTCAGGACACAATCATGATTTTTAGTAGACTTGTGCATTTGGTTTTGTCCAACTTCTGGGCAGTCATTTGGTTTCCATAACTCTGAATTGCTGTATGACTGATTCACGAAACAACTAAAACAGACAATAGATGATCCAGTTCCATTGTTTGTGATTCAGTGTTTCACCTGTAGCACTGAAAAAAAAATGTGATAGCTGGGGGACAGCCACTAAATAAATAAATAAATAAATAAATACAATAAATACAGAAGGAGTTAACCAGAAATCAGCCATACCGAACCCTTAAGATATGCAACCTAGTGCTCAAAAGTAACCAAATGCTAAAAAATAGAAGTATTAATCCAATGAGGAACAAATTTGATTGGTTAAATACCATTCCATTTGCTCAGAATCCAGTTTGAATTCAGTTGACTGAGCTCTGTCAGGAGTTAGATTTATTAAAGGACCACTATAGTGCCAGGAAAACATACTTGTTTTCCTGGCTCTATAGGGTCCTTGGGTCCCCCTCACCCTCTGGGCCCCCCTCCCTCCAGGCTCTAGGGTGAGGAAGGGGTTAAAGGCTTACCTTTTTTCCAGCGCTGGGCTCCCTCAGTGCTGCGGACTCTCCTCCTCCTTTCCCAGTCATTGACTGAATGAGACAGCCACTAGAGGCTGGATTAACCCATTTGTAAACCTAGCAGTTTCTCTGACACTGCTATGTTTACAGCAGAAAGGGTTAATCCTAGATGGACCTGGCACCCAGACTACTTCATTAAGCTGAAGTGGTCTGGGTGCCTATAGTGGTCCTTTAAAAGGCCATGTATAACTTGTACTGCAATATATATATATATATATATATATATCTTTTTTGTATATATATATATATATATATATATATATATATATATATCTATATATATACAAAAAAGATATATATATATCTTTTTTGTATATATATATATATATATATATACAAAAAGCGGCTTGCACTCACGGTCTTTAAATAAAACTATTACAATCTGTGAGATTTGAAATCATTGTTTAGTGAATAAGCGAGTTCACTGGATTGTGTATTTTGTATGTTGTATATATTGGCCCCAGCAGTACATGTTCAGGTGAGTGCAGCCCTCTTGGTTTTATATATATTTATAAATATTATATATATATATTGCAGTGATAGGCTCATTTTCCATGCCATTTTCATATGTCCAAATAGCTTTTCTTGAATTATTTGAAGGCATGACCAAGTTAAAAAAAAAATGTTTGCCTGAACAAAATTTTCCAGCATTAAATAAGGTGTGACAGAACCATCTGTCCCTGGATTTCATATTTCTCCTTATTTGCTTTGATTTTATATTTTCCCTTATATATTTGTTAATTGGTTTGGTGAATTTCACTTCTCTTACAACCAGGATAATTCTATTCAAATAACCGAACAAATCTCCGAACGACCGACTACTCTGCATGTGGAGTGTGCCGCTCGTTAACCTCCCAGAAGCTGTGTTTAACCGCAGCTTAACTGACGAACGGCTAGGCGGTCGTCGTTCGGATAAACGGACACGTGGCGGCGGCTATCTTAAACTGTTGAGCGGCCAGACTTCAACCAATTTGTTTTCTTTTATATGGACGCAGCGGCGTTCGGTACATTTAAACACACGAACAAGAAATACTGCGGAATTATAGGCATGGACAGCTGAGTATGTTGTTCCCCCAGATCGGGACTATCAGGAAATGTATATTTTGTGGGGGTTTCTTATGTATTTGGGGTATTTCTAGAAATGTGCAAAAAGTTTTATTTTTTCGTTTGGAGATAAACTCAATTATTGAGTAATTAACTCAATTATCTCCTAAGCAGAGGGGAGGGATTGTGTACACTGTATGAGAGTGACTGAATTCAAAATACTGTTTTGATTGGCTTGTTGTTCCTGTGTCCTGGTGCCCCACAAGGTCCATCTGGGTGGTAACCTTGTAGGGAAAACTGTAGAAAAGGCAGTGTGCCACAATAAACCCTCAGTTCCTGATTTATCCTAAACACAGAGCCTCGTCTCATGCTTGTAGGCAGAGACGGCTCTCTAATTAGGCGGTTTAGGCAGCCGCCTAAGGCCTCGCGCTGGCTGGGGCCTAAGGCCGCCTAAACCGCCTGTGGGCAGAGTGTCTCAGGTCCTCATGGCTGCCCCTCCTGGCTGCCCGGCCAGCCACCGCAGACACTGGTCTGCAGCTCAGCAGTGAGCAGAGCTGCAGACCATGTGTCTCGCGAGAATCGGCCAATCAGAGCGTTGCCGCGGGTTACCACGGCAATGCTCTGATGGTCTCGCAAGATTACACGGTCTGCAGTTCTGCGGAGCTGCAGACCAGAAGTAATGGCCACCGGACCACCAGGGAGCCCACTGGATCACCAGGGAAATTAAGGTAGGCTCTCCCTCACCATCACCCCCCACCACACTCAGCCTCACCCCCCTTCACCCTCAGCCTCACCACCCCCCATCACCCCCACCACCCTCACCCCCACCACCCACCACCCTCAGCCTCACCCCCACCACCCACAGCCTCACCCCCAACCGCCCTCACCCCCCACCACCCTCACCATCACCCCCCACCACCCACACCCCACACCACCCTCAGCCTCACCCCCACCACCGTCAGCATCACCCCCCTCAGTCTCACCTTCCACCTCCCCTCAGCCTCACCCCACCACCTTCAGCCTCACCACCCCCTCAGCATCACCCCCTCACCACCCTCAGCATCACCCCCATCACCACCCTCAGAATAACCCCATCACCACCCTCAGCATCACCACCTCCCACCATCCTCAGCATCACCACCCCACCACCCTCAGCTTCACCCCCCCAACACCCACAGCCTCACCACCCCCACCACCCTCATAATCACCCCCTCAGCATCACCCCTCACCACCCTCAGCATCACCCCCCTCACCACCCTCTTTTTTTTGTTAGTGGGGCCTCATGTTTGCATTTCGCCTAAGGCCTCATAAAGTCTAGAGTCGCCTCTGCTTGTAGGGGAAAGCTACACCTGCTGCAATCCCTGTCTTGGGATTGCTCTATAATCACTAGCTCTTCTAAGAGCTGTTCCTGCTCTTCTTTCTCCCCTGTAGTGAGAGGGAGGCTGAAGAGGACATCTCTTGGTGCGAAAACCCCTCACGCTACAGGGGTGCCGCTACATAAGGTATTTGTCTGAAATTCAGTTTGAATGCAGGAGGATCAGGTATTACTTATAACATGGAATCTCCATATGAATCTTTACTTTAGCCAGCCTCTTTTCATATCTTTCCCACAACTAAAACTGTTCTGGAAAAATTAATAAAGTGCATTGTGAATTGCAGAACAGCATAGAACTCAATATTTAGTAAACATTTTTTTTTGTTTATTCTCTTTATTGATTTATATCAGGATACACATAAATTATATCCTTCTAAACAAAAATACCATTCTCATTCACCAAAACAAAACAAAAAAATAATAAATATTTCATCATATTTTTTAAAACATATTTGCAAATGTGCAAATGCGTTAGGTATTTGGCTAGCCCAACATAAATCACAACATTTGTTGATTATAATAGGAAAACATAATTTCATAAAAATCAGAGCTCCGTTAAAAGTGCAGAGTGTGAAATATACATGTATAATTTAGTACACATACATAGTTATACAGCATCCAGTGAGTTTTTCCATTTTTTTTCTTCTAACATATATATGTAGAAGGCACATGTACTTGGCTCCAGACGAGATTTCAACCTCCTGTACCCAAAGCAATGAATAAATGATATCCATAGTCATCTTTTGCATTTCAAAGTACCTTTATTGCTGTCAACATAACTTACTTGCCAACATTTCATCTCCAAAATATTGTCCAATGCTTGACAAAATCGCAGCCGAAAAGTTTTCAGGTCACTTACCGTTAGAGCAACAAAGCCACTGTGAAATTGATGAGTTAATGTAGGTAGCATTTATTCATTACCTGTTTTTCAATCTGTTCATGGTTTACTGTTGGGTTTATGCACCAAACATTCAGATGTAATATATATATATATATATATATATATATATATATATATATATATATATATATATATATATATATATATATATATATATATATATATATATATATATATATATATATATATATATATATATATAATGTGAAAACTGAATTGCAACATTTAGCCAAGAAAGATGCATATTTGAAAATCCCACTTAACAATGGTCTATTATACTTGACTATTTTAGCCTACATTTGCAAATTGATTTTCAAGTCATTACAGTTCACTTGCTATGAATTAAGCGTTTGTGTTATTCATATGGACTATGCAAAAATGAATTATGTGATCACTGGAAAGAATAATAATAACAACAAATACAAACACAATAAAGAAAGAAGGGACATACTTTAAATCACAATGGTATCTTTAATTAAAAAAAATGTTAAACACTTCCAACATTACTTTCTTAAATAAAGGTTTAAAATGAACCCCAACAGAAGAGCTTAATAGATTTGTTATGTATGTAGTCATTCAAAAAAAATTAAAAGAAAAATAGGACAAAAAAAAAACATTAGAAATAAGTCAATATATTGATACACATTCTGAATTTTAGCATACAAACTTAAAATAACATTCTATTTTTGTTTTCAAAAAGGTTATAGTTCTGATGAAACAATAGCATTTGAAAGAGAAGTAATGCAAGATCTTAAAAGAAAATCAGAAACAAAGGAATGCTAAATTAATTTGAACAAAATGGAACAAAAAACACTTAAATAATTACAAAAATATCTAACTCTGGTAAGTAAACCAGCATACAAAGGTGGCAGTTTAGTTCTAATGGATGTTAGTTCTAGGAAAGTCCTTAGTCTGTTGGGAGACACATATACATATCAGCACTGGGGTAGGATAACAGGTACTCAGTATACAAGCTTATACTTATTTGTATATACAAAATCCTCATATTTCTGTGTTCTACCAAAGATTCAAAGAACCCTCCAAGAGGACCCACATTGAATGGGATGGGTTCCATTTCCAACAGACTCTCCAATTTATTGATCATTGTGTTCAGACATTCCCTACTTTTTTAAAAGGCACACTAAATATTTTACAAATTTGAATTTGAATACAAATATGAATACCATAACATTGAAGGAGGAGTATTATTTCTCAATACACTATTATTTCACATGATAAAGGCTGTTCAGCCACTAGATTTTGGAGCAATCAAGGCGATATGAACAGGAAAACATTGGTTTTCCTTTGGAGGGTGTTTATCTGACCCTCACCAACAATTACATTTTGGTTTAATATGTAAATAGACAAAAAGACCACCCAGGTGCAGCAGTATATTGTAGGAAAAAAGATTAATTACTTCCCTTTAAATCTATGCTGTAACAAAAGGATTCCTCAAATCCTCACAAACCAGTATACAAAACAAGATACACCTAGAAAAAACAAAAGCAGAGAACACTCATAGGGAAACAGCATTAAGTAGAGATGTCCCTGTAAAAATATTGCACTCACAGAATAAAGGAGTAATTCAAGATTATCTTTGGATCTTGCAATGAAATTCCTCAAGGGTACATGCAGAGAAAAGAAGAACTGGACATATCGTAAAATCTTAATGATGTAAAAAAATACGCTTTTAATTGAAAAACTTACAAACAGTAGGAAATAAAAATGCTCATCAAAAATCTGTGTCCCTCTCTCCAAGGTGGTGAATGGAAGGAGCAGGTCACAGAATTGCAGGTAGCTCTACGCGTTTTGTCTAAAGGTTAGACTTCATCAGGAGCAATAGTAAAATACAAGTGATACTATCAAATAGAAATACATCAATAAAAGTCCAGATCTTCTATCTTCTTTTAAATGTCCCTCTTACCCTCTTCCACGCCATGTGCGCCAATCCGTGTGTCTCACCACAGCTGTTCGGTATTCTCTAAAGTTCAAGTCCATATATGGACTTCCGTCCGACCGCCGTGGAATGCACATGCACTCCACCCATCAGGAAGAGACCTTCGTATCGCGTCTCTGTAAAAACGTCATCAGTCCGCGGCTGGAACGCATATGCGTTCCACCCCAGCCGCGGCACCAAAGAGGGAAAGGAATAACATAAAAATAAAAACAGAGAAAAACATATGTGTAAATATCTCAGTTAATAATATTAAAACGCATGTGCAGGGAGCCCAAAATGCTGATAAACCCAAAACTGGTTCAGCATATACAATGATTGAATGTATATACTAACATATTAAAATTTATATCAGTAATTCAAACAGGGTTGATTAACACAGATGACCACAGAATATTATTTACAAGAGTCTTATGGGCTATTGGGAGATACTAACACATACACACAACTTTCAAAAAATCCTAATGAAAATTGCCAACGTGAATTGAAGATTCTTTTAGAACAGGCTATGCACCATGAAGCTATTAACTTGGAATCTTATCGTTTTCTCTATTTAGAGAATCCTAGGATTCCAATGTTTTACTTCATGCTCAAAGTGCACAAATGTAAAATGAAACTGCCCGGTAGACCTATAATAAGCGGGATTAATTAATTGACTTCTAATTTATCCCAGTTTATTGATTATTTTTTGCAACCATATGCACAATCATCTCAATCTTATCTCAAAGATTGCAAACCTCTTTTACAGGAATTAGAGTCCATCAAGTGGCAGGAAGGATATATGTGGGCCTCTTTGGATGTGGGATCCCTATACAGTGTCATTGACCATCAACTTGGTTTAATGGCAGTTAAAAACAACCTTGATAGGGACACCACTCTAAAGCAGGAATTTGTGCAATTTTTATTGGATGCTATCCAATTTATATTATACCACAACTTCTTCATGTTTAATGATGAATTCTTCCTGCAGATCAAGGGCACTGCCATGGGTACCAGGTTTGCCCCTAGTTATGCGAACATCTTAATGGACTATTGGGAACGCCAGTTTGTCTGGAATAATAATCCATATGGGGCGGACTTAGTCCTCTGGCGTCGTTATATAGACGACATCCTTGTAATATGGAAGGGGTCTGAAGAACATCTGTTAGATTTATTTAGGTATCTTAACAACAATACTTTTTCCCTTGGCTTTTCTCCTGAATATAGTTCCACCTCTATTAATTTCTTGGATTTGAATATTTCAGTCCAGGGATGTCAAATATCCACGAAAACATACTTCAAACCCACAGATACTAATAGTTACATCGAATCCACAAGTGGGCATCATCCTAGATGGTTATCAGGAGTACCTAAGAGCCAGTATACTAGACTCCGAAGGAACTGCTCTAACCAAGATACATATTTAGAACAGGCTGCTATCTTGACTAACAAATTCATTGAGAAGGGCTATGAAAAGGATATACTGGACAGAGAGGTTGAAAAAGTTAAAAACATTGAGAGGGGAGACCTTTTGGTTGATAAAGCAAGACTGGTGCATAATCCTCATGCAGAGCGTCTGGAGTGTTCCTTTAACCATGTATATTCGCCATTCAATGTTAGTGCCATTAATATTGCACCATTGGTTTCTTATGTCTGCTTGTGTTTTATGAGATACATCTATACATATGTCTATCTATACATCTAAGCTCTAAGACAAGGAGAACAGTCACCCTTAAGATACTCAAGCTTTACAGATTGGAGCTAATCTCTATTGGGCTCTATGCTATGTAAGTGTGCCCTTTCTGACATAAATTGTATCATACTTTAAACCATAGTGTTACCCTATATTTTCTCACTTTTTTACTTTTGAGACTATTTGATTGATATACTCCAGTACATATAAAGGGTGAGAAATAATACATACGTTTACCATTCTAGCGCACCACTTATGTGTATTGGTGTTGGTTGATGGTGACCAGGTCACACAGTATAATATTCTCTTCTAATAATAATAGACATAATAGAAAATAATATAGACGTGCTACAATGTTAATTTACCTGGCTTAGAGTTTCATATATTTTCATATCTTTAAGACCATTTAAAAGTTTTATAGTTTTCCTTTGTCTAATCAAAAGTAATCACTGGAAATAATTTAAATTGTGTTTTCACTATCTCTTTTATAATATCAATTGGAACCGTGTGCTTGTAATTTATCAAATTTTTCAGATGTAGCTTTTCTGGCAGGTCAGCAAGAAAGTAACATTTTGATTAATCCTATTTATTTTAATTCTGATGTGATTCAAGGCTGATGTTTGTTTGAAAAATTTATTCTAGCCTTGGAGAAAATAACAAGCGCATAAAACATACCCCTTTCATAAAACGCAAATGCCTTGTTTTATCTTTGTCTTATAAAATGATAGCAATTGTTGATCCCTTCCAGCATTACATCACTATAATGATCAATCATTTGTTAATTTCATGCAAATAGGAGGCATGTTAAACATGACTACAGAATGAGGGATATAAATACAAACTTGCTATCATTTAGAAATTGACAACCCCTCTCTGTATCAGGATTGTACCTACAACTGCAAAATCATACAATATATATTTTTCACATTAGGAATTGCATAGAAATAGTTCCACAACTTTAAGAATTATTCACTAAACAGTGAATTGTAGTGAACTGAATACTAAAATGCAAAAACATCCGGGGCGTGGCCTGACAAGCGAAGGAGACAGTCGCATGGCCTCCGAGCTCCAGCTTTACCGACGACAAAACTCAAATAATAAGGTGGACCCACACCCCACAAACGGCCGAGGAGACCCCAACTGCCACCCAATGGGCAGGAAAACAAAAAAAACGAAACCTGATAGACCCAGGCAGGGTATGGACATTGGAGACCTCTGGCGCCAGGCCTACAGCACACACGAGGCTAAAATGGCGTCCCTCCATGGCGGTTGCTCCGACTTCTCCGACGGAGCATCGGAGGAGGAAGAAGCCGACTGCACACCGCAGAAAGCACCGCCGACGGTCCGCACGGCACCCGCTTGCCCTACGCCCGACACAACCCCGGCAACGCTACCCGCAATCAGAGAACTGATCACAAACCTCCAAATGAAAATATCGGCGGATGTGGCATTACTAAGAGAGGACCTGCGGGGCCTGACAGGCCGCATTGGCGCTGTAGAGAACACCTCGAGAGAGCAAGGCAGGCAGCTGGCGGAGCTGAGACAGGAGGTGGACGAACTCAGACAACTGACCAGAGCACAAGTAAGCAAATTTGATGCCCTGGAAGATAAATGGAGGCAGAAGAACCTGAAAATTCGTGGGGTGTCGGAGAACATACCGACAGAAGAACTCCCCCACTTTGTCAGGCGCCTCCTAACAGCCATCCTGACCCCAAAACAGGCAAAGGCAGTGCCACTAGATGGGATATTTAGAAAACCGAAATCGGCCAAAGCACCTCCCTCAGCCCCGGGAGACCTGGTGGTACAATTTCAATGTCACAAAGACAAAGCAGCGCTGCTGGCTGCCATCAGGGGGCACACACCCTACAACTTCGAAGGAATGGCACTCGGATTCTTTACAGACCTCTCTGGGGGTACGCTCGCCTGGAGACGAACACTCCGTCCACTCACCTCCCTCCTGCGCATGAAGAACACCAGCTACCGCTGGGGCCAGGCCCACACGCTGTTAATCCCAAGGGAAGACACCACCATCACAGTCCGTGACCAGCAAGACGCGGCAAAGTGCCTACAGGCTCTGGGCCTCCCCCCGGACTCACTAAGCCAGGCGACACAGACAGCGGGAAGCCCGAACCCGCACGGCTGGGACCCCGCAGCCACCCGTGTCTTTATACCCAGAGCACCAGCCTCAACTTCTGGGACCACGGCTACGACTTGAGAACGACCTGGCCTCACCCCACTGATGACCAGCTGAAAGCCGCCGCCTAAGTTTCAAAGAGACGCTATCCTGCCTACTATACCCTGATATGTAATGTTCTGTTTTCGTTTTCTTTTTTGTTAAATGCATAATTTAAGAGAGACACACTTGGCCCCGTGCGGACCCAAGGCCGCACTAAGCGGAACTGTGACTGCCAGTTATATGTCGGACATTGAACCGGGATGTGCTGGATTCATTACTCCAACCGCCCGATATACTTACCTGCTACGCAGCCAAGACACGGCTATTAAGCTACTCAATTTAATTACTTGTTGGTCACACTCCTTTAGCAGAGAGGTCCATCGACCACGTTGCTCCCCCCCCCCCCCCCCCGACACTAGTCTAGCATACCTTTTGAGCTTAACCCTGCCTTAGCCGGGTGTAATAATTATCACCAGATATAGACACAACTCGCCCTCCTAGTAAACCACCAGTGGCACTACACCGGCGATTAAACACCAGTAACGCTCACTACGCAAGCTACCCCGACCAGGATGACACACTCAACT
Organism: Pelobates fuscus; assembly: GCF_036172605.1. Classification (NCBI taxonomy): domain Eukaryota; kingdom Metazoa; phylum Chordata; class Amphibia; order Anura; family Pelobatidae; genus Pelobates; species Pelobates fuscus. The sequence continues at coordinate 198,044,868 of NC_086320.1, read as the reverse complement.
GTGTGATTATTTCTGGTAGGACCTCTACAATCCGTTATTTCCTATTTTCTGTTATCTTAGTTTATTCTATTGTTAACTCATAGGCATGGCGCTCTCCAGTGATGCCTTATTGTATCTTACCCTTTCCCAGACCTCTCATACTGCTTACCATACCAACCCTACACAAATTGTAGCTTTATTGAAGGAAGACAACATGGGGGGTTTGTTATGCTAGTCATTCAGTTTTCCCAACTAATCACCTATCTGCCTAACAGACGCATCCACCACTTCATAGGTCTGCCGTACCCCGTGGCTGCTCAGCCAGTCCTGTTTTTCGCCCAGCCTAATATACCCAAGCCTCTAATTCACAGTGGTAGTACACATATGTGCATAGACGCACAAACTCAATTCATCCGCACACACTACACGGCAGTACCTGTTAATTAATGTTAACTCAGGTCATAAACGCTGAAACCACCATATGCACACTGTTTTTAACAAGGAGGCCCCACAATGACCCATTACTGCAGTCATACTAAGCTAACCTGTAATAAGCGTTTTCAATGTTTTTCTAACCAAACCGCCACGTACTCCTTATGTTATACAAAATGTGCATTGTTTTTATCCATGCCCTACAAGTGTTAAAACGATGTGTATAGTTATGTTTTGGACCTGATGATGGGGCAGAGCAAACCTGTTTATTATCTCCTACTCCTTTTTTAACATGAGACCTACCTAACTAGCTAGACGTGCCTATATAAATGATCTAACTTTTAAAAAATGTGCAAGTTTTCAGAGCCACTTCTCTATATATCTATGTTCCATATTATTCTACGCTGTTGTGGCGCATGACTATGTTTTGTACTCACCTGCACAACAAAAATAAAGAATTTAAAAAAAAAATGCAAAAACATCCAAGCTGTAAGTTTAGCTGACTTGGAGAATGTTTACAGACTCTAATCTGTATTTTTCTACACTGGTATTGTTATTTCCCAGGGAGAAGATTATTTTATTTTTGTTGTTATTTTATGTGATGCAGGAACTAGTGGTGACTGGTTGCAAACTTGGGATCTACACCTGTTCTGCTAAGTGGCCCATTCCATCTCCTCCATTACCAGGGACAACTGGCACCTTCTAGTCAGGTATCAACCTCTCTGCCTATCCTGCTTCTTCCAGGCAGGTATTGACTGCTCTGTTTGTGCTGCATCCAAATACTGCCTTTACAAAGGCACCTGCAACTCACATGCCAACTTTTGCCACCATCTTTATAAAGATGCTTTTAGCTATTAGGTCAGCTCATTACACTTTGTGTTCACCTATATAACCGACAGTAGCTTGATGATGTACAGTTATCTACTGGCTTTGGGAAGTCCAGGTTTTGTCAGTAGCTCCATTTAAATAAAACATGGATATACATAAATTCTGCATTGTTCGTGGGCCATAAGGACTGGTTTAGGGACCACGGGTTTGCAGGGTAAAAACACTTTTTTTCCTCTCTGAGTGCACATTTAAGGTTGACTTAATTATTGAAGTTGTTTCTTAATTTTCACTTGTGGGACTTTGTGTGCAACTATATAACCCACAGAAGCAACTCTCAGAGATATTCTCTGTCAGTCTGTCTTACAGTAATATATCCTTATGTTATTGTCAGGCTTCCAGCCTGCTTACCTACCACTAGAGCTCCGGATGTCACAAACCCCTGCCGGCATTCCTTCTGACGGTTGCATGCAGCGTGTTTAAGTTTGTGCCTGAACTAACTACCAAATTCGACGTTGGCCAAACCGAACGTGGAATTCGGTAGACCGAATTTGGCGCATAAAAATGATGTCAAAGGTCTGATTGGGCAGGTCTAGTACCTTCCACGTATAGTGGTCAATTCCAAGAGGAATCATACCAATCAGAAGTAAGTGATGCCTATTAGTGATGTCCCGAACAGTTCGCCGGGAACACGTGCGATGTTCGGTCCGCCCCCTATTTGTCATGGAGGTGGGAGGGTCTGGGAGGGTCTGGGAGAGAGGGTCTGCTGCTGATTGGCTGGAATGTGTCTGCTGACTGTGAGGTACAGGGTCAAAGTTTACTCAATGATGACGAATAGGGGGCGGACCGAACATCGCGCGTTCGCGACCGCGAACACGCTATGTTCGTCGGTGAACGGTTCCCGGCGAACTGTTCGGGACATCACTAATGCCTATTTATACTTACCTCTCCCATTCCTTGTTGCCCTGTTGTGGTTTCTTGGTAGGCCAACAGCACGTTCCTTCTGTTTCGTTGTTTGGCACCTTAACTGGCTTTTGTTTAGCGTTCATCCTGCTCTCTCTACTGAGTTGGGATACCACCTACCCAGTCAGGATACAACCGGTCTCTCTCCCCAGTGGTGGGATGGCTTCCTAGCGAGTGGAGAAGCATCCTGGGGACACGGGAATACAGTATGGATAGCTCAAGCATCCGTGCAGCATCCCTGTGTAACGGAGCTCCCTGTACCCCTGGCTGAGAACCCCCGCCAAGGACTGCTTCTCCGCCAAGGACCCTGGAACAGGGGACAAACCACAGCACTTCTGCTCACAATCGCCGTGGCTTTACTTGGGCCTTCCTGGAGCCCAAGTACAACTCCTGGACAACATTTGTCATGGGAGCTCTAGTCCTTACAAGGACTTTCCCCCATTGAATCCCCTGCAAGCTGGAACAGCAGACACAGGGGTTAAATCTTCCTTCCCTCCAATAACAGGACGACACTCAGTTTTGGAGTGCAAGCTGGAATAATTTAATGGCAGCCACAACTGGCCTTATATTCATGTCCCCATGCAAGGGGCACTCCCTCCTGAAACTGAGAGTAAACCACAGTATAAGCAATTACTTGACATGCGCACAGTCGTTATTCGGCTTGTGGCATTTTCTTTCCCATAACCCACCAATAAACACAGACACCAATTTTCTGTTGGAAAATAAAAGTCCACAGCTTTATTTAAATTTTTCAATAAACAAGATAACAAATTGGGGTCATTGCCAAATAAATTAATTTACCCCCACCCCCATCCGTACAGCATTAACCCAGACAATGACCCCATACCATAAACAATATATAACAATATAAATAACACATAAATATAACACACGGCCTACCAAAGAGGCCCCATAATTGTAACTTTATTAACTGTAGGGGTGTACCGAGACACCCCTACACCACCAGGTTCGGAGCCACCGATGAGCTCGAACCAACAGACCACTTCCAACTCTGGCCTAATTCAACTTAAGCTTAGCCTAGCCACTTGCTAATCCACTTCCATCCCAATTACCCTAGCCCTATCCCGCCACAGCCCGAGACTTGATCCCTTAATGTCTCGAGCGCCCCCCACCACACAGAAATAGGGCCCGGGAGATCCCTTCCTGAAACCCGAGGTTTAGCAAGTCACAACCTACCTCCGAAAGGTGCACCCCATCCTTACGATAATACCCAGGTAACATACCCTCTAGCTCCCAATGCCTTACCGGGACCCCGCCTGACCTCCTAACGAAAACTGACATCGCCGCTGTGTCCCTGGCGTGTCTCCAATTAAATCTAGGCACCATCTCAGACCACACTATAACCACACCCGGCACCCGCTCCCGGATGCGATCCAAATCCCGTTTCATTCTCCTAATTAGCTCCCTCTGAGGGATAAGCCCCAAATCGTTACCCCCACCATGTATCAGTATTACGTCCGGGGAATTTCCTTCCAACAATTTACCAAAAATCACTCCACTAATGCTCTGCCAACTGAAACCACGAAAACCAAACCATTGTAACTGCACAGTGTCCTGAAGAAAGCCCAGTTGTGCTCCATTCCTCCGAACTGCGGCCCTCTTCTGCGCCCAATAAACGTAGGAGTGACCCACCAACCATACAACCCGACCTGGAAAGAAACACAAGTTATAAACTAGCAGAGCATCGACACCACAACTCACACCCAACCAGACACCCCTTTCAAACCAACTTATCTGTTCGTACATAAGTCCTAAAGCGCGCGGACTCCCACCGACCTATCTGTTTAATCCTTTCATCCCCGAGTCCGAGCCGTGCTGCTTCCGTTGCAGCCCCTATGCGAAATGAATGAGTCCCAAATTGCATGGGATGCAAACCCAGTTGTTGCAGCCCCATGCGGAATACCCTGACAAATTGGAAGCGCGACAGCGCAAGACCATCCTCGTGAACGAGGAAGCACCCCGAGCTTTGAGGGCGCACGCCCAAGTATTTGTGCCCACACGCTACTGGGCAGACTACCGACCCCGGCAACGCAAACAAACTTATCGTCTTACCTCGCCCAAAGACGTCCGTCTTGGAGTGCTCCAGGCGTATCTCGACCTTGTCCTGTCCCAGCAACACATCCTCGAACCGGATCCCAGTCGCCCCGGACTTATTAGAACTGACCAGTTCGCCGATGCGGAACGCCCCAAAAAACGCCCAAACAAAAGCTACGGTAAACAAGAGCACTTCAAACGCAGATGTGCAAACCACATGCAGCCTGTCAACTAGGCCCTGTAGAATGTTAAACGACACAGGCCGTCTCGAGTCTACAGACCTACGTCCTTTACGAAAGCCTTTCAACACCTGCTTCACCAAAAAAGTTTTTATAATATCCTCCTTACCCGTGAATTTAAACCAAAATGCCAATGCTGACATGTAACGGTCTACCTTCGCGGGAGAAGCCCCTCCCGCGAATAACCGACACAATAACCACAAAAGCGTGTCCAACCTACCTGCCGGCGAATTCGCCCCTCCAGACTGCCCCATCATCTCCTCCCATTCATACCATACCTTGGTGTATGCAGTCCACGTTCCGGGCGCCAGGGAACTTCTTATAAAGCCCCCAAGCAAGACGTCCCGAGCCGCCACATCTCCGCCGGGCATGACTGACCTGTCTCCTGAGCTCCCGGCGCCGCTGCCCGAAAACGTTCCCACTGCGAACGAGATAAGGCGTCAGCGATAACATTCAACAATCCCGGGACGTGTTTCGCCCTAAACACAATATTCCAAGACATGCACAGCAGCACCAAACGCCTCAACAACCATACCACAGGCAGCGAAGATGCCGAGATATTATTAATTGCCTGCACCACCGCCATGTTATCAGAATGAAAGATCACCTTCCTGTTCGCAAGCTCTTCGCCCCATAAAGATACCGCCACTACCACAGGAAAGAGCTCAAGGAAGGCCAGGTTCCTGATCAAGGCGTTTTCCTTCCACGCCTCTGGCCACTCTTCCGCGCACCATCTCCCAGCCAAGTAGGCCCCGAAACCTACGCTCCCGGAAGCGTCCGTATATAAGCCTATCGCTTCTGATGACGTCGCCTCCTCCCTAAAATATACCCGACCATTGAACTCCTGTAAAAAACACAACCAAACATCCAGATCCGCCTTCATTGCAGCGGAGACTCTGATATAATGACCTGGCAATCGCGCCCCGCAGGTTGCTCGAGCCAACTGCCTGCAAAAAAAACCCTCCCCATAGGGATCACTTTACAAGCAAAGTTCAAGCTCCCCAGCAGGGACTGCAACTGCCTCAAGGTCACCTTCTTCGAACCCCTGACTACCCCCACCCGCTGGCGGAGCGCTGTCAATTTATCCACAGGTAACCTACATTCACCCTTCACCGAATCTATTTCCAGCCCTAGGAAGCTCAAGCATACCGTCGGGCCTACCGTCTTCTCAGCCGCCAACGGGATCCCAAAGACCTGCGCCACCCATTGCAACACCCTTAGTATTTGCCCACAACGATCGGACCCTGCCGGACCTACGCACAAAAAGTCGTCCAGATAGTGCACTACTGCACCCCCAGCCGACTCCAGACGTACCACCCATTCAAAGAAAGAGCTGAACTTTTCAAAGTACGAGCAAGAAATAGAGCAGCCCATGGGCAAACACAGATCCACGAAAAAACCCTCATCAAAGAAACAACCCAATAAGTGGTGACATGCCGGGTGAATAGGAAGCAACCTGAAAGCCGCCTCCACGTCCACCTTCGCCATCAACGCTCCCGGCCCCGCTCTCCGTACCAACTCAACCGCTTGATCGAATGACGCGTATGACACAGAGCACAGGGCCGCGTCAATGTCGTCGTTAACAGACGCCCCTTTTGGGTAAGACAAATGGTGTATCAACCGAAATTTGCCTGGTTCCTTCTTGGGGACCACCCCCAACGGAGACACCCTCAAGTTCGGCAAAGGTGGGACCGCATAGGGTCCCGCCATCCTGCCAAGCCGTACCTCCGCCATCAATTTGTCCCGCACCACCCCTGGGTGATCCCGAACGGATCGTAAATTCAAACATAAAGTCCCTGACCCTGTCCCTTTAAACGGTATCCTAAACCCCTCCGTGAATCCTTTCCTCAGAAATTCCGCGTCAGCCCGATTAGCGTAGCGCTTTAGCCATGGCAGCATCTCGCCTACCTTCACCGGAGTTGCCCCCAGTGGCAGCGGCAGGAGCCGTGGCGCCACTGGGACCTCCCCCGCTAGTCGATTTACCTCTCTTGAAGCACCTATTGGCTCCATGTGTACCGCCGCAACCGGAACACTCGTGTTTGAATCTGCACGACGAGCCCCATTTACATTGGCCCTCGTTGAAAAGCCAGCAGAAACCTTTCTTTTGTCCGGCCGGCGCCGCTCCTCCAGGTGCTGCACCGGCCGCCCCGTGAAAGGGCGCAGCCTTCTGCGCCATCATGAGCCGCATCCACAGGGGCAGATCCATCTGATCCCATCTCATGTTTGGGTTCGCTGCTAAACGTTGGCGGAACTGCTCGTCGTATTTCCACCAAGCAATCCCACCATACGTCCGGTAAGCGTCCCCTATCCCGTCCAAATAGCAAAAAAGTTGCGAACAGCGATCGGGAAACTTTTCCCCGATGACGCTGGCCAGTATGCAAAAAGCCCGCAACCAGTTCGCAAACGTCTTGGGTATCTTCCGATACCTACGTTTTTTCTCTTCCTCCTCCTTCTTCGCATCCTTTTTATCCTCATCCTTTAGATCAAGGAACTCCTCTAGAGGAAGGAGAGAAAAAACCTCTACAAACTCACCTTTCCAAATCCTGTCCTTCACCTCAGACTTCAGGTGACATCCCAAGGGGCCCGCGAAAGAGACATGTACATTCTGCCGCGCCGCGTCAGAAACCTTCCCTCCTCCTACTGAACTCAAGCCTGTCCTCTCACCCGGTTCGGGCGTGCTCCGTCCGGAGACACCACTCACCGCCCCTTTCGCCTGACCCGACGTCCCGGAACCTACTTCCGGAACCCATACCCTTGAAAATTGCGGTGAAGCCCCCTCCCCACCGCCCCATGAATCTAACAATGATTTTAGGCAAGTTAACATGGAATCAGAATGTGATGTAACAGGCAACTCACCGCCCGAGCCTCCGGCCGCGGAAGGCCGCGGGGTCGTTTTCCTTCCCTCCGCCGCGTGCGGCTCCGGGGTGTCCAATTGACGCCGACTCCCTTCCGCCAGATCCCGCCGTGAGACCGTAGGTGTACCGCTCCGTGACCTGTAGGGAGAAGAACACCTGGGTAGTCTGTTCGAGTGCCCATCTACCCGCCCTTCCTCCTTACGTTCCCTGTCGTCAACCCTGCGCCTCTCCCGCCTAGTAGCCAGGCCCTCTGGGCCGTAAGAACTATCCGGCCGTCCTTGGGTGCTCCCGTTGGATGACCCAGACTCGCTGCGCCGTTCCCTTCTCCCCCTGGCTCTGCAGACTGATCCCCGCCTACTGCACCCGTCAGTAGACGGGCTCCTCTCCCGGACACACCCTGTCCGTTTTTGCCTGGCGCCTGCCCCGTGCCGCCTCTTGTAGTCCGCAGGCCTAGGGTTGTCTCTGTAATCATGTCGACCCCGGGAGCAACATTTATGGCCCTCCCGTACACTCCTAACCCCGCTGTCAGAGTGTGCGTCATACCCCTGGGACGATCCCTCACTGTCCGCTCCCCTGTCCACTGGGGAAGCGCTGCGCTGGCCCTGACAAACGGAAGCCCCTTCCGCTGTCGCCCTGACTTGTTCCTGCTGCCCTAGCTGGGTGACCTGTCCTGCCGTCCCCCCGCTGCCTTGCCTGGGCCTTGCCTCGCCCGTCTGATCAAGTCCCCCTCCGCTGGAATCCCTCATTGCCCTCTGAGATGGCGTCCGCCCGTCCTTCCCAATCCCCAGTGTCTTTCCTTGCCGCCCGGTACTTAAACCGGCGGCAGACTCACCGGGACGTCTCTGGGCTCCATCCGCACTTCCGACATCCTCTGCGGTCCCGGTCTCCTCGGAGGCCGTCGCTAACTTTGCCGCCTTGCCGCCCGCCGACCTGCGAGCAGCGCTCCTCGTGGTAGGCCGCGACACCATGCCAGGCCTAATCACCGCCCTTGCCTTACCGGCGCCACGTCGCACAGACGGGGCCGGCGGCGTTTGCGTTGGCTCCGACCGACCTGCTTCCCCAACCGATGATCCGCTTGCCTCCCTGGAAGGACTCCGTCTCCGACGCGCTGCGGGCATCACGCCCGGGCTCAGCCGCTGGGGCGGTCTCGCCCTCCGCACCGAACGCCTCTCCACAGCCGCTGGGGGGTTGCCGCTGGTCCCAGGAACCGCCAGTTGCTGCTGCAGCCACGCCATCCCCCTGTCTCTCACCGCTGCTCTCACACCGTCCAGGATTTCTTCAAGCGAAGCCATCTGAAAAACAGAAGAAAAGAAACCACACAACCTGCCAACACAATTAACCGGTAAGTGCGGATTCTGAATTAAAATGGCCGTTTGCTAAAATGGCCGCTTAATATACTCGCACTTTTCCACACCCTTTTGCATGCTCCACCCTAACCCCACCCCCGAATCTATAGCTCCACCTGCCTACTCCTTGGCTCTGTCAAGGCCCATTCCCCTGACTGCGCTGATCCATGGGCTTCACAATCATTGGCTCTCAGATCCCACACATAATAGGTTAATCCCTCCTCTGTACCTGGGAGATAATTGAGTCAAGCACTTATACAAAACTAAATTATCTCCAAACACAAAACACACATTTTTATAAAAATACCAAAATACCTTCAAATTACATAAAACCCCTGATCTGGGAGATTAACATATCCACAAATCACCCAGATCAGTTCAGGGGTTCATCATCCGGCTCCGGTATCAGTACACGACGCGTGAGGGAGCTGAAGAGGGAGCACTAAGGGGAGAGTGCTCCCTCGCGCGCCCGCCAGCCTGCCCGCCAGGTGACACCACTGGACCCCAGGGAATACCCTCAGCACTCCCAAAGATAGGGAGGCCCGGGGATTACATTTTTTTTAAAAAACGTGTGTGTGTGTTAGTGTGTGTGTGTGTTAGTATTAGAGTGTGTGTGTTAGTGTTAGCGTGTGTGTGTGTTAGAGTGTGTGTGTGTGTGTGTGTGTTAGAGTGTGTGTGTTAGTGTGTGTGTTAGTGTGTGTTAGAGTGTGTGTGTGTTAGTATTAGAGTAGGTGTGTGTGTGTTAGTATTAGAGTAGGTGTGTGTGTGTTAGAGTGTGTGTGTGTTAGAGTGTGTGTGTGTTATTGTGTGTGTGTGTGTTAGTATTAGAGTGTTAGAGTGTGTTAGTGTTAGAGTGTTAGAGTGTGTTAGTGTTAGAGTGTGTGTGTGTGTTAGAGTGTGTGTGTGTTAGAGTGTGTGTGTTAGTTTTTTACTGTGTGTGTCTGTTAGTGAGTCTGTTTGGTGTCTGTTAGTGAGTGTGTGTTTTGTAAGTGAGTGTGTATGTGTCTGTCTGTCAGCAAATGTGTGTATGTCTGTCTGTCACTGAGTCAGTAAATGTGTGTGTCTGTTAGCTAGTGTGTATGCGTCTGTTCGTGAGAGTGTGTGTGTGTGTCTTTAGCACTTACCTTTCTCCAACGCCGGATTCCCTTGGCACTGGGGATCTCTCCGCCCTCAGCTTTTCAGCTCCGAATGTGCATGCGTGGCAAGAGCCGTGCGCGCATTCAAACCGCCCATAGGAAAGCATTACTCAATGCTTTCCTATGGACGTTCAGCGTCTTCTCACTGTGATTTTCACAGTGAGAATCGCGGAAGCTCCTCTAGTGGCTGTCAATGAGACAGCCACTAGAGGCTGGATTAACCCTCAGTGAAACATAGCAGTTTCTCTGAAACTGCTATGTTTTCAGCTGCAGGGTTAAAACTAGAGGGACCTGTCACCCAGACCACTTCATTGAGTTGATGTGATCTGGGTGTCTGTAGTGGTCCTTTTAGTGTATGTGTATCTGCATGCACTGGCGTACATACCGCGGTCGCAGGGGTCGCAGCCCTGAGACCAGGTGCCCTCCGCCATGTGTTGCGGCCCTGGCCCGCGCAGAGTAAGGGAGGGAGGCCACGGATCAGTTTTCGCACCGGAAGAAAGGAAGAAAATGTTTGCTTACAGCAAAGTAAAATGTATGTTCTTTATAGTGAGAACAATAAAGATGTGGAATTCACTGCCTAAAGAGTTTGTGTTATCAGATTCTATAGATAATTTCAAAAAGGCTTGGATGCTTTTTTGCATAAACAGAATATTCAAGGCTATAACTGATATTTAATCAAATAATATAGAGTATAATAAGTAAGAAATATCAATATCTGATCGTATTCATCAGTAAAGGGTCAGAAACAATCAACTTATCTCCACAGCCAAATGGCTGTGCCTCCATAGCTTGCTATAAATGTCTAAACTGGTTCAGACTCCTGACTTTAATCATATATGTGTGGTCAATGTCTGAAAAGTAAAATTATAAATATCTTAGACTGGAAGCCTGGTCTGAGGAGAATATGTCCAGCATGGGTAAATTAGGGACCTAGGCAGTCTGGAAGCAATCTGTAAGGAGAAATTACTGCCTAATAGGTCAAAATGCTGCAAAGTTATCCGTACAGAAAAGTGGGGTGGAAAAAACCTGTTAAGAATTATAAAGTAGACAAGCCACCGATATAGTTGTAAATATATTTTATTATATTATTATTATATATTTTATTATATATTTTCAAGTGACAACACTGAAGAAATTACACTCTGACACAATGTAACGTAGTAAGTGTACAGCCTGTATAACAGTGTAAATTTGCTGTCCCCACAAAATAACTCAAAACATAGCCAGTAATGTCTAAATCGTTGGCAACAAAAGTTATTCCCCCCCAAGTGGAAATGTCCAAATTGGGCCCAATTATCCATTTTCTGTCCCTGGTGTCATGTGATTTGTTAGTGTTACAAGGTCTCAGATGTGAAAGGGGAGCAGGTGTGTTAAATTTGGTGTTATCTCTCTCACACTCTCTCATACTGGTCACTGGTTACCTAGGCTATAAGAAGATTGCCAAGACCCTGAAACTGAGCTGCAGCACGGTGGGCAAGACCATACATTGGTTTCACAAGACAGGTTCCACTTAGAACAGGCCTAGCCATGGTCGGCCAAAGAAGTTGAGTGCACTTGCTCAGCGTCATATCCAGATGTTGTCTTTGGGAAATAGACGTATGAGTGCTGCTAGCATTGCTGCAGAGGTTGAAGGAGTGGGAGGTCAGCCTGTCAGTGCTCAGACCATATGCCGCACACTGCATCAAATTGGTCTGCATGGCTGTCATCCCAGAAGGAAGCCTCTTCTAAAGATGATACACAAGAAAGCACATGTAACAGAACGCAGTATATTAGTCCACGATATCCGTTGGTATCCTCAGGAAATCCACAGTCAAGACAGAAAGCACGGCCATATTCCCCATCCTCCCAATAACCGGACGAAACACAGTTTGGGAGTCAACTAACTCGCTTTATTCACAGACTTCCATATTTATGCAGTTCCCCTTGCAAGGGGTTTCCTTACAGCTGTTACAGGGGATTTCTCCCATCAGGCATTGTAATTATCCCAACAGGCATTGCTACACGAGAGGGATACTCCCACTAAAATGGACGATTAAGTGGATTATCCCCTCGTGGAGCAAAACCGACAATGTATACAGAAATCCATATTTTATACATTTTTGCTCGCTTTTAGACGAATGACCGTTCGGTAGATAGCTGGGGTCGGCGGGCATATTTAGTGAGAATACCGCTCTGATCCCAGCTACTCTAACCGAACGCCGCACAAAATACATTAAAACATTGAGTTCGGTTTAAAAGTACCGAACATCTATGGGGAACAGAATGTGCCGAACGCGGAACTCCCGAACGCTCTAGAAGTCCAGCGGTGCTCGGATCATCTAGTAGCCGTTTTCAGTTCCAGGCTCTCGACGACCGAACACCGCTGCAGAGACAAAGGATCCAAGATGGCCGACCGCCGCATGGTCGGTAGCAGGACGGCGGCCACCTAGGAGAGCCCTTAATTACCGATTGCAACATTGTTGCAATCGGTTAATTGGTGCCACACGACTTGTGAATGTGTGGTCTACCTGGGGAGCCCGCATTCGTACGGCGAACGGCTGGGATAGCCGTGTTTCGTCGAACGAATGCTTTGTATGCTGGCAGCGTACGGCTGCCAGCATGCGAACGGCCATAACACAGCACTTATACAGGTAAGGACATACAGTATACATTCAGCCTATGGACAACCTGCAATACATATAGTCCAGAAGTGGCTAGGTTTGCCACAATGCTCCCCCAGAACCAAGCCGGCATACACAGTCTGATCCCAACGGATCGGCTTGGGGATGTCCGGGGGAGTACTCACAGATCACTTCTCTAGTTCAGTCTGTCTGGATAACCCGTCAGCGTTACCGTTTTGTTTTCCTGGCCGGTAGTGGATGGTAAAGTCAAAGGGCTGCAGCGCCAGACTCCAGCGCAACAGCCGGGCGTTGTCCCCAGATACACGGTTTAGCCACACCAACGGGTTGTGATCTGTGAGTAAGGAGAAAGGTTGTCCATACAAATATGGCTGTAACTTTTTAAGGGCCCACACCACGGCCAGGCATTCCTTCTCAATAGCGGCGTAGCTCACTTCACGGGGTAACAACTTGCGGCTTAAGTAGGCTACGGGATGTTCTCCGCCATCGGCTCCCACTTGACTCAGCACTGCCCCCAATCCAAACATTGAAGCGTCTGTGTGGACAAGAAATCTTTTAGTTGGATCAGGAGCAGTTAACACGGGAGCATTAGTTAGTGCGGTCTTGAGCTGTTGGAATGCCTGCTCACACTCTGGGGCCCAGACAACCAGTCGGGGAAGGTTCTTTTTGGTCAGGTCCGTCAGGGGTTTGGCCAGGGTACTGTAGTCGGGTACAAATTTCCTATAATACCCTGCAGTCCCTAGAAACGCTAGCACCTGGGTTTTGGTCCTGGGGGTAGGCCACTTGGCCACGGCCTCGATTTTGGCTGGCTCGGGTCTCTGCTGCCCACACCCTACTCGGTGTCCTAGATACTGCACCTCGGCCATCCCGATGTGGCACTTACTCGGTTTCAGCGTTAACCCCGCTCCCCCAATACGATCTAGGATCGCCCCTATATGTTGGAGGTGGTCTTCCCAAGTCTGGCTGAAGATGGCTATGTCGTCCAGGTAGGCACAGGCATAGTCCTGGAAGCCGTCCAGTAGTCGATCTACCATCCGCTGAAAAGTAGCCGGAGCGTTTTTCATCCCGAACGGGGTGACAAACGCCGACTTGGGGATGGCATCATCGGCTAAAGGAATCTGCCAGTATCCCTTACATAAGTCAATTGTAGTGAGATACTGGCCCCGTGCCATTTTATCTAGCAGTTCGTCTATACGGGGCATCGGGTAGGCGTCAGACACGGTCTTGTCATTCAGCCTCCGGTAGTCAACGCAGAATCGGGTCGTGCCGTCCTTTTTAGGCACCAGGACTACCGGTGATGCCCAGGGGCTATCTGAGGGTTCGATAACCCCTAACTGCAGCATTTCATCCAGCTCGGCCTTCATATGAGTCCGGACTGATTCCGGGACCCTATATGGTGCCTGCCGCATAGGTAGCTGTCCCGGGGTTTCAACTCGGTGGGTGGCCAACGGAGTGTACCCAGGTAAATTAGAGAACGTAGCCCCTTTAGCTACGATCAGCGCCTGTATCTGGGCACGCTCGCGAGGGCTTAGCCGCTCCCCCAGTTGAACCCCCCGGGAGGGCTCTACCGGCTCTTCCTGTTCTAGCAGATCAGGTAGTGGTAAGTTCTCCTGATCTTCCATGGCTGAGGCACAGATTGCCGTCACATCCTCTATCCGCTCGTGGTAGGGTTTGAGCAGGTTGACGTGAAGCATGCGTCTCTTCCCTACCCCGGAGCAGGGGCCAATCACATAGGTAGTGTCGCATCGCTGCTCCACTACCTGGTATGGGCCTTGCCAGATGGCCTGTAGCTTATCTGTGCGGACAGGTTTTAAAATTAAAACCTTCTGCCCCACTTGAAAGCTGCGGTCTCTGGCTCCCCTATCGTACCATCGTCGCTGACGTTGTTGGGCCGCCTGGAGGTTGGTGTGTACGGCCTGGGTTAGCGCCTCCAGTCGGTCTCGGAACTCCAGTACATACGATACTATAGGGGTTTCGCTAGCGATACTCTCCCCCTCCCAGTGCTCCCTAATTAAGTTTAAAGGTCCCCGTACTCTTCTCCCGAACAGTAGTTCGAATGGGGAGAACCCGGTCGATTCTTGGGGAACCTCTCTATACGCAAAGAGCAGGTGAGGTAGAAATCTCTCCCAGTCTTTGTGGGTTTCCCCGAACGTCCGAAGCATCTGCTTCAGCGTCCCATTGAAGCGTTCACATAGTCCATTGGACTGGGGGTGGTAGGCTGAATTGACTATGGGCTTAATGCCACACACTTTCCACATCTGTTGGGTAACCTCAGCAGTAAATTGGGTGCCCCGGTCAGATATTATCTCCTGGGGGAACCCTACTCGGGAAAATATTTTTATTAGAGCTTCCGCCACGGTTTCAGCGTGAATGTTAGAGAGGGCTACCGCTTCGGGATATCGGGTGGCGTAGTCCACCACAGTTAAAATGTATTTCTTCCCAGAAGGGCTGGGTTTCGGCAGGGGCCCTATTATATCTACTGCGACCCTGCTGAAGGGTTCGGCGATAATGGGAAGGGGGCATAACTTGGCCTTGTGGCGATCCCCTCGTTTTCCTACTCTCTGGCAGACGTCGCAGGACGTGCAATATTGTCGCACATCCTGTGAGATTCCGGGCCAGAAAAACGCGTGCGTTAGGCGGTACCGGGTACGGGTCATCCCTAGGTGTCCTGATAAGGGGATATCGTGAGCAATTCTGAGCAGCTCCTGCCTATACTTCCGGGGTACCACTAGTTGTTTGTTCGTCAAAGTGACGGACCCCCCCACGTCTTTGGCCGTGATCCGGTATAGTAACTCTTTCTCCCACGTGTAATGCTCCCCCTCTAGCCCGGCCTGGACAGCTTGTGCCCGGTCCCTATAGACTTGTAGAGTGGGATCGGTCTGTACTTCGGTGATAAAGGTAGTCGGGGTATCCCAGGATATGGAAGTCGGGGAAGGGTCGTGGTCTCTTACCTGAGCCTCAGAGTGTATCGGTGTAGCCGTGGTGCGTGCCTGTTGCCATGTGGTTACTGGATGGGCTTCCTGGTAGGGTGCCTGTGGAACAAAGGCAGAGGTCATCTGACCCAAATCATTCCCTAACACAACATCTGCTGGTAAGTTCTGCATTAGTCCCACTTCTACTGTCCCCTCTCCCGCACCCCAGTTCAAATGTACTTTCGCCGTGGGTAGTCGGTATACAGCTCCCCCGGCTACCCGAACGGCCACAGATCCGCCGGTATGCGTGCCCTCCGAAACCAAATGGGGGGCTACCAGGGTTAAGGTAGCTCCCGAATCTCGCAGACCCTGCACTTCGGTTCCCTCAAGAGTAACCAGTTGTCGGTGATGTTGCCGGTTATCAGTGGCTCGGACCGACATGACTTCGTGCAATATGCCCAGAGGTTCCTCCGCCTGCACACTCCATAAATCCTGAGTGGCGGGGTCCCTCTGGTAATGGTGAGCAGCCGCCCTGGGTGCGGGGTTTGGACGGCCCTGATTCCAGGTGGGCCTGCTGCGATTCTGGGTGCACTCTCGGGCCATATGCCCCCATTGTTTGCAGGAATGGCATTGGATGTTGGCCCGCCCGTTGTATCTGGACGGTGGCGGTATCTGTCCTTGGGAGGGACGGAACGGGGCAGCGGTGGGCGCTAGGGGGGTTGTAGCGCTAGGTAGTCCTGGGGGTCGGGAGTAGCTTTTGGCTACGGGTCCCTGGGGTCTCCGGGCATCAAAATGTTGATCGGCCAATCTAGCCGCTTCCGTTAGGGTAAGGGGTTTCCTATCCCGTACCCACTCTTGCGTCTCCGGGGATAATCCATTAAAAAATTGTTCCAGCAACATCAGCTGGCGTAATTCCTCCATGGTGGTGGCGTTGCTGGCCTGGATCCACCCTTGGGAGGCTTGATCCAATTTGTGTGCCCATTCTGCGTGCGAATCTCGCTCTGGTTTGCGTAAGTGTCGAAACTTGCGCCGGTATGCCTCTGGGGTAATGGCATACCTCTCCAAGATTGCACGCTTTACTTTGGCATAATCTTTGCTGTCCTCACTGGGTACAGCACGGTACGCTTCGGCTGCTCGACCCGCTAGTTTGCTTGCTAGCAGTTGTACCCATACGGACCGTTCTAGCTCATGCAGATCACACAATCTTTCAAAGTCCTGCAAGTACCCGTCTATCTCGTCCTTTTCCTCGCAAAAAGCCCTGAAGGCCTGGTATGGGATCTTGGGCTTTACTGGGTTGTAGAGGGACCCTGGGTTTGACTCGGTTCGAGCCAGGGTGTGTTGCGGGCTGTGTGCCATAACATATTCCTGCACATTTGCCATTACCATATTTAACATGGCATCTGATATCGGTTGCGGCAAAAACGCTAGCCTGGTCCTCATTTCTCTTTCATAGAGCGTTTCCTCCATAACTACCAGGGGGGGTAGCGCTGCGGGCTTGGTCTCCCTCCATCAGCTCGGCAATGATTGTCGCCTTGTTTTTGCTGCTGGCTACTTTCCCTCTGGCTTCCAGTAGTTCCTTTAACGTCTGTCGCTTCAGTATGGTATAGTCAATCTCCATACGAATTGCCTTTGCTTTCCTCGTTCGGTAGTTCCAGTTACACGAACTCCGTTTTTCGGCTGTAAGGTTCGGATCCCGTCGCTTGCCACCAATTGTAACGGAACGCAGTATATTAGTCCACGATATCCGTTGGTATCCTCAGGAAATCCACAGTCAAGACAGAAAGCACGGCCATATTCCCCATCCTCCCAATAACCGGACGAAACACAGTTTGGGAGTCAACTAACTCGCTTTATTCACAGACTTCCATATTTATGCAGTTCCCCTTGCAAGGGGTTTCCTTACAGCTGTTACAGGGGATTTCTCCCATCAGGCATTGTAATTATCCCAACAGGCATTGCTACACGAGAGGGATACTCCCACTAAAATGGACGATTAAGTGGATTATCCCCTCGTGGAGCAAAACCGACAATTTATACAGAAATCCATATTTTATACATTTTTGCTCGCTTTTAGACGAATGACCGTTCGGTAGATAGCTGGGGTCGGCGGGCATATTTAGTGAGAATACCGCTCTGATCCCAGCTACTCTAACCGAACGCCGCACAAAATACATTAAAACATTGAGTTCGGTTTAAAAGTACCGAACATCTATGGGGAACAGAATGTGCCGAACGCGGAACTCCCGAACGCTCTAGAAGTCCAGCGGTGCTCGGATCATCTAGTAGCCGTTTTCAGTTCCAGGCTCTCGACGACCGAACACCGCTGCAGAGACAAAGGATCCAAGATGGCCGACCGCCGCATGGTCGGTAGCAGGACGGCGGCCACCTAGGAGAGCCCTTAATTACCGATTGCAACATTGTTGCAATCGGTTAATTGGTGCCACACGACTTGTGAATGTGTGGTCTACCTGGGGAGCCCGCATTCGTACGGCGAACGGCTGGGATAGCCGTGTTTCGTCGAACGAATGCTTTGTATGCTGGCAGCGTACGGCTGCCAGCATGCGAACGGCCATAACACAGCACTTATACAGGTAAGGACATACAGTATACATTCAGCCTATGGACAACCTGCAATACATATAGTCCAGAAGTGGCTAGGTTTGCCACAGCACACAAACAGTTTGCTGAAGGCAAGCAGACTAAGGACATGGATTACTGAAACCATGTCCTGTGGTCCGATGAGACCAAGATAAACTTATTTGGTGCAGACGGTGTCAAGCGTGGCAACCAGGTGAGCCTACAGTCAAGCATAGTGGTGGGAACAGCATAATTATACTGGTTTACTGATATGACTAAATGTCATGGTCTGGGCCTGCATGAGTGCTGCTGGCACTGGGGAGTTTATTGAGGCAATCATGAATGGGAATCTTTTTTTTAGCCAGAGCGAATCAAGACGCAAGACCCCAGCGGAGTACAAGGAGCAAATCTACACGAGGCTTCCAACGGAGAAAAGCGTATTGACCCAAGAGAGTCAAATCATTAATCTCTCCTCCTATCAGCTCACTGCTTCAGAAACTCAGCTATTGAAAAAAGGACTGTCCTTTGTCCCTACACCCAAATTTGACAAATTTGGATGGACAAAGGACATTAATTTGTTTGCTAGGAAACTAGCTCTTCACAAGTTTCACAGTATTCAAAAAACCAAGCAAGCAACAAGATTAGGTCTGGAAGCTAGGGACATGAATTTGCTAGACAATCTGGTGGAACTGCTTAACAGCAATGATCCATCCAATATGCAGTTAGCTCCCTTTACCAATTTAAAACCAAAAAGCAAATTCACCCCACACATACATTGACCTTTTCGTGGAATTATCTTGCAAGGAAATAGAGGCTATAGGAACCAATTCTCAGTCCAAACTTCATCCTAACAACTTGAGCACCCAGGAGAACAGAGCATTAGCCAAACTAAAAAGAAACGAGACAATCATCATCAAGCCATCTGATAAAGGTGGCAATTTGGTAATACTAGACAGGACTAAATATGTTCAAATGGTACATAGAATACTAGATGATAGGAACACATGTGTAGCACTCCCAGCAGACCCCACAAACAAATTCCTGTTGGAATTGAAAAACATCCTTGATCAGGCACTTCAGAATAAATTAATAAGTATGGATGAGTACAAATTCATGTTTAATAAAAAACCCACCATAGCCACCTTCTATTCATTGCCGAAAATACACAAGCAACAGGAAACATTAACCGGGAGACCCATAGTATCAGGCAATAATAATCTTACCCAAAACTGCAGTGTCTATGTAGAACGTATTTTGTGCGGTCTGGTCAGGACACTCCCCTCATATCTGAGGGACACAAAACAAACCTTAAAAGTTTTGAATGACTTGACATTACCTACTGAGGCAAAATTATGCAGCCTTGACGTGGAGGGGCTGTACAGCTCCATTCCTCACAAGATAGGCATGAACAACGTACAATGGTTCCTCCAGACACGGGATTTATCTCTAAGTGACCACAATAAGTTTGTGCTGCAACTTCTACAATTCATTTTAACGCACAACTACTTCCTCTTTGAGGGCACCTACTACCACCAGGTGAGAGGGACTGCTATGGGGACTACTTGTGCCCCCTCATATGCAAACCTCCACCTGGGGTGGTGGGAACAAAACATTGTATTTAGCTTGAAATTTATGAAGTACTATGGTTACATCAGACTCTGGAAGCGTTACATAGATGACGTGCTGATTGTTTGGACTGGTTCAATAGAACTATTTGAGGAATTTGTAAAGGCACTAAACATCAATGATCTAACCCTTAAATTGACACATGAGATGGGCGGAGACAAAATTTCATTTTTGGATCTGACCTTGCAAACCACACAAGATAAACATCACATCTCTACTACCCTCTTCAGGAAACCTACGGCCACTAACTATTTTCTAAATTGGGAAAGCTATCATCCCAGCCCTCTAAAAAATGGGATACCGGTAGGCCAATATCTTCGTGTCAGACGAAATTGTTCCACTCTCGAGGAATTTAAAATTAAAGCCAAGTCATTAAGATCTCAGTTCAAAATGAAGGGCTACTCGAACAGGTGTCTCCAATCAGCTTATCAAAGAGCACTAATGACTGAGCGAGAAACCCTTCTTGATGACAATCCTGTAAAAGATGTGTCTCAAAACACGATTAGATGCATCGGCACCTTCGACTCAGGATAGGACCCAGTAAAAAACATACTGGATAGATACTGGCCCCTCATCTATCAAGACCAGCACCTTAAAGAAGTCCTGACGCCACACGTGTCACTTACAGCCAGAAGAGGCTGTAACCTTAAAGATCTACTGGTACCAAGCCACCTCTCACTACCTAAAGTTGAAAGTACATGGCTGAGAACTCCAGCAATTGGTACCTTTCAATGCGCCCGCTGTAAGGCGTGTAAATTCATCAGGACGAAATCAAAAACTTTTTCGAACTCTACCAATACCCACATACATAGTTACATAGTTAGATAGCTGAAAAGAGACTTGCGTCCATCAAGTTCAGCCTTCCTCACACCTGTTTTTTGCTGTTGATCCAAAAGAGAAAAAAAAAAAAAAAAACAAACAAACCCCAGTTTGAAGCACAATTTTGCAACAAGCTAGGACAAAAAATTCCTTATTGACCCCAGAATGGCAGTCAGATTTATCCTTGAATCAAGCAGTTATTACCCTACATTGAAAGATTATATCCTTGAATATTCTGTCTTTGCAAGTATGCATCTAGTAGCTGTTTGAACATCTGTATGGACTCTGATAAAACCACTTCTTCAGGCAGAGAATTCCACATCCTGATTGTTCTTACAGTAAAAAAACCTTTCCTTTGCCTTAGACGAAATCTTCTTTCTTCCAGTCTAAACGCATGGCCTCGTGTCCTATGTAAAGTCCGGTTTGTGAATAGATTTCCACACAATGGTTTGTATTGGCCCCGAATATATTTGTATAATGTTATCATATCCCCTCTCAGGCGACGTTTTTCTAAACTAAATAGGTTTAAATTTGTTAACCTTTCTTCATAGCTGATATGTTCCATTCCTTTTATTAATTTTGTAGCCCGCCTCTGCACTTTTTCTAGTGCCATGATATCCTTCTTTAGAACAGGTGCCCAAAATTGCACAGCATATTCAATATGTGGTCTTACCAGTGATTTATAGAGAGGCAAAATGATATTCTCGTCCCGAGAATGAATGCCCTTTTTCATGCATGACAATACCTTACTGGCCTTGGCCACTGCTGATTGACATTGCACATTGTTGCATAGTTTGTTGTCTATAACAATTCCCAAGTCCTTTTCGTGTGTTGTTATCCCTAATTCGCTTCCATTAAGGGTATACGTTGCTTGTGTATTCTTTACGCCGAAGTGCATAACTTTGCATTTTTCAACATTAAATTTCATCTGCCATTTGAGTGCCCAGTCCTCCAGTCTATCTAAATCCTTCTGCAGCAAAGTAATATCTTGCTCACATTGTATTATTTTACAAAGTTTTGTGTCATCTGCAAACACTGAAACATGACTTTCAATGCTGTCTTCAAGATCATTTATAAAAATGTTAAATAACATACACGGTTAATACCTTCTTTAACTGTCAAACTTCAGGACTAATTTATCTTTTAAACTGCAGTTGTGACCTCAAATATGTTGGGAAGACCTTTAGACCATTTAAAAATCAAATCCTCGAACATGTCAATTCTGTGAACCCCTCCAGACAGATCGATACAGTCATTTCTCAACACCTTAAATTGAAACATGACGGCTCAGCACAGGGTCTACGTTTCAACGGTAGGACCAAGGAAGGGTGACATAGACACTAAATTACTTCAAAGGGAGAGCTACTGGATTTATACATTGAAAACCCTCTCCCCGACAGGACTAAACAAAGGTTTTTCATATACCTCCTTCATCTGAGAACACTCAAAATCATCGTATTAGAATTGAGTTGGAAATCTCCCCTAGTAGTTATTCTGTATATTCTGTAACCTAGGTCTATCTAAGGTTAATTTAAGTTTATCTGTAACTACTATCATTATTATTTGAATGATTTCTCTATGCTTGTTCAGACTCCACCGTTTCATTTCCAAGCACGCTATGTAAATATTCCACTAATATCAAAAGTGTAATTTGTATATATTTGTAAATATGTTTATACTTCTTCTACTAGAAGCACCACATTTCTTTGGGTAACAGGACTATTAGTAATTAAGTCTGTCCTTACTATAAAAGTATAGCACTCTAGACACCTCTCCATCAATACATGCAGGCTATATATAAAAACAAAAAACCCTTTTTAAGTATAGTACTAATAAGATCTACACATGCTCTGGGTAGCGCTCCTTGTGATGGTAACTTATCTATTTTGATCTTCTACAGCGAATAATTGCCATATCATACACGATGCTAGCTGAGAAGATAGTATACATCGATATCGCCCTAGTGGATGACACTTTACCGAGATGAGCTAGTCATGCTAATTCCATGCTAACACACACTGAACTTTACTAGCGCTCTACCACCTAGCCCAGAATACAGTAATCCCCTTTAATAGGTATCAAGACCAAGGGGACTATGTGATCCATAAGTTCTCACTTTCATGTTTAGACTATAAGTCCTTGAGAGCATTAGCAGATCGTAGCTATTTGACTCTATGGCACTGAAAGGGTTAAGTCCATCTCTGTCCTCTTTTCACTGACCACGTACTATTAACTATAAATTACAACGATACATATCACTCCTATTAATACAAATATAGATCATAATTCCAATTAGGAAGCGCCCACGCTATCATACATCTGTAGATCCCAAATCTATACTATTATCGTCCAGACGAAAATCCACCAGTCACATCCCTCTCGGGATGGCTTATAGCTTCCAGTTAAGCCAAGATCCGATGTGTGTTTGATCACTTGATACAATTGTATAGTTACTGTAGCTATGTTTTTTCAAGCATCTACAGTTACTTCTTTATCACATTCCATTTTCACACACGGGTCTGAATACCTCGGCACTCAGTTGGTTAATATGCACTGAGAGATACGTCACAGCACAAGCAGTATGATTGGTTGGCACTGTTCAGCATATTAGCATAATGAACACGTGGATATGTTGGCGCCAGAATGCGCACGATACCGGCTTTTTGATTGGACAGACTCCAAGATACTGTTACCTGAATACATTTAAAAGGAGACTGGAAATCAGTCTCCAGTCAGCCCCTGACAAAGGTGCATCACAGTAAGCACTGAAACGCGCATCGGGCTCCTATTCCTTCTTCTTTTTCTTCACTAGGGCTATCTATTACTATGTGCAGGTAATCAACATCCTAAGTATGGTACTGCACATAGAGTCACTCTAATCTCTGTTTTTCACCTTTCAATTGGTCACAATATTTTGTCTGCTAAGGGTGATTCCCTTTGACTAAAAATCTGGGACCTTTTATTATGTATAATGCATGTCTCCTATTGTATGTAACTACTATATGCCTAGTGTTACAGTCATCTAGCACTATCTTTAAAGGGACACAATCAATCCCTTACAGATGCTAGATGCCTATTCTACAAGGTATTAGCAACATGCAGTCCCACTATGCCTGTTTGGTTTTATGATATGGTTGACCATTGTGTTTTAGTATGTGCAATTACAGGCTACTAATCCCACTAGCGTCATCATTAGCCACACGGCACTCTTAAAACATAGAAACATAGAAACATAGAATGTGACGGCAGATAAGAACCATTCGGCCCATCTAGTCTGCCCATTCGGGCTTCGCTAAGTGACCATTTCCCAGACACTCATGTCAGTCAAATGACATTTACCTACCTTATACGCTCAGAACTACTAGACTTGACCATATGCATTGCCTAATAAAGTCTCTAGTCAGTTGCGATTTTTGAGCCAAGTAGGTAATAGGGTATTACTGGGTTTCTTTGAGTTGAGCCACTAAAGCTAGATTGCACTTCTTTCACTATTTCGCTCTATTTCTAAATTATTCAACTACTAAATTACACTGATTTGAGTATCCAATATTCCTATTTATTTTCCAGTACTATACTCATCCAGTTTGGATTATTCCAACCCTTTGAGTATTTTGTTTTTTCTCTATTGAGTAGGGGTTAAGCCCCAGGACACCCCTGGAGTGTCCATAAAGGTGTATCTCCACCAGTGAGACGATTCCGAGTTTTGGACCCATCCTCACAGGTGGAATTTCTTTTGTTACGTTAATCATGAATGCCAACACGTACTGTGACATACTGAAGCAGATCATGATCCCCTCCCTTCGGAGACTGGGCGCAGGGCAGTATTCCAACATTATAACGACCCCAAACACACCTGCAAGACGACCACTGCCTTGTTAAAGAAGCTGAAGGTAAAGGTGATGGACTGGCCAAGTATGTCTCCAGACCTAAATCCTATTGAGCATCTGTGGGGCATCCTCAAATGGAAGGTGGGGGAGTGCAAGGTCTCTAACATTGATGTCGTCAGTGGAAGATGACTCCAGTGACAACCTGTGAAGCTCTGGTGAACTCCATGCCCATGAGGGTTAAGGCAGTGCTGGAAAATAATAGTGGCCACACAAAATATTGACACTTTGGGCCCAATTTGGACATTTCCACTTAGGTGTGTACTGACTTTTGTTGCCAATGGTTTAGACATGGTTTAGACATTAATGGCTGTGTGTTTAGGTATTTTGAGGTGACAGCAAATTTACACTGTTATACAGGCTTTACACTTACTACTTTACATTGTAACAGAGTGTCATTTCTTCAGTGTTGTCACATGAAAGGATATATTAAAATATTTACATATGAGGGGTGTACTCACTTTTGTAAGATACTGTATGTGGCCCTGTAACATCTGCCCCAAATAAATGAAAAACGAGTATATGGGGAAACTGCTATATTTTTGGCTCTATCATGGTTTTGGGCTTTGTTGCAAGAACACATATGAAAATTATGTAATTTACTGTGAAAATTGAATTGTGTAAAAATATGAATGGAATTATAACCACTAAATGTGGCCAATATTTGTGACAAACTCCAAAAACTCAAAATACCATGGGTTGTCTACTTTGGAAAATTCTATGCTAAGCACTAATGGTGCAAATGTTCTTTCCTATGCTGCCGCATTATCTCAAACAGGACATAGAACCAGAGAATCTTTGTCAAATTTTAATGTACAAAGGTTGAAATGGATAGATTCCAGCTTGAACCCTTCAACTTCTAAAAACTCAAAACATAAAAACTGTACATGATGGTACATCTGTGCATAGAATATTGTTGTATTTGTAGGAGATCACTAATAAGACATATGAGTGCTTTTAACAGTAAGAGATATAAGTATGATGATATAAACAGTGAAAGTGCAGTGTAAGTGTAAAAAATAAAATAAAAATAATAATAATAATAATAATATATATATATATGTATTAAGGCCTTTTGGCCTGTAATTGTGGGAGGGGCGTATGACACACCTCTTCCCTACTTAAGGGACACCCCTTACCTGGCTCCATATCGTTCGAGGTCAGCGCTGCATCATTTCCACTTCCGGGTCATCCAGACGCCATTTTACCTGATTACTCCATGAGGTTTTTAAGCAGAGCTGTGTCAGGAATCCAGCCACAGGCTTTTCCGGCCTACCACCTTCTTTCTTCAATCCATCGCCGTGGATGGTGTCCAAGTGACTCACAAACCGTAAGTCGACCTACCCGTTATGCCAGGCATCAGTCCCACGGCACCATGCACGGGTCAGGTCCTCACTTTACGGCTGCATTTTGTCTAAGTCTCTTCGAAAACCATTGCATGTTCATGCATATCATTCGTTTAAAACCCCTACCGGTCTTTGGGTGTACTACAGGCTTCTTAGACATTATCGCATTTCATGTACAAACCAACGAACCACTGCATTTTCGCCTACACACTGACCCCTACCGGTCATTCGGTGTACTACAGGCTTCTCAGACATTATTGCATTTCATGTACAAACCATCGAACCACTGCATTTTTGCCTACACACTGACCCCTACCGGTCATTCAGTGTACTACAGGCTTCTCGGACATTATTGCATTTCATGTAAAAACCAACCTTGCTTCATTTAAACGATTGTCATTTCGGTTTGTGTTTTCTGGTCGGCACTTATTCATAGTATATTCTATGCACGATTGCTGTTCGCATTAAAATGCATACGGTTAAGCTATTCATGCTAACTTCTGTTTCCCTTCATACTAAGATTCGGTTATTCTGCTATGTATTCACATAGATCTTTTTCGTGAGTTACATTTCATGTATTTACATTTGGTTAAAAAGTTGCTTGGTTAAATAGACAGACCATTTTCATGCTATTTTTAAGGTATCACTTATTACATCAGGGTATGAAACCAGCTAACATTTCTGTATAGACATTGGACTCCCACGCTTACTGGAGTTTTCTTTTTATAATTATCCATTTCATTACAATTAAATCAGCCTACGTTACAGGCCTCATTTCTTTGTTGTTAACCATGACACAAGGATTTAATTCCTTTTCATGCATACTCGGGTTGAATCACACGTACTGGTCCAACCAATCATACATTTCCTGCACAGTAATCGGTTAAACTTTCAAATACTTATTTTACACGATCTTAGGTTGTCTATTTTGTTTCAGTTTGCTTATTATATATATATGGTTTTAATAAGTTATTTTATTTTACAATGCAGATATTACATGTATATTACTGTTATGGTTAGCCTACATTACGGCTCCTTTTTCTGTCATGCTCGTACGACATACCACGAGTTCAAGGACACGGTCCTATTTTCAAAGAGTATAATGGAGATATGATGTTATTACAACCATGTACATTATGATTACATGGCACTAACTATTCAGGCCATTTCTTATCATACTCATACGATATACCACGAGTATATAAGAACACGGTCCTACCTTCCACAGAGGGTTTCGGGTTGAATCACACGCATTGGTTCAACCACTCATACGTCACGTTACAACATTTTCTGCATAGATTGTCATTTCACATAATTTCACATGGCATTTACAAACTCAGGCCTTTTCTTGACACACTCAGACGACGTAACACGAGTATTCAAGAACACGGCATATACGTCTCACAAGACTTTCGGTTTTTGAATCACACGTTCTGGTTCATACATTCATACGTCACTTTACAGCAACATTTATGATTCTGCATATTGTCACTTCACATTAAAAAGTCCCTTGCATTCCCAGATCAGTTTAGTGACATGCATATCATCTGATCACCTTCCATATATACACATTACACGGCCAATCCCCTGCTGCCAGGTATCGGACTCAGCGTAACGCTTGTCACCAAGCATGGGCAGTCATGTCACTATCATACTCATAGATTTTACACCTCCCACACATACTGCTAGAAGTCCTAATCACAGCCTATACAGATTACACAGGTCTCACAGGATCCATTCTCACTCTATCCCTTTTTAGGTTTATCCAGGTTTTCATACCTGTCGAATCTCAAAACTTCATACATACTACCAGGTACGTAAGTGAGAAAGCTAGGTTTTTTAATCCCGTCGTCCCTGATCCACAAACTGTTGGATTAGAGACTTGGGAAAAAAAGGGGGGTTCTGTTCAAACGGACAGCTTGTGTCCCTCCTTATATTGTGCAATACTGTCTCCACTGTTCCATCTGTACAACTTCTATTAAGATTTAAAGGTATCACATTCTCTTTTCTTTTCCTCTGAGGACTACTCTACCACCATGCAATCTATACTTGAGCATAATTTGCCTTGATTGATATTGGGGTATTGAGACCTATCCACTTAGGAGATTTTTTCAAGATTAAGCATTTATGGGACACTGATACATTGTATCCTCTCTACAGTCTGTTCAATAAAGTTACAGTGTTTCACTGCTTATGTTAGGATACATGTCTATCTAGTGTTTCCCAATATTCATATGCCTTTTTTTAGTGATACCTTTTTTCACATTTTGACATATCTAAGGCACTTGTCCAATAAATTAGTGTTCTTTCCTAAATACCAGGTTGATTAGGAGCGTTCCCCCTTTCTCTTTTTAAAGGGGAGCTATCCAAATCTGCACATCTTTCTGTAATTACCAGGTACGTAAGCCTGCTCACGTTGTAGTTCACATATGTTTCATTCTTCTAGGCCATAGAGTACTGGCAAGTTAGGGGTATAGGCCCAAATAGGTACCTCCCTTCTTGGCATTTCTGCCTATCGTTTAGTGGTCCGTGAGGCCAACACCCCGCCTCAACGTTTCGGAGGCAAACGCCATCGGGCCACACGTGAGTTAGCAGCCTCGCAATATTATAGAGAGGGCCTCACCTTTCACTCCCTCCCCCTGTTTTCTTTTACTATCACCGAGAGGCCTACGATTCCTGCCACTACGACGGGTGGCCTCAATAACCCCTCGCGCCAACTCATAGACAGAGCCTCTCATAGCCACTTGGCAACTAGCAGGGCCTCACCTGTCACAAAACAAGATTAATTTTTTGCCTTTCAGGCCTAGTTAGCCTGCCAGTATCACCCCTGGGGAATCGGTCACTACACCCCTTACCATGGCTGGGTCGGCCGCTGCGACCCCTCCAGCACTGATTGAGTTGCAATCACTTTCTCCAGCCATCTGTTTCAGGGCACATGCTAAATCTGTGTCCAAATAAAATGTATCCCAAAACTATACTTAACATCAATAAACATTTCTGTACTTACGACATTACTGCCACATCATCCATCTAGACATTTGGTGGAATTCATTATCTCGGGTCTATCAGAAGGATTCACACAGGCCTCATACACATGCCTTCCGGAATCCTGGAATGTCCTAATTTACAATCCGCACAACAAACCCTACAGCGGTGGAGACACTCATAGCCAGGAAGTGGCAGAGGACTTCCTATGGGGGCCCTTCCAGTCCCCTCCGTTCACCACATGGCGGACAAACCCCATCGGTATTGTCACGGGGAAATCTTCTCACAAACAGAGACTTATCATCTATCAACACCTCACACCTCTGCCACTCCTAGTCTGAACTCCCTCATTCCCTCTGAGGAATTTTCACTGCAATATTCCACCATAGATCACGCCATTACGGCTATCATGCAGGCAGGGGCCGGAGCATGGCTCAGTAAGACTGATATCACAATGCTTTCAAGTTACTGCCTATCCACCCTACACTGTGTCACCTGCATGGTATCAAGTGGGCAGGGAACTACTATTTTGCTCACGTTTAACATTTAGGTTCCAAAGTAGTCCGGCCATTTTCGACATATTCGCCGAAACCCTATGCTGGTTTTATTAAATATAGCCAGATGCCCTACAGTTATACATTATCTGGATGATTTCTTACTGGTCGAGGAGAATATTTCCCCTCCCAGTAGCCTAAAAGAAACCATCAGTCTATTCGAACAGGTGGGTGTCCCAGTCTCCTCCACCAAGACTGAAGGACCAGATACCTTCATCACATTCCTGGGTATCATACTAGACTCAGCCACCATGCAAGCTAGCCTGCCATGCCCAAGGTAGAAACATAATCTCTACATACAACTCGGTACTTGCAACCGCAAGAATTACAGTCTCTGCTTGGGTCACTGAATTTTGCCATTCGCATCATACCTCAAGGCCGGGCTTTCATCTCACAACTCCTTTACATGTTTCCCACTTTTAGACATGATGGACACAGGTCACCCCTGGATACCCAAGCCACGGCAGGCGTAATTATGTGGAGAACATTTTTAACCACCTTGAATGGTAAAAGCATGTTCCTTCCAAAATTGTCTGACTCCTCACCTACCATTTGGTCAGACGCGGCGTCTACCACAGGTTTTGCAGCAATTTTTCAGGAACGAATGGCTTTGGGGCAGCTGGCCTTCAGAAGTTCAGGACCTGGAGGGTTTTTCCACTACCTCAGCTCTGTTTGAGATATATCCCATCGTGACGGTTGCCGTGGCATGGGTGCATTTATGGGCAGGTTCGTCTGTACGTTGCTACTCAGACAACCAAGTAACTTGTCACATTATAAACAAGGCCGATCCAAATCACTGCCTATTATGAGATTCTTGAGGAAACTCACTTGGCTGGCTGCATGTCATAATTTTCTCTTGTTTTGTATTCATGTTCCAGGTGTATGTAACACTGCTGCTGACAATTTGTCTTGCTTTAATTTCCAGGCTTTTCGTCAAATACTCCCGTCAGCCGCACTCACAGCCACGAACACCCCACTATTCCAGCATCTAGTAATGGACTAGATGCTATTATGCAACATAGCAGAACATTGTCCCAATTAGCACTGTCTACTAATACCCGGGAAACTTACGATAGAGCTTTCATTTGATTTAAAGATTCCTTTCTGAACACAACATCTTACAACCTTTCATCGTGACATCCTGGTTGGGCTTTGCTTCTTTTTGCCACCTCAAACTCAAACTATCATACAACACAATCAAACCATATCTGACAGGCATCCAACATCACATGCTAACTTTACAACCAGACAAATCAAGTGTCCTTCCACCAATTAAGAACATCCTTAGGGGTATTCAGAGATCCGAACCCCCACGTACGGCCCAGAGGCTACCCATAGATTTCCATATTTTTAAAGACTTATACAATTCACTAGATTTAAACCCTTTGCCAACAACACAAACCTCATCGTTAAAACCGCCATATACGTAGCCTTGTTTATGGTTTCTTGAGACCAAGAGAATTTACCGCCATCAGCACAACACAGTCCACTCACATCCTACTTCATTCACACTTAACAAAACACATGGACTATTATATCTTGACTCTGCCTCACTCCAAAACCAGTCAACATGCACTTTCAGTAGAGGTTAAGTACTATCCTATTCACAACAGGTGGAGCCCCGTCAAACTACTGGACTCATATACCCAGCATAACAACGAACCACCATCTCAACCACTTTCAGTCTACAAGGTTCGGTACTCACTACCACCACCTTTATGACACACGTCAGGTCTTTACTTACACAGCTGGGCCTCAAATCAGCTAACTATTCGGGCCACTACTTCCGCATAGGAGCGGCCTCCACAGCATCCAGTGCAAACATTCCAGTTCATGTTATCAAGTCACTAGGGCGCTGGAAATCATCGGCTTACTCTAGATACATACCTAACCCGGTACAAGAAGTAAGAAATGCCTTTCAAGACATGTCTGGTTAAAGTATGTATATTGCTGGTATGTAATAAATTTGATTTTCTACTTTTGCCCTCTTTATTTACAGGCCTACCTCATCGTCGGTTCCGGCACACCACAACCGACTTGCTCTTTTAATACCATCCTACACTTATCAGTGTTTGTATCTTCTGTACTATCATGAGCCCTTAACACAAGTATTAAGGCCTTTTGGCCTGTAATTGTGGGAGGGGCGTATGACACACCTCTTCCCTACTTAAGGGACACCCCTTACCTGGCTCCATATCGTTCGAGGTCAGCGCTGCATCACCCTCCCACCCACTCCTCATTATTAACTCCTTTTTTCTTTACATTTCTTCTTGGTGGGCCCTCTTTATTTACAGGCCTACCTCATCGTCGGTTCCGGCACACCACAACCGACTTGCTCTTTTAATACCATCCTACACTTATCAGTGTTTGTATCTTCTGTACTATCATGAGCCCTTAACACAAATATATATATATATATATATATATATATATATATATATATATATATATATGAATACTAAAATCTGGCCATGTTTTGTGACTAGCAAGGTTAAAGTGAATTTACATTTTAGAGCCAGAGTAGTTGAACAAAAATCATATTTGACTTAGAGATTTTTTGAATCCTCACTTTAGTGATTAACCCTCCATTTGGAATACCCCGGGTTGTCTACTTTTGCAAATGGTATGCCATATTTGGGGTCATTTTCTTGATATAAGCCTAGAAAACAGATTAGTCCACAAAGTTTCATGTATGAAAACTGAAATGGACAGGCACCATCCTTGGCCCTGTAACTTCCAAAACCTACATAAAACCTATACATGGAGGAGTATTAATGTATTCATGGAACAGAAATTATGGGACAATGGCTACCTCTGCACGACACAACTCTTCTCCTCCTGTGACAACATCGAGGAGGCATAGCGGAAAATGTTCCAATCCAACGCTCTTCATAGAGGAGTACTGATGGCCTGATGCACATGTATGGTGAGCTATGCATGTGAATCCAATGTTTCTCATAGGAAAGTAATAAATCCAATGCTTTCCTATGAACTTTAATATGTCGTGACCAGTGTTTTACTTGGTCTCTGCAGTGGAAGCATTTGTACCTTGAAGGGTTAAACATAAAGCAGGGGTTCCCAACCCAGTCCTCAAGTACCCTGAACAGTCCAGGATTTAGGATTACCCTGTTGTGTCTACATTTTGTTTTTCTTTCTTTTTAAAAACACCATAGACACAACTGGGTAATCCCTAAATCCTGGACTGGTAGGTTGTACTTGAGGACTGGGTTGGGAACCACTGACATAAAAGACAGCTGCACTCAGACCACGTAATTAAGATGAAGTGGACTGAGTGACTTCTGTGGTCCTTTAATTTATGGTTCATATATAAATATTTGATGTCAAAAGAAAGCCTTATTTATCCTCAAAAAATATATATATAATACATGTGTGGGCACTTAATGACAAATAAGTAGATTCAATCTGAGTTTCTTGCGACTATCCTTAAGGAGTTAAAAAAAAATGTTTAAACATTATATGTTGAAAAATGTGTTTATAGATGTTTGCTTTCAAGAACGTTTTAGCAGAACCATGCTACATAGAATAATAAAAACATGCAAGCTACATGCCAGCTCTATATTTGTAGTATCTTTTAGTATTTATTGCTCTACTTGCTTGTTCCAGTGTTTCTGGTGATTAAGATTTACTGCTCTCTTCTTGCAATGTCTATAATTTATCACTTTTCTTAACCAAGTAACATAGAACCAACAAGAGTACATCTGAAGGCTGCAATATTTCAGTCATCGGAAGAATCAATGCAGGTCAAATGTGTTCAGGTTGTTAGCAAATGTTCCTCCCAAACTTATTACTTGTGCTAGACCTAGACTTAGAAGGATTTCCCTTTGGAATAGATATTAAGATTTATGATCAAATCCTTCTAATGTCTTGAGAATATGAATAAGCATACTTGCCAATTAAAGATAATGGATTCAGAGATGAATTGACCAACATAATATCATAGAAAAATATATATGGAGGATTTTATGGCATGTTTAATCTACTTATACATCATGAAATCAAATTGGAAAAAAATATGTTGTTTTTATTTATTATGCTAATTCCTCCATACATTTTGTAAGTAAAATGCATTAGTCAATTAAATACATTAATACTTTGTAATTCATTTTTAGTCTCTTCACTAACAAAATGGTGAATACAAAGCTGCCAGGTGTGTTTCTTGCAAATTGAGAGCTCATTTATTAAGCTTTTTAGATTAATTAGCACTGCTAGAAAAACTTTGCAAAAGGTGTATCTGCAAAAAGTCACCATTAAAAAACCATTTGTAAATGAATAATTTGAAACGTTTTCTAACAGTATTGAATTGTTTGTTAAACTAAACTTGTTAAATTGCAGCCTACATTTGTTTGCAAAAAATGCCCTTACTGCAATGACTAGATGTCAATGCAGAAGAATGGTGAACTGACCAGACGACTTAGAAGATAAGAAGGAAGACAAGAGAGAGACATTCAAAGATATAACACAGAAGAACTAAAAGAAAGAACCAAGAGATAGAAGACTGAAGAGAAGAGAATTAATGCAGAATATTTGTGATAACTGAGAGCAGAGAAGATACACCAAAAATGTCAAGCTCTTGAGGGTGTGTGGCTTATCTCCAAAAATAGGAGGTAAATGAGGGAGATGCAAGTGGTGCAAGGGGTGCAAGGGACAAGCTAAAACACTACTTTTAATTATTTTTTAAATGTATTTCAAAATATCTTGATGTTTTTATTTTGGCAACTTTAGTAGTAGTAAAGAATCTAAAATGGCAGATGATAGTGGAGAAGATTTGATCATTTATGTTTTTTTTTATTCTTACATTATGCTCAATACATACATGCCCTTGATATTTCACTACTTCACCTATTAATAAAAAAAAACTAATCTCAACATGGCAGATAAATAATAATTATTTTTTTTCCCATTTGTATAACCTTTTTTTTATTTCTACTCAATTTGTCGGAAACCACTTAGTTTAATGAGTTACCCTATTCATGCATCACATTAATAAATTATACTAAATTATGACATTTGAAAGATTGTCAGGTATGAAGTCTACCTATAATGTTGCAAAAGCGTTGGTAGGAACCACAC
This sequence comes from Pelobates fuscus, assembly GCF_036172605.1. NCBI lineage: Eukaryota > Metazoa > Chordata > Amphibia > Anura > Pelobatidae > Pelobates > Pelobates fuscus. Next base: position 198,010,626 of record NC_086320.1, on the reverse strand, counting down.
TCAATTCCAGCCTTTTATCTATTATGTAACAATTCAGTTATAAAAAAAAAACATATTTGCACCAAACCAATGCATGATGATAATCAATCTATTTTTATAATTTACCACAACAGAACAACTGTATGTGTATTTTACAATTATAGTGTAAAGCTGTAGTATATATACTTGTAGAAATTTAAGTTCAACATTCATAAAGTTACTCCTATGGTGAAGCCATGGCTCTGGTAAAGTTTTAAGATGGTGGGGCATCAGACTCCTCCCTCAGAATTTGACTTCACCCTTTAACTATGACTTGTGGCATCTGTCCGCCTAACTTCATGTGCTCAAACCCTCAAACCCTCTATATCTATCTCTATCTCTCTAGCCTTCTCTGAGACTCCAGTTTTCCCTTTTATGAAGTGTTATCAGAAGTGCTCATGCTAGGACAACTTTAGATTTCCAGTAAATGCTGCAGATGCTGCTATGAAATGTCAAGAACTCCTAAATTCACTATTAGTTCACAGCACATAGTGTGCCCAGGAGCCTTATATTTGCTTGTACCTTCTTTACTGACACCTCCAGCAGCAAAGACACAGTTAACATGGTCAAAGGAAAGCAACCAGTCAGCATGAGTCTAGAGTCTAGACATATAAAATGCTTAATGTGAGTGGGTGGTCAGTTGCCCACTGAATTTTTCTTTTCATTTTTGGAAAAAGCCCCTATTTTAAACTTGAAATGACTCATGCTTCCCATTTGTCATTAATACAGGACCTTTTTTGGCTGCCCAAATTGCTCACCCAAATTATGCCAAGGCAAATCACAGAATGGACTAAATTGTGGAGTCCTGAAATATTTTTGGTCAGCCAAAGTGATTTTAAAAACCCACATTTTTGAGTATTTTTTTTAGATTATAGCTCTAAGAAAAAATCTGATTTTGAAAATGATGGCACATGTGCATAGAACAAGGTTTCTTCAAAATATTGGACTGCCTCAGCAGATGAAGCAGATTACCGTATATAGGATATATATATATATATATATGTATATATATATATATATATATATATATATATATATATATATATATATATATACATACAGAGAGAGGTCCCTGCAAGCTGTTTCTTAATGCATTTTATAGATAATGCATTAAAAATATGCACACAAAAAACCGAGCTAAATTATAAAAAAAAAATAAGCTATTTGTTTTTGTGCAAACCCCACAACCATTAAATAGTCTGCCTTGTGCTTTGCATACTCCATTAAGTAGCTTGGGCAATCATATGAATCTCATTCTAGTTTTTGGAGTTTGTTTGGAATATTTAACTTAGCACTTAAGGGTAAACGGCATTTTAATGATAATGAACTTGGTATGTGCACTATATGTGTTAACTAATATAAAAAATGAGACTGATATTTTAAATATTTTTTTATTTATATTAATATTTAATATTAAAAAGTTGTTGCATAAACAAATGTCATTTTTATAAAATAAGGCCATCGCACACCTTGGTAAATAAGCATGGAAAATGTTCCCAGTTGATCGTGTGCAGCATTACCATTCTATAAATACTTTTGTCAGGTTTATTTATTGCTCACAAAAATATTCTGACCTTTGTTTTATTCTTAATTTATTTTTATAGATTGTGATGTAAATCTGCCATTATTGGTAACACCCCATTCATTAATTAAATTGTAATTGATTAAATCATTGAGATTCTTCATATACTTGTAGAACATTCCCTTTTAATTTTAGTTAATTAAGAACATTAATCAGCAACTTCAAAGATTATTGCACAATATCCTATGTCATTTCTTCCATAATGATTCAAACAAGCCATATAATGATCCTGTAACCCTGCAATTTCTTTAAAAGGGCTCCGTTGCAGTATTCTTCATAATTAAACAGTTTGATATATGCACAGGTATGGTACTAATTACAATTATAAGCGATGGAATTATTTTTTAAAATTGTTTGCAAAAAACTTCATTAAATTGGAAAATATAGAAAATGGCATTATGAATAGTTGGCTGTTCTGTATTTTCCCCATGGGCTGTTTCTGCATGTTATAAGTATTTTTAATGTACAGAATGTCCTTGCCTAAATACTTGCCTACTTTTATACTTCACTTTTGCTGTGTATAAATATAGCACACATAGTGACTGAAAAATGTGGACTTGCATATGTTCATCAAGGCTGATGCAAGACTACTTTGCACCCTAGGTAAGACCAGCTACTTGCACTGCCCCACAAAGAAAATAATTGGCAGACTTGTGTGTCTCTTTCTTCCTGCCCCTTCATGCATCACTTTCTCCCCCAATCCCTCTGTGCATATCCTTTTACCCTTTAACCCCTTAAGGACACATGACATGTCTGACACGTCATGATTCCCTTTTATTCCAGAAGTTTGGTCCTTAAGGGGTTAAAGACACTATATGTCTCTTACCCCTAGCCCTTTAGTGTGTCTCTTTCTCCAAGCCCTTTTTTGTGTCTCTCTCTCCCTTGGACCCTTTTTCTGCCTCCTCCCAGCTGCTTTGTGTATATCTTTCTCCACCAGCCCCTTTGTGTGACTCTGTGTTCCCCAGCACATGTGTTTGTCTCTTTATCCCTCTAGCTCTTCTTTGTGACTATGTGTCCCCTCTTGCCCCTTTGTGTGTCTCTATGTACCCCCATCCACACTGTGTGTATTTTCCCCACTGCACCTTTGTTGTCTTTTTCTACCTTCGCCTCTCTATGTGTTTCTTCCCCCTATCCCCTCTATGTGTCTTTTTGTCCCCCCCAGCCTCCATGTGTCTCTTTGTGCTGCCCCAAGCCCTGTGTGTGTCTCTTAGTGCCCCCTAACCCTCTTTGTGCCTCTCTGTCCCCCCGGCCCCTATGTGTCTCTTTGTCCCACTAACCCTGTGTGACTCTTTTTTTCCCTAAGCTCCTAGGTGACCCTTTGTGGCCCCCAACCCCTGTGTGCTCTTTGTGCCTCCCCACCCCCTGTGTGTCTCTTTCGCCCATCTCTCCTCTCTTGTGCCTGCTCACCTCCCTTCATGCACAGCGGACTCTGGTAGAGGATCCTCTTTTCCTCTACCCAGACTGACAGGAAGCTGTTCATAGTCCTCCCCTTGCCAGTTACTTGGACATTGTGACCCTGAGCTGTTGCACCCTAGACGATTGTCTAATTTGCTAGGTGGTTGATTGTTCATCATTGTTCATGATCTCAAAAGCTTGTTAAGAGGAGGATTGTGTGACAGGGATTACTGCTTTTGATGATGCATGTGTCAGGATCGGGACAGGGATCCAACACGCAGAGTACAAAGAGTGGAAAGGTACGTATACCGGGCCTTAGAATGGCCGGACTAACGTACCGAGAGTAATAGAGAATAGTCAGAGACAAGCCGAGGTCGAGGGAACGAGAAGACAGATAAGCGAGAGACAAGCCGGGTCAAGGGAGAACAGAGAAGCAGGGAAGTACAACAAGCCGAGTCAAAACCAAATAGAGCAAACTAGAATACCAGAGCACTGAGTGACTAGACAAGCTAGAACCACGACAGGGCAATGAGCTGAAGTGAGAAGTAAGCTTAAATACCCTGGCTCTGGATGGTAATCACGCCTCTGACAAGTACCGATTGGATATCGGACACTTGAGTGACAGGTCGCTCGTGATAGCGTCATGACGTCACGTATTGAGCGTCCTGCTAGAAAAGGACGTGGATTCCTCGCGGCCGGTGTTTAAGTGACTGGATGAACCGCGAGGAACGGAGGAAACAGCTCGCCTGGACGGATAAACCACCAAGTCTCTACCTCCCTTAGAGGTAGAGGCCTCAGGTACCCTGACAGTACCCCCCCTCTCAGATACGCCCACCGGGCGGAATGAACCGGGGCGAGATGGGAAGCGGAGGTGAAATGCTCTGCGAAGGCGAGAAGCATGAACGTCCTCCTGAGGTACCCAACTCCTCTCCTCAGGACCATATCCCCTCCAGTTGACCAGATATTGCAATTTTCCCCTTGAAATTCTGGAGTCAATGATGGAGCTGACCTCGTACTCCTCCCGACCCTCCACCTGAACAGGACGAGGTGAGGAGACCTTAGAGGAGAATTTGTTGCAAATAAGAGGTTTCAACAAGGAGACATGAAAGGAGTTAGGAATGCGTAAGGCAGGTGGCAGAGCAAGGCGATACGCAACCGGATTGATACGAGTGAGAACCCTGTAAGGGCCTATGTAACGAGGAGCAAATTTCATAGATGGAACTTTTAGACGAATATTCTTGGTACTCAACCATACCCTATCCCCAGGAACAAAAACAGGAGCCGCTCTTCTATGCTTGTCAGCGTGTTTCTTGAACAGTGAGGAACTATGTAATAGAATTTGCCGAGTCTGATCCCATAATTTCTTCAGGTTGGCGACATGATCATCAACCGACGGTATCCCCTGAGAAGAGGAAACCGAAGGAAAAATCGAAGGATGAAAGCCATAGTTCATGAAGAAAGGGCTAGAGCGAGTTGAATCGCAAACAAGGTTATTGTGTGCGAACTCCGCCCAAGGAATCAGACCGACCCAATCGTCCTGGTGTTCGGAAACAAAGCAACGTAGATACTGTTCGATCTTTTGATTAGTACGTTCAGCAGCTCCGTTAGACTGAGGGTGATAGGCAGAGGAGAAGTTCAATTTAATGCCCATTTGAGAACAAAAGGATCTCCAGAAACGTGAGACAAATTGAGAACCTCTATCAGAAACAATCTCTGAAGGAATCCCATGTAGGCGAAAAACCTCCCTCGCAAAAATCTCCGCCAATTCAGGAGAAGTCGGAAGTTTAGGTAATGGCACGAAATGGGCCATCTTAGTAAATCTATCCACCACCGTGAGAATAACAGTCTGTCTCTTGGAAGCAGGCAAATCAACGATAAAGTCTATGGACAAACAGGACCAAGGTTTCTCAGGAATGTCCAAGGGGTGTAACAGGCCACATGGAGATGCATGAGGTAGTTTAGTCTTGGCACAAGTCTCACAAGCTGCGACGAACTCCTCAATATCTTTACGAAGTGAAGGCCACCAGAAATCCTTGGATATCAGAGAGTATGTCTTGCGAATACCAGGATGACCAGCTATTTTACTTTCGTGAAAGCATTGTAAGAGCTCCAGTTGAAGTTCAGGAGGAACAAAGTTTCTTCCCTCAGGAGTGTTTCCAGGAGCTAGATGTTGTGACTTCAAGATCTGGTCAAGTAGCGGAGAATGAATTTTGAGACTGGTATTAGCAATAATATTGCATTTGGGTACAATGGAGGACAACAGTGGTTCAACTGAGGCAGAGGGCTCATATTGGCGAGATAGCGCATCGGCTTTAGAATTCTTTGACCCAGGTCTGTAAGTCAGAACGTAATTGAAATGGGTAAGAAACAACGACCAACGAGCCTGCCTGGAGGACAGACGTTTGGCCTCTCCGATATAAGACAAGTTTTTGTGGTCTGTCAGAATGGTAACAGGATGTAAAGTACCTTCCAATAAATGTCTCCACTCTTTCAAAGCCTTGATAACCGCTAGTAATTCTCTGTCACCAATGTCATACCTGCTCTCAGTACCGGTCAATTTTTTAGAGAAAAATCCACATGGATGTAATGGTTTATCAACACCCAACCTTTGAGATAGGACAGCACCTAAACCCGTCTCTGATGCGTCTACCTCAAGTAAAAAAGGCAGAGAAGTGTCGGGGTGGACTAAAATTGGAGCGGAAGCGAAAAGCTCCTTGAGAGTTTTGAACGCCAGGAGAGCTTCAGTAGTCCAATTCTTAGTATCAGCCCCCTGTTTGGTCATGTTAGTGATAGGTGCGATAATGGAAGAATAGCCCTTAATAAAGCGCCTATAATAATTAGAAAAACCAATAAATCTCTGTACGGCTTTAAGACCTTTGGGTAAAGGCCACTCTAGAATGGATTGGAGCTTATCCGGATCCATCTTAAATCCCTCCCCAGAGATCACATAGCCGAGAAAGGTTACCTGGGTTTGATCAAAGCTACATTTCTCCAACTTGCAGTACAAGCCATGCTGGAGAAGCTTGTGCAAAACCCTCCTGACTTGCTTGTGATGAATCTCAATGTCACTAGAATGAATGAGTATATCATCTAGGTATACAATGACGCAATCTTGCTGAAATTCCCTAAGAACCTCATTTATCAGATCCTGGAATACAGCTGGTGCATTGCATAACCCAAAAGGCATAACAGTATATTCATAGTGACCATATCGAGTATTGAATGCCGTCATCCACTCATGTCCCTGCTGGATTCTCACCAAGTTATATGCCCCTCTGAGGTCTAACTTGGTGAAAATTGTAGAGCCCTTCAAACGATCGAAGAGTTCGGTAATCAAGGGGATTGGATAGGCATTTTTAATGGTTATCTTATTTAGGCCTCGATAATCAATACAAGGTCTCAAAGAACCATCCTTCTTTTTAACAAAAAAAAATCCAGCCCCAGCAGGGGAGGAGGACCTTCTAATGAATCCCTTGTCTAAATTTTCGTGAATATACTCCTCTAGAACTGAGTTCTCTTTCGTAGATAACGGGTATACATGACCTCTGGGTGGCATGGTACCAGGGAGTAGGTTAATTTTGCAATCAAAGGACCTGTGTGGGGGTAAGGTATCGGCTTTCTTTTTGTCAAATACAGCCTTTAAATCTAGATACTGAGACGGAATTTGTGTCTCTGTAGAATTATCAGAGTTAGCCGCTGTATTGGTTAAGCCGAGGGGTGAGACTTTCCGCAAGCACTTCTCTTGACAATTCTGTCCCCACGAAACTATCTCCCCTGACTCCCAATTAATAATAGGGTTATGTCTCTTCAACCAGGAGTACCCCAGCACTATGGGAATAGACGGGGAAGAAATGAGCAGTAAGGATATGTCTTCTCTATGTAGGATGCCAACAGTTAAGTTAATCGGTATGGTCTCATGGAAGATAACAGGCTCAAGTAACGGTCTACCATCGATGGCCTCAACGGCCAGTGGTGTCTCTTTTAACTGGGATGGAATAGCATGCTTGGCAGCAAAACCCTGATCTATAAAGCTCTCAGCAGCTCCAGAATCGATTAGTGCCATAGTCTTAACTACTCCCTTCTCCCACTTTAAAGAAACGGGTAACAGAAGCCTGAGCTCTTTGTAGTTGTGAATAGAGGACAAAGTAGAGACACCCAAGGCCTGTCCCCTAGAGGAACTTAGGTGCGAGCGTTTCCCGAACGATTGGGACAGTTTAGGCGTAAATGACCCCTGACTCCACAATACATACATAAGCCCTCCCTTCTCCTGTACTGTCTCTCACTCTCTGTGAGATGAGTACTGCCTATCTGCATAGGTTCAGGAATACGTAAGTCCTCGAACTCAGAAGTTTGAAAAGTAGGCGCTAGTTTAAAGGAGGGTCTACGGGTCCTATCTCGAGTGTTCAGCCTCTCTCTTAAGCGTTCATCAATACGAGATATAAAAGAAATTAAATCCTCCAAATTTTCAGGGAGTTCTCTAGTAGCGACCTCGTCAAGAATTACATCTGATAACCCATTCAGAAACACATCTATATAAGCCTGTTCGTTCCACTTAACTTCTGCCGCCAAGGACCTGAACTCTAGTGCATAATCCACAAGTGTTCGATTGTCTTGTCTAAGGCGCAACAGTAATCTAGCTGCATTGACCTTCCTACCAGGGGGGTCAAAAGTTCTTCTAAACGCAGCTACAAAGGCATTATAATTATAGACTAGTGGGTTATCATTCTCCCATAAAGGATTGGCCCATCTCAAAGCTTTTTCAATGAGTAGAGTGATAATAAATCCAACCTTCGCTCTATCAGTAGGATAAGAGCGGGGTTGTAATTCGAAATGGATGCTAATCTGGTTTAGAAAGCCACGACACTTCTCCGGTGACCCGCCATAACGTACTGGTGGGGTAATACGGGAAGAAGCACCTACAGTGGCTACCTCTAGACCTGAGACTGCAGGAGAAATAGAAGGAGTACGTGTCTCCTCAGGTGGGTTACTAGCACGAGACAAAAGTGCCTGTAGTGCTAGGGCCATCTGATCCATCCTATGCTCCATGGCGTCAAACCTGGGATCAGAAGAGCCAAGCTGACTGTTTGTACCTGCAGGATCCATTGGCCCTGTCGTAATGTCAGGATCGGGACAGGGATCCAACACGCAGAGTACAAAGAGTGGAAAGGTACGTATACCGGGCCTTAGAATGGCCGGACTAACGTACCGAGAGTAATAGAGAATAGTCAGAGACAAGCCGAGGTCGAGGGAACGAGAAGACAGATAAGCGAGAGACAAGCCGGGTCAAGGGAGAACAGAGAAGCAGGGAAGTACAACAAGCCGAGTCAAAACCAAATAGAGCAAACTAGAATACCAGAGCACTGAGTGACTAGACAAGCTAGAACCACGACAGGGCAATGAGCTGAAGTGAGAAGTAAGCTTAAATACCCTGGCTCTGGATGGTAATCACGCCTCTGACAAGTACCGATTGGATATCGGACACTTGAGTGACAGGTCGCTCGTGATAGCGTCATGACGTCACGTATTGAGCGTCCTGCTAGAAAAGGACGTGGATTCCTCGCGGCCGGTGTTTAAGTGACTGGATGAACCGCGAGGAACGGAGGAAACAGCTCGCCTGGACGGATAAACCACCAAGTCTCTACCTCCCTTAGAGGTAGAGGCCTCAGGTACCCTGACAGCATGTCAACGAAAGGATATATCATTTTCTGTGAAACTGATGAATGCCAGTGAATCTTGAATGGCTAGTCAGAATGTTATATTCTGCTTAAAATAATGCAAATCTTCACCAAACTTGAGAGGTTAATAAATGTAAAGAAACACTTCAACTACTTCAAGAGTTCTTCAAGAAAAACTTATCAGTGCTTTTCTCATTAACATAATTGCCTATAATTTAAGTAATATGCAAAAACCAGTGGTATACAAAAGTAAACAAGTGAACAGAGCACTCAAAAACAATGTTGTTGGAGGTTATTTGATAGTGGCTTTTGTCCTCAGAAATGGAAAGCAATAAAAAGTACCAGGTGTAAGGTAAAATATCACATGTATTAGTACAATAACACATACAAATCTTACATCTAAGTTTCCTTATTCTCATATGGGTCCACAGTCCATGCACAACACATTTCAACACAGTCTGCATTTTCCTCAGTTGCTCAGTACATAATACTGCAACAAAGTCTCTTATAAACCCTCAAATTTGGCGCCAGAAAGAGTAAATTAATTATGTGTGAAGTAATTTCCGGTTTCACCAGCTTAATGCGGTTGCTATCTTGGTACAGAAAAGCTGCTATCAAACAACCTCCAACAACCTTGGGCAGAGGAATCTGCATATCACACTCAAGTGTATATACCTGAGCCAGTAACATATACTGGCTCTGGAAAATGTGAGTATGATACTTTCTATTTTACTGTAGCTGTGTTAACCCATTATATACGAACTTGGAACTGCTGTATTGCCCTACGAGTTTGTTTGTTTTATCATTTTAGCCACCATACAGAAATCTCTGAAAAGGGTATATTTATATACACACATCATGACATGTGCACAGTCGTTATTCGGCATGTGCTAAACCATTACTTAAATAAACCATTACTTAAATAACACTCGGGCACCAATTTATTCTGTTGGAGTATAAAGTCCACAGCTTTATTAATTATTAAATATTAAATTAACAATTTAGGGTCATTGTCAACAGTAATAACTTCGTTCTGCTCTATCCCACCAAATACCCCTGACAATGACCCTACCAAAGAACAATCTTAAACATTATAAATAATACATAATGTATAACACATGGCCTACCAAAGAGGCCCCACATCCATTTGTCTAACTGCAGGGGTGTACCCAGACACCCCTACACCCCTTGGTTCATAGACACCGACGGGCTCGAACCTACCAAACACTTTAACTCCGGCCTACTCCAGCCTAGACCTTGCCCTAACAATTTCCTAACCCACCAAAATTCCTATTTAACCCAAGCCCTGTGACCAAACGGGAACTACCTACAACTCCTAGGGTGGGTGGGAGGGACAACTCACAGGTAAGAGCAGCTCAAATTAAAATGGACCCTAACTAAGATGGCGGCTATTTAACTTCCTATACCCCCCTCCCCCTTCATTAACTTAATCCAACCCCTTGACCTACAATTCACCTGCCAACTCTCTGGCCCTGCCAAGGCCCACTCCCCCCCTGCATTGCTCCGTGGGCTTCATGATTTGTGGTACACTGCCACAGATCAATTTGTTTTTGAGTGTGCTGTTCACTTGTTTACTTTTGTATGTCTACATTTTGTGGAATTTTTTGTGATTGATTTTACGGTGTTAACCAGCTGCACTTGCATATATTGCACGTTATGTTGTTGCACTTTATAATAAGCACCAGTATTTTACACTCTTTATCTATTCTAATAAACAGTGGCAGTTGGTAAGGTAAAAAAAAGGTTTTTCTTTCCTGACATCTTTAGATCTGTTAAACCCCATATTCTCAACTCAGTATTTATGCTCAGTTCAACACTATAAACTTATAGCATAGGTAGGCAAAGTTCATCACTCCAGATTTTGTGGACTACCTCTCCCTTGATGCTTGGCAACCATTATGGCTGTAAGAGTATTATGGTATATAACATTTGGAATGTCGATCATTGCCTACCTCTGACTTATAGACAGTGCTCAAAATTTCCACTTCTTCCTTAAGCCATTGGCAAGTGAAAATGTATTACTGACAAGTAGAAATTCACCCCTGGTGAGTGTGCCATCTAGCCACCAGGCTTGAAATGTGAGTAACTTTAAGGCCTGTCTAGCAGCTCAGGGTTTGAAATTTCGAGTCCTGCTACAGACACATGAATTTTGAAAACAAGAAATTTAAAGAGGCCTGACTCCACTCTCTAATGTTATTACCCAACAAGAGCCCAAAAAGACAGCACAATTTGCAGAAATGTCTATTAGGATGACCAAATACTAAGCCAATGGGTGATGTCAGAAATCCCTTAAAGTCAGATTAGGCATATCTTATTCAAAACATCAAAAAATCTTGATATGATTAGTCGCTCTGTCTCTAATCAAAGTGAGAATTCAATATAGATTTGGCCAAAATAGCAAGCACAGCTGATTTAGAGACATTTTCAAATTCAGCTATTTTTGCCCTAAGATTGAATTCATTTTGAATTGAAGCAACTCAAATGTAGTGGCGACAGAGCTTAAAGGAACACTATAGTCACTGGAACAACTACAACTTATTGAGTATGTTTGGTGAGTATAATCATTCCCTTCTGGCTTTTTGCAGTAAATACAGTTTTTTTCAGAGACAATGCAATGTCTACATTACAGCCTAGGGATACCTCTAGTTGCCTTTCATCAGATGGCTTCTAGAGGTGCTTCCTAGGGCAATGTGCAGCACTGATACTGCACTCTCTGCATGGAGACACTGAACTTTCCATATAGAGATACATTGATTCAACGCATCTCTATGAGGAGATGCTGAATAGCAAGGGTGGTGTTTGGCTTGTGCTGGCTCTGCCCCTGATCTGCCTCTTTGACAGTCTCAGCAAATCCAATGCATTCCTCTGAATAACACTTCTGTCAGCCAAACAGGCTGATCGGGGCAGAGCCAGCAGCAGCAGCTGAGTGGAATAAAATTTATGATATTTAGGGGAATAAGGGGAATAAGGGGGAGCCAGGATGGCTAGATGGTGTTTCTAACACTATAGGGTCAGGAATACATGTTTGTGCTTCGGACCCTATAGTGTTCCTTTTACCCCTTAAAGACACAGCTTCAGAAGCTTGTCTTATCCCTAAGGACACAATTTTTGCTTTTTTTGCGGTTTGTGTTCAACCGCAATTTGCATCTCTCTCATTTATTGCACTACCACATATTTTGTACAGTTTGTTAGAGGATAAAAAGGGCTTTAATTTGATGTCAGATATACATATATGAATTCTCATTAATTATTAAAATAATGCCAAAAGATGTGGAAAAAATGTAAAAATATATATTTTTCACAGTTTATGCAATAATAACGAGTGCATAATATGTTCAGATTAGGAAAAGTAATTCAAAATAAATTAATTTACGTGTTTTAATTTATAAAGTACATAGTATGTATAGGATTTTAGCTTATTTTGAAAGTTACAGGTCCCAAATACAAGGCTTAAAGGACCACTCTAGGCACCCAGACCACTTCAGCTTAATGAAGTGGTCTGGGTGCCAGGTCCAGCTAGCTTTTACACTTTTTTTTTTTATAAACATAGCAGTTTCAGAGAAACTGCTATGTTTATACTGAGGGTTAAGCCAGCCTCCAGAGCCTCTAGTGGCTGTCTCATTGACAGCCGCTAGAGGCGCTTGCGTGCTTCTCACTGTGAAAATCACAGTGAGAGCACGCAAGCGTCCATAGGAAAGCATTATGCGACCGGCTGTGACCGGCTGAATGCGAGCACAGCTCCTGCCGCGCATGCGCATTCAGCCGATGACGTCGCAAGGAAGAAGAGGAGGAGGAGGAGGAAAGCTCCCCGCCCGGCGCTGGAGAAAGAGGTAAGTTTAACCCCTTCCTCCCCCCAGAGCCCGGCGGGAGTGGGTCCCTGAGGGTGGGGGCACCCTCAGGGCACTCTAGTGCCAGGAAAACGAGTATGTTTTCCTGGCACTAGAGTGGTCCTTTAACCCCTTAAGGACACATGACATGTGTGACATGTCATTATTCCCTTTTATTCCAGAAGTTTGGTCCTTAAGGGGTTAAAATAAAATTTCAAAAGGAAACAATTTTAGAAGTTGGTATGTTTGTTTTAGTAACTTTTTTACATACATGTTGCATTTTTGCTGGGTATTTTTTACACTTCATATGTACCACTGTCATAAAACCCCCACATTATGCTCAGTTACATCTTCTAATTAAAACAATATGCCCAATGTATGACCAAGACACTATTTTGTAAAGTTACAGTGCTGTTATAGAGACGAGACAAGTTCAGGTTTTTAAGTGTGAATTTTCATAGATAGTGTTGATGGGTCTATGTTCCAATTTGGAGCACTTTTGCAGGTAACATATTCCAACAACACTATAAGGGCATATCATTTCTTAAAGAAGGCACCCCAGGGTATTTCAAAAGGCATCTTTTGAAGCTTAGTGTGGGATCATTTTTCCGCTAGCTTGTACCAAGTGTAGTGATAATAAGCATATTTACTGCCTTTTTGACGCACAAAGTGAGTTTGCACAGGATATTTTGCAAACCCTATCTGTACTATGGCTGTATAATAAGTCATAGGTTGCTCAGCTATGTCGTCTAAGTACAAAAATACACTGTATGTACCTTTGCCATGTTTATATGGAGGTTGAAGGGGCACATTTGTGACACAGCCATTCAGTTTTTTTCAAACTTTGAATTTTTACGCTGTGTCCAGGTTCATTTTGTAGTAATTGAGCAGGTTGGTTATTCAAACTACACCACAAACACATAGCATTTTTTATGTATTTTGTTACTTTTTTAAACCTTTTTATACTTTCTTAAAACTTTGTGACTCTTTTAAAATTTTTATAACTTATTTTTACTGTTAACCCCTAACTAGCCTAACAGTTATTCCCTCAATTTCCTACTAACTTCCACCCACCCCAGTTAAACTTTAAGGAAATACACATTAAGGAGCCTGACAACTACAAAACAGGCAAAAAAATATTGAGCTTAATTTCTGGAATATTCAAAAACAGCTTAACCCCTTAAGGACCAAACTTCTGGAATAAAAGGGAATCATGACATGTCACACATGTCATGTGTCCTTAAGGGGTTAAAGCACCCTTTGCTAATGTTTGTATTGCCTGTCATGTTTTCAGTGTTAATTTCTATTTATGGAATCACTTACAGGCCCATTCTAACCAAAAAACACTATCTTTAAATGTATACTCTGTCTGTGCGTTTCTACAAATGTAAGCACTGCAGTTTGTGGAGAAACGGCAATGTTTACATGTGTTAGCTAGTGGAACTTGTGGAGACTTTAAATAATTAAAAGATTTATCAGTGCTGTGAAGCGGGAACTAGGGTAATGCACTGAGTGTTTTAGCAGCTCCCAGTATGGTCTTGAAAGCTGCCATCCAAGCAGCCTACCAGTCGGTGGTATGCCCCTTTTCCAATGACCACTCATGCCTACCCATCCTGCCCCGATTCCATGACCACAATTGTTAGAAGGTATAGTCTAGGATTGGCTGAGTGCTCCAGTTGTTGTTAATGCCAAATATGTTCTTAAGGCTTCTCTATAAGAGGCATTGGATTGGACCTGTGGCAATGATGTAGACTACCTGGCATTTGATAAAAGGGTAAATACAATTATGTTTTTTCTTTTGTTTTTTACAGATACTGTGAAAGGAACACTTAAACAGTAACAAGAAATATTTTATATTTTAGTTCCTTCAAAGATGGTTAGAAAAAGAAGGAAGACATAAAATGGACTTCCATGAGACTTCCAAAACTGCTATGAACTAATGAACCATTATAAAGGAAGTAAGCCAATTTCATTATAATGCCCAGTGGGTACTTTCACTCTTAGAAATGCACAAGTGAGACACTTTTTCTTCAGTACTGAAATTCAGAATTCCCAAGCTTCCATATGATAAACTTAATCAAACATGGTGCAATCTCCCCCCCCCCCTATTTGCTTATTGCTTTGCAGCATAATTATTTATTTCCTTCTTGCATCTATTACAGCAAGCATTTTTTTCCCCCTTCGTGTTTTTCATCACACAGTAATCAGCTTTAACTGTTTATTGCTGAGGTAATTTTACCTCATGAAATGCCAGAGGTATGATTAGACTTCATAAATAGACCATGTTAAATAGCAGCACCTGTAGCATATAATTGCTAGTTTCCGAAATATAAAAAAAAAAAATGTAATTTGATGGATCAACATTTATAGTCCATCATAGAGAACATTAGCAGTAGATAAAAGTATGTATTTTTAGCTTTCCTTTCTTATAAAAGTAAACTCACAAACTCAACATGAACGTCAAGCACAAAAGGCCATCTTTTTTTAAGACTAACATAAAGAAGGCAATCTTTTTTTGGTAATGTCTGAACCTTTACTGTTCAACCTTCTTATTCCATGCTTTATGAAAGTATTTTTTAAATATTTTTAAAAATACATCTAAATCCTTTGAGCACACTACATTGTATAGCATATATACTTACTTTTAATTATTATTGTTGTTAATATAATTTAATTATTTTCAACAAGTCGGTTACTCAGAGAGTAGAACACATGTATAGTTCACAAATGAGCCATGTGGTAGCCAATGACAGGTACAGTTAGATTGGAAAAATCACAAAAATAGTGTATTTGTTTGATGTGTTAGATTGTTTGTTCATTATGTTTCAGTAGGTGTTTATGTTTCCCATATGTTTCAGATCATGTATAACTTAATAAATACTCATTATTTTTATCTTTCCTATACATTAAAATATCTGATCCAGATGATTAAGCCTACTTCCATATCCTTCAGACATGGGCAGCCAGACTGAGGATTTCCTGGAGCACAGGAACTCTCTGCACTCAGCAAATTCTAATCCTGTTTAGGAAATCTAGCCTGATACAATCCCAATTTGGGGCAAAATATCTGGTGAAAGCCCATCTGTGACAAAGAAAGCACATATACTAAACTACTTAGGCAGGGTCAGCGCTTCCATTAGGTGAATAAGGCATTCACCTGGGGCGTCGACCTGCAGGGGGCGCCCACCGAGAAGTTTCCTGATGGGCTGCTCTGTTGCTGTCTGGGTCTGGTGTGCTGGGTGAGGGGCTTTTTAGTCACCCCTCAGCGCACCTATTCAGCTGCTGGGCTCCTCTCTGCTGCTTGCCTGCTCAGGGACAGGGGATTATTGTAACCCAAGCACTCAAGCAGAGCACACTGCTTCCAGCAGGCAGTGGAAGCCGGCACCTGCTGCCCCCTGCCTGTGAACACCGGAAGTTCTCTGAAGAGAACAGGAATCAGCATGTGCTCAGTGTGCATGGCTATTCTGCTCACCCAGCAGAAAGAAGAGCAAGTTCCCGCAGGCTGGATCCCTTCTCTTCGCCACAGCACTCAGGTATGGCCCATCTGGAGACTAAGGGAGATGGTTTATTGTTTGCCTGGTTGTAAAATAGTGTGTGTGTATTAACCCCTTCAGGACCGCTGACGGTTCAGGACCGTCAGCGGTAAAACGTGCGTTTGGACCGCTGACGGTCCTGAACCGTCATAACGGTTTTGGGCTACTTACCTGATCGCCGTCGGTCCCACGGCGGCGATCAGCTCTCCTCCCGGTCCAGGGGGACTGCCTGTCTGCCCGGGCAGTCCCCCCTCGGCAGATCAGGACCCCACGGCCATGTGATCACTCGATCACATGACCGCAATAGGGGTCTTTGTATCTGCCTGCAGGGGGACTGTCTGTGCTGACAGGCAGTCTCCCTGCAAGTGTAAAATAAAAAAATAAAGTGAAAAAAAAAACAATCAGTGTAAAAAAAATAATAATATGTGTATATATATATGATATATATACATGTATTATATCTATATATATAATATATGTATATGTATCATATATATAATGTCACACTAAGTGTATTTTTATATTTATATATACGTATATTAATATAAAAATACACTTATATTTAAATTACACACGAATATATACAATATATATAATAACTATATATATGGTATATATATATTATTATAAAATACAAATAATATGTTAATAAAAATAAATAACAAAAAATAAAAATAATTTTTAATAATTAAAAAAAAATTATATATATATATTCAATTTTATTCTAACAGTATTTTGATATTGATATATATATATATTTATATCAAAATACACTTAGAATGTAATGATATATATATCTATGTATAAATAAATAAATAAAAATAATACAAAATATACATATGTCCACATACAAAATTACATTAATAATTTCATAAATATACACGTAGACGTCAAATATATAAATATGTATATATATTAAAATTCTACGTGCATATTTATGTAATATTTGTACCTAATTAAGTAATTTTAATGATTGCAATTTGAGGGACCTGCCTGCCAACCCAGGCCAAAAGTCCAGATAATTTAATTTGCTAGCACTGTGCTTAACCCTGTAACTTTCTATGACACCCTAAATCCTGTACATGGGGGTACTGTTTTACTCGGGAGACTTCGCTGAACACAAATATTAGTGTTTCAAAACAGTAAAACATATCACAGCGATGATATTGTCAGTGAAAGTGAAGTTTTTTGCATTTTTCACACACAAACAGCTCTTTCACTGAGGATATTATTGCTGTGATATATTTTACTGTTCTGATACACTAATATTTGTGTTCAGCGAAGTCTCCTGAGTATAACAGTACCCCACATGTAGAGGTTTTATAGTGTTTGTGAAAGTTACAGGGTCAAATATAAGGCTTGATTTTACTTTTTTTTTTTTTATTGAAATTTGTCAGATTGGTTAGGTTGCCTTTGACAGCGTATGGTAGCCAAGGAATGAGAATTAGCCCCATGATGGCATACCATTTACAAAAGAAGACAACCCAAGGTATTGCAAATGGGGTATGTTCAGCCTTTTTTAGTAGCCACTTAGTCACAAACACCGGCCAAAGTTAGCGGTTTTTGCATTTTTAACACACAAACAAATATAAATGCTAACTTTGGCCAGTGTTTGTGACTAGGTGGCTACTAAAAAAGACTGGACATACCCCATTTTAAATACCCTGGGTTGTCTACTTTAAAAAATATGTACATGTTAGGTGTGTTTCGGGGATTTATGACAGATAACGGTGTAACAATGTCACTATTGATACATTTAAAATATATATATATTGAAACAGCAATTTCCTACTTGTATTTATAGGCCTATAACTTGCAAAAAAAAGCAATAAAGCATGTAAACACTGGGTGTTTTTAAACTCGGGACAAAATTTTGAATCTATTTAGCAGTTTTTTTCATTAGCTTTTGTAGATAAGTAAAAGATTTTTCAAGTAAAAGTCCAAAAACATGTTTTTTTTTTTATTTTTCACCATATTTCATTATTTTTTTTAAATACAATATATGACATAATATAAATACTGGTATGTAAAGAAAGCCCTTCTTGTCGTGAAAAAAACAATATATAACTTGTATGGGAACCGTAAATGAGAGAGCGGAAAATTACAGCTAAACACAAACACCACAAAAGTGTTAAAACTGCTCTGGTCCTTAACGTACAAACATCGCAAAAACAGGCCGGTCCTGAAGGGGTTAAATTGCTGAATTTGTTTTTTGTAAATAAAGTGTTACTTTATGTAAAGTGGTGTGACACTGTGTGTGTTGGTGAGTGTGCAAGTGACATTTTGTGTGTGTGTGTGTGTTGGTGATTGTGCAAGTGACAATTTGCATGTGTTGGTGAGTGTGTGCAAGTTACATTTTGTGTGTGTGTGTGTTGGTGAGTGTGTGCAAGTAAGATTTTGTGTGTGTGTTAGTGAGAGTGTGCAAATGACAATGTGTATGCCAGTGAGAGTGCATGTGTTTGTTAGTGAGAATGTGTAAGTCACGCTGTGTTTGTCAGTAAGAGTGTGTGTGTGTAAGTGACACTGTGTGTACGCCAGTGAGAGTGTGTGTGTGCTAGTGTGTGCGTTACATGTAAAGAAATCCTTATACATTAAATTAGATTTATAATATACTAATACAATTATATATTAAACAAAAAAAAGTTTCACATAAAGTTCACTGTAACATACATTAATTACCGCCATTATTGTAAATGACATCTCTCCAAATGCATTGATGTATTATTTAGTCAGTATGATTGTATGGATATATATATATATATACATATATATATTATATATATTATAGCAGTATGAGTGCGTGAATATATGTATTGGGCTATGTGTGTGTGTGTGTGATTGATTGTATGTTAATAGTAGTATGGATGGATGTATTAGGCTATCCCTAAATGTCTCCCCAGACTGTTTCCATTTTCTAAATGTCTCACTGTGCGGCTGCTCTCACTTAAAGGGTCACTATAGGCACCCAGACCACTTCAGCTCATTGAAGTGGTCTGGGTGCTGTGTCCCAGGTCCTTTAACCCTGCAACAGTAATTATTTAAGTTTTTTAAGAAACTTCAATAATTACCTTTCAAGGTTAACTCCACCTCTAGTGGCTGTCTACCAGACAGCCACAACAGGACTTTCGAGTTGTTAGGCGACTTTTGGTCACCTAACTGACGCTGGATGTCCTCACGGTATGCATGGGGATGTCCAGTATAATCCAGAACCCCATAGAAAAGCATTGTACAATGCTTTCCTATTGGGAAATCCTTATGTGAGTGCGGCCATTGCCGCGCATGTGCATTAGGTCTCCCCCGCAGGGTGACTTCAGCACCACAGGGGGAGGAGGGCCTTGACAGAAGGGGAAAATATAGTGCCAGGACAACAGGTTTGTTTTCCTGGCACTATAGTTTCCCTTTAATGTCTACCCAGTGCATCTCTTTCCCTAAATGTCTCTTCATTGCAGTTCAGAGTTTAGTGAATAAACATCTGAGGGAATGTAGTTGCATTCATGAGGGGACAGCAAAATGGATTGTTGCATAGGGCAGCAAAAATCCTTGCACTGGACCTGTACTTGTGAAAAAATTAAAGTTACACTACAGGCACCCAGATCAGTTCATCTCATTGAAGTGGTCCATGAAGAGGTTCTTCTCATTGAAGATGAAGTCCATCTTCCCTTAACCCTGCAATGTAAAACATTGCAGTTTTATAGGAACTGCAATATTTACATTGCAGTGTTAAGACTGCCTCTATTAGCTGTTTACCAGACAGCCACTAGAGGCGCATCCTGCAGTTTCACAGAGTTTGTCTTCATGAAACAACACTGGACGTCCTCACACTTTGCATGAGGACATCCAGCATGTTGAAAAACCTCATAGGAAAGCATTGCATCAATGTTTCTATATGGGAAGGTCTAAGGTGTGCGTGGTGCTCGCCGGGCATGCACATTAGGTTCCCCCATCGGCTGATATCAGAGGAAGAGGATATCCTTCGGTGCTGGAATCAGGTAAGTGTTAAAAGGATATTTTTACCCTTTACATGGTTGGGGAGGGGCACTATAGTGTTAGGAGTACAGCATTGTATTCATAACATTGTAGTGTTCCCTTAACTAACAGTAAGTCATCTTGATATCAAATCAGGAACACTGAGAACATTCTGAATGGATCTATTAACATCAGAGCTTATGTTTCTTAGAAAGATATGGCAAAAAAATCATTTGGACCCTAACTGAAATTGTGACCCCTGGACTTTGCTTCATTTTAGCAATGTTGCCTTTAAACCAGTTGTAATAAATAATCACAGTTTAGCAGACATGGTTAGGAATATTTCCATTTTCTTCAGCCATTAGACACATGACCAGTAGCTGGAGATGTTCTCTATTTCTTATTGCCTACATGGAAATTTCTAAATAGCTCTTCATGTAGGTTTAGTCTTGTTTGTTTAAAAGTTGAACTTTATTAAGCCTTATTACTTTTTGAAATCGGATCATTTCTATAGGCAGGTTTTGCATACTCTTAGAGAGTACTACAAACTGCATATCCCTTGTGCTTTTGTAAAATATGCTATTGAGTACTAATGAAGCATAGAGGAAATTCATTGTGCCAAATTGTGCCAGAGAGCCACCTTAACCTCAAGCTGTGATATATCACTTCTAGGAACCAACTGAGTGAATGCACAATCCAATTCAGGTTGCAAAGCTCTCATAATGCCCTGGATTGCAGTTTGTGCAGTGTATATAATATGTGAACTAGAGATGTCCCGAATAGTTCGCTGGCGAATAGTTCCTGGCGAACATATGCGATGTTCGGTCCGCCCCCTATTCGTCATCATTGAGTAAACTTTGACCCTGTACCTCACAGTCAGCAGACACATTCCAGCCAATCAGCAGCAGACCCTCGCTCCCAGACCCTCTCCCAGGCTATGGTGGGACATGCTTGACAGGCTGCTGTTTACTGCTTGTGCTCATCCAATCCCTTCTGAGAGCCAGGTGCAGACCCTGGGAGTCCCTGATACCTGGTGTGACAAACTGCCAATTGCCACTGGGCATTGGAGAGGACTTATCCCTTGGCTAGGACATGGCTAGATTGATATCCAACCTTGTGCAAATGGGGAGTTTGCGGTTGTGCAAATGGACTGTTTGCGGTTGTTTGCGGTGCGTTAAACGGGGAGTTTGGTCTGTCACTGTGAAGCGGGTGTAACCCTTACACTACCTGATCGATACAACATCATACCTGATGTTTTAAAGCACGTTATTCCAAACAATTTAGGAATGTTAGGTGATTTATGCCCTTTATGGATTAAAACCAGACTCTGCATCAACTATGTAATTTTCCATGGGAGTTTTGCCATGGATCCCCCTCCGGCATGCCACAGTCCAGGTGTTAGTCCCCTTGAAACAACTTTTCCATCACTATTGTGGCCAGAAAGAGTCCCTGTGGGTTTTAAAATTCGCCTGCCTGTTGAAGTCTATGGTGGTTCGCCCGGTTCGCCCGTTCGCGACCATTTGCGGAAGTTCGCGTTCGCGAACGGAAAATGTTATGTTCGCAACATCTCTAATGTGAACCCTTTATAATAATTTTCTCTTTTTAAAGTAGAAACATTACAACCTAAAACCCCTTGCATTGCAAAGTGGCAAATCAAGGTGTCCTTAACCCTTTAAGGACAGTGGGTGTGATCTGCTGTCCTCGGGGACTCAGCTCTAAACACTTGCGGGCAGCATAGTATGTCTCGCTGTCCAAGGAACTTACCTGCTTGCTGGCGATCCCACGCCAGTGATCACGATGGGGGGACTTACCTGGCATCCCAGGGAATCCCCCTGCTGCTGATCCGGCCTCCTGGGCCATGTGATCGCGAGGTCCTTGTGAGGACCTCACGATCACATGGACGGAATAGCCGTCCATAGCAGTGCCAGCAGGGGGAGTGCCTGAAATGACAGGTAGTCCCCCTGCTGCCTAAAAGAAAATTGAATAAAGTTAAAACAGTGTAAAATAAGTGTATTTCAATATATATATATATATATATATATATATATATATATATGCACACACACACACACTATATTTAACCCTGTAACTTTCCAAGACAACATAAAACCTGTACATGGGGGTACTGTTTTACTCAGGAGACTTTGCTGAACACAAATATTAGTGTTTCGAAACAGTAAAATGTATTACAACAATGATATCATCAGTGAAAGTGACTTTTTTTGCATTTTATGGCAATTACAGTGACAATATAATTGTTGTGATATGGTGTATGGTTTTGAAACACTAATATTTGTGTTCAGTGAAGTCTTATGAGTATAAAAGTACCCCTCATGTACAGGTTTTATGGTGTTTTTTAAAAGTTACAGAGTCAAATATAAGACTTGTGTTTCAGTTGTTTTACATTGAAATTCGCCAGATTGGTTATGTTGCCTTTGAGACCATATGGTAGCCCAGGAATGATTATTACACCCATGATGGCACACCTTTTGCAAAAGTAGACAACCCAAGGTATTGCAAATGGGGTATGTCCAGTCTGTTTTAGCAGCCACTTAGTCACAAACACTGGCCAAATGTGGCATTCAAATTGTTTATTTGCATTTTTCACACAAATATTAACGCTAACTTTGGCTAATGTTTGTGACTAAGTGGCTACTAAAAAAGACTGGACATACCCCATTTGCAATAGCTTGGGTTGTCTACTATTACAAATGGTATGCCATCATGGGGTAATTCTTATTCCTGGGCTGCCATATGGTCTCAAAGGCAACTTAACCAATCTGACAAATTTCAATGTGAAACACTTAAAATGTAACATGCTATATTTCACCCTGTAACTTCCCAAAACACCATAAAACCTGTACATAGAGGGTACTGTTTTACTTGTGAGACATCGCTGAATACAAATATGTGTATTTTATTGCAGTCAAAGCAAACAGTATTATGACATTCAGAGTTAAAATGTCATGCAGAACTAAAAAAAAATAACATTTTATAATTTCTCAATTTATTTTACATTTTATTCATATTAAATTATGTTTCATAGCTAAATATTTGATATTAAATGAAAGCCCTATTTCTCCTGAATAAAATCATATATAATAAGTGTGGGTGCACTTAATATGAAAGAGGTGAATTACGGTTGAACAGACATATTGTCAAATTCCAAGTTTTGTTTACGTTTTATTTTCATCAAAAGGTGTACATTTGGCTCAGTCCTTAAGGGGTTAATTATTGTGTTTTTTTTTTATTTTAATTTTTTTTTAATAAAATACACCTTACACAAGCAGCAGAAACTTAATATTTGTAATATCCATGCACATCTGCTTTTCACTACAGTCTTGTCTTGAAACATTTCTATCTAAAACACATATTGGTAGAAACTCATATTTCAACATTTTTATTCGGGTTCTATCTACATTAAGAACTTCCACAAATCAAAGATATCTCATGTTTGTGTCCTTGTTTTCTGCTTTCAAACAGACCAAGAAATTCACCGTCTTTCATGTGTCATAAAATAGCCTTCAGCAGCAGGAAATATGAGTTCAGCTCTTTTTGCCAAATATAATCACCATTATGTGTTCCAGGACAGATCGGCCAGAGGGATCTTATCATAAAAGCAATGTTTTATAGTAGAAACAAAGTACATGAAATGTATGCATGAATTAAAAACAAAGTGCCCTTAGCATTCTGGTATGTTGGATTTCTAGATCTGCAAACTTGCAAAAGCAAAAAGAAAAATGTGGCAGATGCACAAGTAACAAAAAATAATAATAAAAAAATATCTTGGATAAAATGCCATTAACTACCATATAAAGTAAACCAACATAGAATTGGCTAGCTGTTGCTGCATAAATTTGTCAGACAGCAGGGATTAATTAAATGCACTATACTTTTTTACTTTCATATCTATTAAATATGTATGGGCTTCTCTAGGTAGACAAATCCCCTAAGCCTGGCACTAAGTGAATAAACCTCTTCTTGCTGTCCTTATCTTGTATTATGAAAAAGCTGAATTTCAGATTTTGGGAGCGATTTGTATTCACCACACATACAACTGCAGCTTGTACTCTCAGCACACAACACTAGCAATTTAACAATAGGAAAGACAGGTTTTTAGCACGGAAAATACTCTAGATCAGTGTTGTGAACTGATGCTAAAGACACATTTGTATATATGTTTATATATATATATATTAAATATATAATTGTTCATTATATATAAATATATATCATGCACAATTTAATTAGAAATTTCAAGGATTGATTTACTAAGAACTGATCAGCTGGGAGAGCATAGTTAAGCTATTTACTGGTGTTCACTGATAAACAGTGGCTTAATTTCAAGACTTTTCAAATGTCAGATGAGTCAGACGCCCCTCACCCCCTTCCCATGGTAGATAACATTTCATCTAGAAATACAGTTTGTAACTTGATTTCCACATTCCCTTCAAAACTCATAAATATGTAATGTGATGTACAAATGCATTATATAATTTAAATTAACTCATGTGCACTCTATTGTGACCATCTATATAGGTTATTATATGCATGACACGCCAGATTATTTCACTAATACACTTTAACCATCATATAAGGATTGTAATTTTTACTAAGTGGGAGCCACTACGCTAAGTATAAATACAAGAAATTAAAGCACATGAGTTGCCTGTGAGTTATACAGTTATTTCCCTTTGAAAAGACAGCAAGCTATGATAACAGTCAGGGATACAAAGTATGTTCATAAGCAAGTGTCCTCTTTATTAAACAGTAAGTGGTAATGAGGTGACATCTAAGACAATTTAGGAAGAAATAGATTAGATGGAAACCATGTCTATCTTCATTTCTTTTACACACTCATATTTTCTCATACATACTACTTATTGGTAATTTTGTCCAATCTATCAACCAAAACTCAGTATTGAAAAGTTTGAAAATTAAAAATGAGCATGATACTCTTACCTTTTGTGTCACTTTACTCCACTCACTCTAGCATGTAAGCTCATTGAGCAGGACCCTCAACCCTTCTGTTCCTGTGTGTCAAACTTGTCTGGTTACAACTACATGTCTGTTCGTCCACCCATTGTAAAGCGCTATGGAATTTGTTGGCACTATATAAATAATATAATAATAATAATAATGTTTTAGGCTCACATGATGTATGTATGGTGACATTATCTGTATATATTGTGCCATTTAAAACAGATGTCACCCAGGACTGTGACATCCACTAATCTTTTGTATAATACACATTATCTAATCTCTCTCTGTGTATATTTATATCTATATGTGTGTGTGTGTGTGTATGTATATGTATATATATATATATATATATATATATATTAGTAAAATAATGGGAAAGCATGGACTAAATGGTACCTCTAGATCCTGTATCATTAATTGAAAACAGAATTAATTAAGGGAAAAAGAAGTGATAATAATCTTAAGAAAGCTGAGACACGTCCTGGTGCTACTCTGAGAATCGGGGTTCTGTACTGCACAGTGCATATAACCCAACATGCATCAGGGTTTGGGAATCATCTACTTATTTAAATAATGAGCAAAACAACATATATCTAAACTGCCTACACCCACTAATAGAAGTGCAAAAAAGAACATACATGTTTCTGAGAACTGGAATTACAACCCGAGCTATCATATATAATAAACTACAATATATTTAGAGACTGACATGCAGTTTGTGTGCTCCTTTTCTAAATGTCCCTGTTATATACTAATTCTCTAGGTCTGAGTTTGTTTTTCCATTACTCGTTTTTCCATTAATTGTTGAATTTTACCAGTAACATTTAATAAACTGCATTTATTTTAATCCAGCTCAAGTTCTTTCCGAAAGCTAAACTATCACCAAGCACCATGTCAAGAGCAATGATAATGTTTATCTTAGCAGGAAGACTAGCACATAATAGTGGCTAGAGTTAGGTTGCAACTAGTAAACTGACTTGATACCAAGGTATCAAAAACAATCCAGTTTATCTAGTTCACCTACCAGTCCCAGGGTTGACTGAATGTTAGCAAATAAAGAGGTATTTTAATCTTCACGTGCTTTTCCATGATATTGAGCATTTCTAAATGTGAGCAAAAATCCATAGATGATGATACTTAACGTGACAGTGGCGGAAAGTACCATAACAATTGACACCTAGTGTGTGTGTGTCATTTTGTATATATGCCTGTGTATGTGGGTTGCTTTATATAGAAAGGGGAAATTCAAGGGACAAGTAATCAAGCAATACATTTTAAATTAAAATTTAATTATATCAATGATTAGAGATGTCCCGAACAGTTTGCCGGGAACTATTCGCCAGCGAACATAGCTTGTTCGCGGTCGCTGCGGCGGGTCCGGTCTGTTCGGTCCGCCCCCTATTAGTCATCATTGAGTAAACTTTGACCCTGTACCTCTCAGTCAGCAGACACATTCCAGCCAATCAGCAGCAGACCCTCCCTCCCAGACCCTCCCACCTCCATGACGAATAGGGGGCAGACCGAACATCGCATATGTTCGTCCGCCGCGGCGACCACGAACAAGCTACGTTCGCTGGCGAACAGTTCCCGGCGAACTGTTCGGGACATCTCTATCAATGATATATATGATGAACAATGGAGAAAGGGAAAATAATGCCATCAAGGTTTTTAGTTTACCAACCACATCACTATTCACAATTGACACTTTAAATGTCTGTCACCTCAAATGTAGCTGGGTGCTAGGTAAACTAGGTAAACTATGTTGTAAATTTGTGGACATGCTCACTGCTTTTTAAGCAAACAAAAATGAATCACTTTTACCAAATAAATATATATGTTAATATGTGACACTTTTTCCTTCCTTTATTGCCCACATTTTACACCGGAGACAGTTAAAATGATTTTAAATCATATTACTTCCTTTAATACCTGATATTTCATGATTCCTTTGAAAAAAAAATATGTGGTACTATTATTACTATATGTTACTCCTCTAAGTGTTTGTGTGTATAAGGTTAGCCAATGCTCCATGTATATCTCTAAGGACTAATTTAATGTTCTTTATATTAGTATTTTGGAACTATATCTTCCTTCAAGGATTTTCTTGCACATGTGGACTAGATGTTGCCAGTGCACTCATTACATATGAGGGCTATCTGACACATTAAACTTTAAAGGACCACTATAGTGCCAAGAAAACAAACTCGCCCCCCCCCCCACCCTCATGGGCACCCTCATGGGCCCCCTCATGACCCCCCCCCCCCCATACATAATCTGTTTCAATACAATGACAGTTTTCTAGCTACATACTTTGTCACAAACTAGTAATGTCTTGCCTTGTGATAGTGGTCTTGTTGACTAAAACCCAGCCCTTTTTTACATATCTGTTTGAAATATGGATTCTGTTCCATCATTTCCTCTACTGTTGGTGCTGCAACTGCAATGATGTTGCATTTCCTTGCATATTTGTATTTGTTTAGGAGTAAACTCCTCAAAATGTTGTAGCAGGACTTTGTGTCTTCATTACTAGAGTTTAATTGCAATTGTATTAAAAGTGTATTAAAAGTGAATTTCAAAATTTAGGACAAATAATTTTGATTATTTCTATCTATCCATCTATCTATCTATCTATCTATCTAACGTTCTGTCTAACTGTCTGTCTATCATACCATAGAATCTTGTTTTTCACAGTCTGAGAATCCTTCAGAAGCTTTTTTGCAAATTAACATTTTACACTGTTTAATAAAACATTTTCCCCTTTGTTATAATGTCTTTAACAACCCTTGCTTGTTGACTACAATTTATATTATTTTTCCACTACCCAGTGGAAGTTTTCATATCTCTTGCAGTGAGGAGATGCTTGCCTCTAGCCAGTCTGCCATAAAGGCCAGATCGGTGGAGTATTAAAGAGGATATACTATCACATCCCATTGCACTCAATCACTGCTATCACACTCCAGAAAGAAAACTTAAATTAGCTATGTCTTATGAGAAACAGCGTTTTCGTCTTCTTCAATCTAGATTTCCAGCATATAGCTATGAGTGCAACAACTCTAGCTTAATATTAATACATAGGCCAGGGTTTAATAGAAGTTCTTGCTTTTGTAATTATAAGATCAAAGTATACTTGTGTTTGTATACATAGAATGGAATCCATGTGCATATGTTTGTATTTAAAAGTATTAGAGCTAAAAAACATTGTCCCATTTTTGTTCTGATCGAAAGTGCATTAACTGTTAATTTACATAATAATCTAGTATTTTAAGACACCTAGGTCTTAATGGAATTTATTATATATAAAAGGCAGTTTAAACAAATCTAACTGGATTTAAAATTACAACTATGAACCTACTTAAGGTAATTACCAAGATTTGTACAGTACCTGTAATCAGAAACCATGGCAACCATTCAGCAAAATAACCTTTAAACATTAATCACAGTATATTTGGCAAGAAATGCAGTGGCATGATGGATTGGCACTGTAACCAACATTCAGATCCAGGTGGAAATGAGGAGAAAATATACATAACTCAGAAATGATATGGTGATGAAATATCAAAAGCTAATGTGTTGCAGTTAGGCCTTTGCAGACATAAATCTGGATATTTATTTTCATGATCAATAAAACATTGGGTTGGACTCCGTAAGTCTCTATAAAGAAAATAAAAAATAGGGCCTTGGGAAAAGATCACTCTTGTAATCAGCTAACAGTGGAAAATTGCTGCTATAGGTACATATTTTTTCCTCTTGTAGTGGTGTAAAGTCCTAAGTAGCAGTCTTCTCTATCTCTCATGGGACATTGTTATGGGTCCAGTAGTGCCTGGCTCTTGACTAACCTTCAAAGGTTAAACATTTGCCCTTTGACTTCCGTCCTTCCTCCCACCCATGGCAGTATAACCAAGTTGATAGGCTGAAAAAGTAATAGCATGTACACAGATATGTAATCCATTCGTATTTTGCCATGCATTTTATATTAATTCTATTGACAATCATTATCATAGCGATAAAGATAGGTGAAACCAAGCCAAATGATTTAAATCCCTTTGAAACAGTATTTCCTGCTGTATTTCCTGCTGTTTTCTATTCCATTTTGTAAACAAAAGCTTTTTCTTCGCTACAGTAAATAGCTAGAAGTTGCTGGTAACAGTGTGTGTTTGTTTTATTGTGTCTGGATATGGTTGGTTACAGAATTTATAAATGAGTGTGTGTTTAAGATTAAATAAAATTAGATACTGGTTTCTTTACTAGCGAGACCGTATCCTTGTCTGTGGGAAAATCGAGCTGGATTAAATAAAAATGTGTGCTTTATTGCTACTAAAGTAATCACTTCATGCATTCACTTATATATACCAGATAACCAGCCCCCCCTCCTCCATTTTAGCCAATTCTGAGATTAATTCCTTAACCTTAACAGATCATATGAGCAAAGGGATATTGTGATATGCTGAAAGCAGTCAGCTGACACTTTAACCAAATGATTGCCACAAAATGCTGCACCGGCTGTTGATTGCTCATTAGTCTGAGCAGCGCAGGGAAGTAAGGGGGGTGGGGGGGCGAGGGAAAGCCTACAGTGCAAGGAAAAAGTATCCCTCAGTCTGGGACCAGACCTTGCCCGTCTGACTGCAATGGAGTGGGAAATCGAAAGAGACTATGTAGAGCTATTAGACGCAGTTTGGTCACTGGACAGTAGCGCAGAACAGGAGGGCTGGGTGGCAGAGCTAGACCTGCCACCCTACAGCTGGGAAGACCCGGCCGATGTACCCCCTGCTTCACTACCAGCTGCAGAAGTAGGTGACCTCATAGACTGGTCCTGGGAAGACCCCCAGGAGGCATGTTGAGATGGGACTGAGTTCTCTCTACCGGCCCTACAGGGATGCTGGGCAGCCAGCCCAGATCCCCAGCTACAGCTGGAGTTACCGGGAGTAGGGACAGTCGGTCCCACTCCCCAGCGGCAGAGTATGTTATTGGGAGAAGAGACGGTCGGTCTCTCTCCCCAGCGGCAGTGTATCCTACAGGGAGTGGAGACAATCGGTCTCACTCCCCAGCAGCAGTGTGCAGTAAAGGAAGCGGAGGGTGTCGTCCTTCCTCCTCAGTGGCAGAGTGTGTTATTGGGAGAAGAGACAGTTGGTCTCTCCCCCCAGTGGCAGACAGAGTCACAGGAAGAGGAGAGTATCGTCCTCCGCCCCCAGTGGAAGGGTGAGTCGGTCTCACTACCCAGCACCAGGCAGCGTCACAAGGAGAGGAGATTGTCAGTCCCTCATCCCAGCAGCAGCAAGCAGCCCTGGGAGTGGAGATAGTCGGTCTCACTACCCAGCACCGGGCAGCGTTACCGGGAGGCGAGACTGTCGGTCTGACTCCCCAGCGGCAGCTTACCATACAGGGAGAGGAGACAACCAGTCTCTCTCCCCAGCGACAGGGCAAGTTATTGGGAGTGAAGAAGGTCGGTCTCACTCCCCAGCGGCAGTGTGCATTACAGGGAGAGGTGCCTATCACCCTCTCTCCCCAGCGACAGCTAGAGACAATTGGGAGGGGACAGTCGGTCCATGTGTTTTGAGACCGAACGACCCACTGCTGTAACGCTGGCTACGCCGCTGGCCTCTGCCCACCAAATTCCCATAACTCCATGCCTGGGAGCACCAGAGAGATCTTGGATGACAGACACCCACTCAGCAACTCAGCAACATGGGACATACAGGACAGAGACAGACAACAGAAGTCACCAGGTCCAGTACTTGTTTATGGGTGGGCTACTCAACTAACTCAGGTACCGACCGACAGAAGGTCAGGTACCTGGTTAGTCTTACCTTGGGGGGAAGAAATGTGACGAACTGAACCTCGTCGCGGGTTCTTGGAGGGGCCTGCTGGCCAGCCTCTTGCCTCAGGACTAATGGCCCTGCAATATACCTTGTCCAATGCACTTGAGGCTCTGTTCATGTGAGTTATGTACTTTTGTACTCCAGACAGAGAGACCGACCGTTAGCCCTGATTCCCTGGAACTGTTTTGGGCATAGGACCATGTGCATGGTCGGTCAAAAATAAGACTTCCAGTAAATTCCTGAATCCCTGAACTGATCTGGGTGATTTTTGGATATGTTGGTCACCCACATCAGGGCTATGAGTGGATGTATTATTTGTGGGGTTTTATGTATTTTTAGGGTACTTTTGGGGTGTTTTAAAAAAGTATGTTTTTTTTTTTTTGCTTGGAGATAATTGGATGAGAATTAGTACAGTAACTGATCCAATTATCTCCCAGGCAGAAGGGAGGGATTGTGTGCTGTGTGTGGGAATTTTCTTGTAACCTTATTGTTATTGGTCTGTGAAGTTGCAAATCAGTCTACCATCAGGTCCATGTGGCATATCTCTTGCATGGGGATTGTCATATGAGGCCAAGTGTGGCTCCCATTAAATTGAGAGTCATTTACCCCTTCATGAAGTCTGGACTCATATTTGGGGGATTTCAGAGCTATATTCACTCTGGGGGTTGCTATAATTACAATACTCCCCTGAGTATAATCACTAGCTCCTATAAGAGCTGTTCCTGCTACGCTCTCTGGACTAGGAGAGGTCTACCCACTGGAAGCTGGACCCTGGTCTTGGGTCCAGGGTGGGTGCAGGATGGCAAACCCCAACCAAGCTGCAGTGGTTTGTGGGGTTTACGGTGGTTATGGTAATCCAGTGCAGTGCTTATGGTGCTCGCAAGTACTAGGAAGCAGCGATTGGCGGAGGTACCCGGTCGGGGTGCCAGGCGGTCCATCACAACTGAATTCTGGTGGTCCCTCTGTCAGTGGGAGAACCAATCTGTGTCTCAGATGTGTCTCACCTGGGAGTTAGTCTGCCCTCGGGGAGATCCTGCGAGGAAGGCTGAAATCTAACATGTCTGACAGGAGACAGGAACTGGCTCTGTCCAGGCGATTGATATACCTGACTGTCGACGCTCTCCATCTAGAGTACGATGCAACAAATGGAGAACTCCCAACAGCATGCCTCCACTCAGCAGCACAGTGTACTATAAATACAGTATAGCAGGGGGGCTCACCCCAGGTGCACAGGGTATGAACCCTTCAGTATAGGCCACAGTCTTGATAGAGAGCAGTAACCTGTGCTCAAACAGTTAATTCAAGGTTATGGGAGAATGGGAGATAGTCCTTTAAGCCGTATGTCCTGGAAATCCTGTCCAGCAGTTAACAGAGGCTGCAACATAATTTCTCCATTCAATAGCACAGTGCAGTAGGGGGCATACCCCTTGAGTGCCGGCCACAGTCCTGACAGAGTTCACTAAACCTTGCTCTAATTGTTAATACAAGGTTATGAGTGAAATACCTTTAACCCCTTAAGGACCAAACTTCTGGAATAAAAGGGAATCATGACATGTCACACATGTCATGTGTCCTTAAAGGACCACTATAGTGCCAGGAAAACATACTTGTTTTCCTGGCACTATAGTGCCCTGAGGGTGCCCCCACCCTCAGGGACCCCCTCCCGCCGGGCTCTGGGGAGAGGAAAGGGGTTAAAACTTACCTTTCTCCAGCGCCGGGCGGGGAGTTCTTCTCCTCCGATCCTCCTCCTCTCCTCCCATTCGGCTGAATGCGCACAAATTCAGCCGGTCTCATAGGAAAGCATTATCAATACTTTCCTATGGACGCTTGCGTGCTCTCACCGTAATTTTCACAGTGAGAATCACGCAAGCGCCTCTAGCGGCTGTCAATGAGACAGCCACTAGAGGCTTTGAGGGCTGGATTAACCCATTTATAAACATAGCAGTTTCTCTGAAACTGCTATGTTTATAAAAAAATGGGTTAACCCTAGCTGGACCTGGCACCCAGACCACTTCATTAAGCTGAAGTGGTCTGGGTGCCTATAGTGGTCCTTTAACGGGTTAAACAGCTTATATAAATGGCCTAATTCCACATTAACATGCAACCCCAGTAAGACCCACAAGCCCCTCAATCCCCAGAGAAGTGAGAGCAATGAGGGGAGAGGGCAGAAACCAATAATAAGGTAGAAACACAATAAATAACATAGAAAAAACACAGATGTACACAGTACAGTAGCACAGCAAGAACAAACAGCAAAGTATATAAAAAATATAATACAGAAGCAACCTCAAACAAGGCAATAGAAACATAAAATAATGGGGAAGAGTAATACTCTGACCTGTCTGCTTGATGGAGCAGCAAAGAAAGAGGAAGTGATTAGGTCATTATACCTCATGTACATCCTACTCTCTTGTGATTGGTTCTTTTTTTCTATGTGTTTCTTTGCTGCTGTGGAGCTAGTAAAGAGAGATTATGCAAAATATGAAGCCTCCTGTAGTGTTGTAAAATTGCATTCCCTGAATAGAATACCAGTACCTATAGTGATTAAGCCAAATGAAACATGAATGTGTCAAAATAAACTTTACTAATATTAAAAAAAAACAACAACAGCTTTTTTAGTGGATAATATAGTTGTAGCAATAAGGAAATAAATTAAGTATTGTTAGGCAGAAGATGAACTAAAATAGAGAGGGCCATACAAGAAGTTTTTTTTGGACCCCCCTAGAGCAAGGATGGAAGAAAAGGTATGCACCCATCTGTCATACATCTCCCACAATGATTTGCAAGCTGGAGATCTACCATATGCCAATCCTTTCAGGGTTGTATTTGACACAAAGCAGAGTTTGTGTGTTTGAATGTAAGTATGTTTTTGTATGGGGCATGTATATGTTAATGTAAGGGTGTATTTGTGTGTAGTGCTGTGCTGTGTTTTTTTATGTACTGTTACCATTTGAAAGCAATGGTTTACTTGTGTGTAGTGTTTGCCCTTGAGTGTAGGGGTGAGTCTGTATGTAGTGTTGATGCTTGAATGCAGAGGTGTATTTGTATGTATGTATGATACGCATACATAGACATATCCTCCTGGGAACCAAAGGAAAAAATATTGTCTTCCAATTTCTTTCCATTTTTGATGAAAAGGAAGAGGAATACAGGCACGCAGATTAATACACAGACAGACACACAGACACACATTCAACATGAACACGTTTCAAGACACCCTTCTGTTTCCTACCTTTTGGGAGCAGGAGGGTGGCTTTCCTGGGGTCCAGTCAGCTGGCTGAGGCTGCTGAGAGTCAGAGGCTCTCACACTTCGGCCCCTCTCTTTTTCATCCCTCGTTTCTCTGTGTTGTCAGGCTGCCGAGATTGGAGGGGCACAGTCACACTGTTAAAGGGCCACAGTGCTGACAGGGCCCCTGAAAATAATTTGCAATCGGGTGGCCGTAAGTGCATAGCCACCCAATGCCCCCCCTGAGCATGCATGCCCTAGTCCTGCTACTGTTATAAGATATTAAATTGTAAAGGGTGTTACATTCCATGACCTTTTTAAATACCTGATGGACCAATATGTTTAATATTACAGAGTGAAATTGATAGAATAGAATTCTGCATGCATATTGTGAACAAAACGCTACAATTATAAACCATTTCCATAAAGGGTTGCATGTTACTGGAAGAAAAAAAAATACTCTGAAAGGGAATTTTGCTAGTCTATTCATCAAATGTCTTAGATAATACTTTTATTATTGGTCCAGTGGAAATATTTAAGAATAAAAATAAGGAAGGTGGGTTTAACATTACTCAACCTATGTATAAAATATGTGTATTGGCATCTTCACCAGTCACGAGCTAGGGAAATATGAGTCCTACATGTAATGTCCTCCATTTATTACTAGGTGTTCTATAGCAGCCCAGTGATTTTTTTCTGGGACTAAAATATATTTTCAAGGCTCTGCATAGGGTTACAGATAGATAGAGATAAAAAAGGAGTATTGGAGTAGAGTAGCCGAAATTAGTTCCAGGTCATTGACGACCATGTACCGCGGCCCATGTTCGAGAGACAAAATGGCCGCTGTTTGTTTGCACACGTGCGTTCGGTAATACAAACGGCGGCCACACAGGGGAAACACTTTCTTTAACAAGCAATTTGTGGTTAGCAGCCAGGGGTGGTTGGTTATTTAATGATGCGAACCCAGAGACCACACAGATGGGGTAAATGAATGGGATGGTACGGACAGCAGATCAAAGGTAATGAATAAGGGTATAACAATGTTCACTCTGCTACATCAGAGGACCACAATTTTACTGAGTATGACTAAGAAAAGTGGTTCATACTCCATCATTTTCCCCATGTTTAACACAGTGAAGGGTATAAGACATTGGGGCATATATTTATCTACATATGGGGATAACCCATACGGTTACACACCAGGGAGCAAGTCAAGTCAAAGCAATAATTTAGCTTTAAACCGTGGACATGGTAAATAGTCTATTGACAGTTCAAGGCAAGTTCAGATCTCAAATGGTGGAGAAACAGTGTATTTATAAGTGTTTGCTAAACCCTATAATCTAAAACTGTGCAACAAAATAGTTTTTTGCATTCTTGCCTTTTAAAGGCATGACATATCACTCAAGTTTTTTTTCTGATAATAATACATATTTCTACTTTTTTCTTGTATACTACTAATATGGTCTACAAGTTTTGATTTATAATCCATAAGCCTTTTTTATTTTATAATTTTTGTGGTTGTTTATAAGATCATAGAAGTTGATCCCAAAAGCAATTTGTAACTAATTTGCTTTTTAAGTTTGGCTCACACATTGCTTTTGGGATTAAAAGATCTGTAAGCATAGGTCTACGATATCACACATTAAAGCAAAACTGTAAGAGGAAAAAAAATCTAACCTGACAGCTTCCTTCTGAGAGGTATTATTTGATAGGATTATCTTTCATCCAGAAGCCAACATAAATAATGGTCATATATTTCAATTATGTTCAGACAAGATGATCAAATAATTTGTACAGGTGGGTTATAATCTCTAAAAACTAGTACATATGAATGATGAGGCAGAAATGATTAATAAAGCCTGAAGATAAACAAGAAAACAGAAATCTTTGAGCAAATGGTACTTGTCTTTTGCATATACATTACATGCAACAATAATGAGAAATGTGTCGATGAACCGCAACATCATGAAAAATGAACCGCTCTTAATCTACATTTTCCAAGAAAGCTCACATTCTACTGACAAAAACAGAATAACAAAAAGGTACATGACTCATTAGTCAAAAGTATTATCTCAGCCAGACAGGCACATAAAACTGAACATATTCATTCTGACTTGACGCAAAGGTTCTTGATTTCTATCTGCTCATATACTAGCAGTGAGAGCCAGTTCATTTTTGTTTTTCTTCAAATTATGTCTAATGAACATTTTCTATAAATGAGCAGAATTTTTAGAATACAACTAGCAAACTTGTTGTTTTTAATTTTTTTATATCAAGGAACTAGGTTTTAAATATAAAAGTAATTATGAATAAAAAGGTTAGTCTTTTCAGAGATTACTTAGTTGCAGTAAAAAAAATGGAGTCGCTAAGACATGGGCACAGGCCCGTCGCTACCCGACAGGCAAACCAAGCAACTGCTTGGGGCCCCGAGCTGGCCTGGGGCCCCAAGCAGAGCCGGTGCTTCCTATAAGGCTGCAGCCGCCTGAGCACTCTATAGAGAGCCTCAGGCGGCTGCAGCACTCCTTTCTCGTCAGTGGCGTACTAAGGAGGACGGGGGGGGGGGCAGGGGGGCGGCCCGCCCCGGGTGCCACTGTCCAGGGGGGACTTCACGTGTCATGTGTCGCCCCCCCGGCCCCAATCATCATGCTGCGCTCAGCCGCACCTTTGAGAAGGGGGAGGAGTCTTTGGGACGCGGCGTGATGACGCCGTACGCAGCGCCGCCGTCAATCCGCCTTCACGGATCTTCAGCGCAAGGATCCAGTGGTCGGTCTCGGAGGGAAGGCAGCATCAAAACGTGAGTAGTAATTTATGTGTTTTTGTAATTTATGTAATGTTATTTAATTCATTTGGGGGGTGTATTAATTATTGGGGGTGTATATTAATTATTGGGGGTGTATATTAATTATGGGGGGTGTATATTAATTATGGGGGGTGTATATTAAGTATGGGGGGTGTATATTAATTATGGGGGGTGTATTAAGTATGGGGGTGTATATTAATTATGGGGGTGTATTAATAATGGGGTGGTGTATATTAATTATGGGGGGTGGATTAATTATGGGTGGTGGATTAATTATGGGGGAGTGTATTAATTATGGGGGAGTGTATTAATTATGGGGGAGTGTATATTAATTATGGGGGAGTGGATGAATTATGGGGGGTAGATTAATTATGGGGGGGTAGATTAATTATGGGGGGTGTATATTAATTATGGGGTGGTGTATGTTAATTATGGGGGTGTATTAATTATGGGGTGGATTAATTATGGGGTGGATTAATTATGGGGGTGTATATTAATTATGGGGGGGTGTATTAATTATGGGGGGTTGTATTAATTATGGGGGGTTGTATTAATTATGGGGGGTTGTATTAATTATGGGGGTGTATATTAATTATGGGGGTTATATTAATTATGGGGGTGTATATTAATAATGGGGTGGTGTATATTAATTATGGGGGAGTGTATTAATTATGGGGGAGTGTATTAATTATGGGGGGTGTATATTAATTATGGGGGGTGTATCTTAATTATGGGGGTGGATTAATTATGGGGGGGTGTATATTAATTATGGGGGGTGTATAATAAATATGGGGGGTGTATATTAATTATGGGGGTGTATTAATAATGGGGTGGTGTATATTAATTATGGGGGGGTGTATTAATTATGGGGGAGTGTATTAATTATGGGGGGTGTATATTAATTATGGGGGAGTGTATTAATTATGGGGTGGATTAAGTATGGGGGGTGTATATTAATTATGGGGGGTGTATATTAATTATGGGGTGGTGTATGTTAATTATGGGGTGGTGTATGTTAATTATGGGGGGTGGATTAATTATGGGGTAGATTAATTATGGGGGGGTGTATATTAATTATGGGGAGTGTATCTTAATTATGGGGGGTGGATTAATTATGGGGGGTGTATATTAATTATGGGGGGTGTATATTAAATATGGGGGGGTGTATATTAATTATGGGGGTGTATTAATAATGGGGTGGTGTATATTAATTATGGGGGAGTGTATTAATTATGGGGGAGTGTATTAATTATGGGTGGTGTATATTAATTATGGGGGAGTGTATTAATTATGGGGGAGTGTATTAATTATGGGGGGGTTATATTCATTATGGGGGTATATTAATTATGGGGGGGTGTATATTAATTATGGGGGGGTATATTGATTATGGGGGTGTATTAATTATGGGGGGTGTATATTAATTATAGGGGGTGTATTAAGTATGGGGGTGTATATTAATTATGGGGGTGTATTAATAATGGGGTGGTGTATATTAATTATGGGGGTGGATTAATTATGGGGGAGTGTATATTAATTATGGGGGTGTATTAATAATGGGGTGGTGTGTATTAATTATGGGGGGTGGATTAATTATGGGGGAGTGGATTAATTATGGGGGAAGGATTAATTATGGGGGTGTATTAATTATGGGGTGGTGTATGTTAATTATTGTGGTTCCTGTAGGCTTTGCGTGCGTAAGGTGGGGAGGGCGTGGAGGGGGGGGCCTCCATGTCTATTTTGCTTGGGGCCCCCAAATTCCTTCAAACGGCCCTGCATGGGCAATTATGTAAATCATTAACCTATTCTCTTTCAAAGCATTGCAAACTGAAAAACAGCATAACAAGTAAATTGTATCTTTTGTTTTTCTATAGGGGTGGTTTTCACATTGCAAACAGACATTCCACTGTCAAGGTTTCAATTTATCTATTTGCGTCACTGCAGAGCGGCTCCCACTCAATTTGGTGCCTGCCACTCAATATACAGTTCTTCTGTCCACTCCATGTCTGCCCTATTAAGTCATAATACATGTGTAGGATTCAAGAAAATATCCCTTTCTGTCTCATTAGAGACATTTTAACTGAAAGCAACACTGTGAATTCATAATGTATTGCATAAGGGTGTGCACCCTAAAGCATAAACACACACGCCGCTATATATATATATATATATATCTATATATATATATATACCGTATATACTCGAGTATAAGCCGACCCGAATATAAGCCGAGGCCCCTAATTTTACCCCATAAAACTGGGAAAACTTATTGACTCGAGTATAAGCCTAGGGTGGGAAATGCAGCAGCTACTGGGAAATTTCTAAATAAAATTAGATCCCAATAAAATTACATTAATTGAATATTTATTTACAGTGTGTGTATATAATGAATGCAGTGTGTGTGTATATAATGAATGCAGTGTGTGTTTGCATTCATACAAACACTGCATTCATTATATACACACACTGCATTCATTATATACACACACTGCATTCATTATATACACACACTGCATTCATACAGTGTGTGTTTGTGTGAATGCAATGTGTGTATATAATGCAGTGTGTGTTTGTGTGAATGCAGTGTGTGTATATAATGCAGTGTGTTTGTGTGAATGCAGTGTGTTTGTGTGAATGCAGTGTGTGTATATAATGCAAATGTGTGTTTGTGTAGTGTGTGTAAACTGGGTGAGGGGAGGGTATTTTTATTGTTTTATTTTTTTTATTTTAATATAATTTTAATATTATTATATTTTAATTATTATATTTTATTATTATATTTTAATATTATTATTTAAATATTATTATATTATTTTAATAATATTATTTTATTTTAATATTTGTATTTTTTTTTTATTGTTTTTTGTCCCCCCTCCCTGCTTGTTGCCTGGCCAGGGAGGGGGCTCTGTTAATCCCTGGTGGTCCAGTGGCATTGGCTGTTCAGTGGGGGTGCTGGCAGCGAGCTTTTACTTACCTCCCAGCAGCTCCTGTCAGCTCCTCCGTGCAGCTCCCCTGTCAGCTCCGTTCTGCTCACAGAGTAAGTCTTGCGGTCTGCGTGCCGCGCGGAGCGTTGCCACGGTAACCCGTGGCAACGTTCTGATGGCCGCGGGTGTCGCAAGACTTACTCTGTGAGCAGAACGGAGCTGACAGGGGAGCTGCACGGAGGAGCTGACAGGAGCTGCTGGGAGGTAAGTAACAGCTCGCTGCCAGCCCCCAACAGGACCGCCAGGCTTGTAATGAGCCCGGCGGTCCTGGTCTGTATTATGGCAATGTAAATTGCCATAATACAGACATTAAAGGACCACTCTAGTGCCAGGAAAGCATACTCGTTTTCCTGGCACTAGAGTGCCCTGAGGGTGCCCCCACCCTCAGGGACCCCCTCCCGCCCGGCTGTGGAAAGGGGAAAAGGGTTAAAACTTACCTTTTTCCAGCGCTGGGCGGGGAGCTCTCCTCCTCCTCTCCGCCTCCATTCCTCCCCGTCGGCTGAATGCGCACGCGCGGCAACAGCTGCGCGCGCATTCAGCCGGTCACATAGGAAAGCATTCATAATGCTTTCCTATGGACGCTTGCGTGCTCTCACTGTGATTTTCACAGTGAGAATCACGCAAGCGCCTCTAGTGGCTGTCAGTGAGACAGCCACTAGAGGATTAGGGGGAAGGCTTAACTAATTGATAAACATAGCAGTTTCTCTGAAACTGCTATGTTTATAAAACAATTAGTTAACCCTAGCTGGACCTGGCACCCAGACCACTTCATTAAGCTGAAGTGGTCTGGGTGCCTAGAGTGGTCCTTTAACTCGAGTATAAGCCGAGTGGGGGTTTTTCAGCACAAAAAATGTGCTGAAAAACTCGGCTTATACTCAAGTATATACGGTATATAAATACAAAAATACAAAAATAGAAAAGTAGGAGCTGCACTCACGGTCTTAGTATCAAAGTAGAAAAATAAAAAATAAGTTTATTCCATGTGTC
Organism: Pelobates fuscus; assembly: GCF_036172605.1. Lineage (NCBI taxonomy): Eukaryota > Metazoa > Chordata > Amphibia > Anura > Pelobatidae > Pelobates > Pelobates fuscus. The sequence continues at coordinate 197,969,816 of NC_086320.1, read as the reverse complement.
TCAAACGACGTTTCGGTCCACACAGGGACCTTCCTCACGATAAAGTGAATAATAAACTTATTTTTTTATTTTTCGACTTTGATACTAAGACCGTGAGTGCAGCTCCTACTTTTCTATTTTTGTATACACTATTTAATCCCTAAAGGAACTGGCACCCGGCAACTGCATTGTGTAAACTCTGCTGCCAGACTTTAAAAGCGTGAGTGCAAGGATATTGCCTATGTATATATATATAAATATATATATATATATATATATATATATATATATATATATATATTGTGACAGAGTGTTGGGGATGGTGGTCAATGGTGTATATCTGACACCCAGACTTTTGCGCAGCCACTATCCTGACATGTGGTTAAGCACATGCAGCCCCAGGGAAGGTTAAGTTTAAATGTAGGTTTTTTTTCTCTGTTGTTATTTGGGTCCCTGGGGTGGAGTATTTGGAAGAGCAGGGTGGGCCGATTCTCCACCCACTGAGGCTGTGCATGAGTCCAGCCCAGGTTTTATAAGGAGTTCTGGCTCACTGCCTGTGACAGACCCATCCATCTGGACTAAACCTATTGGGTTCGTCTGATTTGCCCAGTACTTATGGTCCCTGAGGGATCCTGCGGAGGGTTATGACTTTGTACAAATGACATTTCGAATGCAACAGAACTAACGAAGCGCCAAAGCTACCAACGTCCTCGAGGTGGCCGACATCGGACAAAGGACCACGTGGCGGCGGCCATTTTAACTTCGAATCCGCCGACCCGTACTATCGACGATACTTCGACGGTTCAACGAAAGTCGAAGTACCGACCCACTTCGAGCGGGACGTAGCCATTTTTAGGCCAGCAAGTGACCGACCGCACAGCCCGAATCCAGGGAACTCTTTTGGGCACGAAACGGTACCTGCGGTCGGTCATAAACGGACTTTCGAGTAACTTTGTATTCACTGAAGGGATTGGTGTGATTTTTGAGAATGTTTATGTTTTAAGTATGCTGAATCTGAATATGTGCCTCTTATGTGAATATGATGGATGGATTTGGAGTTATGAAAGTTGTATAAAAGTATATTCCAAACTGTATGTATAATAGGATTATGTGTCACACCAAGGGGAGGGAATGTGTGGGATGTACCATCGATGCCAGTGGTTATTTTATGCCTCCCCTTGGGTGTGGCCGGTGTGTGTGAAATGCAAATAAAAGGCAGGATGGCTGATCCAGTCCTCAGTTCATGTTTTACCCTCATAATGGAGCTTGGTCTCGTTATTGGGGGAACCGGGATTACAAGTGACTAAATGCTGTGTCTGGAGCTCGGAAGGTGGTACCGTAACAACTGGTGGCAAGCGACGGGATGATCCTCAACGCCCAAAGAGACCACTACGACCAAGAATAAATGGAACTACAATACCAAAACCTGAGAAGAGCCACCTTAAAAGACTTACTGGAACAAAGGGGCGGACAGGCCAGTAACCTCAAGAAAAGGGACATTATTGCTTTATTGCTGGAAATGGATGGAGTACCAGCGGCAGAGGGAACCAATGGGCCCAGCCTAGACGACAGAACCCCCGAGGAGGCAAGATTTGACCGGGCGGTAAGAATTAGGCTGGCCCATTATGGCCCCAACCCCTCCGCGGAGATCATCACCCAGGTTCAAGCCGCTGTGGAGGCCAGCCTGCTACGCCAAAACGGTGCTGCAGCAGCCCCAGTCACAGCAAACCCGGGGGACAAACAGAAAGTGCCATTTGCGGCCTTCAAAGCCTTCAGTGAGACAGAAGGAGAGATTGACGGGTACCTTGCGGATTTTGAGCGGCAATGTGCCCTGCACAAGGTACCCCCGGAAGACTGGGTTGCTATACTGTCCGGCAAGTTATCCGGCCGGGCCAACGACGCTTTTCGGGCCATTCCGGATGAGGAGATCGTGGATTATGTGACCGTCAGGGAAGCTTTACTTGCCCGGTATGCCGTTACACCCGAGGCATACCGGAGGAGGTTCCGAGACACTGCAAAAACAACTGGGGACTCATACGTTGAATGGGCCTGCAAGGTACATCGCACAGCTGCCCACTGGATGGCAGGGTGCCAGGCGGTGTCAGGAGAAGAGGTGCTGCAGATGTTTTTATTGGAACATTGTTTCGACAAATTGCCAACAGGGGTCAGAGAGTGGGTAAGAGACCGTAAGCCTTCCACTCTACACGAGGCGGCTCGCTTGGCCGATGAGTACACCGACGCTCGCAAACTGGACAATTCCATCACCAAGGCCACAGCCAGAGCGGAATACCAACCAGCCGCTACCACTTATCAGCCTCCCATACACAGACCATCCGCACCCCCTCCGTCTGCCCAGTACCAACGTCCGCCCCGGTTTAACGCCCGAGAGTACTCTGAACCCCTTCGGTGCTACCTGTGCAATCAGCTAGGGCACAGGCGACAGGAATGCCCGATGAACCGTGCCAACAGGAACCAGTCCTGGAGGAAACCCACGGGGGCCCCTTCCCAAGCACCTCTTCCAGCAGCTCACTGTGTAGAGGAAGAGGAATGCTGGGGCATCTTACATGAGGCGGACCCTGTTCAGGCTGCCCACCAGGACAATCGACAACACCACCGACAGAGTGTAAAGGTCAACGGAAGGGAAGTCAGTGGGCTACGAGACACTGGTGCAACCCTGACTTTGCTCCAAAAGCACCTAGTGTCCGAAGCTCAACATACCGGGGATACCGTGGCAGTACAAGTAGCCGGGGGTGCAGTATTTCGCCTACCCGTGGCCCGGGTACATTTGGATTGGGGAGTGGGCGCTAGACACGTAAATGTGGGGGTCATTAAGGATTTACCCGCTGATGTTCTTCTTGGCAACGACTTGGCCCCCCTGGTTTCGGCCTTTGCTCCCATGGGCCCCGCTGCAGTGGACGCTGTCACGACCCGTGCCCAGACCCGTGCCGCTGAGGCCAGCCCACCTGCTGCTGAGACCCAGGTAAGACTCTCTACCCCGACTTGTACCTTAGACCAGGCCCCGTTAGGCTGGGATACCCCAGAGATGTACGGGAAGGAAACTAGGGAGGACCCGACGTTAGCCAAGTACAGAGCCAGGGCCGACGCTGGGGAAGAAGGAGTAGGTGGGGAACACTACGAGTGGGTGGGGGATAGGCTGTACAGGATCCCGAAACCTTCCCCGAAACCGAACGCCCCTCCGCAGAAACGACAACTAGTAGTACCTGCAAAGTATCGGCAGGAGATTCTGCGTATTGGGCATGACGTGCCGTTAGCAGGCCATCTAGGTTCCCACCGCACAGCTCATAGAATCACCCAAAACTTTTTCTGGCCCAATTTTAACCGAGATGTGCGGATGTATTGTAGCACGTGCGACACTTGTCAACGGGTAGGTAAGCGAGGAGATCATCCAAAAGCTAGGCTACAGCCGATGCCTATCATTGGAGAGCCCTTTTCCCGCATAGCCGTTGACATTGTGGGTCCACTGGCCAGGGCTAGTCCATCCGGTAAGAAATATATTCTTACTGTGGTAGACTACGCCACCCGTTACCCAGAGGCAGTAGCGCTGTCTAATATAGAGGCAGAGACGGTTGCTGATGCCCTGGTTAAGGTCTTTACTAGGGTCGGGTTCCCTCAGGAGATCCTCTCTGATCAGGGAACCCAATTTACCGCTGTGCTCACCCAGCAGCTGTGGAAGGTGTGCGGCATCAACCCGCTACTTAGTTCACCCTATCACCCACAGACTAACGGTCTCTGCGAGCGATTTAATGGCACCCTCAAACAGATGCTGAGGACCTTTACTGACACTTGCAGAGACTGGGAGCGATTCCTGCCTCATCTGCTATTTGCATACAGAGAGGTGCCCCAGGAATCAACTGGGTTCTCCCCCTTTGAGTTACTCTATGGGAGAAGGGTTCGTGGACCCCTAGATCTCATTAGAGGACACTGGGAGGGGGAGACGGAGCAAGAAGGGACCCCCATAGTGCCATATGTTCTGGAACTCCGGGACCGCATGGAGAAACTATCCCTGATGGTAAGGGAAAATCTCCGGGCGGCCCAGGGGAAACAGAAGCGATGGTACGATCGGGGTGCTCGACAGCGGGTCTTCCAGGTTGGGCAGAAGGTTCTAGTGCTCAAACCTGTGAAGGCAAACAAGATGCAAGCATCTTGGCAGGGCCCGTACAAGGTGTTAGCTCAGGTATGCGATACTACCTATCTTATAGCCAGCTGTTCGGATGAAAGGGTACAACGATCCTTTCATGTGAACATGCTCAAGGAGTATCAGGAACGACCCGAGGATGTTGCAGCAGTTTGTGCCCCAGCTACCGACGACCCAGAGAACTTACCTTTGCCTGACCTGCTAGAAAGGGATCCCCAGACCGACCTTACTAGCCTCGTACAGTTAGGTGACCGACTAAGCCCGGCCGAGAAAACCCAGGCCAGACAGCTTCTGTGGGAGAAGCAGGCGACCTTCTCCCAAGAACCCGGGTACACCCCCCTAGCTATACACAAGGTCGAGACACCCGGACAGAACCCCCTACGACAACCCCCATACCGTATCCCGGAAGCAGTCCGAGAAGGAATGCGGAAGGAGATACAGGAGATGACCCGGCTGGGGGTTATTGAGCACTCAGATAGTCCGTGGGCGTCGCCCGTAGTCCTAGTACCCAAGAAAGATGGGACCACCCGGTTCTGTGTGGATTGCAGGCGGCTCAACGAGCGGACTACCACTGACGCCTACCCGATGCCCAGGATAGACGAGTTATTAGACCGCATTGCCAGGGGGCGCTATCTGACCACCATTGACCTATGTAAAGGGTACTGGCAGATCCCCCTGGCCGAGGATGCTATCCCCAAGTCGGCCTTCGTCACCCCGTTTGGCCTGTACCAGTTTAGGGTTATGCCATTCGGGATGAAGAATGCTCCGGCTACCTTCCAGCGTATGGTGGATAGGCTCCTAGATGGCTTCCAGGGATTTGCATGTGCATACCTGGACGACATCGCGGTCTACAGTGAGTCTTGGGAAGACCACCTAGTACACGTAGGGGTAGTGCTGGACAAGATTCGGGCCGCCGGCCTGACTCTGAAACCAGACAAGTGCCATTTAGGCATGGCAGAAGTGCAGTACTTGGGTCACCGGGTGGGTTGTGGGAGCCAGAGACCCGAACCGGCCAAGGTGGAAGCGGTAGCTAACTGGCCCACACCTATCACCAAGACCCAAGTACTTGCCTTCCTAGGGACAGCGGGTTATTATCGACGTTTTGTCCCCGACTACAGCACGATTGCCAAACCCCTGACTGATCTGACTAAAAAGAACTTACCTAGGCAGGTCCTGTGGTCTCCAGCTTGTGAAGCCACGTTTCAAGCCCTGAAGCAGGCTCTTGTGAATGCCCCTGTCCTGGCTGCCCCAGTCCCTAACAAACGTTTTCTTGTCCACACAGACGCTTCCATGTATGGACTGGGGGCTGTGCTGAGCCAGGTCGGGGAGGATGGAGGAGAGCACCCTGTCGCATATCTCAGCAGAAAGTTACTACCTCGAGAAGTGAGTTATGCGGCAGTAGAGAAAGAGTGTTTAGCCCTGGTCTGGGCACTGAAGAAACTGAGCCCCTACCTATATGGACAAGAATTTTCCCTCGTAACAGACCACAACCCCCTCGTCTGGCTTAACCGGGTCTCTGGGGACAATGGCAGACTGCTGAGGTGGAGTTTGGCCTTGCAGCCTTATAATTTCACTATCAGCTACCGGCCCGGTAAGCAGAATGGGAATGCGGATGGGTTATCCCGGCAAATAGACGTCCCTATTCTCCCTAAGTCCGGTCATCCCCAAGTTGACCCGCCACAGGGTCAAGCCGGGTCTGCCGGAGTGTTCCACAAGGAGGGAGCCATGTGACAGACCCATCCATCTGGACTAAACCTATTGGGTTCGTCTGATTTGCCCAGTACTTATGGTCCCTGAGGGATCCTGCGGAGGGTTATGACTTTGTACAAATGACATTTCGAATGCAACAGAACTAACGAAGCGCCAAAGCTACCAACGTCCTCGAGGTGGCCGACATCGGACAAAGGACCACGTGGCGGCGGCCATTTTAACTTCGAATCCGCCGACCCGTACTATCGACGATACTTCGACGGTTCAACGAAAGTCGAAGTACCGACCCACTTCGAGCGGGACGTAGCCATTTTTAGGCCAGCAAGTGACCGACCGCACAGCCCGAATCCAGGGAACTCTTTTGGGCACGAAACGGTACCTGCAGTCGGTCATAAACGGACTTTCGAGTAACTTTGTATTCACTGAAGGGATTGGTGTGATTTTTGAGAATGTTTATGTTTTAAGTATGCTGAATCTGAATATGTGCCTCTTATGTGAATATGATGGATGGATTTGGAGTTATGAAAGTTGTATAAAAGTATATTCCAAACTGTATGTATAATAGGATTATGTGTCACACCAAGGGGAGGGAATGTGTGGGATGTACCATCGATGCCAGTGGTTATTTTATGCCTCCCCTTGGGTGTGGCCGGTGTGTGTGAAATGCAAATAAAAGGCAGGATGGCTGATCCAGTCCTCAGTTCATGTTTTACCCTCATAATGGAGCTTGGTCTCGTTATTGGGGGAACCGGGATTACAAGTGACTAAATGCTGTGTCTGGAGCTCGGAAGGTGGTACCATAACACTGCCTAACAAGGTCATTAGCCTCACCTGTAGGAGCTGTGAGCAGCTATATAACTGAAGTTAAATCAGGGTGGAGGCAGTGGCGGATCCAGGGGGGGGGGGGCAACGGGGCAATTGCCCCCCCCGAGAATACCGACGGTCTCCCTCTCCCTCCCTCCCTCCCCTGCCAGCCCTGCAATGTGCGTGCGGACCGGAGGGGAGATCACAGATCTCCCTCCCCGGTCCGCAGGCACTGTGCTGGCGGCCGGCGGGGGAAGGAGTGAGTGAGAGGGAGGACCCGGAGGTCAGGCTGCAGTTCCTCCGGGTCCTCCTCTCGCGAGATTTGGAGCGTTGACGCGGTTACCACGGCAACGCTCCAAATCTCGCGAGAGTGAACTTTAGCCTGGGAGCGTGGGCTAGAGTTCACTCTCCCACAGGGACCACCAATGAATCGCCCACCGGACCACCAGGGAAATGTCCCCCCTCCCCCCAGTAAAGGTAAGAAGGGAGGGGGGACATAGAATATTTATTTAAATAGAAAATATATATATATAAAAAAAAAAGCCCCCATACCCTTATATCACACACACACACACTGCCCCCCATTACACACACACTGCCCCCCATTACACACACACTGCCCCCTATTACACCCATACTGCCCCCATACACCCATACTGCCCCCATACACCCATACTGCCCCCATACACACACACTGCCCCCATACACCCATACTGCCCCCATACAGCCCCCAAACTGCCCCCATACACCCATACTGCCCCCATGCACCCATACTGCCCCCATGCACCCATACTGCCCCCATGCACCCATACTGCCCCCATGCACCCATACTGCCCCCATGCACCCATACTGCCCCCATGCACCCATACTGCCCCCCATACACACACACTGCCCCCATACACCCATACTGCCCCCCATACACCCATACTGCCCCCCATACACACACACTGCCCCCATACACCCATACTGCCCCCATACACCCATACTGCCCCCCATACACACACACTGCCCCCCATACACCCATACTGCCCCCCATACACCCATACTGCCCCCCATACACCCATACTGCCCCCCATACACACACACTGCCCCCCATACACACACACTGCCCCCCATACACCCATACTGCCCCTCATACACACACACACTGCCCCTCATACACACACACTGCCCCTCATACACACACACTGCCCCCCATACACACACACTGCCCCCCATACACACACACTGCCCCCATACACACACACTGCCCCCATACACACACACTGCCCCCATACACCCATACTGCCCCCATACACCCATACTGCCCCCCATACACCCAATACTGCCCCCCATACACCCACACTGCCACCATACACCCACACTGCCCCCCATACACACACACTGCCCCCCATACACCCATACTGCCCCCCATACACACACACTGCCCCCCATACACACACACTGCCCCCCATACACACACACTGCCCCTCATACACACACACTGCCCCTCATACACACACACTGCCCCTCATACACACACACTGCCCCCCATACACACACACTGCCGCCCATACATACACGCTCGCCGCCCATACATGCACACTGCCCCCCATACACGCACACTGCCCCCCATACACGCACACTGCCCCCCATACACGCACACTGCCCCCCATACTGCCCCCTCATACACACACTGCCCCCCATACTGCCCCCTCATACACACACTGCCCCCCATACTGCCCCCTCATACACACACTGCCCCCCATACTGCCCCCTCATACACACACTGCCCCCATACTGCCCCTCATACACACACACTGCCCCTCATACACACACACTGCCCCTCATACACACACACTGCCCCTCATACACACACACTGCCCCCCATACACGCACACTGCCCCCCATACACGCACACTGCCCCCCATACACGCACACTGCCCCCCATACACACACACACTGCTCCCCATACACACACACACTGCTCCCCATAGACCCGTACTGCCCCCCATACTGCCCCCTCATACACACACTGCCCCCATACACACACACTGCACCCATACTGCCCCCCATACACACACACTGCCCCCCATAGACCCGTACTGCCCCCTCATACACACACTGCCCCATACACACATACTGCCCCCATACACACATACTGCCCCCATACACCCACACTGCCCCCATACACCCATACTGCCCCCCATACACACACACTGCCCCCCATACACCCACACTGCCCCCATACACCCACACTGCCCCCCATACACCCACACTGCCCCCCATACACCCACACTGCCCCCCATACACCCACACTGCCCCCCATACACCCATACTGCCCCCATACACACACACTGCCCCCCATACACACACACTGCCCCATACACCCATACTGCCCCCCATGCACACACACTGCCACCATACACCCACACTGCCCCCCATACACCCACACTGCCCCCCATACACCCACACTGCCCCCCATACACCCACACTTCCCCCCATACACCCACACTGCCCCCCATACACACACACTGCCCCCCATACACACACACTGCCCCCATACACGCTCGCCGCCCATACATGCACACTGCCCCCCAT